>NC_081211.1:8373125-9080000 GCF_902713425.1 Acipenser ruthenus
TTTGAACATTTAAAGTAGTGAGCGATTATTATATCACTGTTTGGATGTGCGTGTTCTGGTTTTGAATCATCTCTCTCTCTCTCTCTCTCTCTCTCTCGCTCTCTCTCTCGCTCTCTCTCTCTCTTTATATATATATATATTTATGTGTGTGTGTGTGTGTGTGTGTGTATTTAGAGGTGTGTTGTTGGCTTCAACCCAAAAAACCTCTTTAATGGCAGCAGATCCACTATGTGCCTCTGAAGACCAGCACACGCTGCTCTCTGTCCAGTTTCGAAGCAGTCCTGCTCAGACCTGACACCGCATTCCAATTGTTTCACCCCGTTGATGTCTTTGAAAACTAGCTTGGTGCTTTGCTTTGGTGGGAAGAGATGAGGAAGTAGTTTGAAGCATGAGCACACCCTGAGTCATCGTTGCAAACTGCTGA
The DNA here is from genome assembly GCF_902713425.1 of Acipenser ruthenus. Classification (NCBI taxonomy): domain Eukaryota; kingdom Metazoa; phylum Chordata; class Actinopteri; order Acipenseriformes; family Acipenseridae; genus Acipenser; species Acipenser ruthenus. Next base: position 8,373,550 of record NC_081211.1, read on the forward strand.
AGATCATTTTGCATGTGGCTTCCCTTTTCTATTCTGAGGTGATTATTTTGGGTTGACCACCAGCCAGTAATTTCACAGCTCAGAGCATTTTTCTTTCATTTTTAACCGCAGTCATTTTAAAATATATATTTAATAATTTGCAGGCCGCCTGAACCTTTTCAGTGCCTTTGTCGAGAAACATTTGGCTGTCTTTCCTCATGTGCTAATGAGAAGAGGCCTCCAGTGTGTTAACCAGTAGTTTACAGAGTGATGAGAGTCATTCATGAGATCTACAGTGTGAAGGACAGACAAACAGATGTAAAGCAATATTTTATTAAACTGCATTTCCTTAGTTACAGATCACATCTCAGGGATAATAACATTGCTGTAGTGTGTTACAAGACTATATTGCAAAAACTGTGGAGTACAAGTCCAGTGAGGTTATGCTAAGATTATACAATGGCCTAGTTAGACCACCTAGAATACTGTGTGCAGTAACGTTTAGAACAGAAGGTAGGAAGCTTTTTTTTTTTTTAACTCAGAGAGTTATAAAGGCATGGCCTACCAGGTGAAGTAGTGGGATCTAAAACACTGGGAACATTAAAAAAATACATGATTCAGTAGGGGAGAATGGTGTGCTAACAAAGGACGAGACTTGGTGGGCCCAATAGGGGCCAAAAATGGAACTTTTTCATATTTTATTTTCACTTTCACTCTGACGAGGCCACAGTATCATACCCTGTGCATCTGGTATTAGGAACCCGCCTGGAGAACAGGAATGGAATGCCCGTGCCCTCTAGTGGAAGATCGGGAGATTGCATGCATTACCCCTTATTTGTTAAATTGCAAATTAATTTAGCTGTACAGTCGTTCCCAGGTATACGGCTGCCCTCTCAATCCACAAGCTATTTATTGTGTACCGATGCGCACCAATATAAACCATGTTATCTGCACCCGTAATACCGCCACCCTCACAGTCCTCCAGCTGCCCGTTGCAAGCAAGCAAAAGCACCTAAACACCGTGCAGTCTCCCTCACTTTAACACCTGCAACAGACTTGTTTAATATTTGATATTGTATTCACTGTACAGAACTAGTGTCATTGCTGATTGTCATTTGGTGGCTGTTTGTTTAGTTTATCGGATTTTTAAAAAGTAAACGTGAATCTGTATTTAAACCATTGTCTGCCATTACACTTTGAAGAAATTTCTGTTTGCAAGCCGCGCTTGCAGTCCGTGTTGCAAATGCTTAGCCCTTTCATCTAGAGGGGGGAAATGGTCCCCACCCCTTTTAACAGCTTCTTTCCTGTCATTAACCAACCAGCTGCTTTCCAAAGTGAGGTGCTGAGGTGAAATGACCCAGGAAGGGCAAGTGTACCATATCCTAGGAGTAAGGCACAGAGAGCTGTCTTTAACCCGGAGTAGTACCAGATCTAAGGTTTGAAAGTGAAGATACATGTTTGATATAACACAACAATACTCACGTGAGACCCTGTTAGCTAACACAAGTGCACAACAACAGCTAAGATTTAGAATTATTTTGTTAGCTACAATTATTTCAAAATCAAACATTTGATTACCTCTCATATCAATAACGTCCCTTGCTACTACCCAGACTGTATTTACACTCTGACACCAGTTTATCCTGACGCCACACTAAATCCATTCCCTGCGCATATAAGGGCTCCACTGTTCTGCCTCACAACTTGGTCTGGTAAAACAACTGTACAGTTCAACCAAAACAATGAGAAAATCGTGCCATATCACTGTCAATAATGTGTTCAGTCACCATGGAAACCCAAAACGGGCCTAAAGTGTTTATGCTGGATTCATTTTTTAGACTGTTCCTAATTTGTGCAGTCTTAGATATGGGAGCCCTGCCAACTTGTCTAAAACTGACGTGCTACAGGGAGATTCAACTTTTACATATCGCAAAATACCATTCAAACAAACTTCTCGCTCGAAACATACGACAACACTGCAGCGCCGCCACAATCTTTTAAAGACTACAACTCCCAGATGACACCGCATCGATAGAGGCGCACGCAGCAGAACGTGCAGCGGTAATCCCTCCTCTTTCCCAGCATTCCTTGGGCGAGCGTGAATGGAGTCCGAAGCAAGATGGCTGCGAACGAGAACGCAATCAGCCCTCTGTTTGATTGTCCGACATGGTAAGGAGAAATTAAACTCGGGAAAGGTACTGGAGGAGAATGAATAAACACGCGGCGTAGGCGGGAAAGCGCTCTCGCAGCCGTGCTTTCGAAACGCTGCAGCGAAAGAGAGTATGGTCTAGTTATGCGCAGACCTGAGGAAAATGTGCTTTAATTAATTTGTGTGTGAACCAGTAATGCTTACTTTAAAAGTTTGTACTATCATTGTTGCAGGAGTTGCATTAAACGTGCATTGTTGACGTAACGTTTGAAAGCGGTATCGTGCAGATGTGTGGGCGTGTACTACTGTGTCGATAAATAGTGTTTGTGTGTGGTGGGGGCTGGGCTGGCAGAAAGTGTTACGCTAAATTAACCTACGCGAGGTAAAGTTACGTAGCAACTGTTTTCTAAGTAGCAACCCTTTCACGAACAACATAATCGCTGAAAAAAAGTTTTGAACACAATAAATCTATTTTTCGTTTGTTCGTATTGTTCGTTTTTTTCCCATTGCTTTGTATGGGGGGGGCGGCAGGTATCCATCCTCGTATGGGACTCGTGTATTTGCATGTCCACTAACGGCTAGAAGAGCGGTTTTGTATCTGTCACCATATGAGGTTGCCATGCATGAAATGGTTCAACTGGAAATCAGAGTGTGTCAAACATGCATGTAACAACCGTGTACACACAGACGGGTTCATATGGATGCATGTGAACTCAGAAAAGCCTGTCTCATGTCCTTTTGTAAAATGGTGTATTCCCCGCAAACGTTATTATTTGATCTCCAGATGTTTAATAACATTGTGCTGCACAGCCGGCCTCTGCAGTGCCATGCTTGAGTGTTGGGGTTTAACACTTACCTGGTGGCCACACTGCTAATTTTTCCTAAAACGTATTTCAAATGAAAAATAAATACAAAATAGACATATGCACTGCTAAATGTGTTAAACTATGTTCCTGTTCTAGTCACATGCTGCACAATCCCAGCCAAATCTAACAAAACTAACGATTTGTAATGCTTTTCAAAAGCTTATTGAAAAAAGATCCCAGAGGAATATGTTGTGAATGCTTTGCTTTACCCCACTGAATTAACTGTAAAGGAAAGGAAGGTCACACATAGTTAGTTAAACACCTTTCTTGTGTGTTTCAGGCAGAAACAGCACAAAGTAGAAATCATTTTTTATTTTTTATCCCTGCCATTGTTGTTTCTTCTCAATAAAATAGCATCGAGACACTTCTTTTGCTGTTTTCTCAAATGCATCTTAAACTCTTAAAATAAAATAAATGTGGAAAAGGGGGCATTGTACAAACCGTTTAGGTTTTCGTTGAATCAATTCAACACAACAGAAAATAAGATCACAACATGAAACACAATGCTGATATGTAACATTTCATCTACTTTGCAGTTTGGGTCAGTGTTTGGAAAGCGTGAAGCATTTTCAAGTGACGTACCTGCAGCTGTATCACCCCGGTCTGACTCGCTTGCCAAATCTGAAGCAGCACTTTGTTGATCTTGTTTTTTCATATGTTAGTCCCACACATTAGATAGTGCTTTTTTTCACTTGCCATTTCTGAAATGTCCTTCAAATCTGGCAAGGTGGTGCATTGGTGCAAGGCATACAGGTATTTTCCCAGCACTAAAGATAATATATTATTGCATACCCTATTTTCACGTCGCACTACTAAAGCCTTCTCTCGTTGATCAACCAATGAGCGCTGACATAAGCAAAATGGGCTCTGAAATCTATTCAGAATGTAAGCTCAGCCAATCAACTTGCAGCGATTATACTAATGTCAGTGCTAGCCAATAGCAGCTAACAGAAGCAGTATGAGGAATCAAAATGCAAGCAGAATGAACTGCCGGATAGCGGCGCTGATTAAGGTAAAGGTTAATTAATAGAGGAGTGGCTGTAGCTGCTCTTGGGGCTCTGTGGACTCCTTTTGAACAAAGCTTGCCAATCTTTGTCAACAGACAAAGATTACCAGGGATGGAAGTAAGATTTGTATAGCATATATGTTTTTAATATTTTATTTGAAAGAAAGTTGGTCTAAGTTATTAGGCTGTTTTTGCAGCTTCTTACCTCTTTGAAGCACTCTGCAAGACTCTGTATACTGCTGCTTTTCAATTTGAATCAAATTGAATAAAAGCTGCTTTTTTGTGGAAAATAACTTATTTTGACATTTTTCATCTGGTTATCGATAACAGCAATGTAATTCTCCCACCACACAAGTACTGAATTTACTGCTCTTGTTTACAGGGCAGGCAAACCACCCCCAGGGCTGCATTTGGACGTCGTAAAGATAGACAAGCTTGTAGAGGTAAGAGCTGATTGTCATTTAAAAGGTAAGGGCAAACAACACAGACGCTTTTATTTTATAAGACTCTCCAGCTGTGCCATTCACTTGTTCAGTTTATTCATTTATTTTTTTAACATTGACTTGTTCTCTGCACATTATTTTTCAGTCAACCTGGGTTAGGGGACACACATAACAAGCTTTTGCCCCAGTGTAAACATTGCACCTCTTTGCTAACGTGAGTGGGAACGTGCATATTGCAATAGAAACGTATGTACCCAGAGGCTGGATCCTGTGGCAGTGACTGTGCATGCATACACCTGTATGTTGCACTTTAGGGTTTCATATCTGGTTATTCAATTGTGAAAAATGATTTTACAGAGCACGTTATTTGAAGTATCAGAGCCTCGTGCTGATCTGTGTTCATGCACAGTACCGACATAACTCACCTGCGGCTCAGAATTTCTTAACCAATTGCGATAAAGCTTAATTTCAGCATTCTGTACTGCCACTTGAGAGTATTAAAATCTTGAATATATGGAAGAGCCTTTCTATACGTCTGTGCATGTGGATGCAGATCTCCTTGTTCGTGATGCGTAGTTCTGTATTTAGACTCATGTGAAAGGTGCAGATTCTCACTGGAGTGCAAGCTTTGTGTCTGTCCCAAAAAGTTTTGATTCCACAGCCCTCCGCTACCCTGCATGAAAAAGCATCATGAAAACAAAGTTCAAGAATGCAAATCTGAGATCTGCTTGCATGTGTCTAACTGAATGTGTAACGCATCGTTGTTACTGCACACTAGGGATGTAGTGGAAGTGTATGTATGTATGTCAAAACATTACTGATCAGTTGAAGTGTAGTGAATTTAGTCCACTTTATTATTTTATTTATTTGGCAGACGCCTTTATCCAACGTGACTTGCAGGTGTTGCAGGGTTACAATGTAAGATTCATATTTAAATACAGTATAGATTACAATAAGTGCAGTAATACTACTAGAATACAATATGCACTAGGATGCAACAAGTTAGTAAGTTATATCTACAAAGACATTGATTGTAGTGCATTAGCTGGGGCTCCAGTAACGTGATGAGGTCAGGCAAGTCCAGTACATAGTAGGAGGGGAGGATCAAGAGATCTACAAGTGCAGTATAAACAAGTGTGTCTTGAGGAGGCAGCGGAAGGCATTGAGAGGAGCAGAGAGGGTGAGAGGGGGTGTAGGGAGACAAGAGATTGGTAGGAGGGCCAGTGTGGTGAAGCGTGGTAGGCAAGAACAAGGGCCTCAAATTGAATGCGAGCAGAGATAGGTACCCGGTGGATGGTGTGAAGCAGAGTAGTAGCATGAGAAGACGAGCAGCAGAAGTCTGAATGAGCTCAAGGGGGCGGATAGCCGAAGCAGGCAGACAAACAAGAAGAGTTACAGTAGTGAAGTCTGGAGAGGACAAGAGCTGGACCAGGAGTTGAGTCGAATAACTAGTGAGAAAAGGACAGAATCGAAAGAAGTGGCAAGTGTGTGTCATGGAAGAGATGTGTTCAGAGAAGGAGAGGGGATGGTAAAGAATAGCACCTAGTGATAGTCAAGGGATACTGAGATGGAGACGTCACAGGAGGGAGAGGAGGTGGAATTTAGAGAGGGTGAGTTTGAGCTGGTGAGAGTGTGCCCAGCAGAGGGATTACGTGAGTTTGATCCACTTGCTTGGACTAACATTAGTACCACTGATATGTCAAAATACAGCGTACCAAAAGTTACGCTGTAAAAGTTTGCATGTTGTGGTCTGTACCCTTTTCCTCAGTACTTGCATGCATCCCATGTTAATGTGACATGGTCTTGCGCTTGCTTTTCCAATGCTAATAGACTGCATGTACAGTGTTTTTATTACTCTGCTGCTGACTCTAATATCATACCTCCTTGGGCAACAGTGCTTTACAATGCAGTCACATATTATACTGTGCTATTTTATTATTTATTTTAACTTAAGCATTTATTTTTCATTCTGTGTTTCTCTTGCTACTGTGAGGGGAGTTTATTTGAAAGAATATAAATATTGTTTCAGCTTTGTACCTTTTTATAATACAGCTATGGCCAAATGTTTTGCATCACCTCGAATTATTTATTTATTTATTTATTTATTTATTTGTTTGTTTATTTCTTAGCAGACACCCTTACCAGGGCAACTTACAATTGTTACAAGTTATCACAGTACAAAGTATTGAATTATAAAATATCACATTACGAGTTATGACATTATAAAATAACACATTACAGGATGTCATAATATAGATAAGAGCAGATATGAAAGCACAATAAAATCAATTCAATTAATTATATATATATATATATATATATATATATATATATATATATATATATATATATACATTTACATTTAAATATTTTAACATGTAATCAAAGAAACTACTCTAAATATTGCAAAAGTCTACCAGAGCCATAAAAGCAGTACAGTATTTCATGTCACATTTTTCATGAAGTATATGGAAAACTAGAAAGCGGTATGTAATTCAGTATGTTAACGGTACATTCAGTAGGTTTCATTCGACTTTAGGGTGATGTAAAAATTCTCTCCATAGCTGTACAGTTAACCTACAACAATAAGAAATACAAAGGGTAATTTATGTTTTATGTCTTTTGTATATTTAATTTTCCATATTCCCCATGCAAATTCTGCAGATTATTATTTGAAGTTTGGATGGGAGTTTTTCGATATTAAAATAACCAAACAAATGTACTGTGAATATTGAAAGTACAAAATACCAAACAGCCTTTATCAAGCAGGGTATAAGCCCTCGAACATGTACGCAGATCGCAATGAGGGCTGTGTACTTTGGCGTGAAAACGTACACTGTTCTACAGTATGCATTGTGTGCAACAGCGGATTCCACTTACATTTTAAATGACAGATAATACAAGTCCTGTCTGTTAAAAATGAATAGAGAAAAAAGAAACTGAGAATGTGGGCTGATTATCATTGCACTGCAGTGTACAGAAAACACTTTTTTAATTGACTTAAGATCCTGGATTATATTTTCTATATAATAGTCTATTGGTTGGTTCCCATGGTTGCTCTAACTTGGTCCACCTGATCAGATCAGCTGAACTGATTACCTGCATGTTCTGATTGGTACACTGCAATTGGAACCTGTTTTTGTCAGTTTCTTTGAAGTGGGCTAAACCACTGGTACACTGCAAGAGTTCTACATAGATCCTGAGCACTTCTTATCCAATTGTGATTGGATGTGGTGAATTGAAAGGAATGGAACTCTTTTACTTGTGTGTGTGTGAATAATAGTATGCTTTTTGCATCTGTCCAGTATGTCCTGAGATTGTGTACATTACCACATACAGTATTCTACAGTGACCTCATCTTAAAGTAAAATGCATAGCTGTTTGATTTATTTTTCATAGTTTTCCAAAGATTTAAAAAAGAAAATTGTAGTCAAGCCCTAATATTCTTTTTTTTAAACTGTGTTTCTTTAAATTCTATACTGTGAATTAAGTTTTTTTTTTTAGGGTAAACATACATACTGTGCATGGGCCCAGGAGCTACACAAAATATATTTTTTAAAAGTGGCAAACTTTATATAGCTTTGGTGACTGCAGCACCTGCTCTCCTCTGCATTTCTATACCCAACATACTCACAGTAGTTCTGATTGAGTATTTTCTTTTTTTGCAAAAGCGATTATTAAACTGCACCAGATACTAACCTGCCTGTCTGCCCTGCAGTTTCTTTTAAACTGTCCAGTGCTGTGCGATTGCTGGGTCACTCGGATGCAATATCGTCACTCGCCGTGAGATTTAAGCTAAGAGTGCAGAGAGGACACCCTGCGTTATAACTCGGAGGCACAAACCAGAGGCACTTCCAATTACAAAAATACCAGTCAGGAATTTCCTCTGTGACAATCATTTCAGTACATATTGAGTAGCACCGAATAACAAACTGAAAAGATTTTACTTAAAAGAGCATTGTGTCTGTTTCATTAGTCGTTTTATGGTCAAGTGCAGATTGCTACACAGTACTGGTATGTCTATCTGTATGTATGTCATGGATGGGTAACAGATATCACCAAATGAAGCACCTAAAACATGAAGAAACACAGATTTGTTTACTAGAGAACACAGTTTATTTTAATCTTAATATATTCACATCCATAGCTAAAACACTCAACAGTTACATTTCGAGATACAAAAGAAATTTCATGAATTAATTTACAAATGTTTTAACCATCTTTTTTCAGTGTCTGATGTATTCACCCATTTAACAGTAACTGGTATTTCTTAACGAGATTGTCAAATAACACAACATCTAGAACTGTAACCCATGGGTGTTTATTGAGTTGTGAGTGGCTGTTGTGTTGAGCTGTGTGGTTTCAGTGGTGTCACTAGTGGGCTAGGCTGAGACCACCAAACTCCTTTCATTGTGACCTAAACTACAGAGAAACCCAGGCCTCCAGACGTGAAAGGCTACTGAATGGACCCTGTGCGATATGCTAGAGACCATGGTAAACGTCTTTAGTACAAACCCAAGTATCTGTATACGTTTTCCTCTTTTAGAAACTGATTATTGATGAGAAGAGGTACTACCTGTTCGGCAGGAACCCTGATATCTGTGACTTTACGATTGATCACCAGTCCTGCTCCAGAGTGCATGCAGCCTTGGTCTACCACAAGCACTTGAAGAGGGTGTTCCTTATCGACCTCAACAGCAGTAAGTGATCGAGAGCCACCGCAGCCTTTACTTCGCTCTGTCCTGCACAGCCTCATTTAGCTTCTAACAAGCTCTTTTCTTCACCCTTTTATTCTGTTGAAGTTTGTTACTTGTGTTTTACACTTTGATTTAGAATACGCAGTCCAAGACAATGCTGTGGAGTTAGGAGTTGCTGCCACTCTGTGCTGTAGGTCAGTTTTACTCCAGTGTTCCAGCTATAATCAGTCCATGTGACCCACAGCACAGGAAGTGATTTGATACTCGGAAGACAGGGTTTTTTTTTAAAATCTGTGTTAATGTACAAAAAACAACCAGGGATGTCTGCCCAGGTTGGCCACCCAAAGTTCAAAAACCAGCAACACCCAGTGTTTCAGCTGGGTTCTCTTGGCATAATAAGCACTTGAGTTGTCTGTTTTTACTGGGAGCTCTTGAATGAAGTGTCTGTGCTGTGCCCTGTCTCCCTCACAGCACACGGCACATACCTGGGGCGCATCCGTCTGGAGCCCCACAAGCCGCAGCAGGTACCCATCGACTCGACGGTGTCATTCGGAGCCTCCACGAGACTCTACACCCTGCGAGAGAAGCCACAGACCCAGCCGAGCACGACCACTGGGGACGCCAAGACAGGGGAGGACGAGGAGCTGAAGGGGCTGCTAGGACTGCCGGAGGAGGAGACCGAACTGGAGGTCAATGCAACAGAGACACCAGCCCTTGTGGAGAAATACATTAGCAGTTAAAATAAAAAATGGTGGTGGGCAAGGACTATGATTTGCTGTTTTAGAAGTAACTGAACTTTGCCTCACACCACTTCATCAGCGGTCATATGTAGTCTATCTGGTGTCTGCTTAGGGATGGAAATAAGACTCCCATTGAATAGCAGTTTCATTCTTTCCTGATTTTAGTGTGAGTTTAGTAAGACACACCTGTCCTTGTTACACTATGCATTGTGACTAATCAAGCTTGTGTCAAAATGCAGTAGGTGTCTTTTTTCCATACCTGCTACTCTGACAAACGGTGGGATTTTAACAAGGTATGAGCTAGCGTCCCGTTTCCCTGGCGATACTATTGCAGGATATATTAGAAGGGCTCATGGTCTGTTGGAGGTTTCTCAATCTGTTGCTGGTGAGTGAATCTCAGGTGGTCAAAATCCCCAAACTAGGCTACTGGATTTCGCCATTTCAATACACCCAAACTGTTTAAGAAATCACAAGCACTGCATTTATTCATTCCAAAGATTCTGAACAGTTTCTCATCCTTGAACATTGAGACACATGCTGCAGCTGCAATGCAGTCCTGATCCAAGAATAACGATGCTTTGCTAGTTTGCTATGCTAAATAGTTTTAAGAGTGGCTATGCAATGGGAATCTTATTCCCTGTACTGCTAATAGGGTATAGGGGTCATCCGCAGAAACATAAGCAATTTGGAAGCACATGCCAACCGAGCACCTACTACTGTATCTGCGGTGTAGCATGAAAATAACTCCTCGGAACCGATTTATTACCAGGGTATGTTAATAAGTGTCAAAACCATCGGGATTATGTTGAAAAATACATTTTAGGAATACGTGCAACAAAGGAGGTTTGCGGAAGCAGTGCGTTGTGTTTAAACCCTACAGACCGTTCAGTAACACTTGAAGATGCACTCCTAGGTGACACTAAGGGGTGTAGGCAGCTCATGTACCGCTCTTCAATAATTTGAAACTCGCAGAGGTGTCCGTCCTCGTGTCACTAAATGTATATACCAACATACTAACAATCTATCAAGTGTTTTTTTTTTTTGTTGTTTTTTTTTTTTTTACAAAGTAATTTTGCTACAGAACACCCTGGGTGAGCAATCCATTTTTAATGTCCTCTGTTTATGTATACACTGCAGAACCTGACAGAGTTCAACACAGCACACAACAAGCGAATCTCCACCCTGACCATCGAGGAGGGCAACCTGGATATCCAGCGACCGAAACGCAAGCGGAGGAGCTCCAGAGTGATCTTCAGCGATGAGGAAGAGATCATCAACCCAGGTACTGCTTCAGTCATAGTACCCTGGGGACATCGTGGTCACCTCAGTATAGCACTCAGAATCATGTGTAACCTCCAAGTGCAGCTGGGGTACCTGTGGAACCATGAGCGTTCCCCCTGCAGCACTGCACTTCTAGTGGATATAACACACAGCACATTTGTTCAGGACTATATGGTATTTCTCACACAGCTAAAAGGGTGTGGCAGGGAGACAGGTTTCACTCTGGCGCAGTAATGCTGAACCACTGATTTGATTTTCGTTCTGTTCTTGCAGAGGATGTGGATCCCTCAGTTGGTCGTTTCAGAAACATGATCCAAACAGCTGTTGTTCCAATAAAGGTGAGTGTGTGACACTTCCCAATATCATCAATGATCCAAGGCAGAAGATAACTGCACTTTTACAAATGGAAAGATAGATCAAATACAGTGCATTTAAATTATTTTATTTATTATTGTGGGCTTCTATTTGAATTACTTTTAAAACCAGTTTTTTTTTTCTTCATGAAACTCATAATTAGATGCTGTTTATTTGAGTGATTTCAGGATAAGCGGTGTAACTGTTATTGCGTAGTATACAGGAAATCACACAGTTTGATTAAATGGACATCTGAGAATTAGCTTCTGTGAATGGCACTCTTAATAAATGATGCCAATTAATAGTATCTAAACAGCAGATCATTTTGAACTCTACTCTTATCCTTTGCTGTTCAGTCCTAAAGTAACTTCCTAACTACCCTGTATAATCGGTGAGTGGTTTATAGTACCCGTCTGACTCTGCTTTCTCTTCACTCTGCAGAAGAAGAAGTTGGAAGGTCACGGCACGCTGGGGCTGGAGGAGGCGGTGGCCCGGCGCATGCAGAACTTCCCCTTCAGCACAGGGCTATATGGAGACCTGCCCCCCACCAGCCACGAGGCAGGGGGGCACTCCCACGGGGCTCACGGGGGGGCCACCATCCTGGGGGGGCTCCCCATGCCGTTCCCCAACCTTGCCCCCGACGTGGACCTGACCCCGGCCTCCGTCCCGCCCACCGTCGCCCTGAACCCCACCCCCACCCCCGGGGCTGGCTTCCCCTCCGAGTCACTCAACGAGCCCAAGAAGAAGAAATACGCCAAGGAGGCCTGGCCGGGCAAGAAGCCTACCCCCTCCCTGCTCATCTGACAGGGGCGCTGGACTGTATGCCATCGGGGGCGCCCTTGCGCTGTGCTTGTTTTGTTTGTTTTTTTATGTGGGAGGGGTGGGTGGGGCAGCAGGGTTTTGAAGTCGCATGGCAGCTTTGAAAGTTTGAATAGCAGTAGTTTCATTGACCAAAAACATAGTGTGTTGTCACAGTGATTACAATACAGCTCCCGTTGCATAGTAGAGTAAAACCATTCCAGGTTCTACCGTGGGCTTAGTCAGTCCCAAACACAGGTCCACAGTAAAACTTGAAATGCTCTGAGCTGCTAAAATACATTTGTGACAAATCAATGTTATACAATGTATAATTGGGGGCCTGCTACACCCTACACAATACAAAGGTTGTTTTTTTTTAATACAGTGCGTCTTTATTGGACCAAAGGGAAACACAAACTATGTCTGCAAACTATCTGTTGGGAGTAAACTGTTACCATTAGAAAATAACTTTCTTCTGCTATCGTCCACACAAAATGCTTTTGTTTCTTCTTAAAGTACATTTGACTTGATGAAGAGACCTATTCTGTAATCCAGAAACGTCGTGTAGACCCCAGGTGAATGCAATAATAAAATGTCCAAAAACAAACCTGTAATAGTGCAGTCAAAGTAAGCCCACTCACACACCCACGTACTCACTCCCACACGTCTTCATTGTCCGGTAAATCCACACCTTTTCTCCTGGTGTGCAGTGTTTCAGCAGAGGGGTTGGGAACACAACACAGGTGAATACCCTCCCCCCCCCCCCCCCCCCTCCAGGCATGCTGATGTCTTGGATGAACAGTGTGGGGTTTTGATTCAGTGACTAAACCTAAAACGTTTCTCCTTGCTGTTCAAAACTGCAACCCTCCCACTGGAGGCATAATAATTTCAGCAGCAGACCCAAGTCTGAGCACTGTCTGCCATGTGCGTTGGGAAGTGGTCATTGGGATTGGCTGGTCATTCTCTTTTCTTTCTGCGTTTCAGATTAGAATTATTAGTTGTGTGTTGCAGAATTTATGTTGGATTCTGTTTGTTTCAGTTTGCTGTTTTTGGTTTTGTTTTTGTGGCACTACTAAAAAATAGAAATGGTAATATAATTCCACATGCATTGTAAATCTTTGTTAAAATTCTTTTGTGTTTCTTGTCTTAATGCAAAAGAACTTGATGAAGATTTATAAAACATTTGTCTAATTATACTACCAAGTTTTCTTTTTATGTCTAACCTGCAACAAGAAACAAAGCCCTGAAGCGATGACTGGGATTGAGTGTCTGGTGACTGGTGTCCAGGTCAGGGTCAGTGGAATCAATCGAAACAGCAGAAGAAAGAGCTGCTCAGCACACAGGCTAAGACAAGCTGACAGCTTTGTGGAAAGCAGCAATATATAGCACACAAGCAAGCAGCGTTTTTTTTATTTATTTCAATTGTGATTGCAGAGTGACTCACACGTGGCACGTGCTTGCTGAGGAGAGCTCAAGTGGAATAATTGCTTTGGCACTGGTTTGATCACATCGACTCTGTCGTTATATAATTGCTGTCTGCAGAATACATTTGTTTGCATGTTCAGATTTGTTATGCCAGAGTATCTTCATGATTAAGAGTTTGGAGTTATTGCATAGCTGTGATTGGCTTTAGTGAAAAGGTTCTGCAGAATTTAGCATGGTTGAACTGTGCAGTGGTACATTGTTTTATCCACTTTGTTTAGACTTATTTATTTTAATTTTATATCTTTGTACACGTGAGTAGGGTAGATGCTGCAAGATGCCTATTTTTTTATAGCGTTTTCATTTTGTATTTGAAGGAATTGTTAATGAAATCATTAAAATGACAGGGCAAATGGTATGTTTACTACAAGTTAAGTTCTCCATACTACATTCTTCCTTCAAACCTCATCAGACCATTTTGTGTTAGATTCTGTCCTTTCCCCTAATTGTCCATGTCTTGTAAGACACTGTCCCAAATGACTATCCTATTTCTAATGGTGTGGCTTGCTGATAGGACAGGGATGGTTACAGTTTTACAGCCCAGTAGAATTCCTGCTTGAATGTTTACGCTGTCCCTCCATTCTGTACCCTTCCTGCACTCTGATTCATTTGAAATCAGACCTTGTTGACCATACAGTTTGTTTACATTCCCTAAAGGTTGGTAATCTGCAGACAAACCTGCTTCCAGTTTTAAAAACTAAACAGGCATGTTACTGCTGTATCTGCCATAGAGAGAGACCATGGGTACAGTCTGTTTTTGTATTTTAAAAGAAATGTCTACAGATTTCACTGTGAAAACCTCAGTTCAAGAATACTGAATTTCAGAAACTTTTTTTAATCTGCATGGAGCATTGCATCTTGTGCCTCTTGATCACTTTTTCATGCATTCCAAGGGGACACTTGCTATTCGTTAAGGTTGTAAAACTGTTATTTGTCAAATAAGAAAAACAAAATTACAACTGCAGGAACAGTCCAAAAATAAGGTATTCAAAACCTGGAAATACTAATGCATTGGCCAAACCATAAATACTTTCATTTTTTAACACTCCTTGCAGTTCCCAATCGCACCAATATTTATTAAAATAAAATAAATAAAAGGCGTTAGTGTTAGAATTAGTAAGGAGCAACACACTGTAGCTTTTTAGCTTCCATACAGTTTCTCTTTTGAGCTGTGCAGGCTTTGCAGTAGAGAAGTAGCTTTGGTGAGGCTGTCTTAGTGTGACCAGTACACTTCCAGGATCGGCCACTAGATGGAACTGCTGATAAGGTCGAGGTCTAAAGCCAGCCCTGTTAATCACTCCATGGTTGTTCAAATGTGCACCCATGACTGTAACTAGCTATGCTGATGCTCATGTAAAAATTCTGGTGAAGTACAAAAGACTCCTTCATTTTCTCTGTTGGTTTGTTGTGTAACAGATTTAGCTTGAAACCTCAGTTTGACCTTGGTAGAATGTCAGCTCTGGTTACGACGCTGTGTGCACCAAACCTTATGTGCTCTTTCTTGGTTAGCTGTCGTTTTATATATATTGAAAACCAGGAGTCACTCTCTGCGGTTCATTTGCCTCTTTTAAAAGTAGACCCAGGACACAGGACTTGAATTTTCATGCTTACGTGCTAATTTTAAACAAAAACAATTTTAACAAAAACAAAACCTAGCTGTCCTCGAGCACTAACTAAACAGACCAGCAACCTAACTAAAAACAGGACAGCTGAGCTGTTTTCCTGTTAAAACAAACTCAACAAAAACACACAGTTTAACGAATAACAAAAAACTACACACAGTACTGTTTTTTTTTTTGTTTTCTTTCTTGATGCGCTTGAGCATACAGTCATGTGGGCTTTTCATACAGCAGCCCTGAGCAGACTGACTGCTCTCCTTAATTACCCTGCACCTGGCTCGAATTTACAATGATAGCCAGGAGCAGGTGATAATTAACAATAAAACAATTAATAAATCATAATTAAACAAAAGCAATTCGTTTGGCAGGGAGGCTTTCCACCTTGTCCCTGCCACAAAACATGCTGCTGGGGGAGGCGGACGGGTTTGTCAGCTCAGTGGTTCCTGTATTTGGTCAATGAAATTACAGGTCTTTTTTCACACGTACTATTCAAGCTTTTAACCTGTAACCTGTACTTCATTGTAAATTAAAAGCAAACTGAATTTTGTCACAAAAACAAACTCTTGGTCCTGTGGTTTGTGAATAAGCGTTTGTGATTCATGTTCTCAATTGAAAGTGTGCGGAGTTATTCACCAGTCCTCTTGACAAACAGTTTTATGAGCTGGTCTGACTATACTGTGCTTTGGGAGGACTATCTGTGATCTAGCAAGAGAGGGACCTTGATGGGCCCTCCCACCCCTTATTATAAAACAAAATGAAGAACCTAGCCGAAGAACTAAGGCTTTAAAATACATGTGCTTCCCTATTGTTAGCATCAACTATACTGTAAAACCTTGCTTAGGGCCACCTTGGTGAAAAGACCACCACAATTAAGACAACTGGAATTTGTTTCCAGAATTTCTATGTACCTTCAGGTTTTTTTCCCCCATTATACTGTAAATAACGATACAAATTGCCATCAGAGCGGAGCAGGTAAAAGGTCATGCTAATAAATAACACCGTGTAACAATTTTTTTTTTTTTTTTTTTTGGTTCCTGGGTAGTAAGTGTTATTTCGTAATTGCTTATGCCTCAAAAGTATAGAAAATGTCTATTATTCCCCACAAACTTTGCTTTTGACCAGGACAGTGATATTTTGAAATTGACCTATTTCCAATGAGAAAATGGGCGAATTTGTGTCTTTTCGTTCACATGAAGTCAGAAAAAAACAACATGAATCCAAATTAACATGTATTTATACTAAAGTAATACAAAAATGACTACAAAAGATTTAGAAGTGAGTAGTTTTTCGAGATTTACGATTATACTGTAAATCACTTTCACGAATCAGCCCCTAAATGTAGTCTCCCATCATGTTCTCGTTATACTGTCCTTCATTGACAGCTCATCCAGGAGCCTCAAAGCCGTGCTGCTCCATAATGGTAACAAGTACCCGTCTCTTCCCCTGGCTCACTCGGTGCACCCCAAACAGGATTACAACAGCATCAAGACCTTGCTGGACGCCTTGAAGTATGATGAGTACGGCTGGGACCCCCGGAAGGTGCTGATGCCACCACTGCACATCAAATTGGGCCTTATGAAACAATTTGTCAGAGCTCTAGATAAGGAGTCGGCAGCCTTCAAGTACCTTCAAGACTTCTTCCCTAAGCTGTCTGAGGCAAAGGTCAAAGCCGGTGTCTTCGTCGGACCACAGATAAAGAAGATCCTGGAGTGCAATGAATTCCCCAAGAAGCTCACTAGTAAGGAGAAAGCGTCTTGGAACAGCTTTGTCGCAGTGGTTCGGGGCTTCCTTGGCAATCACAAGGCCGAAAACTATGTGGAGCTGGTTGAGACTCTGGTGAAGAACTACGGCACAATGGGCTGTAGGATGTCCCTCAAAGTCCATATCCTTGATGCTCATCTTGATAAATTCAAGGAGAAGTGTAGGAGTGTACTCGGAGGAGCAAGGCGAGCGCTTCCACCAGGATATACTGGATTTTGAACGCCGCTACCAAGGACAGTATAACGAGAACATGATGGGAGACTACATTTGGGGGCTGATTTGTGAAAGTGATTTACAGTATAATCGTAAATCTCAAAAAACTACTCGCTTCTAACTCTTTTGTAGTCATTTTTGTATTACTTTAGTATAAATACATGTTAATTTGGATTCATATGTTGTTTTTTTCTGACTTTATGTGAACGAAAAGACACAAATAGGTAAATTTCAAAATATCACTGTCCTGGTCACAAAAGCAAAGTTTGTGGGGAATAATAGCCATTTTCTATACTTTTGAGGCATAAGCAATTAGGAAATAACACTTATTACCCAGGAACAAAAAATGTGTTACATAGTGTAATTGATTTCTAACGCTAAGGGCTGGTTTCACAGACCCTGATTAGCACTCGTTTTGGATTACCTTACCTAAAATAACATTAGAGGGTCCAAGATTAGTTCTAATCGAGGTCTGTGAAACCAGCCTTTATTCATCACTCTTTAAAAGCCAGTAAACAAAAAAGAAATGCAAAACCAATTCTCACACCAAGTTTGACAGCAGGTGCTTGCATGTCACAATGCTAAATGTGTGACAGTTACAGATTACAAGATCACAAAGGAAATAACCTTTAAACTGAGCGTCCAAAGCAGGTTTACCACAATATTCACTTAGTGAGCATATTCTGCTGTAGTTTAATACTTATGCAACACATGTAACAATATATATGTAGAATAGATTACTTTATAATTCCACCGAGAGGAAAGCTAGAGAAGTTTATAAAATGTCTCATAACTCAGATTTATACATGCATATACAAATGTATCAAATATTGCAATTGTAGGAATGCAAAGCAATGTCAGTTGTTTTCTGGTTCTAAACTAAATTGAATGACATATAGAGTTTATTTTAGTTTATATACCATTGGGTGTGTTATAGCTATGGATGATGTGAGCTACAGTAAACTATAATAAAACTATGAATTTTATATGATGTCATCACTGTTGTGAACATTTGCATAATCTAAAGTTTAGAGGAATGCCTTTTACAATGTGTTAATGTTCATGTTGCAAAATAAAAACGAATAACATTTTTTGCATAATAACAATGTAATTATAGAAATTAGCAGTTTAGTTCTAGTTTTGTAAAATTGCGAAGTGTTTTTCTCCTTTCATAAAGTAGGGGTTAAAGCCAGGAGTTCACCCTTTGAGATGATACTCCACTGGGTTGTACTCCACAGACACACCTGATTTATCACTGCTTCTGAACCACCCAATGTTACCTCAGCTGAGGCAGTCCACAGTTTATAGCTGCAAACCAGCCCGATGGGTCTTACTCCTGTTTAGAAGCTGGATGAACTGTTTACAGTGTAGGTTTGCACCATAGTCAAATGTGCCTTGATTTTGTGTTCAAGATAAAAAATAATTTAAAAAAAAAAAGCATTATAGTTTAAACTAGCCCTCTCTGTGTGCATGTGTGGCTGTCTGTGTCTCCACTTGTGTGTGTGTGTTTGTGTGTGTGGCTGTCTGTCTCTGTGTTTGTGTGTGTGTTTGACTGTCTGTCTCTCGCTCTCTCTCTCTCACTCTCTGTGTGTTAGTAGTTTTGTTTTTTTTTCCTTTCGTATAAAGTCTGCTAGTAACAGAGGGGACTGCAGACACACTGACACTGATCTTACACAAATTAACCAGAAATAATGGAGACTATCATATTTATTACTGTGTAATACACTGTTTACCCAAAACATTTTCAGTCATTATAATCTCTAAAAAATTATGTGAAACTGAGGGGGCTCAGAACAAGGCTGCTTTGAAACTTCACTGTGCATTAAATGCTATTCAGATTGTATTTACATTTGAATGATGTAACAAATCTTTCAGTTTTGTAATGCAATGTTTCTACAATGGTTTTAATACCAGCAAACACATTTTAGAATTGTAACAGAGGGGCAAACTGTGTGCAGTTTCAATAAAGTACAGAACAAGCACTTGCTTGAGAGAGTCGAATAGCTGAGGTTAAAAAGACTCGGATAGGTCGACTAGTCTCCACTTTAAACAAATACTACTACTACTACTACTACTACTACTACTACTACTACTACTACTACTACTACTACTACTACTACTACTACTACTACTACTAATAATAATAATAATAATAATAATAATAATAATAATAATGTAAGCCAAGTATTTGATAATGTTTAGAGTTCTGTTTGCGAGTGTACTGTTTCATAACACTTCTGTTTGCGCACTATATTTCAAAACTGTTTTATTAATGTTCTGAAATGTCATTTCTATGTTAACGGGTGGCTTTCGTCTATCTCAAATCACGTGACGAGGCATTAGAGGTTGGCTGCCTCTATTCTGTGCTATGCGTACCTTACAGGTGACCCGCTTTGAATTCACTGCCGGTATTTGGGCCCCGCCTCACGCTCACAGTGTATGTGGGATCCTAATTCATAGAGTGCTGGAAAGATAAGCACCCGAGTCACAGTGAGAATGAAACTGGATCTACTGTACAGCAGAATGTTAAAAAGCTTGAGAAGGCTATAGACAAATCAATAATAATGCTGTAATTCAAAAACTTACACAAGACCGTTACAGTTTGAAATCTAGACTGACGCCCTCTGCAAAGATTCGCTAAAACATCATGGTGTGGGTTTTTTTCAGATTGAATACAGGAAGCCCCCCTGTATCACTGGTTAACCATCTTCGCCCAGCATGCGAGTGAGAAAGCAGCAGCCCCCTGTTGCTGCCTATATGACACTTCTGAGACAGTAAGCCGCACAGCATCACCTAATTGTTTGTCTCACAGTGCTCCTTGCAAGAATATATGAGGGTGTTTGAGGGCTAATAAACCACAGGTATTTTCTGTGAGTGCTTTGAAGGTGGTAACTGCTGCTGTATTCTGGGTGGGAGAGGAGGTAGTGACAATAAAATATTAAACTTGGACTGAGGTTAGAAGCATCAAATACCAAGTTACTGAACTGTATGCGAGGAGAAGCTGTCAGCGGTCTTTATACTGCAGTTCTGTACACTTTAAACCAGCATTGGATGAAGATTTGACTCAGGTAAGTACTGTATACAACATAGTAGGCTGCTCTTTTACAACAGGTGCTAAACATTTTTTTAAACTTTTTTGCTCCCACAATTTCACCTTTCCTTATTTGGAAAAAAAACTTAATTAAATCTATATATATATATATATATATATATATATATATATATACACACACACACACACACACACACACACACACACACATATTTGCTGAGACTAGAAAAGACAATCTCAGAATTAAATTAACAATTTGTTCCTCATATATATTTTGGGATGCTTTCCTATTTTAGGGTCTATACATTCAGACATTCCTATATAATACTGAATACACACATATATATGTGTGTGTGTGTGTTTACATGCAGTATGGAGGTATAACTGCAGTGTACAGAAATGAAAGCAATGAAAAGGGTTTTTTTGGGGGATGTACACAAAAGGTTTAAATGTTTACAAAATAATTTATTTCAGACAAAATCTCCTTTCAATTGTGTGGATAGTAAAAGTAAACATTTAACCTTTTGTATATACGCCCCCCCCCCCCCCCCCCCCCAAAAAAAACCCCCCACTGTATCCAGTTTTTGAAATGAAATCTTGGTTTCACACGGATCGCTCGCTGCTTCTTGTTAATTTCTCAAGCACAGTATTTGATTTCATTGTTCTGCTTTGGTATATTGGGTCGTGCAGCAGAATGAATAAGAATCTCAAGATCAATTCAAGATCACGAGAACTGCCATGTAGCTTTCAGCCCCTGCCGCATGAAATGAATACACCTCAGCCACAATGGCAATGCCTGTTTATAAACTGCTGTACGAGTACCGTTTCTTTTTAAATATCATTTATCACATATGGTAGAATGCTTTTTTTTAAAACAGCAAAGTTTAATTGGACTACATATAATTCATTCACATGCATTTCAAATAACAATAAACAGAATAGCTTGTTTGCAATAACAGAATAAGTAAGGGCTCGTTTCTTACATGCACAGCTCTGGACAAAAGTGTTGCATCCCCCTATAGAATTAACACATTTTGCTTCATAAAGTCAAATGAAACTTGCTGAATAATGTTGCGTTAACATACTGAATTACATACCGCTTTGTAGTTTCCCACATACTTAACCGAAAAACTGACAAAGATTGAAATCTAACATGAAATACTGTCCTACTATTATGGCTTCTAGTAGACTTTTGTAATATCATTTTTAAATTTCTTTGATTTTTTTAATATAATTATGTCTCAATCCTAAAATTCTTGGTGATGCAAAACTTTTGGCCACAGCTATAGATGTAAATTTTAAAAAATGAGCATGTAATCTGAGCTGTAATCTCTGAAGCACATCCACAGTGTTGGTTTTCTTTCACCGGGCTGCTCCCATTAAAGTGTGTAATTCATGGTACTGGTTCTGTTTTCTCTTACAGCACTCGTGTGACTAAATGGATCAGAACCCTGGAGCTGCTGTTCTCTCTCTGGTATTGTGTCTGTGTTCAGCAGGGACCTCGCCTCTAGCAACAGGTAGGCATTCTTCTCTTACAGATACTGAGAACAAACACTCAGTTTTAAATGCTGAAACATTGATAGACATTTATACCGGACCTGAAAACACTGAAAATTATTTGAATTAAGATTTTGTTTTAGGTCACTAAGCCTTTTGCTCTGCATTGTCATAGAAGAACACAAGGTGTATCTGGAAGTGAACAAAGGGAGATTAATTGTTACTTTTGAATCTTTAAAAGGTGTTTTTCACCCTTTATCATGCTGAACCCCATAACAAACAGCAGTGTTATAATGAAAAGACACGCGTCCTGAAGAGAGCCGCGCTGTCTTTGATAACTCTCTACTCTGCAGTGACAAGCCACAGCTGGGTTTTATGAACGGCTTTTACAGCTCCGGGGAATCCAGCTGGATTTTCAATTTTAGTGGAAATCTCGGTGTGACCACAGACCACAGTGCTGCATGCAATCCAGAGGGCTCATCCCAGCGGGTAGAAGTTGATCAAATTCTCACTTAATGGTTACTTCGAGTGAATTCATTATTATCTAAACAGTAGTAGATAAGGAGGGGTTTGGAATTAAATTGCTATCAGTGGCACTTGAATGAAGTAAATTGAAACTGGCTATTTATATCCTCACTATTAATAGTTTTTTTCTATATTCGTGGGAGTTTAGCTCTGTGTATGTCTGGTGTTTTCCACCTCTGCTGGACTGTTTATTTTGCTGGGTTTCCAAAACCCATGGAAACTTGTGGCAACATTAAAAGGCTTCACCTTGAATTAATGTTATTCTATCAGACTATTCATCGGGTAAGCCCCATTGTGATGCAGCCCACTGTAATGCAGCCTACAACTTGTTTAGTGCAAAAAGGTGATGTTTAAGAAAAAAAGAAGTTGGGTTCACAGAAAAATAAGTGTTTGTCTATTAAATATCAAATCTATCATTACGTGACTAATACATGTTGCAGATTATGGGTATGAATATTAGTCTTGTAATATATGTGGAATGATTTCTACATATAGTATCGAGAATATCTTTATACTCAGTGAGTCTTAGATACTGTATTCTCCAGTTATTTTGTTTTAAATCTCTTTCCCAAATTATAATTTTATGATTAAAATTATACGTTGCAACTAAGTAAAATGTATTAATATTACTACAGACACGAGTTTGATTAAGAATTGTTTAAATGTTTTGTAATTCTAATAATAATAACATTTTGAGAGGTGTATAAAAGTTTAAATGTATAAAAACAGAAGCCACACACTGAATCATTGGGATCGGGTAGTTTCATCCTCACCTTATAATTCAAAAATGATTTCATTCCTTTCTGATTCTTTATTATCAGACACTGCTTATTTATTAATAACAATTGTATATATATATATATATATATATATATATATATATATATATATATATATATATATATATATATATATATATAAAATCAAAGGAAAGCTAAATCTTGTGATTATTCAACAACAGATCTTTGTATATTATGTCTTGTTATTGGTAACATATTGCATGTTAATCACTCAAAACTTCTCTTGATTAGATTTCTTTTCCCCCATGATCTTTTTCATAGTTGTGGACAAATAATTCAACCTGGTATTTGAGTTTGTTTGGTTTTCTTCTTGTTAAAATCATTCTGTCCATTTTTTGGCCAATATCTTGTAGTCATGCTTTGTTAATGATATTGGTCTTAATGATTGCATCTTCTTATTTTATTTCTTAACTAAGGGAAATTATTATGCTATGGAATATTTGTTATATGCTTTATGAGATGCATATCCAGGCAGTAGACGTTTAACACATGCTTTAATTAATTCAGCTGTATGACCATGACTATTTTGTTAATGGAAAATCTATGCAGAAATACATATATATGGGGCTCCCGAGTGGTCGGTAGGTCGGTCAAGGTGTTCTCGGTTCACCGCGCACCAGCGACCCCTGTAGTCTGGCCGGGCACCTGCGGGCTTGCCTGTAAGCTGCCCGAGAGCTGCGTTGTCCTCCGGACGCTGTAGCTCTTGGGCGGCTGCATGGTGAGTCCGCAGTGTGAAAAGAAGCAGTCGGCTTGACGGCACACGCTTCGGAGGACAGCGTGTGTTCATCTTCACCCTCCCGAGTCAGCGCAGGCCGACCGTAATAAAATAATTGGGCATTCCAAAATTGGGAGAAAATAATTGGCAAATAATAAAAATAAAAAAGAAGATATATATATATATATATATATATATATATATATATATATATATATATATATATATATATATATATATATATATATATATATTGTTCGGCATTATCATTTCTATGCAGGAATAAATACATTATTCTATGATATACCTTCATTTACCAATAAGCTGGTAAATAAGATGAACCGGTAATGTCCAAAAAGCAATCTATTTCTTCACAATTTCTGACAACTGCGAAATGTTTTTTGCAATTGAAAATGAAATAGTTCTTGTTTTAAATCCCCAATGCAGCTTTTCTAAATAAAGGGGGTTTAAAATGAAACATATTTTCACTTTCAGACTATTATCAAAAAGCAGATTTCAATTGGTCTCATCACGAGTAGTTGATCATTTCTGTTTTCGGTAATATTTTTGTTTCATTTATGTTTCTACAGGAATAGAGCGCTATGCTCGGACGGGAGACACCGTTGTCCTGCCTTGCAGAGAGGCTTCGGCGGGGTTCAGGGAATCGATACAGTGGTCTTACAACACGGCCTCTGGCACGCGCTCTCCTTTATTCACTCTTCAAAGCTCTGGGGCAATTATAACGGGAGTAACAAAGCTTAAGGACAGGAAACAGATTGTACACAACTCATCTCTAAGGATACAGGAATTGAAAAAAGATGACTTTGGGACGTACACGTGTGATGTTTGCACTGGCAAAGGTCACTGCACTACAGTATCACAGATTTCCTTGTTGCTTTCAAAAGGTGAGTTCACGGCTTTGATAATCATTAAGACTCAGTTCACCCTTTAGCTGCTGATGAAATCAGAGTGAATGTAGCAAAGGCATGCGATTTTCATAGCAGCATTCTGCAATCTACAGCCCCTGTTGACTTGGCAGATTAATAATGATGGCAGGAAATGATCCGTCACGTTTTGAGTGAGTTCCCTTCAATGCACATTTATTATTTCATTGAAATGTATGGATGTTCACAGTCAGAGCTACTTATTTATTTTGGGCAGGCTGGTTAACAAAAAAATAAATAAATAAAATAGCAATAATAAATAGTTTGAACCATCGTGTTGTTTCTGATCAGTGGTTAAGGAGGGCAGGCGGCGCTGTGCCCCGGGATGGGGTAAAAGCCGGAACGAGACGGAACGGCCCGGAACGGTACTTTAATGAATTCAATTGCTTTAAAAAACAGCATAGAAAGTTACACACACGTGAGGAGAATATTTTAACAACCAGAACCGATTAGTAACGCGCTGTCATTATCCCGTTCCGGGCCAGAACCCTCTTTTTATCACCAAAAAGCTCCAACACTGGGTTCCGAAGGTGCAAAGACGACTAAAATTATACACACAATACAACTAAGTGAGAACAACATAACACTATTGAAAATACCCACCGAACCCATCTTTCATTTCCCATTGTGTGCAACAAACAGCTTGATTAATAAAGCTGCCCAGAAGCTGCACAGGAAATGAAAAAAGACGCATAATACAGTGAGTAACATATTTGCAAAAATTGTCCGACCTTTAATTGCCCATTCCCTGCATGAAATGGTTTAATATGAGTAGACCTACTGCAAATTCAAGAATGGGTATTCAGCCGAGTGGTTGTTCGTTGGTTTTTACTGTCTATACAAACTACACTTTTCAGCCAACACCTGCAAAGGGCCACTGATTAGTACTTTAATACTGTACTGGATCGGAACACTACATTTGCCTACAAATTCAGTGACGACAGAGAATATCATGTTATTGACCAGATCTTGTTTTTAGTGATTAAGCACTAGAATCAAATTTCAGCTATGTGTTATACTCTCAGGAAAACAAAATTTAGCAAAAACGGTTCTATGTCTTAGATGTGGAACCGTTTATCTGGTGCTGATTGAAACCACGTGTAAAATTCTGTATTTGTACTTTATAATAATCAGTGTAATAGTCCATGCAGTATGCTGAAAACTCTGTACTCATTTCTCCAAAATGTCATGACTTCTGTAAACTGCTGAATGTGCTTCGCGTTGACAACCATTCCAGCTTGTGTTGGTAGTTTGTGGTACACTGGATGTTGTTGTAGACTGAATGATGAGAATATAGGGGTTAGAGAACATCAGCTTGCTCCTGGGTTCCTATGCGCTTCTTCTTGGTCCATGCATCACTAATAGAGAGTGAATTCGTCCATATTACTAGATGTACATATTTTAAGAGTCATAATATAAGAAACATGTGTGTGTACTTTTAAGATGTTGACTGTGTAACCACATAGAAATTGTTGTTTGTTCACTTTAACAAGCTGATGAGTTTTTAGAGTGAGATGCAAAAGCTGCAGTAGCAAATGTGTGATATTAAGATTGCAATGTAAAACGAGTGAGATGTAGGTCGGATTGTTAAACTGTATCTCATTTTTAACGTGGTAAAAATCAGATAACCCCACAATCACACTCCTCACCCGTGCTCACAATATCCAGATATTCAGTAATTGCTCCCTCCCTCCCTGGCCGAACAACCAACAATAGCCCCCAACACACCCTGCCCAAAACACCTCCTCCTCCCTCCTCCTGTTTCATTAGTAAATGTGCTCCCTCTGTGCACAGAATATTATAGGCTACAGCGCAATTATTGGACGAATTGTCATGCACTCGTCTAATGACATTAGAGCGAGAGTCGAGAGTTAAAAAAGGTGAATTAGCTAGGTATTCGATGACGCTTGGGTAAGGTGGTTAAAGACAAAGGCTTCATACCAGGTGGTTCTAGGTTCAAATCCCAATTCACACTGTGTGTGACCCAGAGCAAATCACTTAATATGCTTGTGCTCCGTCCTTGAGACGTAGGTCCTATTGAAGGTGACTGTGATGCATAGTTCACCCCTAGTCTCTGGAAGTCGCTTTGGATAGAAGCGTCTTCTAAAATGACTAATTAATAATAATGAATAATAAGACACAAAACTGCTTGACTCAGAGACTCCAGACCGCGCCCAACTTCCCACTGAGAACGGGTAATAACCATTCGTTTTGACTGGTTCCAAATAGTTTTAAACAGCAGGCTAACAACCATAAATAAACGTTGAAATCTCGAAGTATTTATAAGAAACCCTAAAACTCAAAAATAACCCCCAGGGCTTCTAATCTATATAGCCTTCTAATACTGAAAAGACATGCAAATTGATTAAAAATCACAGGTTGTGTGCATGGCTCCACATTTGAAAGCCATATATTAAATTAGACTTCAACAGTAAATACCGCGTTGGTGACTAAACATTCCGCTACTTATTAGCAATAAAGGTCATACTGTAGCGAGGGCTAAACTGGGTTAAAATATAATTTATGGTTGCCGTCTACGCCACTGAAGGCACTACCTTCAAATTAAGTTAAAGATTTTAGGTTGTTAGCACCAGGTTCTTTCATTTGGGCCAGAGGATAAGGTCTTGACCAAGTACAACACAAACACACAATAAAAATGCCAGGGATGTAAAATAGTTAAATTTATTTAAAACACAATTTCGTTTCAATTCTCATATTGCACACACTATTGCTGTCTGTTAGTTGCAGCGTTTCAGCCAAATACTTCAATTCGATGCATTGTTTCAAGGGTTCAGTCGTGCTTTCTCAGGCATTACACTGTTCATAGTTTAATATAGCAGCAACTCATTTCGAGCAAGAATACATTGTTTAATTTCTCTCTCCTATTCAGACAGGAGGTTCCCAAATTAAACACAAACATGTTAGTTTGTTTATTCTGTTTATTTTATTTATTTATTTATTTATGCATATGACACACAATGTAAAAACGAATTAATTTTTTTTGAAGAAGTAAATGGGAAATGCATCAAGGTTTCTGTATTTGAAGTCACCCTGCATAACATTAAAATCTAAACTGTTTTGCTTTGTTTGCTCGTTTTTTCTTACATGTTGTAAACTACATAATTGTAAGATAGTGTGTTTGCTTGCCTTTTTATTATTATTATTATGTATTTCTTAGCAGACGCCCTTATCCAGGGCGACTTACAATCGCAAGCAAATACAAATACAGTGCACTGTAATTGCATTGTATCCATTTTGTATCAATTATAGCCTATGTACATATATGAAAAAAAAAACAGGCCCGATTACAACGAGATCGCGTGCTGTGCTTTGTCAACATCGTTCTTATATTTAAAATAAATTATAAAAAATGTACAATGCAAGTATTTTTAAAGCACGGCACAGGTTTATCACAAACTCGAAAATGCCGTTCCAAGTCTCATTTTACAGTTACGGTCGCCGTTTTCACTGAAGTGTTTTTACAGGAGGTAAAGGCTTTATCGCTAACCGAATTGCTCTGCTGCCAGCTTTCGATATCCCAGTTAAGTAAATATTTCACAGTTACATACTATTAAACAAATACATTTCATCAGTGAACACAAACTGCTAAATAAGCACCGCATTACTGTGAATGTCAAAGTAGAAATATGTAGCAACGGTTTAAATAACACGCCTACACAGATAATCACGCATAAACTACAATAAAAGGCGTAGGATCTCGCTTTCATCTTGGCAAATTTGTCAACACCAGCCTGTGAGTCAAATGTTTTTGCTTGTCGGGTTAGTTCGCAATAACCAAAAGATCCGCTCAATCTCTCGTCACCATGCTGCGTGTTATGTTTTAACCAT
The DNA here is from genome assembly GCF_902713425.1 of Acipenser ruthenus. NCBI lineage: Eukaryota > Metazoa > Chordata > Actinopteri > Acipenseriformes > Acipenseridae > Acipenser > Acipenser ruthenus. The sequence continues at coordinate 8,402,320 of NC_081211.1, forward strand.
TTTCATGCACAAAAATAACTTTTCATTTGGCAACCATGGCCGACTTCATTCCAGAACCGGGTTCGATTAGAAGAGAATGATGTTTGAAAACTTATTTTATTAGTTTGGGAAGAAAGTCATCCTATATGTGATTATATTATGTGGGAGGTCAAAAAATGGAAGACATAATGCACTATAGCAAATGATGCCTCAGGTGTGATGGTATTTCACTGCACCAGCAGGCAGTCCTTCTAAATGATTCACTCTTGAAAACTCTGATAGAATGAAGCTGTTTCTCAACTCGTCTGTCTCCATACGAGACGTCAGCGCAGAAGATGTTGGGATGTTCATGTGTAATTATTGTTCTGAAAACAGCCAGCCTTGCTCAACAGTGACAAGTGTCTCCTTGGTTCTTTCACAGAGTAAGTTTAGGGATTTACACAACAATACTGTTTATTATAGTGCTGTGCTCAGAAGAGCCAGCTGCCCAGTGTAGCTTATAGGATAGCAGGCACTCTACGTGACACGTCTCAAAGTGTTTATTTATACTGTCCTGGTGGGATACCTGACTGTTCTCATTGATTCCTTCCTCAAATTGTTTTAGGGGAAGTTACAGGTTGCAATTTACTGCAAATGTATTTATTTTGTTTATTGTATTTATGATTGGTATGTAAGTTGTGTATTGTACTCTTAATGCACTAACACTGCGTAATATTTTTGTAAGACCATGTGACAGGTTGGCCGAGTGGTGACGTCACAGACCAGGAAGTAACCACACACAGACAAGGTACTACGGGTGAGTCACAAATGCGCTAATTACAAACAAAACTAAACACTACACCCAAAACAAAACAAAACACTACACCCAAAACACTACACCCCAAACGCTACACACAAAACACTACACCCTAAACAAAACACTACACACAAAACACTACACCCTAAACAAAACACTACACACAAAACACTACACCCAAAACAAAACACTACACACAAAACACTACACCCCAAACGCTACACTACACCCAAAACAAAACACTACACACAAAACACTACACCCTAAACAAAACACTACACACAAAACACTACACCCAAAACAAAACATTACACACAAAACACTACACCCCAAACGCTACACTACACCCAAAACAAAACACTACACACAAAACACTACACCCTAAACAAAACACTACACACAAAACACTACACCCAAAACAAAACACTACACACAAAACACTACACCCCAAACGCTACACTACACCCAAAACAAAACACTACACACAAAACAAAACACTACACCCAAAACAAAACACTACACACAACACACTACACCCCAAACAAAACACTACACACAAAACAAAACACTACACACAAAACAAAACACTACACCCTAAACAAAACACTACACCCCAAACAAAACACTACACCCCAAACAAAACACTACACCCTAAACAAAACACTACACCTAAAACAAAACACTACACGCAAAACAAAACACTACACACAAAACAAAACACTACACCCTAAACAAAACACTACACCTAAAACAAAACACTACACACAAAACAAAACACTACACACAAAACAAAACACTACACACAAAACAAAACACTACACACAAAACAAAACACTACACCCAAAACAAAACACTACACACAAAACAAAACACTACACACAAAACAAAACACTACACCCTAAACAAAACACTACACACAAAACAAAACACTACACACAAAACAAAACACTACACACAAAACAAAACACTACACACAACACACTACACCCAAAACAAAACACTACACACAACACACTACACCCAAAACAAAAGCGCATGGCGGCCAAAATAAACAGACACAGTCTTCTAACAAGTAGCTTCCTGGTGTAACGCCAGCATGAGTAGCAATTGTTATTTTGGTCACACTTTAAAATGATGGCTGCAAATTCCTAATGAATTAATGTATAAATACCACAGGAATTCCACCTGAATATGTCATACATTTCCTCTGAGTTCTGATGTTATCACAGTTAAGGTTATTTATTGGGGCTGGGGTTAGGGTTAGGGTTATGGATAGGGGCTGGGTTTAGGGTTATGGATAAGGGCTGGGGTTAGGGTTAGGGATAGGGGCTGGGGTTAGGGTTAGGGTTATGGATAGGGGCTGGGGGTAGGGGCTGGGGTTAGGGTTAGGGTTAGGGTTATGGATAGGGGCTGGGGTTAGGGTTAGGGTTATGGATAGGGGCTGGGGGTAGGGGCTGGGGTTAGGGTTAGGGTTACGGATAGAGGCTGGGGTTAGGGTTATGGATAGGGGCTGGGGTTAGGGATAGGGGCTGGGGTTAGGGTTAGGGTTATGAATAGATGGCTTTGTTGTGAAAGGTGCTATATAAAAATGATTTGATCAATAGATGCACAACAAAACAAGTACAATTTTAGACATAATTTTATTTGCCAGAACCACTTCAACGCTTTGTGAATACTGTGTTGGATCCCAATACCACAGAGATAGTGTATGTCGCGGAGGGAGAATTCGTTCAGCTTCCCTGTGTTGGGATATCAAGCCGGACGGAAGGCAGGCATGTGGAATGGTCATTTCAAGCGATTGGGGATCAGAGCCGAACCCTTCTCAATGTGTCTGCACCAGCATACCCCAGAGTCAACCCCAGAGAGACAGTGAGTCTGCTGCCCAATGCTTCCCTTCTCAATGTGTCTGCACCAGCTCACCCCACAGTCAACCCCAGAGAGAGAGTGAGTCTGCTGCCCAATGCTTCCCTTCTCATCCAGGGAGTGCAGAGCCCTGACACAGGCACTTACCACTGCAGGAGGGACGAGCAAGAGAAATACCACATGCTTACTGTGTGTGTTTTAACAGGTAAGGGCTAGCTCGCAACTGTCCCTGATTGTGCATTTTGAATTCTCCCAGCTACCCCAATAACAGAAACTCCTTCGAAATGTGGGTAACGAGTGATCCATCCTGAAATTTAATAAAATAATAAAAAACAGCTGCATTTACAAATCACGACAGTTTGGCCACAATGGTGTAGAGGTTTGGTTGGCAGTAGTCATGTATTTACAATGAAGAAATTCAGCCACCCCGGATAACCAGAAGGATTTAGACCACCTGCAGAATTGGGCAGAAACACAGGAAATGAAATGCAATGCTATCTAATGTAAAGTGTTACACGGTGGTCACATGAAACGATTCAAATACCAAGTATGTGGTACAGAACTAGAACAAGCCCTCTACGAGAAAGACCTGCAATCAAAACTAGGCGCTCTCATTTGCACATTTCGTTTTTGTCTGAGGCATGGTCGTGTATCTCTTTCTCTCCGGGACAATTTAAACACCTTGCAGATTGTGAAAAGAAGAAAAGACATTTACATAGAATGTAGAGGGCTCAGTTGAATTGATTTTAACAGAGGTTCATTAAATACACTCACTGTTTATCTTAGTCAAATAAGGCCAAGGTTATGGAATCCAACATCCCACCGTGTCTGAGTGTACGAGTCTGTATCTAGGGTTACAACTCCAGGGAGGTTTCTACTTCAGTGATTTTAAACAGCAGCAGTTTTTGGATCCACCACTGATCAGTTGAATATAGACCCCAGTTTACTGTGTCTTGAATGTTATGTGGTTGAAACAGTTAACTACACAATGATTAGGGGTGAAGTGAAAATGTATTCACAACCTTGTTTGTTTCCAGTGAAAGCGGACGTGTCTAGCCCTGTTTCTAAAGGCACAGAGGTCACTATAAGCTGTTCCCTACTCTGTGATCACACTCCCCAGGACGCTGTGCTTCAGTGGATGGACAGTAATGGGACCCTGCTGGAATCAAACACAACTCTTTCTACTGGTCCCAGTGCAGAGCTGGTGATTCCCAGTGCCTACAATACAACTCTGAGGTGCCTATTACAAGTTAAAGGACAAGCGAGAGCGAGCGTGGAATGCACCATACCCATCCACGGTAGCGTGATTTTTTTATACACTTGTGAAATTGTCCCCACCCCTTCAGAGCCTTTGTTCCTGTCATTAACCAACCAGCTGCTTCCCCTGTTGACTGACATGCTTTCCAGCCAGTAGCACTGCTAAGGAGGAATGACCTGCGTCAGGCTACCTAAAAGGAAGGCATGTTAACTAAGAGAGTTATTTCATGTAGACTGATACCACATATCAGTTTTAAAATGAAGATTCAAACTGCACAGTCCTACCAAGTGACTCGGAGTGCAAGACTGCAGACAGAGCCAATCTCCTTTACCTCACTAAATTAACAATAATCCAAGAAAAACTAAATGACATGCTATAATGTTTTACAGAAACAGAACAGCAGGGCAGCACTGAAACTGTCCTCCTCCCTGTGTTGTTGGGAATAGTTGCTGTTTGTGTTGTGATTGCTGCCATCTTAATACTGCTTTTAAGAGGCAGAAGAACAGGAGACAAAGGTAACTTATTAATGTATAATTTGTTCTTGATTTAACCTTGTAGCAACCTATTGAGGTTGTGACCTGGCCAAGAAATGAAACTCAAGAATACAAAAAAAAAATCTTCACAGACAATCAAAGAAGTCCTAGAGTTCACGAGTTTATGAAATCTCAAACAGCATTGCATTGCTGTGCTGTCAATGGGATTCTTTGTGCCGGTTGTTGTTCCAGACTGTACCATGCTGTGTTAACACAGGACAGCGGGATTTGAATGGCAGAGATTTTTCACTTGTTGTATAATGTCCAGTGAGCTGCTGCTTATTTATAAGGCACTATTGCCCAGTGTGGCGGAGTGTCCCGCCCCTATTTATTATTATTTGTATTTTTGTTTGCGGCGCGGGTAAAAGCGCCGCGTCTTTTATTATTATTTAAAAACCCCGTGAGGATGCATGGCTGATCAGCTACTGATTACTTAAATAGCTGACAGTCATGCATCCTTACCAAACGCGTGCAGACTCTGGCCGGGGGATAATAAGATAATTACCAACTAGTTAAATCCCTCGGCCAGAGTATATAAACCTGCAGCTCTCTGCACTTGATGTGGGGGTGTTGGAGTAGAGAGTACGGGGAGCGGAGAGAAGGAATAATATTTAAAAAACAATTGCTAATACGTGCTGGATAATCCAGCACGGCACTTACTTGTTTGTTTATTTATTCGTTTGGCTCTCGTGCCCTTTTGTTAGTATTTTGTTTAAATATTTTGTTTGTTTGTTATTAAATACGCTGAGTGCTTTTGCACTCAGTTTCACCCGCCCATCCACTGTTTGGAGTCAGTTACTTCCTGGTCCGTGACGTCATCCACCACACCACTGCGAGCCAGACTGTCACATATGGTGTCCTGCGTGGGACAAAACAAACGCCTCCAATAGCCGGACCAGGAAAGAAAAGCTCGTTTTTTTTGTTCGTTTTTTTTTTCAAAGTGTTTTTGTGTGTTTTTTGGGGGAAAAAAATAAATAAAAAAAAAAAAAAAATATGGGAAGAAGCGGACGGAGGAAGCAGCAGCTACAGCAGCGTGGGGCCGGTCGCAGGTCCCACTGTAGCTCAACCATGCTGGACGTCTGCCCCACCTGCTTGAAAGGTGAGGAGTGGTGCTTCGCTGTTGGGGAGGTGGGTCACATAGCACCCGACCAACCCCCTCCATGGCAGGAGAAAGAGGAGCCAGAGCGTCCAGTGAGGGAGGACCTGCATCCTCCAAAGAGGACGAATGCACTCTCCTCTGAGGGAGTCTGGGACTGGCTGGTGGAGCCGGGGAGGGATTATGAGGATGCCCTCCCTGCAGTGATCAACCTCCTGTGGGCAAGAGATGGGGAGCGCTGGGAGGCCTGGGAACAGCAACACCACCCAGCTTCCCTCCCAGACATCGCAGCCATGGTGTTCAACTACCTGGCTGCGGATATGGGAGAGACCCTGCTGCTGCCATCTCCAGCACAAAAGGGAGAGGAGCCATCGCTACCGTCTCCACCAGCAGAGGGAGAGGAGCCATCGCTGCCGTCTCCAGCGCCAGAGGGAGAGGAGCCATCGCTGCCGTCTCCAGCGCCAGAGGGAGAGGAGCCATCGCTGCCGTCTCCAGCGCCAGAGGGAGAGGAGCCATCGCTGCCGTCTCCAGCATCAGAGGGAGAGGAGCCATCGCTGCCGTCTCCAGCGCCAGAGGGAGAGGAGCCATCGCTGCCGTCTCCAGCGCCAGAGGGAGAGGAGCCATCGCTGCCGTCTCCAGCGCCAGAGGGAGAGGAGCCATCGCTGCCGTCTCCAGCGCCAGAGGGAGAGGAGCCATCGCTGCCGTCTCCAGCATCAGAGGGAGAGGAGCCATCGCTACCGTCTCCAGCATCAGAGGGAGAGGAGCCATTGCTACCGTCTCCACCAGCAGAGGGAGAATGCCTGCTGGTTTCGCCTCCACAGCCTGGGGAGGAGCCCGAACGTCCTACGCCCGAGTGGGAGGAGCCCGAACGTCCTACGCCCGAGTGGGAGGAGCCCGAACGTCCTACGCCAGAGTGGGAGGAGCCCGAACGTCCTACGCCCGAGTGGGAGGAGCCCGAACGTCCTACGCCCGAGTGGGAGGAGCCCGAACGTCCTACGCCCAAGAGGGGGGAGTCGGTGCGTCCACAGCCCAAGAGGGAGGAGTCGGTGCGTCCACAGCCCAAGAGGGAGGAGTCGGTGCGTCCACAGCCCAAAGAGGGGGGAGTCGGTGCGTCCATAGCCCAAGAGGTGGAAGTCTGCGCTTCCACAGCCTTAGGACCCAAGCTGCAGTCCCAAGAGCCAGAAGGGGAGGAGTTACAGGCTCAACCCCCTGAATTTTTCTGGGGGGGAGAAGGGCAGGATGCTGGTGTTCCCCAGCAGCCTCTATTTATGCTGCTGAAGGGAGCACGGCACACACCAGCCCAGCCGCCACAGCAGAGGGAGCCAGCACCGCCACAGCCTCCCTCTGAGTGGCCAGCATCCGCCCCATCGCCTCTGCCTCCACCACCACCAGGAGCAGAGCAGCAGGAGCTGCTTCTGTCTCCACCATCACCAGGAGCAGAGCAGCAAGAGCTGCCTCTGCCTCCGCCACCTCCACCAGCAGAGGGTGAATGCCTGCTGGTTCCACATCCACCGTCGTGGGAGGACTGCTTGCCCCTCCCACCTCCACCAGCAGAGGGTGAATGCCTGCTGGTTCCGCCTCCACCGTCGTGGGAGGACTGCTTGCCCCTCCCACCTCCACCAGCAGAGGGTGAATGCCTGCTGGTTCTGCCTCAACCGTCGTGGGAGGACTGCTTGCCCCTCCCACCTCCACCAGCAGAGGGTGAATACCTGCTGGTTCCGCCTCAGCCGCCGTGGGAGGACTGCTTGCCACTCCCAGCTCCACCAGCAGAGGGTAAATACCTGCTGGTTCCGTCTCAGCCGCTGTGGGAGGACTGCTTTCCCCTCCCACCATCGCCATTGCCTGGGGATGGCTGTTCTGCATCGCCTGGGGCTGCCTTTTGTTCTCCACAGGACACAGGGTACGAGGGAGAAGTGGAGCTCCCGCTGCCGCCTCCATGGCCAGGGGCTCCCCTCCCGAGTTCGCCTCCCGAGGGTCCGCTGCGGCTGTCGTCGCCTTCCGAGGGTCCGCTGCGGCTGCCGTCGCCTTCCGAGGGTCCGCTGCGGCTGCCGTCGCCTTCCGAGGGTCCGCTGCTGCTGCCGTCGCCTTCCGGGGGTCCGCTGCTGCTGCCGTCGCCTTCCGAGGGTCCGCTGCTGCTGCCGTCGCCTTCCGAGGGTCCGCTGCTGCTGCCGTCGCCTTCCGAGGGTCCGCTGCTGCTGCCGTCGCCTGGGGTCGCCAGGGATCCTGCTTCGCCTGGGGTCGTCGAGGGTCCGGCTTCACCTGGGGTCGCCAGGGATCCTGCTTCGCCTGGGGTCGCTACACGATGGCCGGAGCTCCATGAAAGGGAGCTGCCAGAAATGAAGAAAGGGGGGGAGGTCAGGAGACCAGCTCCCCCAGCTGCACTTTCGCGGCTGGAGATCATGTGGTCGGAGCCCCACGGAGGGGAACTGCCGGCCATGAAGAAGGGGGGAGAGGTCAGGAGACCAGCTCCCCCAGCCGCACTTTCGCGGCAGGATAGAGTGTGGCGGGAGCCCCGGAAGAGGGAGCTGCCGGCCACGAAGAATGGGGGGGTGCCAGAGATTCCACCATGGCCACCCCCCAGAAGTAACTTGCTTCCCCCTCTTCCGGGACTTTAAGACTGAGGGGGGAGGTGGCCGTTGGGGCCATGTGTGCTGCGCACAAGGGGGGGCATGTGTGGCGGAGTGTCCCGCCCCTATTTATTATTATTTGTATTTTTGTTTGCGGCGCGGGTAAAAGCGCCGCGTCTTTTATTATTATTTAAAAACCCCATGAGGATGCATGGCTGATCAGCTACTGATTACTTAAATAGCTGACAGTCATGCATCCTTACCAAACGCGTGCAGACTCTGGCCGGGGGATAATAAGATAATTACCAACTAGTTAAATCCCTCGGCCAGAGTATATAAACCTGCAGCTCTCTGCACTTGATGTGGGGGTGTTGGAGTAGAGAGTACGGGGAGCGGAGAGAAGGAATAATATTTAAAAAACAATTGCTAATACGTGCTGGATAATCCAGCACGGCACTTACTTGTTTGTTTATTTATTCGTTTGGCCCTCGTGCCCTTTTGTTTGTATTTTGTTTAAATATTTTGTTTGTTTGTTATTAAATACGCTGAGTGCTTTTGCACTCAGTTTCACCCGCCCATCCACTGTTTGGAGTCAGTTACTTCCTGGTCCGTGACGTCATCCACCACACCACTGCGAGCCAGACTGTCACACCCAGTTTTGAATTTTCTTCTTTTTTTTTTTTAGAAAATGATGTTGTTGGTGTTGAGATGAATTCTACACACTCAGCAAGCCAAGTCCACGAGGTACGAGTAGTCTGATTCTCAAAGCTGCTTACTCCAAAGCAGAGAGTCACGTGGGTGTAGGTTACAGTGATCCACTTTTACATGGTGATGATACCTGTAATGTGTTGTGTACATCACCAGTGGGGCTATATAAGATCGGAGAACCGCTTTACTTTCACCACCCCTCTGTTTCAATCAGTTTAGGTACTCACTCATTTGCATATCTTGCACACAGTATATAGAATAACACAGCTGAAACTTTGTGCTTTAAGATCTTCTCTTATTTGTCACCGTTATTGAGTATTGCTGTGCCTGCCATTGCTGTGTGTGTTCTTTCCTCTGTGTTTGTTGTGTTTGATGGGCGGTGTGTTCTTTCCTCTGTGTTTGTTGTGTTTGATGGGCGGTGTGTTCTTTCCTCTGTGTTTATTGTGTTTGGTATGGGCGGTGTGTTCTTTCCTGTGTTTGTTGTGTTTGGTATGGGCGGTGTGTTCTTTCCTCTGTGTTTGTTGTGTTTGGTATGGGCGGTGTGTTCTTTCCTCTGTGTTTATTGTGTTTGGTATGGGCGGTGTGTTCTTTCCTCTGTGTTTATTGTGTTTGGTATGGGCGGTGTGTTCTTTCCTCTGTGTTTGTTGTGTTTGGTATGGGCGGTGCGTTCTTTCCTCTGTGTTTGGTATGGGCGGTGCGTTCTTTCCTCTCTGTTTATTGTGTTTGGTATGGGCGGTGCGTTCTTTCCTCTGTGTTTATTGTGTTTGGTATGGGCGGTGTGTTCTTTCCTGTGTTTGTTGTGTTTGGTATGGGCGGTGCGTTCTTTCCTCTGTGTTTGTTGTGTTTGGTATGGGCGGTGTGTTCTTTCCTCTGTGTTTATTGTGTTTGGTATGGGCGGTGTGTTCTTTCCTCTGTGTTTATTGTGTTTGGTATGGGCGGTGTGTTCTTTCCTCTGTGTTTGTTGTGTATGGTATGGGTGGTGTGTTCTTTCCTCTGTGTTTGTTGTGTTTGGTATGGGCGGTGTGTTCTTTCCTCTGTGTTTGTTGTGTTTGGTATGGGCGGTGTGTTCTTTCCTCTGTGTTTATTGTGTTTGGGATGGGCGGTGCGTTCTTTCCTCTGTGTTTGTTGTGTTTGGTATGGGCGGTGTGTTCTTTCCTCTGTGTTTGTTGTGTTTGGGATGGGCGGTGTGTTCTTTCCTCTGTGTTTGTTGTGTTTGATGGGCGGTGTGTTCTTTCCTCTGTGTTTGTTGTGTTTGATGGGCGGTGTGTTCTTTCCTCTGTGTTTGTTGTGTTTGGTATGGGCGGTGTGTTCTTTCCACTGTGTTTGTTGTGTTTGGTATGGGCGGTGTGTTCTTTCCTCTGTGTTTGTTGTGTTTGATGGGCGGTGTGTTCTTTCCTCTGTGTTTATTGTGTTTGGGATGGGCGGTGTGTTCTTTCCTCTGTGTTTATTGTGTTTGGTATGGGCGGTGCGTTCTTTCCTCTGTGTTTATTGTGTTTGGTATGGGCGGTGTGTTCTTTCCTCTGTGTTTGTTGTGTTTGCTATGGGCGGTGCGTTCTTTCCTCTGTGTTTGTTGTGTTTGGGATGGGCGGTGTGTTCTTTCCTCTGTGTTTGTTGTGTTTGGTATGGGCGGTGTGTTCTTTCCTCTGTGTTTATTGTGTTTGGGATGGGCGGTGTGTTCTTTCCTCTGTGTTTGTTGTGTTTGCTATGGGCGGTGTGTTCTTTCCTCTGTGTTTGTTGTGTTTGGGATGGGCGGTGTGTTCTTTCCTCTGTGTTTCTTGTGTTTGGTATGGGCGGTGTGTTCTTTCCTCTGTGTTTGTTGTGTTTGGTATGGGCGGTGTGTTCTTTCCTCTGTGTTTGTTGTGTTTGGTATGGGCGGTGTGTTCTTTCCTCTGTGTTTGTTGTGTTTGGTATGGGCGGTGTGTTCTTTCCTCTGTGTTTGTTGTGTTTGGTATGGGCGGTGTGTTCTTTCCTCTGTGTTTATTGTGTTTGGTATGGGCGGTGTGTTCTTTCCTCTGTGTTTGTTGTGTTTGGTATGGGCGGTGTGTTCTTTCCTCTGTGTTTGTTGTGTTTGGTATGGGCGGTGTGTTCTTTCCTCTGTGTTTGTTGTGTTTGGTATGGGCGGTGTGTTCTTTCCTCTGTGTTTGTTGTGTTTGGGATGGGCGGTGTGTTCTTTCCTCTGTGTTTGTTGTGTTTGGGATGGGCGGTGTGTTCTTTCCTCTGTGTTTGTTGTGTTTGCTATGGGCGGTGTGTTCTTTCCTCTGTGTTTGTTGTGTTTGGTATGGGCGGTGTGTTCTTTCCTCTGTGTTTGTTGTGTTTGGTATGGGCGGTGTGTTCTTTCCTCTGTGTTTATTGTGTTTGGTATGGGCGGTGTGTTCTTTCCTCTGTGTTTATTGTGTTTGGTATGGGCGGTGTGTTCTTTCCTCTGTGTTTGTTGTGTTTGGTATGGGCGGTGCGTTCTTTCCTCTGTGTTTGGTATGGGCGGTGCGTTCTTTCCTCTGTGTTTATTGTGTTTGGTATGGGCGGTGCGTTCTTTCCTCTGTGTTTATTGTGTTTGGTATGGGCGGTGTGTTCTTTCCTGTGTTTGTTGTGTTTGGTATGGGCGGTGCGTTCTTTCCTCTGTGTTTGTTGTGTTTGGTATGGGCGGTGTGTTCTTTCCTGTGTTTGTTGTGTTTGGTATGGGCGGTGTGTTCTTTCCTCTGTGTTTGTTGTGTTTGGTATGGGCGGTGTGTTCTTTCCTCTGTGTTTATTGTGTTTGGTATGGGCGGTGTGTTCTTTCCTCTGTGTTTGTTGTGTTTGGTATGGGCGGTGTGTTCTTTCCTCTGTGTTTGTTGTGTTTGGTATGGGCGGTGTGTTCTTTCCTCTGTGTTTGTTGTGTTTGGTATGGGCGGTGTGTTCTTTCCTCTGTGTTTATTGTGTTTGGGATGGGCGGTGCGTTCTTTCCTCTGTGTTTGTTGTGTTTGGGATGGGCGGTGTGTTCTTTCCTCTGTGTTTATTGTGTTTGATGGGCGGTGTGTTCTTTCCTCTGTGTTTGTTGTGTTTGATGGGCGGTGTGTTCTTTCCTCTGTGTTTGTTGTGTTTGATGGGCGGTGTGTTCTTTCCTCTGTGTTTGTTGTGTTTGGTATGGGCGGTGTGTTCTTTCCTCTGTGTTTGTTGTGTTTGGTATGGGCGGTGTGTTCTTTCCTCTGTGTTTATTGTGTCTGGGATGGGCGGTGCGTTCTTTCCTCTGTGTTTGTTGTGTTTGATGGGCGGTGTGTTCTTTCCTCTGTGTTTGTTGTGTTTGATGGGCGGTGTGTTCTTTCCTCTGTGTTTGTTGTGTTTGGGATGGGCGGTGTGTTCTTTCCTCTGTGTTTGTTGTGTTTGCTATGGGCGGTGTGTTCTTTCCTCTGTGTTTGGGATGGGCGGTGTGTTCTTTCCTCTGTGTTTATTGTGTTTGGGATGGGCGGTGTGTTCTTTCCTCTGTGTTTGTTGTGTTTGGTATGGGCGGTGTGTTCTTTCCTCTGTGTTTATTGTGTTTGGTATGGGCGGTGTGTTCTTTCCTCTGTGTTTGTTGTGTTTGATGGGCGGTGTGTTCTTTCCTCTGTGTTTGTTGTGTTTGGTATGGGCGGTGCGTTCTTTCCTCTGTGTTTATTGTGTTTGGGATGGGCGGTGTGTTCTTTCCTCTGTGTTTCTTGTGTTTGGGATGGGCGGTGTGTTCTTTCCTCTGTGTTTGTTGTGTTTGCTATGGGCGGTGTGTTCTTTCCTCTGTGTTTGTTGTGTTTGATGGGCGGTGTGTTCTTTCCTCTGTGTTTGTTGTGTTTGATGGGCGGTGTGTTCTTTCCTCTGTGTTTATTGTGTTTGGTATGGGCGGTGTGTTCTTTCCTCTGTGTTTGTTGTGTTTGATGGGCGGTGTGTTCTTTCCTCTGTGTTTGTTGTGTTTGGTATGGGCGGTGTGTTCTTTCCTCTGTGTTTGTTGTGTTTGGTATGGGTGGTGTGTTCTTTCCTCTGTGTTTGTTGTGTATGGTATGGGTGGTGTGTTCTTTCCTCTGTGTTTGTTGTGTATGGTATGGGCGGTGTGTTCTTTCCTCTGTGTTTGTTGTGTTTGATGGGCGGTGTGTTCTTTCCTCTGTGTTTGTTGTGTTTGGTATGGGCGGTGTGTTCTTTCCTCTGTGTTTGTTGTGTTTGATGGGCGGTGTGTTCTTTCCTCTGTGTTTGTTGTGTATGGTATGGGCGGTGTGTTCTTTCCTCTGTGTTTGTTGTGTTTGATGGGCGGTGTGTTCTTTCCTCTGTGTTTGTTGTGTTTGGTATGGGCGGTGTGTTCTTTCCTCTGTGTTTGTTGTGTTTGGTATGGGCGGTGTGTTCTTTCCTCTGTGTTTGTTGTGTATGGTATGGGTGGTGTGTTCTTTCCTCTGTGTTTGTTGTGTATGGTATGGGTGGTGTGTTCTTTCCTCTGTGTTTGTTGTGTTTGGTATGGGCGGTGTGTTCTTTCCTCTGTGGTTGTTGTGTTTGGTATGGGCGGTGTGTTCTTTCCTCTGTGTTTATTGTGTTTGGTATGGGCGGTGCGTTCTTTCCTCTGTGTTTGTTGTGTTTGGTATGGGCGGTGTGTTCTTTCCTCTGTGTTTGTTGTGTTTGGTATGGGCGGTGTGTTCTTTCCTCTGTGTTTGTTGTGTTTGGTATGGGCGGTGTGTTCTTTCCTCTGTGTTTATTGTGTTTGGTATGGGCGGTGTGTACTAGGCGCTAGTACTGAATATTAGAGTAACTATATACTTTAGTTATCTTAACTAACGTATTCCTCTTGTTTAGAATCGCTTCATGTATTAATATTTAATGTGGTGTGGGGAGCAGTTTCTGGTTACACTCTGGTGTTCCTGCTGGTCTTGGAGATCAGACATGTTGGGGAGCAGGTTCTGGTTACACTGGTGTTCCTGCTGGTCTTGGTGATCAGACATGTTGGGGAGCAGGTTCTGGTTACACTGGTGTTCCTGCTGGTCTTGGAGATCAGACATGTTGGGGAGCAGGTTCTGGTTACACTCTGGTGTTCCTGCTGGTCTTGGAGATCAGACATGTTGGGGAGCAGGTTCTGGTTACACTCTGGTGCACCTGCTGGTCTTGGAGATCAGACATGTTGGGGAGCAGGTTCTGGTTACAGTCTGGTGCACCTGCTGGTCTTGGAGATCAGACATGTTGGGGAGCAGGTTCTGGTTACAGTCTGGTGCACCTGCTGGTCTTGGAGATCAGACATGTTGGGGAGCAGGTTCTGGTTACAGTCTGGTGCACCTGCTGGTCTTGGAGATCAGACGTATTTGAGAGCGGACTGGAGGCCACAAGTTCTTTAAATTTCTAAGAAGTCCCCAGGATGTGACGATTGAAATAGAAAATGATACAGACTGAGTCTAGGTAACAAGAAGCACACATTATGACAGCCATGCCTTTTCATAACAGCCTTTTTATTTCTGTTTCTATTTCTCAGGAGGAATGTGAAATTCATTACGCTGCACTAGAAATTAGACAGCCAGCCAGCACCAAGAGGAGAGAAATGATCCAAGACAAAGTCATTTACTGTCAAATTAAAATCAACGAATTGTGAAGAATGAAGAAGATCCTCTTTTTTTCACTGTGTAAAAAAAAATATCTTCAATTAAAATTGTTATCAAACGAAACTGTTACCATACTTGAAAGCAGACCATGAGCTGATTCTGCCTATCGAATTCCAGTGCTCTGTCAGTATATGGGGATTCTGTGGGTTACATAGCAGACTGAAAATAGATACTTTTACTTGATTAAACTCTCTATATATTTTATAAATACACTGACCTTCTTTAAGTATTCCAAGACTACTTTCATTTTTATTCCAATTAAAACAGGATTTGAAATAGAAAGAAAAAAGCAAGTCATTCAACCCTTTGCATATTCTTTGCATCTATAATGTAATACACTTTAAACAGTTTATTATAGTGATAGAGCTCATATGTGTACATTATGAAACCAAGGGTTGACAGCTCCAGATTGCAGAGAAACACGTTTCTTCTGCTCATATTGTGACATTGACCCAGATCAGCTCTGCTGTTTAAACTGAGGTGCACTCTGTGGTCTTGCTCACATTTACAATAAACATTAGGTTTTCATTTAATGACCCACTTTTTGGTACGTTACAAAAATATAAAGAATACAAATCATACTGAATGTAAAAAAGGGGTTTCTTATAAATATTTTGCCCTATAAAACTGTTTTATTGTATAAAAGTGTTTAAAAGAAATAGTGGATAAGTGTAGGGGACGATTGTGTTTTTTTTGTTTTGTGTTTTTTTTTTTTACTATCGATGCACCGTTTTTTCATAACGCAAAAGAAACGTGTAAATAATAAGTACACATATATTTTAATCAAATCTAATCACGAAAAGTAAACGTTTCTCCCGTTGAACTTAAATCTACACATTTATGATTATTTATGTTTAGTCACACTGTCGGCGACGTTCCCCACAAAAAGTTAATAAAACATTAAAAAATATTCCTGTCTTATCTTAAGATGTCTTGACAGCAACCGGATTACAGAAAAAAAACTCCAACGGGGATCACAAGAATAACTATTTACAAGTCCAACGTAACAAAGTCTGTGTCAGGGCCGCCGAGAGCAGTCATGGGCCCCGGGGAAGGATGGGTATGTCCCGCTGCCGCCCCCGCACCTTCCCCCCCCCAAATGGTACTACATTCACCCGACTACTCTTTCTCAAAGTAGTTATGTTTAAGTTACTTAGGCTACAGTATTCAAACTTTTTTTTTTTAGGTAAGGGAATAAATATATTTTTTGTACAAACTCCACGTGTAATAGTCATTAATTGGAAACTTACTTAACATCAAATAACATACGTTTTTAGCATAAACTACATTTTAATGGTGTTGCTATATACTATTTTATTTATCCCGTGCCAAAAATAAACCACTCATCTCTGCTCTTAACTAATAGCCAGTATTGGTAAATATATTTGTATTTTAAGCAATATAACCGATCATTCTCTAATTGTGTTTACCACCAGCTGAAGAAAGTACTTTATTTATGTTACACGATACAATTTTTCTAACAAACTGCTGCAACACGTTGTTTTGAGCATATTATAGATCTTAATAATAGAATAAATCATACTGTGGTATATATTGTGCACTTTAGGGTTCTTTTAAAGTTTTTAAAAGTCTTTAAGAAAATACATAAAATTGCTATGCCCTTTTTTCAGCTTTTTGGTGTAGTAAAATATGAAATGCGAAAGTTCAGATCATTGTGTGAAAGGAAGTGTTTGACAGCGCCTGGATACACAATCATTACACCACAGAAGCACATCGGCTCGGTGTGCAGTACGGGAGTTTTTCTTTTTAATGTGGTGGTTGGAACGCAAAGGGTCTTGTGCAGGGCTAGTTGTTATATATATATATATATATATATATATATATATATATATATATATATATATATATATATATATATAACATGTTCTTTGACAAGGCTGAAGCGTGTGTGGTTATTATTCCACCAAATCAGGGGATCTTCGCTGATGTTTAATGGAGTTTCAGAAGTATGAATCCTCATCTCTTGTTGGGTTAAGGTTTCCATGGAAGTAGTGTGTGTTTGTTGCCGTCAATGACGTAACAATTCCATTGCGTGTTGGGTGTTCGTTTTCTTTTTAACAGGTAAGTCCTCTGTGCTGCTCTCACTTGTACAGGCACGATTTCTGTCATTTTCGAGGTTGTCCTCCACCAGCCTTACTGCTTCAGACACGCAGGCTTTGGCCTGTTCGGACAGGAAATCCACATTTGCGAAATCGTGGGGTCAAGAAATGACACAAAATGCAGCGGCATAACCTAATTACTTAGGTCATTCAGCTGATGTAAACAAAATCGCTGAGACAAATTACGCACTATCTTATCTCTCAAACTGGAATTAGCAAATCAGTTGGTTAAAGCAGACGGTGTCTCCTCTTCATCAGGAACGTGTCAGTCAGTGTGTTTTATCCCTGTTGCAAGTGGGTACAAAGAACTAGCCGTAATGTTTTTTCTCTACACTCAAAAGTACTGTAGCCAGTTCGAATGGCTGTAGTAGTATCTCAGCCATTAGCTTTGTGAGACTTTTTGGTCAAATCTGGGATTGACAAAACAGCAATAACTGGCCATTTTAATTCAAGAAGGTGTTCAAACATATAATAAACCGTGTTCCACTTTGTTTGAACGTCCTGTATTAACTTGAGTGGTGCTTTTTGTGTGTTCAGCATTTCTGTTGTTTCTTATTTAAAGCACGTGTTGCCATCTCACTCTTTTTAAAATGTGCAGCCAGTCTCCTTGCTGCTGCCACGTATGGACTTGTCGTACATCCTCCAGGCTTTTCTGAATGTAGAGATTTATATTGTGCCCTGCACAGCTCACTCTTGCCACGCTAGCAAAAAGTAACACAGCACGCTCGCTCACAGAAAGCAAAGACAGTGCTCTGCACACGTTGGCTGCGTTGTCATGAACACAAGCTATTACTTTTGTAGCCACTTCAAACTCAGTGTTTATCTGATTGATCGCTTCTGCTAAATTCACAGCTGTGTGTCTCTTGTGTAATTTTTGTGTCACTAATACTTTTGACTCGAGTTCCCAGTTTTGCTTATGTAATGGCAGGCGGCTGTTAAAAACGCTTCTTGTGTCATGCTTGTCCATACATCGGTAGTGATGGACATTGAATTACACTCCTGGCTTAAATCCTGTCTAAGCTTGTCCTTTGTACATTCGTGATCCAGAGTAATGAATTTGGAGATTGTCTTTCGACAGGGCATTTCATGGCCCGGAGCAAGATTCGCAATCAGATTTCTAAACGCAGCTCCCTCTACTATACTAACAGGGCTGATATCTTGTGTAACAACATCCACTATCAGGCCTGTTATTTCTGTTACTCTGACGCTTTTTGGATCAACTTTCTTTTCAAAATAAGCTGTCACTGAAGGGGTTGCTTCCTTTTGTTTATTGTCGTATTTTGTCGGGTGCTGCCTTACTAAATGATCCCGCAGGTTGGTGGTATTGCCAGAGAAGCTCATTAAAACTGCACAAACTGCGCATTTTACATTTCCATTTAGATATTTTGTAAAAAAAAAAAAAAAAAAAAACTTCCAAACGTCTGACGTCGTTATAAAATTAAGTTAAATTAAAAATGTAACTAGGAAAACCTGATCCTGAAATTCAGCCTACCTCTAATCTCTTCTCTAGGTTTTTGTTTTTTGTCACGCTTATTACTCTGAAAACGTACGTGCTGCGTAGTGGGCGGGGAGTTGTTCTTCTTCTTCTTCTTCTTCTTCTTATTTATTATTTATTTCTTAGCAGACGCCCTTATCCAGGGCGACTTACAATCGTAAGCAAAAACATTTCAAGCGTTACAATACAAGTAATACAATAAGAGCAAGAAATACAATAACTTTTGATCAAGTAAAGTACAAGTTTGACAAACCACAATTCAATAATACAGCAGGTAATAGTGATACTTACATCAGGATATGATTAAATAGTGATAGTTACATCAGGATGTGATTAAATACAAAGTACTACAGGTTAAAAACTTGGCAGATTACAGTATTCTGAAGTACAGGATTAAATGCAGTAAAATAGTGGGCAGATAAGAGCAAAATAAAGCACATTTACATGAAGGGTGATAGTGTCCCAGGATACAAACAGAGGTGCTCTACAGGTGCTCTTTGAAGAGGTGAGTCTTGAGGAGGCGCCAGAATGTGGTCAGGGACTGGGCAGTCCTGACATCTGTAGGAAGGTCGTTCCACCACTGCGGAGCAAGGGTGAAGAAGGAGCGGGCTCTGGAGGCAGGGGAGCGTAGCGGAGGTAGAGCCAGTCTTCTAGTGCAGGCGGAGCGGAGAGGTCGAGTGGGGGTGTAGGGAGAGATGAGGGTCTGGAGGTAGCTGGGTGCAGTCTGATCAAGGCATCTGTAGGCTAGTACAAGAGTCTTGAACTGGATGCGAGCGGTGATCGGGAGCCAGTGGAGCGAGCGGAGTAGTGGAGTAGCGTGGGCGAAGCAAAGGAAAGGCAAGGAATAAGAGTGTAGATTTAAATGTTGCCGGTCCTATTAAAAAACTGTCCTGTTAATGAACTGATAGATGCGTTTTTTTATATCCATCGATGGTTATTCCAACGATTCGATCCCAGTCCTAGATAAGTGTTATCAGAATATTTGATTATGCAATAGACAAAAAAAAAAGCAAAAATAATTACATTTAAAAGTACGCATTTTGCCAAATGCTTCTTGCTAATGAAAGGTTTAGTAGCTGTTTAACGTTGAACCGAAGCCTGCACTTTATTTCAGAAGCCAACTAAATAATACTGCAGTCTGGCAGGTAAAGAAATGCAGGAAAAGCAGCTGCCCCCATTCCCTCCCAGACAGCACTGCAGCCTCATAGCGCCCCCTCCTGGCATTATTGCAGTCAGACCTGCCAGCGTGGCAAAGAGGTGCTTCACCAGGGGAACTCTAAACAGGCGCAGGTGCTGTTGATTGGTGCTGGAGGGCCTATCACAACCCCCTCCCCTACTTCTGACACACACATTCACTGCGCTCCCCAGCCTGCCCCCTACCCCTGACACACACACACACACACACATTCACTGTGCTCTCCAGCCCCTACCCCTGACACACACACACACACACACTATAATAATGCTGCAAATCATTCCAAAAAATCAACAACCTTTACCTTGCTTGGCAAGAACCTGAGGAAGTCCTTCTGAAGCCACGCCCACTGTGCCTGCTCTATTTAAACACTGCCCAAGAGAGCCAGAAGCGTTATTCTGAACGCTGAGCTAATTAACAGAGAGCCGAGGTGTCTGTGTTCCTGACAAACATGTCTGTGATTAGCCTGCTCCTAGCACACACCGCCACGGTGTCTCTGGCTTTAGTTTTAACTGCTTTGATATTTTTATACTTTTACTCGAAATCCTCCAAGTCGTCTAATTACAACTCTCCCCCCTCGACTTGACTGAAATGTATTTAAAAGAATACAATTACACACTGGAGCATACCGGTATTTTACTACACCGCACTATGTACTGTTGCGGTTTGCTTTCGCAGTCCTGCCTCTCTTCCTTATACAGTAACTCGTACATCCCGTGGAACATCGAACAATTGCATAGGACACATTACTTGTTGCATTTCAACATCTTCAGCTTCTTTATTCAAAATAATAGTTAAACCAGCTTTAAACACTCCCTAATGAAGTAAAATATTCATAGGACTGGAGCCTAAGCTAAATTCCTCCAACTCGGTCTGCCCAAAACTTCCACCTCGTGAGACTTCACTTGACAGTGCTCTATGTCTACTGAAATTATACAAAAAGTAAATAATTAGGGTAGAAATAGCAAGTACATTTCTATACTCCACAGTACTGATACCGCAGCATTAAAATAAGTACTGTATAGGAGCCTATATAATTAGGAATTAGTAATACATTTTACATTATTTATATTTACATGACATAATGATTTCTTAAGTCCCAGTGAAGAAGCAAAATGATCAATCTGTCCCTCATGCAACGGCTTTCTCTCGAGTGGAAGACAGTGAAGACGTCACGTGAGGACTAAGTTAAGACCCCCCAGAAAGTCGTTTCGTGAAACAGACTAAAGACTCGGTCATAACAAAGTCAGCAAAAGCGACTTAAGCCTGTTTTTTGGTCTTAGACTTAAGTCAGCTTTGTGAATATGGCCCCAGCTGCGTACTAAAAATGATCTCAATTGCAACAAACCCAAAATAACTGCTGCTACCATCTAAGTACGGGACTGAGGCTGGGACCAAATCAAAGCTTTGACAACCCGCTAATCGCACTTAACAAAACTGTATTTTAATAGCGTTTTCTTTTTATGAGTAGAGGAAATAAAATACTTACCAGTATTTTGTCCGGGCCCAAGTTATTATTATTTATTTCTTAGCAGACGCCCTTATCCAGGGCAACTTACAATTGTTACAAGATATCACATTATTTTTACATACAATTACATTATTATTTACACATACAATTACCCATTTATACAGTTAGTGAAGTACCTTGCTCAAGGGTACAGCAGCAGTGGCTCCCACCTGGGGTTGAACCAACGACCCTCCAGTCAAGAGTCCAGAGGCCTAACCACTACTCCACACTGCTGTTAGTCTAACTCTTTATATAGACTAACAAATTATAGCACCATACTAAGTGGAACAAATGTGAAAAATCCCCAAATAATATAACAGCTTTTCAACCGACCTATTCATAACTACAAATCCAGCTATAGTTTACCTATATTTTACATTTGAAAAACATATTTACATATAGCATATATATATATATATATATATATATATATATATATATATATATATATATATATATATATATATATATAATGTAATTGTAATATAAATTTATGGAAAATGAACATTTCCTGTAGGCTACGACTTTCAATATATTCCCAATTCTCTCACGGTGTTTGTAATTAAAGCATGGTCTGTTTAAAAAGGTGGTCTGTTTTAAATGAGTAGGCTATTTTAAGACAGTTATCATACAATTACAATTATTGTGTAATTATTCAGTTAATTGTTTTTAACCATCTGCTCCCCTTTACATCGAGGCCACCTCGAAGCCAGGTTTAGCCTCAGCAGGGGGTTCGAGCTCCCCTTCTAGCTCTGTGTCGGAGGAGAAGGAGGTTCTGTCCAAGGAGGGTGCTATCGGAGCGTATCCTCCTGTGCCGGGTAGGGGAGGGAGGGTACGGTATTTGGGGCAAGGTTGGAGCTGGGGCTGCGGCAGGAGCCTGTTGAGATAGGAGCCCCAGGACCTGGGCCTCCACCTATGTTAAATTGTAGTGATTCACATGATTTCAGGATAAATTCAGCAGTTCCTGTAGGTTCCTCTGCTGGGTAGTGCATTTCAAAGCAAAGACTCAACCATGAGCACCAAGGCGCTTTCAAAAGTACTCTGGGACAAAGTTGTTGAAAGGCACATATCGGGATGGGTATAAAAAAATATTTAAGGCCTTGAATATCCCTTGGAGCACGGTCAAGATGATTATTAAGAAGTGGAAGGTGTATTGCACCACCAAGACCCTGCCTAGATCAGGCCATCCCTCCAAACTGGATGACCGAGCAAGGAGACAGATCAGAGAGGCTACCAAGAGGCCAATGGCAACTTTGCAAGAGCTACAGGCTTTTTGGCCAAGACTGGTCAAAGTGTGCATGTGACAATAATATCCCAAACACTCCACAAATCTGGCCTGTATGGTAGGGTGGCAAGAAGGAAGCCATTACTCAAGAAAGCCCACCTTGAATCCCGTTTGAAGTATGCAAAAACTTGGGAGATTCTGTAGCCATGTGGCAAAAAGTTGTGTGGTCTCATCGGCAGGGACTGGGACACTTGTCAGGATAGAAGGGAAAATGAATGGAGCAAAGTACAGAGAAGTCCTTGAGGAAAACCTGCTGCCCTCTGCAAGAAAGATGAAACTGGGACGGAAGTTCACCTTTCAGCATGATAACGACCCAAAGCACACAGCCAAAGCTACACTGGAGTGGCTAAGGAACAAAAAGGTAAAGTGGCCCAGTCAGCCCCGACCTAAATCTAATCAAAAATTTGTGGATTGACTTGAAGATTGCTGTCCATCAGCGCTCCCCAAGGAACTTGACAGAGCTTGAACAGTTTTGTAAAGAATGGTAAAATATTGCCCAATCTAGGTGTGCAAAGTTGGTAGAGACCTATCCCAACAGACTCACAGCTGTAATTGCTGCCAAAGGTGCTTCCACCAAGTATTAACTCAGGGGGGTGGAGACTTTTGTTTTGTATTTTTAATCTAGAATTTTTCTCAATAAAAACTTTTTTTCCCCTTAACAGTGTGGAGTATGGTGTGTAGAGAAGTGGAAACAAATCTTCATTTAAATGCATGAAACTCTGAGGCACTGAAAAAAGTTCAAGGGGGTGTAGACTTTCTATAGGCAGTGTGTGTGTGTGTGTGTATATATATATATATATATATATATATATATATATATATATATATATATATATATACAGCTCTGGAAAAAATTAAGAGACCACTGCAAAATTATCAGTTTCTCTGGTTTTACTATTTATAGGTATGTGTTTGGGTAAAATGAACATTTTTGTTTTATTCTATAAACTACTGACAACATTTCTCCCAAATTCCAAATAAAAATATTGTCATTTAGAGCATTTATTTGCAGAAAATGACAACTGGTCAAAATAACAAAAAAGATGCAGTGTTGTCAGACCTCGAATAATACAAAGAAAATAAGTTCATATTCATTTTTAAACAACACAATACTAATGTTTTAACTTAGGAAGAGTTCAGAAATCAATATTTGTTGGAATAACCCTGATTTTCAAGCACAGCTTTCATGCGTCTTGGCATGCTCTCCACCAGTCTTTCACATTGATGTTGGGTGACTTTATGCCACTCCTGGCGCAAAAATTCAAGCAGCTCGGCTTTGTTTGATGGCTTATGAACATCCATCTTCCTCTTGATCACATTCCAGAGGTTTTCAATGGGGTTCAGATCTGGAGATTGGGCTGGCCATGACAGGGTCTTGATCTGGTGGTCCTCCATCCACACCTTGATTGACCTGGCTGTGTGGCATGGAGCATTGTCCTGCTGGAAAAACCAATCCTCAGAGTTGGGGAACATTGTCAGAGCAGAAGGAAGCAAGTTTTCTTCCAGGACAAACTTGTACTTGGCTTGATTCATGCGTCCTTCACAAAGACAAATCTGCCCGATTCCAGCCTTGCTGAAGCACCCCCAGATGAGTCCAATTTTCAGCTTTGCCCAACACCTGGTCGTCTAATGGTTAGATGGAGACCTGGAGAGGCCTACAAGCCACAGTGTCTGTGAAATGTGGTGGAGGATCGTGATGATCTGGGGGTGCTTCAGCAAGGCTGGAATCGGGCAGCTTTGGCATGAATCAAGCCAAGTACAAACAGAGAGAGAGAGAGAGAAAGAGAGATCATGGTCCTCCTTATCTTCTCTTTCCCCCCCTCCCCTTCTCCAGTTTCCCCTTCTAAGAAGAGGAAGAGCCACCGGTCTCATAGATCGGAGAGCTCTAAGCAGCTGGATAAGATCTGGGAGGCGGTCTCCCAACAAGGAAACATGTTAGCGGAGCTGTTGCACGAACGCACTGTTACCCTGCTCCCTCTGCACCATTAGTCACAGAGTAGTACACGCAGAATGGAAGCGAGAGGATCTGCTGTCTATCGCTGCTTCTGAGGAGGCAGTCGATCAAGAGTTCCCCTCTGAGGAGGGTGACTCAGATGGCGCAACACCAGTAGCACATGTGTCATTATCAACAGAGCTTTTGCCGCTGATTTAAGATGGCCACAGACGTTTTGAATGTTCCATGGCCTGTAGATGACAAGCAGAAACAGTCAATTTCTGAGGATGATCCTGCTTCCTTTCAGGTGTCTCCTCCGGTACACCCGGACTACCTCTGAGGTGCATTCATCCTGGGGACACTCGGCTACAGCTTCACGTTCTTTGGGAATGCTGTACAGCATGGCATGGCTGATATTCCACCAGTAGATGCCGCTATTGCATCATTGGGGCAAGCCCCAAAGATCGCGCTTTTAAATAAAGATGCTGCCTGCCCGAATAAGCAGTGCAGGGTTTCTGAGATTATATTTAAAAAGGCTTACTCAGCTGGGGCTTTTGCTGCACAGCTGGGTAATTATAACAGCATCTTGGTGGCTTACCAGAGCTGTTTGTTGAATCTCTTTCACAGAGTCACAGACCCACACCACAGCAGCTCGAGGAACTGTGGCTGGTGAATAAGAACTTGCTCTGTATATCAAAATTTCAACAGGCAGGCAGTGGGTAGGAACCTGGCTGCTTTAGTAGCTGAAACATGTCAGCTCTGGCTGTCTCGGGCGCGCACTGCGGATGGTGACAAGGCATCATTGCTGGATGCTCCCATTACTCCAGGACACACTTGGATCTGCAGCAGATGACATGCTGCAGCGCTCTCATCGGGCGCGGGAGTCTTCGAAGGAACTGGTGCGCCTGCTTCCAAAGAGGCCGTCTCCAGTACGTAGACCGTCACCAAACAGGAGACCAAGGTTTCAGCAGCCTGAGAGACAGGCACAGCCGGCTCCTGTTAAAGCCAGAGGGGGTCTTCACAACCGACCTAGGCTGTGCAAAGGAGGAACTTCAATAAGTTCCGCCAGCAAAAGCCTCAGGCAAAGCAGCAGCCCTAGCAATTTGCCACAGACCCAGGGCCATTTATCAGGGTCACCTGGAGTACTGGCATCAATGCACCTCGGACACGTGCTCAAACCTCTTCATATCAGTAATTGCAGTGTGTTTGTAAATCCTCCCTGTTAACAGACAAAGTCCAGGAGGAGATTGAGAGTGTGATTGGGAGGGAGCGCCCCCCGCAGGCCGAGGACAGGAAGAGCATGCCCTACATGGACGCCGTGCTGCACGAGATCCAGAGAGTGGGCAACGTGGTGCCCATGAACCTGCTGCACGAGACCACAGGGGACACCACCTTCCGGGGGTACAGGATACCCAAGGTGAGCCAGACCGAGTGTATATGGGTGGTCCGGGCCACAACTTCATGCAAATTCTTGTTCAGATGGAAAAAATACTGACTAATAAACCAGCAAGGACACTGTTTGAGGGCATTGCAGTTCCTCCCTCTTTATTTCGCCATCTGACTTGCAAATCAGAGGTAAATTCCTAAGTACAGTGGGTTCATTCCTAGAGTAGTACTCTGTCTGGAATGAGGTTTTGCCAAAAGCAAGATTGACACTTGTCTTAACAAATGGTCTGTATTTTATTATCAAAGAATTCCTCTTAATACAGCAATATCAGTAATGTAGGAGTGATATTAATGCACAGTAATGTATCCTCATTGGTATAGCTGACAGTACAGCCCTGCCTCATTAAATTAGATTACCTTTGGTATTTTACCTTTCTGTAAATGTGTGTGTGTCTGTCTGTGTCCCAGGGTACCCCAGTGATCCCGCTGCTCTCCTCCGTGCTCTCTGATAAGACACAGTGGGAGACCCCTCACCAGTTCAACCCCAACCACTTCCTGGACGCGCAGGGCAAGTTTGTCAAGAGAGACGCCTTCATGCCCTTCTCAGCAGGTCAGTGTGTCAGAGAGGAGCAGGGACCAGGTTAGACAGGATTGGGGCTAACCCCCCTCCACCCCGGCATTTTAACTGCAAAGGGAACTGCTATCAATAGAGCTGCAATCAGCAACCAGTTTCCTAATGGAATATAGAACAGGTAACAATCGCTACAAAGCCTTCAGATTCAGCTGAAAACATGCAGGTGCATATATTATTGTTAAGCAAGAAGACAACCTGTTTTCATTAGATTCTCCCATTTCAGGATACAAATCAGTATGCTACTGTCTTAGTACTAATCCTGAAGTCTGTGTGTGTGTAGTGTAGTGTGTGAGTGTTGCAGTACGAGTCAGTAATCCTCTGACGCCCCCCCCCCCCCCCCCAGGTCGGAGGGTGTGTCTTGGAGAGACCCTTGCCAAGATGGAGCTCTTCCTCTTCTTCACCATGCTCCTGCAGAAGTTTCACTTCCGTCCTCCCCAGGAGGTCAGCCCTGAGCAACTGGACCTCACCCCCACTCCTGGCATCACCTCCAGCCCCCAGCCCTTCCAACTGTGCGCCCTGAGCCACTGTGAGACCCTGTGATACTGTGACCCTGCCTTACTGCATCTGCTAGACCTTACTACAGCCACTGACCCCTCACACTGGACACTTCAGCCACTGAGACCCCTCAGCCAAAGAGACCCAACCTTACTGCAGCCATGAGAACCCTCAAACAGGACTGGACTCTGTCGGCCAAATGATATATGAGGCATGAGAAAGTTAAAGGGGAAGTCTCATGTAAATCGTTTGTTGGCTTAGTCACAGTTCAAGCGTTCACACAGGTTTTAGGAACTAAATAAAAAAGAAAATCTTGCCACTGACTTTTTCAGTTGGAGCCTACTGCTGTTGCTCCCGAAGTCCCGGCCTCCCAACGACTCCAGGTCATTGCGACGCCCCTGGCTGAGCAGAGCGGATGTCTACAAAGCGCCCCTCTGTGTAGCATGGCAGTGCAGTCACCTTGAGCTGTGGCACAGACGCCCTTTGAGCTGCGCACAGCCTCCCCGTGCACACCCCCCACCCAATCCGGACCTCCCAATCAGCTCAGCACCGGACGAGCCTACCTGTTTGATTGGTTACCTAGCAACGCGTCTCCTGTTCCGCGTCCCAGCTGCACACATTTATGCAAGAACCAGCGACAAGGCCCTCCTTGTCACAAGCCTCCAGGTTTCTGTCTCACTACATGATCATTTTGCAACATGAGAGCTCAGTGGCATATCATGCTGGGTACCTGCAGCATAGCAGTCCGCACATGTAAATAACTAGAACGAGGAAAGGCAAGCACTCCTCAGATAGTTCACTTGCACTTCCATTTGATCTCACAAAGCCCCAATGAGACTTCCCCTTTAATGAATGCATGTTCTGGTTGAACTCCCAACATCTTCCTGTGTAATGACATATGTGTGTATGTGGGGGCAGCAGTGTGGAGTAGTGGTTAGGGCTCTGGACTCTTGACTGGAGGGTGGTGGGTTCAATTCCCAGTGGGGGACACTGCTGCTGTACCTTTGAGCAAGGTACTTTACCTAGATTGCTCCAGTAAAAACCCAACTGTATAAATGGGTAATTTGTATGTAAAAATAATGTGATATCTTGTAACAATTGTAAGTTGCACTGGATAAGGGTGTCTGCTAAGATAATAAATCAGGAAATTAATATAGAAATAGCAAACCCACTTAATAATATTATAACCGCATTGAAATGTCTCGGCAAGAGTGCAATAGGAGTCAATGGAAAAAATCTCCTGATTTTAATGTCACTTTGTTTATTATCCCACTCTCATATATAATCTCTATCAGTAATACAACTCCATTTATTATCACTGGAAAATAATGGTGTAAGATTAGAAAGTTTGCTTGTAACTAAGTTTCTGTTCAGCTTTGAAGTGTTCCAACATATAAAGTAACACAATAGCACACGTTGGTTTTTCTGTGTTTTTTTTTTTTTTTCTTCTCCTGGTTTTGAAGAAGAAGTTTTAAGTTCACAAGTAGAGTTCCACTCCGCAGGTCATCCTAGACCTAATAGCTGAATTTCACCTTTTCATCACCTGGTTGACTCTCCTCCTGGTAACACCAACAGCATTGACTTTCTCACTATAGAGGACCATGTGGCCTATTTGGTAGCATAACTGGAGTTGGCTAAGGCTTTTCCAAATAACTCAAATAGCCTTAAGGACTCTCGGCTCCTCAGAAAACGTTTGCCGCCGATCCTCTTGACATATTTTTGTTTGGTCTGATTTTCGTACAGCGCATACTACTCTCTGTACTCCTCAAGCCCGGGCACGCGAGGCATTGTGTCACCTCAGTCGCTTTCATATGGTGTTGGACAGATCAGCGCGGGACGATAAGATACAATTTTGTAGTTTCTTAGATTGCATGATGTTAAATAAAACATCGAAATTATGGGTTTTTTTGGAGTTTTTTTTTTTTAAATTGTCTGCATCCTAATATTCTACTAGGTGATGCAAACCTTTTGGCCATATATGTAAATGACATTCAAGTACATAGCCTACGGTGTGGTACTGACAACTACTCTACCGCGTAGTGCATACCGCTCCTGTGTGTCCGGGTGCAGACTAGCGGTACCGCAGCGTGAAAATGCCCAGCGGTGCCACGCAGTGCCTGTCTGTCTCGGCCTTAACTCACCTCACCTCTGGGCTGTAAGTGCGGCCGCTAAATATCCTGCTGCACAGGCGGCGCTAATTGCGACCCTCATTATCAGGATTGCAGCTCGTTATTTGTGCGGGTTGAGTAATATTGCATTGCTCTTAAGCTTACATAGGCCGCAGTGCAAAATAATTGCCTGGACACTAGGCAATTTAGACTTTGCAGTCGCAATTGTTTGCACTGCGCTTATCCTTACAATAGCCCCATAGACTCTAGTTGTTTGTCCCTGTATTTTCTACATACAATTAAAAGGCCTATTATCTCTTTTTATCCCTTAAAAACAAATATTAAAATTAAATTAAACTTACCTAGGTATGCTGGTGTTGACTAGCTTGAAGATACTTTTTAAAGATGAATTAATTAGCTCTGTTTCTGAGTCGCTGAGTGAGGTAACAGAGGCGCGAGAGGGTTGACGCTGGCTGGGCACTGCGCGCCGCTAGCTCGTGCATGCAAACACACTACTCTTTCTGTACCTGAATAATATCAAAGCTTTCCGACCATGGCGGTGTTTTAACTTTGCGACTGCTTTTCGTGTTGCGAACAAAAGTCAAAAATGGCCAGAAAGGATGAGAACAGTCTAAAGTCAAAAATGGCTCTGACTCTGAGCGAGGTTTTAATACAATTAATATAATTAAACGTAGCTCTGGCTGAATGTGGTAAAATCACCAAACGCATCCTCTCAGCACATTTCTTTCTGTGCATACCGGCACCTTTTTAAAACCACTTTAAACACTCTTCACCTGACATAAAGAAAAAGCTGACAACATTATAATGCATTTTTGTTTTTACAAATACAGGAAAATTGTAAAACTCAGCTTTCTCATCGTCCGCTGGCACCGACCTAACCCAGGTGCATGTTGTCTCCCATTCTTTGTTGTAGCTGCATTATTTATTTATTTATTTAGCTTTTAAGTTGTTGGTTCAATTTTATAAAAACTATTCACTAATGCTATACTGAACTATACTCGCGCTACATTTTCAAATATTCTAAGCCCCAGTGGAAGCAGACTGGCGTAACCATAGTAACAATCAGATGGGCGTGACAAAGTAAAGAGCTATTCCTGTCAGCTATACGTTAACCGCCGACTGCACACAGTTTAAAAAAACCGTCTACAATATGGATGAAGTGACCAAGCTTGATTAATCCTAAATCACTGCACCACAGATGTAATCTCACAGCAAGGTATATATTGTAGCGATCTTGGTTCCCGCAGACAGGCGCATCACACAGGGCGAGGCAATCCACACACAGGTGGAGAGCGGGCGCGAACCCGGGACCTCTTGTACTAAAGCATAGCGCCGATACGCTCCTTGCAAAGGAACCGGCTCTTTTGTACAGCGGTATCGGCGCTATGCATTAGTGCGAGAGGTCCCGGGATCGCGCCCGCCCTCCGCTTGTGGATTGCCTCATCCTCTGTGATGCGCCTGCCTGTGGGATCTGAGATCGCTACAATATGCTGATGTACCACAGGAGGTGGGCAGCATCTGCTGCTGCCAGTATTTATATGGTCCACTGGTATTTTCAGGAAGGGACAACGTCCTGTCTCAATCCTAAAAGTCTAGTGTAATGTTAGGATGTTTTGAGTTAACATAGGATTACTGTGTTATGTTACAACACCGCCATCTAGGGGATGGAGGGGGTAACTGTAATGGAGGCGCCTTAATAAAACAAGGTTTGTTCTGTTTATACTCTGACTCCCGTCATCTTTAATAATAGTACATCTAGATGCTGCAAAAATTTTGGCCATAGCTGTACTTAAAAGTGAATCAGATTAAACATTAAGGCTTGGCCCTGTCAAAAAATGGAAGGTTTCTAGAGATATTTGTACTTTTGCCCCAGTGGCAAAACATTCCTGGCTACTCCAGTGAGGTATATCGAAGGTCTATTTAAATAAAAAAATAAAAAAATAAAATAAATAGTAGCCTACTGTATTGTATATAACTTTTATTTTCTGCACGCATGCAAATCAGATCAGTACAGTTATGCTATGTTCTTGCATAACACAATATTAATAATGCATGTTCAGTGTCGCTTGGTTATTCAGTCTTGTATCTATCTGTTTTTAACAGATAGAGACTTCAGATCGATCTGCCTAACCCTAACCCTTAACCTCTAACCCCTAACCCCTAACCCGAAAGGCTAATATTCGGAGACAATGCCAGCGTTTTTTCATGACAAATGGCCGATTAATGTACAAACACAAAGTACTTCTGAGCGTACTACACCGTGTTTCGGATGAAGCACGCTGCACAGAAGATATTGAAGTTTCAAACGGTCATGTGATGGAGACGCTTTGACCGTCACGTGGGTTTGGTGAAGTTCAGTAGTCTCATGATCAGACAAAACTAATCTCCCTCTGCCCGTGGTTGGATAACTTCAACCCACATATGCTTCTCATTAGTTTAAACCTGCCGTCGATCAAATATATTTTGCGCAATGAATTGTCATGTGACGCTGGTAGTGTTTTTAGTTCTGGCTGAGCGCAGGCGTTTGCAATACGGATCTGAATTCAGCTCGGAGCAGGTTTTTCAAACATGAAACGGTGCCGCTCAGCTGAGGCTATGGGGCTGTGCAACTGGGCTCTCATCTGGAGTTGTGTCACAGGTAGGGGGTATTTAACATTGAGGAAGGCGGGACCTCGTAACGTTTACACAACGTTATATGGTTCTATTGTATTACTTTACAAAGAAAGTGAATGTGTTACACTATATATGTATATATATATATTACACAATAATAATCCTCGACCTTTTTAACATCCTCTAATTTTGATACAGAGACAGTACGGTAGCGGCACCGTATGTATTTTTTTTATATTATATGTATAACGATAGCGACAGTATTATTTTGCAAATCGTGTGATGTATGATTTCGTCATGTCTTCAGTTTAAACACTGTTAAGATAGTACAGTAGTAATATAGCTCACTTTGTTGCTTTTTTTTTCTGCGACTCGTTTTTCGTTTGTCAAGTCAGAACAAGTTTACTGACGCTACAAGTTCCATTACAACATTATCGGGTGATGTGTAGCCTAGAGTGTGTAATTAAACCAAAACTCGCTGTCTAAACACTGTATCGATTTACTGTTACCAGACTTCATTTAATCCCTGTTGTTCCAGACACATTTTAATGAAGTCTGAATACAGCAACTAAACTTGTATCAAGTTGGCTTTATTCGGAAGTTGACTTGTTTTGTTTTGTACGGAATTGGGTATAAACTGAAACCATTGGCAGGGCTGAGTTGCTACATTTGTCAAACAGAGACGTCGACGAAACTCCGATGAATTAGCAGCGAAAGGTGTTAGCCTCATTTAAAAAGCAAATAAAAAAATTAGTTTAGTTAAGAACCAGTATATTTGAGTATTTCCCTTGGTGCCCCTGTAACCCTTCCGCCTGCAGCCTGTCAATCGCGAAGCTTGGCACTCCTCGCTAACATTTACCCGTTTGTGAACAAGAAGTGACATGCAGGTGAGGCTCAGATGCCCTTTTCACTCCATTCCTGTCCTTGCTGTTAAATCCGTTACTCTATCCATTTTCACTTAGATAGGGAGTCCAAGTTTAATGCTTTTGCATGAAACCAACATTCATGTATTTAAGTTGATGCTGGGCAGAATCGTTTTCAGGTAGTCCTTTCATAATTCTGTATCTGTAAGCAATCCCTCAGAACTGTTAAGTGCACAGCTGGTTGAGTCCTGACCTGCAGCATGTCCCTGATTCCTCTATTGTCAGTTGTAAATGATCTACTAATGGCTGCTGATTATAGATGTTGTTCCATTCTAGTTTTACTTGATCTTAGTGCAGCATGTGACACTGTTCACCACAATGTTTTACTTGGAAGGTTAGAGGAGACAGTTGGAATCTCAGGCATTGCTCTCGATTGGTTTCGATCATGTTTGTCCAATAGAGTTTCTCCTGGTGTTTTCACATCTGATTCTGAATTAATTATTTCTGGTGCCCCACAGGGCTCTGTGTTGGGCCCTCTGCTGTTTAATATTCATATGCTGCCTTTAGGTCAGCTTTTCAAACTTTTTGGTGTAGGTTTTCATTTTTATGCCGATGACCCCCAGGTTTATTTCTTTTAAAACACATTTTAACAAAGCAATCTCTCTTCTGTCAGACTGTATTGCTGATATAAAAAGATGGATGCATGATGATTTCCTTCAGTTAAATTCTGACAAATCTGAGATTTTGCTCCTGGGATCTGTGAACCACCTGTACAGTTACTTTATCCTCACTGTCATTAGATGGTTATGATATTGGTCAGTTCTAGAAATAGGAACTTGGGTGTTACTATGGATTCCTCCTTAACCTCTGAACCTCTGAATGCAATGTTAGGACAGCCTTTTTTCACCTCTGCAATATTACCCGTTTACATCCTTTCCTATCATCAGTAGGTGCAGAAAGGTTAGTTCACACACTCATCAGCTTGAGATTGGATTACTGCAACGCTTTGTTCTGTGGCCTTTGATATAATGCTCTTAGAAGGCTCCAATATGTCCAGAATGCTGCTGCTCGCATCCTAACAAGATCAAAATCTCGTGATCATATTTCACCTGTACTATGTCAACTCCACTGGTTGCCTGTTAACTTTAGGATTGATTTTAACATTGCAATGCTAACCTATAAAGCTCTAACTGGCGCTGCTCCATCATATATTGCTGACCTGCTTACTCCCTGTGTCCCTGCTCCTGCATTCCTCTGAGGCTGGTCTGTTGGTTGTCCTCCACTCCAGGCTGCGCACTCAGGGTGTCGGGGCTTTTTCTGTTTATGTACCCAGACTTTGGAACTCCTTGTCAAATTATAAGTTCAGACTCTGGAGTTTTTTAAAACTTCATTAAAGACTTGCTATTTTAAATTGGCTTTTAACTGTACCTTTGTTTGTTTTAAATCTTGTAAAGTGCCTTGGGATACTTGCTGTGAAAGGCGCTATATAAATGTTGTATTAACCTGCGCTTGTTGATCTTCCCTTAGTGCTTCTGGAAGGCAAACCTGTGGCAAAGGCTCCTGACTTCGGAGCTGTTTACCACGTCTCTGGTAAGATGCAGCCATTCTTTATTTTTGATGATAGCCAAGGGGACGGTTTCCTAAAACCTTGTGTAACCTAAATAACTTTGTGGGGGTGTGGCTAGTCAATCATGTGAGGATGTCAACATTCTTGATTCTGCAAACAAACTGGGGTTGGAGATGGGGTTGGAGATGGGGTTGGGGTTGGAGATGGGGTTGGGGTTGGGGTTGGGTTGGTTGTTGGGGGGGGGGGGGGGGGGGTTAGAATGTTGTGTGTGTTGAAATACATGTATACATAATAAAATGGGAGTTCCAGTAAAGAATCGGGGACTGCCGATGGCACCAAAGTCTTCATGGTATTTACCATGTCACTGGCTACAGGTGGGTGCACTGCCAGCAGGTGAAAGAGCGAGGGAGAGTGCATCTCAACCCTGACCTGAACACCCCCTGCCTGCTGTTCAATCCTGGGCCTCTCAAGCAGAGATCCACTGGTATTTTCCAGAAGGGACCTCATCTCTATGCGCTTACAGAAAGAAATCTAAAATTCTATGTTGGTTAAGCAATGTGAATGGGTCTTGCCAATTGATATTCCTAACATGCAGGCCACTCTGCAGTTCAACAGATAAAGATGACATGTTACATGAAACCCACTTTATCAGATTTAGTAAAACCAAAAACTGGAGCATTAACCCTTGCTTTCTACGTGTGTCAATGCTGTTTCTGGAGTTTGTCTCTGTTTTGTTTCTTTTTTCAGTTCCTCTTCCAGGTATGGGGCTGTTCCTCTAAAATCAATTTTCTTGCTGAATTTGCATTTCAGAGCTGATTCCTCACATGTTTCTTGGTCTCGGAAATCCAGGAAACTCCCAAAGCAGAAGTTGATCATTAGCTTGTCAGCTGATTTCAGTTCATGGCTGTTTGGCAAAAATACTTTTTCCCTGACTCAAGAAAAGCCTGTAGGTGCTGCTGAGCCCTAGTAGGAAGCATGCTGTGGGTGTGTGTCTGAGTCCTCATGTATTAACACAATGTCTGTCTGCTGCAGGAGTGATCTCGCTGCCCTACGCAGAGATCCAGGAGCCCTTTGAAGCCTGGTACAACCTGACTGGAGGGGTCAGTCGCATCAACTACTACCATGGTGAGCTTCAGAGTCCACTGTTCCCTTCATTTTTGACCTGTGACCTGCATTTGAAGTCTCATAGGAAATTGCAGCAAGTCATTATAACCGCTTCTCCAGTTTAAACCTCTAGTTTATGATACAACCAACATTAGGATTTATTTCAAAGATTAGCTGTATGATTTGTGAACTATCAAGAATGATTCAGACTGGCAAGGTATGTTGCGAACCCTCTTGAGTGTACTGTCCCTTTGGAGTGGC
The DNA here is from genome assembly GCF_902713425.1 of Acipenser ruthenus. Taxonomy (NCBI): domain Eukaryota; kingdom Metazoa; phylum Chordata; class Actinopteri; order Acipenseriformes; family Acipenseridae; genus Acipenser; species Acipenser ruthenus. The sequence continues at coordinate 8,437,283 of NC_081211.1, forward strand.
TCCGGACAGGCTGCTGTGTCAGAGGGGTTGACTCTCCGTCCCTCCCTCTGGTTTCAGGCCAAGTGCAGACGTACCAGTTTGGCTTTGAGAAGCCGGCCGGCTGCAGCTACAAGCTCACCCCCGAGACCACCGAGACCGAGGTCAACGTCATCAAGTGCTTCCAGGTCAACGGCACCAAGGCTGACCCCGTGCTGCCCCAGAGCGTGTTCCCCAGTCTGGAGGGGTTCCAGGTGCGGTGCTGAGTGTGTGCTCCCGGGATCAGGGGGCGCAGCCTGGGGGACTGTCTGCTCCAGTCCTCCATAGTGCACCCTTCACAAACCAGACATATGGGTGCCAGTTATGAGGCACTTACTATTATACAGCTCATGCAAACAGCTCAAGCTTATTTCATGATTGATATATCGTCCATAACTGGTAAACACCCCATGGTGCTAAAAATAGAAATGCTGAAATAAAAACCCCAATAGATTCAATGACAGATGTTTAGATGAAGTCAATGTCTTTAAATGAATTGAAGTTTATTTTAGAGATTCTGTAATATGATAGTGTGCAATATTCATTAAATATAGGTTGACTTGGGACTCCCATTTTGGGGAATTCCAGGATTTACTGTGAGCTGAATTAAGCCAAGGTGTGACCAAGCGTACAGTTAACCTGGAATGGCTATGCAGTGAGTCTTGTTTCTATCGACCTGTAGCCTGTCACCATATTGAAGTAATGTGACTTAAAGTTTTGCGATATTGACAGTTCACTTGAGTTATTGTTCGTCAGATGACCATCGGCTACTTGCATGATCCAGAAGATCAAGTCGGGACAGTTTTCACATATTGTGATGCATATCATCTTGCAAGATTAGTGTATCGTTCCAGCCCTACAAACCATAGGATCAGAGAAGCCATTCCCAATTACAGTATTACCCTGGGATGCTTTGTTTTTGTTCACTAAACCGTCCGCTTTCTCATGTTAAATGTCTGTCACCCAGCTGGTGAGGGAGGAGTACTTCCGTGGGCAACTGTGTGAGGTGTGGCAGAACGTGACTCTGGAGGGCAAGAAGAAGAACACGTACACGCTGTGGGTGAGCAGCGCTGCGGTGCCATTGCACTATGAGATGCGCGGCTACAACACCCTGCTGGGCTCCCACTATGACAAGTACGAGGTGGATTACAGTGACTTCTCACTGCACCCCGACCCCCACGCCTTCTCCCTGCCTGACGGTATGCTGCTCTTTCTCCCAGAATTTTAGGATTGAGACAATTTATTCATTTTTAATTCTGAACATTAATTTGGATATTTTATTTAACATAATGTGACCAAAGAAACTACAAAATGATATTGCAAGTCTACGGAAAGCCACAACAGTAATACTTGGTACGTGCTAGATTTTGAAATGTTTGGTTTTTTTTCCCCCCCAAGTGAGTTTCTAACCGTGAAAGAGACCACAAGCCTCCCGGGGCAGCCAGGCTGTGCACAGATTCAGTGATGTAGTCTGTGTTTCATCCTGCCCCCCTCTGTCTTCTCCACAGGTCTGCAGTGCACTGGGTTCCCCGGGCCGGGGGTGGAGCACAGGGTCCTGGCCAATCCCATGCAAGACTTTGTAAGCCCCTACCAGGAGGACCGCGCCCACCGGCTGTTTGGACACTTCCGTGACAGATTCCAGCGTCGCTATGGAGACGAGGAGCACGAGACCCGCAAACACGTCTTCGTCCACAACCTCAGGTAAGGTGAAGTGGACTCTTCGCCCTCTGAACCCCAAACTAAGATGGGTGAGAGAAATGAGAAGAGAACACGCCCTGAGAAGAGAAATGCATAAACGTCTATTTGTCGTAAAAAAATAAATTGAGTGACATCCATGAGACCAGAGCTGCCTGACCTGTATAGCTAAAAGTCATGCCGATGACTGACCAGCGGACTTCTAAAAGAATAAGAAAGTCTTGAGTTTTCTTTCTCCTGCGCTCCATATCGGTGATTATGCTCATTTAGGTGTTTAAACTCTAGCAAATCCAAAGACCTCTGTGTATGCACAGGGCTCCAGTGTATTATCAGTGTTCGTGGAGTCTGTGTATGCACAGGGCTCCAGTGTATTATCAGTGTTCGTGGAGTCTGTGTGTGCACAGGGCTCCAGTGTGTTATCAGTGTTCGTCGAGTCTGTGTATGCACTGACTGACCCTGCCTGCCTCCCCAGGTACATCCACTCCATGAACCGAGCCCGCCTGCCCTTCCAGCTGGCAGTGAACCCCCTGAGCGACCGCACAGCCCAGGAGCTGGCCTCCCTGAGGGGGCGTAAGGGCAGGAAGACCCCCAACAAGGGGCTGCCCTTCCCCCACGAGCACTACCAATCTGTCCTGCTGCCCAAGAGCATCGACTGGAGACTGTACGGTACAGCACTCTGCAGCATGAATATTTAAAAGAAATGTATTTTGTAAATATGTGTGTTTATGCTGGTTTTACATACAGTAATGTGACCCATATACCTGTGTGAGTTCGTCGTAGATTTGAGTGCAAATGAAAGTGTTTTTAAATTCACTTTAGACTCCAGCATAAGGAAGTGTAAACATTGGGTAAAACGCAGTGGCATGTGAGGGGGCTGGGCAGGGGGAAGATATATACACAGTGGTGTATTTGTTAATATTAACCTACAATGTTCAGTGTGGCAGATAGATAGTATTATCTGCTCAGGGGTACTAAGGTAATTGGTAGTCAAGTGTAAAACCAGCTGCACAGAACAGCAGGGCTGCATTGGAGCGTGACTGACTCCTCCCATTGCTGCCTCCCTCACCCCAGGCGCTGTGACTCCTGTGAAGGACCAGGCAATCTGCGGGTCCTGCTGGAGTTATGCCACAACTGGAGCACTAGAGGGCGCTCTCTTCTTGAAGGTGAGGGTTAACATGATATAGAATTTTTTTTGTGTGTGTGTAGTTGGAAAAACAAAATTGTGTTTTAAATTTCACATCACTTTGTTTAAAACATCAGTTAAATTCATTGTTTTTATTGTTTTTTTGAGTGTTAAATATTGAATAATTTCCAACAATGAATATACAGATTTTTATTTTAACCACGTCAGTTGACATGGATGGTGGGGAGGGGAGTTGCTGACTATAGCAGCTAAGGCTCCTGTTTGCTCTGTCTCTGTCTCAGACTGGCTCGCAGGTGGTCCTGTCCCAGCAGATGCTGGTGGATTGCACCTGGGGCTTTGGGAACAACGGCTGTGACGGGGGCGAGGAGTGGAGAGCCTACGAGTGGGTGATGAAGCACGGGGGAATCGCCACCGCAGAATCCTACGGGCCGTACCTGGGACAGGTCAGAGTGGGGGTGCTGGGGCAGCATGACACTACACAGGGGTAGGTCAGAGTGGGGGTGCTGGGGCAGCATGACACTACACAGGGGTAGGTCAGAGTGGGGGTGCTGGGGCAGCATGACCCTACACAGGGGTAGGTCAGAGTGGCGGGTGGGGCAGCATGACCCCACACAGGGGTAGGTCAGAGTGGCGGGTGGGGCAGCATGACCCCACACAGGGGTAGGTCAGAGTGGCGGGTGGGGCAGCATGACCCCACACAGGGGTAGGTCAGAGTGGGGGTGCTGGGGCAGCATGACCCTACACAGGGGTAGGTCAGAGTGGCGGGTGGGGCATTATTCTTGCTTTTATTAGCACAGCATTCTCAATGTGTTTTACTGTCTCGGGTGAACGCAACTTCCTCTGGCACCAGTATCTGCAGTAAATCCCCTTCCTGTGCAGCAGAGAGACCTGGACTGTGAGGCACTGGGGTCCCAAAACACGATGCATAGGAAGTGCATGTATAGGGCTCTTACAGAGTCTGTTACTGTGTCACTTGATAGGTCATCTCTCCTCAGCAGCATCTTCTGGGTCAAAGCATGGTACTGGCTGCAAAGCATGCCTGTCACTGGGGGAAGCAGCTGGTTGGTTACTCAAAGGTGTGCAAGTGATTGTGGGGGGGGGGGGGGGGGGGGGGGGGGGACTCTCCAGGTGAAATGCCCTTAAGTGCAGAAATACCTGAAAGTGAAGCTTGCAAACATCTTTCTTTAGCAGTACAAGATACCATGTTTTAAACAAAGTACAGGTTTGCTAGAACACACATAACTGCACATAGTCCTGCACAGCGACTGCTAGTGCATTACAAGTAAAATGTACAGTTATTTGTTGGCTGCCACCACTGTAAAGGAGCACAGGCCGAGACTGAATGGTGTTGCTGATTTATTTTTATTTATTTTTTTTGTCTGTCTCTCCTCTCCAGAACGGGTTTTGCCACTACAACCAGTCCCAGCTCACCGCCAAGGTGAAGAGCTATACCAATGTGACCTCGGGCGACCTGGAAGCTCTCAAACTGGCCATCTTCAAGAATGGGCCGGTGGCGGTGAGCATCGATGCCGCACACAAGTCCTTCCTGTTCTACAGCAGCGGGGTGTACTACGAGCCCCAGTGTGGTGAGTGGCGATATCATACGCTTCAGAGACTGGCTCTCCTGGGGTGGGGGTGCACCACACACAGCGAGCAGTGCAGGCAGGCAGCTGGGATACAGGGAACATTGTCTCACAGCAGGGCGTGCAGGCAGCTGGGATACAGGGAACGTTGTCTCACAGCAGGGCGTGCAGGCAGCTGGGATACAGGGAACATTGTCTCGCAGCAGGGCGTGCAGGCAGCTGGGATACAGGGAACATTGTCTCGCAGCAGTGCAGTGTGTGCAGGCAGCTGGGATACAGGGAACATTGTCTCGCAGCAGTGCAGTGTGTGCAGGCAGCTGGGATACAGGGAACGTTGTCTCACAGCAGTGCGTGCAGGCAGCTGGGATACAGGGAACATTGTTTTGCAGCAGGGCGTGCAGGCAGCTGGGATACAGGGAACATTGTTTTGCAGCAGGGCGTGCAGGCAGCTGGGATACAGGGAACATTGTCTCGCAGCAGTGCAGTGTGTGCAGGCAGCTGGGATACAGGGAACGTTGTCTCACAGCAGTGCGTGCAGGCAGCTGGGATACAGGGAACATTGTTTTGCAGCAGGGCGTGCAGGCAGCTGGGATACAGGGAACATTGTTTTGCAGCAGGGCGTGCAGGCAGCTGGGATACAGGGAACATTGTCTCGCAGCAGTGCAGTGTGTGCAGGCAGCTGGGATACAGGGAACGTTGTCTCACAGCAGTGCGTGCAGGCAGCTGGGATACAGGGAACATTGTTTTGCAGCAGGGCGTGCAGGCAGCTGGGATACAGGGAACATTGTTTTGCAGCAGGGCGTGCAGGCAGCTGGGATACAGGGAACATTGTCTCGCAGCAGGGCGTACAGGCAGCTGGGATACAGGGAACATTGTCTCGCAGCAGGACGTGCAGGCAGCTGGGATACAGGGAACATTGTCTCGCAGCAGGGCGTGCAGGCAGCTGGGATACAGGGAACATTGTCTCGCAGCAGGGCGTGCAGGCAGCTGGGATACAGGGAACATTGTCTCGCAGCAGGGCGTGCAGGCAGCTGGGATACAGGGAACATTGTCTCGCAGCAGGGCGTGCAGGCAGCTGGGATACAGGGAACATTGTCTCGCAGCAGGGCGTGCAGGCAGCTGGGATACAGGGAACATTGTCTCGCAGCAGGGCGTGCAGGCAGCTGGGATACAGGGAACATTGTTTTGCAGCAGGGCGTGCAGGCAGCTGGGATACAGGGAACATTGTCTCGCAGCAGGGCGTGCAGGCAGCTGGGATACAGGGAACATTGTCTCGCAGCAGGGCGTGCAGGCAGCTGGGCGTGCAGGCAGCTGGGATACAGGGAACATTGTTTTGCAGCAGGGCGTGCAGGCAGCTGGGATACAGGGAACATTGTCTCGCAGCAGGGCGTGCAGGCAGCTGGGATACAGGGAACATTGTCTCGCAGCAGGGCGTGCAGGCAGCTGGGCGTGCAGGCAGCTGGGATACAGGGAACGTTGTCTCACAGCAGGGCGTGCAGGCAGCTGGGATACAGGGAACGTTGTCTCGCAGCAGGGCGTGCAGGCAGCTGGGATACAGGGAACATTGTCTCGCAGCAGGGCGTGCAGGCAGCTGGGATACAGGGAACATTGTTTTGCAGCAGGGCGTGCAGGCAGCTGGGATACAGGGAACATTGTCTCGCAGCAGGGCGTGCAGGCAGCTGGGATACAGGGAACATTGTCTCGCAGCAGGACGTGCAGGCAGCTGGGATACAGGGAACATTGTCTCGCAGCAGGGCGTGCAGGCAGCTGGGATACAGGGAACATTGTCTCGCAGCAGGGCGTGCAGGCAGCTGGGATACAGGGAACATTGTCTCGCAGCAGGGCAGCGTGTGCAGGACTACCTAGGATTTCAATGTGTTTGAAATTCACAGGCATAGTTAGTATTTTTTAAAGCTGAATTCAATTCCATTTGAAAAATCTAATATCCTTTTGGACACTGGCCAACTCACCCTGCCCTCTCTTCTCCTCTCCTCGATTTACAATCTCATGAAATTGACTCCTGTATTTTTCGTGAGGAAACCATGCACGTAATAGTTTTAAACGGTTTATATAGATTCCATTGACAGAGCGACACCCTGCCTATCCTATCAGCAGTGCAAGTTGCTTGTAGAGGTGGGGCTACATTTATTTTCCTTGAGGAAAGGAATGCAGGTTTGTATTAAGACTTGTCTTTATCTTCTGCAGGTAACACTGTGAATGACCTTGACCATGCAGTGCTTGCAGTTGGCTATGGTGTCCTGAAGGGGGAGCCCTACTGGCTGGTTAAAAACTCCTGGTCGACTTACTGGGGCAACGACGGCTATGTGCTGATGTCCATGAAGGATAACAACTGCGGTGTGGCGACTGACGCCACATACGTGACCCTGGAGTGAAACCACACGTGTGTGTGTGTGTGTGTGTGGAATCGACATGCTTCATTATGGAGGAACAAGTCAAATGAATCATGATGCTTAATACCTCCTTTTTAATGTATAATTCAGAAAGCTTGAGTATTCAAGGGACCCCTGCTCCTCCACAATCCTGAACAACAAAAGGCTGACATACAAATGTGTGTTTGTGTTTTTTTTTTTTGTTTTGTTTGTGTTTTTATGCAAAAATGTCTGATTTTGATGTCTCTGCCCCTAATGGCTTTGTAATGAGGTTTGTGTTCTGCAGAACTTAATGTTGAATAAAATGTTTATTATTTAAAGGCTTCTGTGATTTGGTAAATGTTAAATACATTTTTTTTTCTGTATAATAAAAGGTAATGTAAACTGAATGGTACCACAGGTAATAATTTCATAAAGTAATTCTCTATCCTACATTTCTTTTTAATATATCATTTGTCACAGCAGTGTGGGACTGTCAGACTGCTGGATTAGGTCAGAATACCAAAGAGACGTTCTTAATGGATGTACAGAATCAATATATTTACCGGTAATCTCTTCAATCTATTCCCTTTCTATTTGTCAAAGTTATAATAAATAAACCAAATCATCTGCACTGTAAATGTTTCTCACATTGCATTTACTTCCCATCCCAGCATAATTGTACCCTTCAAGTGGTGAACTTCCTGTAGACTCTTTGTTTGTTTCTTTTGCACGTGAGAAATGTATTAATTTTTACTCTAATCAATACACAGGGTAATCTGGAGGTAATCTACCAAACACTGAAAGCAAATCAACCAGCCTCTATTACTGTTACTAACATGCAGCCGCGCCTCAGTAATATCGGACTGGAAATGCACTCAGTTGAAATCACTCATGCGTGCAGGTGGAGGATCATTTTGAAACTGTAGTCGGAATGTAAACTTTGAGCTGCTGAACAAAAATGAAATATGTATGCGCAATGGTTTAAAGATAATATATAATACAGTACTTGTTTTGTTTTTCTATATCAAGTATAAACGCGACTTGCGGCTGGGGTTCGTTTCGCACATTAACAGACCGACCCAGACACAAGATTGAAGGTTTACAGTGCGGATGCGCTATTTTTAATAACAAAAATAAAATGAAAACAAACGCCAAGGTCTGACGAGCACTATCTAAACACGAACAGGAACGCTAAACTAATAACCGCACAGCTAAGATGATTACCAGCTAAAAACGAAACAAAAAGCACACACGGCACAACATGGTTTTTCACACTACCTTTGTCCAACTATTACGGCTGTACACACGCGCACAGCAGCCCAGAACAGACTGGCTGCACCTGCATTACTTTTTTCTATAGGCTGAACCTTGACTTAATAATTAAGAATCTTTACCTATTTGTCATGAAAATGCATACGTGGCGTGATCTGTTTTCCGTGGAGAAATCAAATTCGGCCCTGTCCACACTACATAACCAATCTCGAGAACCATATTCAAAAACGTTTTCATTAATACAGCTCAAAGCGTCCACACTGAAGTAGGGTAGCGTGGGGTAAGGAGCCCCTCTTAAAAATTCCATATTTGTCATATAAACTAATGTACATTTCTCCCTTTTTCATGTTCTAAATAAACTTATATGCACCCTCCATAGCTGAGTATAAACAGGCGTCTCTAGTGAAATAAAAAAAAAAAAAAAAAAAACATTTCTGAGAAAGTGGCCTTTTACCCACACATGGGGGCTTCTTACCCCACATGCCACTCCAATATATGTTCACTCAAAAACACACTTCACTCAAATGTTTTAACAATTTTTAATGATCTTTTATTAACAGCATTTTAATTCAAATAACACCAACAAGAAGGGCTCTTCCTCTGATGGTTTTTCTTATGTTCTTTTTAGACAGTGCTGAATTTGGAGGACAAATACAAATAAAATCAATAACAGTATCACTTCTCAGTGCTACCATTGTGACACAACTGACTATGAATTAATAGTCTTTCATCGTCCAACCGAGATGATGTGGGAGCTACTTTTTTGAAAAAAAGTTAAAAGATACCGGTATAAAGATTTTAATCTTGGAGACTAAAATACCAAGATCAGACACTGAAATGATTGTAGCTCTTCCTCATCATCATCATCCTCATCTAGGCTACTTAGTATTGAACAATTTATTACAATTCTGTAACTTTAACTTTGTCATTCTTCATTGTACACACTTTTTCAGTCAAACTACAACAGAAGCTAAGACTGTGCTATAGCTGCCCTTGACAAACTTCCATTAGGGCCCAGCTAGAGAGTCACTGTAGAATTTTGGGAGGGCTAAATAAATTTTAGTATTATGATACAAGGTGTCATTTTCTTTAAAAAAACCCTCCTAGCTTGCAATTTACTTCATCATGGGGTAAGAGGCCTCCCATAAGCTTACTCCAAACAGTGGGGGGGGGGCTCTTACCTTGTCATTGTTTTAAGGCCTGTGCATAATTAGCACCTACATAAACACAACATTATCATGAAGCTAATAGTTCAATTCATAATTTTAATATACACTGTGAGGCCTGCAGGTTCAAGGGTGTTCACACCATGCAACCGAATTGAAAAATATTATAATAATTAGTCATAAAAGGAAAAACTTTGAGAAATTCTCACGTGGTTTTCTGTTGAGCTGCAAAAACTGGTAGCAGGTGTGTCTAGAGGGCAGCAAGCACCTCAACTGATTATGGCTGATTACATCATTTCCTGTTAGCACCAGGACAAAAAGGCCTCTTACCGCACCCTACCCTACTGTTTCATGTTTTACCGGGCTTAATGCGTCCACACACTATTAAACTAGTTTGGTTACAGTTCCTAGCAGCACAATGAACAGTGGAAATTAATACGATTATATATATATATATATATATATATATATATATATATATTATATAGATTAAAATTCACAACTACAATACCCATTGATTTATTCTTAAGAACCTGTCATTCAATTACATAGATCACTGTCATTATTCTAGCTGTTTATTGCTAATTAATTTTCATGAAAGATGAAAACTTTTGTTATAAAGCAAAGCATGACACACCCCTTTCACACAAGTGTAGTTTCTGTGGCTGAAGGGTCCAGTGTGAGGGGTCAGTGGCTGTAGTAAGGTCTAGCAGATGCAGTAAGGCAGGGTTGCAGTATCACAGGGTCTCTCATTGGCTCAGGGCACACAGTTGGAAGGGCTGGGGGCCAGAGGTGATGCCAGGAGTGGGGGTGAGGTCCAGTTGCTCAGGGCTGACCTCCTGGGGAGGGCGGAAGTGAAACTTCTGCAGGAGCATGGTGAAGAAGAGGAAGAGCTCCATCTTGGCAAGGGTCTCTCCAAGACACACCCTCCGACCTGGGGGGGGGGGGGGGGGTCAGAGGATTACTGACTCATACTGCAACACACACACACACTACACTACACTACACTACTCTACTACACACACACACACACAGACTCTAATGAAAACAAGTTGTCTTCTTGCTTTCAATAATAAACTTTCGGTATTGCATATATTGTATTAGTAGAATAATCTGCACCTGCATGTTTTCAGCTGAATCTGAAGGCTTTGTAGCGATTGTTTCCTGTTCTATATTCCATTTGGAAACTGGTTGCTGATTGCACCTCTATTGAAAGCAGTTCCCTTTGCAGTTAAAATGCCGGGGTGGAGGGGGGTTAGCCCCAATCCTGTCTAACCTGGTCCCTGCTCCTCTCTGACACACTGACCTGCTGAGAAGGGCATGAAGGCATCTCTCTTGACAAACTTGCCCTGCGCGTCCAGGAAGTGGTTGGGGTTGAACTGGTGAGGGGTCTCCCACTGTGTCTTATCAGAGAGCACGGAGGAGAGCAGCGGGATCACCGGGGTACCCTGGGACACAGACACACTTACAGAAAGGTAAAATACCAAAGCTAATCTAATTTAATGAGACATGGCTGTACTGTCAGCTATACCAATGAGGATACATTACTGTACATTAATATCACTCCTACATTACTTGATATTGCTGTATTAAGAGGAATTCTTTGGAAATAAAATACAGACCATTTGTTAAAACAAGTGTCAAACTTGATTTTGGCAAAACCTCATTCCAGACAGAGTACTACTCTAGGAATGAACCCACTGTACTCAGGAATTAACCTCTAACCCCCTATACACTCGGTCTGTCTCACCTTGGGTATCCTGTACCCCCGGAAGGTGGTGTCCCCTGTGGTCTCGTGCAGCAGGTTCATGGGCACCACGTTGCCCACTCTCTGGATCTCGTGCAGCACGGCGTCCATGTAGGGCATGCTCTTCCTGTCCTCGGCCTGCGGGGGGCGCTCCCTCCCAATCACACTCTCAATCTCCTCCTGGACCTTGTCTGTTAACAGGGAGGATTTACAAACACACTGCAATTACTGATATGAAGAGGTGTATCTGATTGAGAGAGACCCAGGACTGAATGGCAGGCAGGGGGTGATCAGGTCAGGATTCATTCAGTCACACTCTCTCCCTAAAAGTAGGGGTCCCCCCTCGCTCACCCTGAATGTGGGGGTACTTCATCATGAGCAGCAGCCCCCAGCGCAGGGTGGTAGAGGTGGTCTCAGTCCCTGCAGCAAACAGGTTCCCCACTGTGATGGCCATGTTATCCTCATGGAAATACTTGTTGGAGTTTCTGGCCTCCTGGAAAACAAATGAAGGGCATCAATGACAACTCCTTTCCAAGGTAATCCATCTACAACAACAGTGTAACAAAACACCTTCACAAAACTACTGTTAGAAACACAGGCCAAAACAGTTAGAAAACTGAGTAATCAAAAAAACAACCTACACTAATATAATGAATACACACAGTGCTACTGCCCTCCTCTAACCCTAACCCTACACTAACACAATGAATACAACAGGTCTAAACAGTGCTACTGCCCTCCTTTAACCCTAACCCAATGAATACACACAGGTCTAACAATGCTACTGCACTCCTCTGACCCTAACCCTAACCCTACACTAACACAATGAATACAACAGGTCTAAACAGTGCTACTGCCCTCCTCTAACCCTAACCCTAACCCTAACCGTAACACAATGAATACACACAGGTCTAAACAGTTCTACTGCCCTCCTCTGTATTTCGAAAGCAGTGCCTGGGATATTGCACTTCTGAAAAGCTTGGTGAGTTTAAAAAAATCCCCACCTGGCGGTGGACAAATATACATCAGTTTGCATTCATTAACTTTTACCAAGCAATAGACAAAAAGAAACAAACAATCTATTGCAGGGGCAGTTCTATCAATATATGTGTGACATACAGGTAGCAGAGTAACTGGAGTTCACCAATAACCTGGCAAAATGAGCATTAAAACACAGGGCAGCAGTGTGGAGTAGTGGTTAGGGCCCTGGACTCTAGACTGGAGAGTTGTCGGTTCAATCCCAGGTGGGGGACACTGCTGCTGTACCCTTGGGCAAGGTACTTTACCTAGATTGCTCCAGTAAAAACCCAACTGTATAAATGGGTAATTGTATGTAAAAAATAATGTGATATCTTGTAATAATCGTAAGTCACCCTGGATAAGGGCGTCTGCTAAGAAATAAATAATAATAATAATAATAATAACACTGAAGTGTTGATACAACAAATGTGTTTGTTTTGTAGTGGAATTTGTAAAATAAGTTTAGCACAGTATTATTTTACCATGCTTCTCCCATGGTTATACTGTGCATTATCATAGTTTACCCTACTTTGCCATGTTTATTAATATGCTTTACCACACCTCACTATTCTTTACAATGCTTCCCTATGCTATATTACACTTTGCTATGCTTTTACTATGGGAACCCTTTATAATGCTTGCAGTAGTGTTGGTCACTGTGCAATCTGTACTGTATATGTAGATGGTAACACACACTGCAGTGTCCATGCTATAGTGTGCTACTTTCTATATCTGAACTGTTCAGTTCTGTACAGCACCTTGTAAACTCTCCAGTCTTGATAATGATCCAAGTGACATGATCAGGAGCTCGTCCTCATTCACTCCCATTATATTCTGACCATTAACAGGAGTTATATTGAGCTGGTTTCACTGTGTGAAGGCTTTTCCACTAGATATGCAGTAAAACTGCACTTTTAATGCACTAAAACCACACTGCTGGTCCCTGATAGAGGCTCTGCTGTGCTAATATTACCTCTTCTCTCTGCCTGGAGATGAATGTGTCGATGAAGCTCCTCAGGTCATTGCTGTCCACACTGTCTTTACAATCCTTATATGCGTTTCTAAAGTACCCCTGCAGCATTGTTCCGTTTGTTTGCACCTTCTTGTGATCGGACAGGAAGAAGCCCAGGAAAGGAAACATGTTATACAGCTGAAAGACAAAGAGGAAGAGGGAGAGTTTAATGGTGAAAGTGGCTGTAATGATCCTCCATTAAAGGATTACTGTATTACTCTACACAATGAAAAAAATAGATCTGGACCTATTTATCATTCGTGCGTGAATAAATGACTATACTTGTTCATACGCATAAAGATTTTCCAGGCGCATAATTAAATCTTTTCTAAGTAAAGTTGTTCGCATGTGGAAATATTTCCATTTAGTAGACAGAGACGGACATCAGATATAACCTGCACATTGAGTGGTACCGTTTTCTGTTCACAATTAAATGAATTCACTCTTGGTGCTTTAATTACTACACAAGTACAGTCCATAGCACTTGGACTGGGGAACCTAGCAATTGAATGGAAATCCCTTTCTTATTTTATTGTACTGATTGCGGATCTTTAGAAGATTTAATAGGAGTTTGATCTTAACTTCATTTTATCTGACTGCACCTTCATAGAATCAGACCTGAATGCAGCACACACTAGCAGCACTGATCAAATTGAGCAGGAGCTCTAATCACTACACTGTACCTGTGTCTTGGGGCTCACAGCCAGCTTCACAGACTCATTCACAATTCTTTGCAGATTCAGGAATTGTGTGTCACCGTAGTCGAAGCGGTCTCCTAACACGATGGAGCAGATGATGTTGGAGACAGCAGAGTTGATGATGATTTGGGGGTCAAAGGGTTTTCCTTAGAGTGGGGGAACAAGAAAAGCCATCTGTAACTTCAAACGCTTAAGAATTAGAAGGTAAAACTAAGAAACAAAAGAAAAGTATTTTATATGGCACTACAAAAGCAGTAGCCGAAACATAAGCCTACTTTCTTCAGAGGAGGGCACTAGCTGAAAAATTAGTTTGCTTGACTTTCTTACAGTTTTACTTTAAAATAAGAAGAGTCACAACAGAAAAGAGCAGAGCAGAATGTGAACCTTCTTTCTATGCAATGATTTAAAATAACAAGTTACAAGCAATTAGAGATGCACTAACCAGAAGGAAGCGTCTCAGAACAGGTGGATATGAAAACAGACCGGTCACTGATTTTTTAAAACTTTAACAGGCTTGGGTGGAAACACAGAATCCGGGTCTGGTCTGTGTTTTGTGGCCACCGAGGGTCAACCCTTTGTTATCTCTGCTCTTTGTTTGGTCGTCACCTTTGTGGGACTGGAAGACCTCCACCAGTCTCTGGGACTCCTCGATGATCCGGTCCTCAATGGTCCTCTTCCCCATCCCAAAGTCCCGCAGAGTGGAGAGGGTGAAGCGACGCATCACCTTCCAGGATTCCCCCTTACCGAAGATAATGCCTGCGGGAAACATGAACACAGCGTCATTGCTACAGTGATACAACGTTCCTACCATGAAACTAGCCTGAAACTCAAACTCATTCCAGTATCAACCTGGAGCTGCCTGCAGCCTGGTCCAAGACTACAATATGTAACCTAACCTTATTACACAGAGATCAATGATCACCTATCATACATACTAGACTACTGGTCCCTCTGCAACATTCTGCCTGTAGTGGATGTAAGATATTCAGCAGTAAGAACCACCACATAAACAATGAGGTATTTCCCACATCCTCTAGGGGCAGAGTGTGGCAGGGGGACAGGTTAATGGTTACACTCTGGTGGATCAGCTTTGGTGCTTTAACATTCGACACAATGATACAAAGTGAATCTAAAACAAGAAAAATGCTTCAGTTAAGAGAATTGATGGAGTGTCAGCTTGAACAGGACAAACCCCCCCCCCCCCAAACCCCCAACCCCCACATGGACCTGAGGGTCAACTGGCGTCAAACGCCTAATGCACCACTTCAATTGAAACGACTGAAGAAGCCACAGCCTGGATGATTGGTGCTCTCCACAGAGGCTAAACTGAAAGCACCAATCAACACAAAGCTGTTTGTTTCAATTGGAATAGTAAATTAGCACAATCAACACCACTGACCCTCACCTGTGAACCAGCCATTCCTGCTGCAGTTCTGGATGAAGGGACTCTGGAGGCACGTCTCTTACCATTCCCGCCTCTAGAGCTAGTGTTTGTGGTGTGCGTCTGGCCTCTCTCTGAGAAGTCGTCTGCTTGGGTTACTAGAGCCTCCTTGACTGCCTCATAGCCTGTCAAAACCACGTACTTCTTGGGACCCATGTGGAAGGTGAACACATTGCCGTACGTCTCCGAGAGCTGGAGAGAGAAGAGGAGGAGCGATGACTCTCAAAGCATTAGCAGGTCTACTTGTTAGAACTTTGAATGCAAGTTGCAAGATCCACTCATTACAGTGGCATAGCGTCAGTAGTGCAGTTTTAAAAGATGTGTGCCGTGCACTTCCAACATTTCTGTTGCTGCTCCCAGAACTCTTTCTTTGTTTGGATGCTGCGCTGCCTAAACCTTTGTAAGATATCTTCCCGTCGTTCCAGTGAGGATGACAGGGATTTTCCCCTCTGCCAGCCCGTTGCTCTCATGTTAGTCATGTGTGTGCTGCTCAGAATCTCCTTTGGCTAGAGCTACGAATTCTTGTGGTACGAGCAGCGATGTACCTTCAGTTTTTATAATTTATTATTTGATCCATCATGAAGCAATTGCCAGGGAGCCAAGCAATAAAAAATGTATTCTGCATTAGCATTTTGTGACATTTACATTATATTTATCAGTACCAATTTATCAATGTGACATTTTTAATTCTAACATGAAACACTGTACTACTATTATGGCTTCCAGTAGACTTTTGCGATATGTCTCCATCCTTAGGTTCTAGGTGATGCAAAACTTTTGGCCACAGCTGTATGTTACTACAGTATAGGCTTGCATACTGTTGTGTAGTTTGGACATTTGACATACTGTATGTACCCTGTGTGCATGTGTGTTAGTATATAGATAAAAAAAATGTAATTTAGAGAACTATAAACTTTTGTAAATTTTATTTTATATATATATATATTATATATACAGTACTGTGCAAAAGTTTTAGGCAGGTGTGAAAAAATGCTGTAAAGTAAGAATGCTTTCAAAAATAGACATGTTAATAGTTTATATTTATCAATTAACAAAATGCAAAGTGAGTGAACAGAAGAAAAATCTACATCAAATCAATATTTGGTGTGACCACCCTTTGCCTTCAAAACAGCATCAATTCTTCTAGGTACACTTGCACACAGTTTTTGAAGGAACTCGGCAGGTAGGTTGGCCCAAACATCTTGGAGAACCAACCACAGTTCTGTGGATTTAGGCAGCCTCAGTTGCTTCTCTCTCTTCATGTAATCCCAGACAGACTCTATGATGTTGAGATCAGGGCTCTGTGGGGGCCATACCATCACTTCCAGGACTCCTTGTTCTTCTTTACGCTGAAGATAGTTCTTAATGACATTCGCTGTATGTTTGGGGTCGTTGTCATGCTGCAGAATAAATATGGGGCCAATCAGATGCCTCCCTGATGGTATTGCATGATGGATAAGTATCTGCCTGTACTTCTCAGCATTGACCATTAATTCTGACCAAATCCCCAACTCCATTTGCAGAAATGCAGCCCCAAACTTGCAAGGAACCTCCACCATGCTTCACTGTTGCCTGCAGACACTCATTCATGTACCGCTCTCCAGCCCTTCGGCAAACAAACTGCCTTCTGCTACAGCCAAATATTTCAAATTTTGACTCATCAGTCCAGAGCACTTGCTGCCATTTTTCTGCACCCCAGTTCCTGTGTTTTCATGCATAGTTGAGTCGCTTGGCCTTGTTTCCACGTCGGAGGTATGGCTTTTTGGCCGCAAGTCTTCCATGAAGGCCACTTCTGACCAGACTTCTCTGGACAGTAGATGGGTGTACCAGGGTCCCACTGTTTTCTGCCAATTCTGAGCTGATGGCACTGCTGGACATCTTCCGATTGCAAAGGGAAGTAAGCATGATGTGTCTTTCATCTGCTGCAGTAAGTTTCCTTGGCCGACCACTGCGTCTACAGTCCTCAACGTTGCCCGTTTCTTTGTGCTTCTTCAAAAGAGCTTGGACAGCACATCTGGAAACCCCTGTCTGCCTTGAAATTTCTGCCTGGGAGAGACCTTGCTGATGCAGTATAACTACCTTGTGTCTTGTTGCTGTGCTCAGTCTTGCCATGGTGTATGACTTTTGACAGTAAACTGTCTTCAGCAACCTCACCTTGTTAGCTGAGTTTGGCTGTTCCTCACCCAGTTTTATTCCTCCTACACAGCTGTTTCTGTTTCAGTTAATGATTGTGTTTCAACCTACATATTGAATTGATGATCATTAGCACCTGTTTGGTATAATTGTTTAATCATACACCTGACTATATGCCTACAAAATCCCTGACTTTGTGCAAGTGTACCTCGAAGAATTGATGCTGTTTTGAAGGCAAAGGGTGGTCACACCAAATATGGATTTGATTTAGATTTTTCTTCTGTTCACTCACTTTGCATTTAGTTAATTGATAAATATAATCTATTAACATGCCTATTTTTGAAAGCATTCTTACTTTACAGCATTTTTTCACACCTGCCTAAAACTTTTACACAGTACTATAATTATATATATATATATATATATATATATAAATAATAGTCTAATTTAGAGAACTATAAACTTTCATGAATATATATTGTAAGGAGCTATGTGTGTACTCATGAAAAAAGATGCAGGAATCCAGGGAATGAATTGCGAGTAATAAGAAGGTGGCACTGAGTCATGAAACTGCACAGACACAAGGCTGTGGGGACCCTTACTGAGCACAGAGAGGCTCAGCTGCAGTAGAAGCACCGGTGACAGTGCTCGTGTAGGTCTGGCTCTGGATTACAGATACATTATTGTGAAGACAGCACCATAAACGTTGCTTTAATTCAGGCCTGTGCCCAGGGGAGCTGCGGAAGGCTTGTCATTTGTTTGTTTTCTAGTTGTTCAAGTAAATGAAAGTGTGAATCTGTGCCAGAACTAGTGCTGGGACAAACACAGCTTGAAATGCATTCGATACCAAAAATGCCCATGTTCATATCCGTTCATATAACAGAATTATAAATGACTAAAAGATATCCTAAATAAATGCATAAATGCTGTCTAAATAACTAACTTGTTTCTTTAACAGGTAATTTGATGGGTCGTACCAGGAGTTTTTATTCTAATTCAGAATTAAAGAATATTTAACAAATTTGGGCATGATTTCCTCCTCCTGCCTAAAATAAACTAATAGTAAGCAGCAAAAATGTATGTTCTCAAATTTAAACATAGAATCGTCCTTTGACTGTGTTGCAATAAGCTATTGGAGGCTGTGTGGTCCAGTGGTTAAAGAAAAGGGCTTGTAACCAGGAGGTCCCCGGTTCAAATCCCACCTCAGCCACTGACTCACTGTGTGACTCTGAGCAAGTCACTTAACCTCCTGCTCCGTCTTTCGGGTGAGACATAATTGTAAGTGACTCTGCCACTGATGCATAGTTCACACACCGTAGTCTCTGCAAGTCGCCTTGGATAAAGGCGTCTGCTAAATAAACAAATAATAATGTTGGTGAGATTTCTTTAATACTTAATAAATATTACGCTTTTCATTCATTTAAAAAATGTATGCAAGTGTATTTCATCGCTCTTTTTATTCCAGTGCAGTTCTACTCAAAGTCAAGAATTTCACTGCCTGAAACAGGGAAACTATCTATACAAGTTAAGCGTCTGATTCCGAGCCAAGTGTCTGATAGCTCGACCGGCATTTCAAAACTGGCTGACGGCTTTCAAAACTGTGTGATAGCTTGACTGCAGGTTGAGTAAAATATTATTCAAGAAATACTAAAAGAAAGAAAGATTTTAATTGCGACGTGAACCAGAATCAGATGCCTAAAATACGCCTTCTAAAATATCTAAACTTAAGGCCAATAATATATTTTTTTCAATTTCTAACGCCTTGATGCTAAATCGGTAAAAACCTACCCAAACTACCCACTTCAATCCTGATCTTAATGCCCTGCCTGGTCCCCAGTGCCACTCACCTTACTCAGCGTTTTGTACGGCCGATGCAGGTCCAAAATGTTCAGGTTCCCAATAACAGGTAGAGCTGGCGGGCCGGGGGGGAAGTTGTAATTAGACGACTTGGAGGATTTCGAGTAAAAGTATAAAAAAATAAAACCAGTTAAAACTAAAGCCAGAGACACCGTGGCGGTGTGTGCTAGGAGCAGGCTAATCAGAGACATGTTTGTCAGGAACACAGACACTGGGCTCTCTGTTAATTAGCTCAGCGTTCAGAATAACACTCCTGGGCTTGGGCAGTGTTTAAATAGAGCAGCACACACAGTGGGCGTGGCTTCAGAAGGACTTCATCAAGGTAAAGGTTGTTGATTATTTGGAATGATTTGCAGCATTATAATATTCTGAGAATGTTGGGTAAACAGGTAAGATTTTTTTCTGTTGATGTTCTGCTTTACTTTTCAAACCCTTATGACATGGAGCAGGATATTATTATATACCTAATGCATCTAGGAATAATGTGTTGGTAAATACCATCTTCATAAAATGAAATGGTTATAAAATAAAACATATTTTATTATGTTTAAAAAAGAAATGCAGAGATACATCGACACCATCAATTGCTTAAATAAAAAAGCAAAAAAGACAGGATATCGTTAATGTATTTACAAAATAATACAGTTCAGTTATAATACCCTGGGAATGCTTGTATAGTTAATGTAATGCACGGAGCTTGTAATAATACAGTTGAGTTATACCCTGGGAATGCATGGCTAATTACAGACATGTTTGTCAGGAACACAAACACCTCGGCTCTCTGTTAATTAGCTCAGCATGCAGAATAACGCCCCTGGGTATGGGCAGTGTTTAAGTAGAGCAGCACACACAGTGGGCGTGGCTTCAGAAGTACATCATCAGGTTCCAAGGTAAAGGTTGTTGACTGATGTTTCCAAACGCTACTTGGCATTTCAGCAAGACTGATACACCTTCAGTGTGTTAAATACGGAGTATGCTCTAGCTGTGCTTTTAAGTTCTGTTTAAAAGCCTGTTCGGGTTGTCATCATTGTAATCTTTTAAATAGCTGCAGTTTACCTGCTGTAGGCTTTGTTGTTTAGGAATGGCTTGGTAAAATCACATAATGGGATATTTCTATAAATACAGTTTATTATAAAATAAATGAGTTTATTTTTCTTTAATTCTAAAGCTGTTCCTATAGGTGTTGAATATCCAAATGAAACGTATAGGGGTGTCCATGTTATTATGCAGAAATCTATAGGAATGCATGTATTATTCTATAGAAGTGTCTTTACATTGTCTTCTATAGAAGTCTCTAGGAATTCTGTAGTATTGTACTGATGAATCCATGGAGATGTGTGTATTTTTTGTACAGATATACTGAACAGTCTTTATTATTCTAGAAATGTACAGGCTTGTCTATGTATTGAACTTCAGTACATTATAGCTAGCCTACTAGGGTTAACCCTAAAAAACACTTTACCAGGGTAACTTTGTACAGTCATTTTGCAGTTTGCCCATGGGTATACTATGCATTGTTTATTGGCCATGTTTTTAAAATATGCTTTACCATCCGTTCACTATGCTTTAAAAATCAGATTGAAACTTGTTAATCAGTTGTGACAGAAACTGGGAATCTCAGAAGTAAAGCTATCCTCCAGCTAGTGCTGTACATGAAAGTGGACACCCTGTACCATTGCTGTGCAGATTATACACTCCCCACCTTTATCATCTCCGGTGAAGGCGATCAAGTGGGGCAGGGTGGGAAGTGAGTGGGGATATGAGAAGAAGTTTCTTTGTAATCCCAAAAGGTTTGCACTCTGCTTAAAGATCTTGAAATGTGACCCCTAGCTTTTGTGTTCAGGTATTTGGTTCATCATGACGCTTGAATGAAACTAAACCTGCTGAGAATGCTGGCAGTAATGCACTATACTGATATCAAAGCGTTTCCTCCAGTCTTTAATTAACTCCTGTTTTATTCAAAGGATTAACCCTCATTTTCATGCATGCCAGGCTTTGATTCGCATGTTTCAGGTGAACTTAAGAAGAAAATTGGTGTGCACAAATCTAGTCAGCGTTTTTGTCATTGAAAGATATTTTTAGCAGCTTAGAAGCTGGATGGAAACCCCTGAGAAATGAACTGCAGGTTCACATGATGTCCAGTCAGGAGATTGAGAGCATTGTAATATGTGCTACACTGTAGCTACGTCTCATTGAGCTGCACACAGGAGAGTCACATGGAGAGACGTGTTTATTGAAGCAGGGGATTCTCAAGACTTGAAACTCCAGCACCAGTAATACAATACAGCAGCAGATTCTGTCTTTCAATATTAAAACAGGGAAAGATTTTCAGAACTAAATCCCAGCTGACTGCAGACCCCTCTGTCTCACACTCTGTATCTCTGAATGCATTTACACAATTATTACCTCAGCCTGGAGAAATCAGATTTCTTAGCCTGGAGAAATCAGATTTCTCCAGGCTGAGGTTTTGCACTCCGACTGGTTTATTTTTTTGGTATAACAACGCTTTCTCAAGTCTCTTACTGTTTTGACATTTTTTTTGCAACCACACCAAAAGTTCACTTCCTTCCTGCGTAATGCAACCCCACCTGAGCCTTCCACTCCCATTCCATGCTACACTGCAAGTGGGGGTCCTATTACCTGCAACACAGGAAAGAAATGATTGTGGAGAGGAAATCTTTATCAAACTGTGACAGAGACAGAATGATTCTTGGTGATAAATCTCTCTCCTGACCTGTAAAGGGAACAGAGTGCCCTAGATTGGATGGCCAGACAATCCATTCCCAGGGTTAGACGGAAGTTGATCATCTAGAAAAGGGGCAGAGCTACGATACACTAAATCATCGACCCGGAAGGGAAACGACTTGGCAGCGGTTGCACTAGTGAACCAAGGAGTCATGATTGACAGTACAAAGGGGGCGTAGCGAAGTGATCTGTTCCTTGTTATGGTTAAACGCTAAACCTGGAAGGAGAACCTGTATTGTAACCGTGAGTGTTTTGTTTGTTTGTCGTGACTAAAAACTGTTTGTTTGTTGTTATTAGATGGCTAACACAATCCGGAGCTGTCCCTAAAGGCCAGCACTAAACCCGGACAACACTGCACTATTGTTTCAAAAATAACTGTATTTACACCACAACTATCATGCTCACTGTAGACTTGTGATGGTGTTTTGTGTTACATGTGGGTGTTTAAATATCAGGAATAGCAGGCATGCTAGTCATTCAAAGCATTTGGATTCACCCAGAACTGTGACGTCAAGCATACTTTAGCCGTATGCGATTGTAGTTTAAACATCTTGTTAAACCTCTATTATAAACTGCAGGCACAGGGAGCTTTCAATAGAGTCTATGAGGGCTGCTTCATCTTCAGTGTGATTGACTGACCCTGTCCTTAAAGAAATGTATTTACCATACCAATCCCCATAGTTCTCTTCTTTTAAGAGCTCATATACATACATACAGCAAGAGTACTTGAAATGTAAGGTGTCCGATGTTACAATTGACCCCATGGCCAGGGTCAGTTGTAACGGTGGGTGGGGTCTGATGTAACATTCTGTGAAGAATAATTAAAAAAATACAAACACATTGTAGAGACATTGTAGTCAATTTGGTTACGAATCCATTTTCTTGAAATAGAGGTAATTATGTGGAATTGCTTTCTCTGATCTCTGACTATGACAGCATGTTAAGCAATCGCTTCTCAATAGCCACAGTGTTCTCGGGTACCTGTAACAAGATTCCAAACAGCTTCATCTCTTCCTGCCTCAGGTTCTGCTAGATGCAGAAGTACAAGAAGGAAGCCAAGTACGTAGCTACGGAAACAACCGATGTGCTGTGAAAATGTGTTACATTAACTACAATAAAAAATAATAAAAATGCTTTTAAAAAGACCAAATTCCCCATTGATTCAAGATTCTATTGATTTTTTAGTATTACTATGCAGGACAGTCGCTATAATATCGTTCCCTTAATTAAAAATGTGCACAGATTAACCTACCGATTAATCAACCAATTAAGCGATAGTGCAAGTCGAAAGTCAAGGTCAACTATCACACAGTAGAGCCATCATCGAGAGGGCACTATCGCTGTTAGAAAAATATTTTTACCATTTTTTTTTTTTTTTTTTTTTTTAAAGAAAACAAACACACCTTAAAACCTAGATTTACCTTCATCTTGTACTGATTCGTCGGGTACCTTTCCGCTAAGACGTTCTAAAAAAAATAGTGCCGAATATGTTTTTAAATAAAAAACAAGGATCACATACATATAAAAGAGAAAAACAATGAGTTTTTATTTAGTAAATTGTTTTTTTTATTTTTTATTAACTTAGAGTTTTAAACCCTTATTTATAATACCAGTCTAAAATGCCTCCTAACTCACCATGTTTTTACCTTCAGCCAAAGCCTTTCTCTCCTGAATCTATATATGAATGAAGCAATAGTGATCAGCTCTCGGCAGTTGCAGGTCCAGGATTGGTTGCTTTTGTCAATGCAAAGTATTGATTGGCTGGTTTTGGTGGATAATAAAATTTATTTTGACCAATTGTTTCTTTTAGTATTTACTGTCCAATAGATGTTAACTACGCTTAAAAATACAGTCAAAAAGTAAAAAGCCAGCACTTGCGCTGATTGATTTTAAATTTGATTCACAGTTGGTGCTGGGACGTTCCAGCAGGCATCTACCATCTATTAGAGCCCGCTATAACTGGAAGCTGATTGGTCGACGGTACTGAATCATTTTCTAATGTCCATAAATTAACCATCAAAAATTGCAGTAAGGCAGGGTCGCAGTACCACAGGGTCTCTCAGTGGCTCAGGGCACATAGTTGGAAGGGCTGGGGGCTGGAGGTGATGCCAGGAGTGGGGGTGAGGTCCAGTTGCTCAGGGCTAACCTCCTGGGGAGGGCGGAAGTGAAACTTCTGCAGGAGCATGGTGAAGAAGAGGAAGAGCTCCATCTTGGCAAGGGTCTCTCCAAGACACACTCTCCGACCTGGGGGGGGGGGGGGGGGGGTCAGAGGATTACTGACTCATACTGCAATGCACACACACAGAGACTTCAGGATTAGTAAAGCAGCTCTAAGACAGTATCATTCTGATTTGTATCCCACAAATGGAAGAATCTAATGAGGTTGTCTTCTTGCTTTCAATAATAGACTTTCCGTATTGCATAAATTGTATTAGTAGAATAATCTGCACCTGCATGTTTTCAGCTGAATCTGAAGGCTTTGTAGCGATTGTTACCTGTTCTATATTCCATTAGGAAACTGGTTGCTGATTGCAGCTCTATTGATAGCAGTTCCCTTTGCAGTTAAAATGCCGGGGTGGAGGGGGGTTAGCCCCAATCCTGTCTAACCTGGTCCCTGCTCCTCTCTGACACACTGACCTGCTGAGAAGGGCATGAAGGCGTCTCTCTTGACAAACTTGCCCTGTGCGTCCAGGAAGTGGTTGGGGTTGAACTGGTGAGGGGTCTCCCACTGTGTCTTATCAGAGAGCACGGAGGAGAGCAGCGGGATCACCGGGGTACCCTGGGACACACACACATTTACAGAAAGGTAAAATACCAAAGCTAATCTAATTTAATGAGGCAGGGCTGTACTGTCAGCTATACCAATGAGGATACATTACTGTACATTAATATCACTCCTACATTACTTGATATTGCTGTATTAAGAGGAATTCTTTGGTAATAAAAGACAGACCATTAGTTAAAACAAGTGTCAATCTTACTTTCGGCAAAAGCTCGTTCCAGACGGAGTACTACCCCCAGGAAAGAACCCACTGTACTTATGAATTACCCTCTTCAAAATGCAGAACACAATGCCTCCCCTATCTATCTCCAATCTATCTTACCCTAACCCTAACACTAACCCTCCCCTATCTTTCTCCAATCTATCTAACCTTAACCCTCCCCTACCTATCTCCAATCCATCTAACCCTAACCCAACCCTATCTATCTACAGTATATCTAACCCAAACCCTCCCCTATCTATCTCCTCCCTTGAAGCTATCACTTGGTCAACTTTCCAAACAAAGGACAGGTGGGGGTTGAGATGGGAATGGCAGAGGGTTAGGGTTAGGGTTACATAGAGGCTTGCTGGTTTGAGACGGGAATGGCAGAGGATTAGGGTTACAAAGAGGCTTGCTGGTATGAGATGGGAATGGCAGAGGGTTAGGGTTAGGGTTACAAAGAGACTTGCTGGTTTGAGATGGGAATGGCAGAGGGTTAGGGTTAGTGTTACAAAGAGGCTTGCTGGTTTGAGATGGGAATGGCAGAGGGTTAGGGTTACAAAGAGGCTTGCTGGTATGAGATGGGAATGGCAGAGGGTTAGGGTTAGAGTTACAAAGAGACTTGCTGGTTTGAGATGGGAATGGCAGAGGGTTAGGGTTAGGGTTACAAAGAGGCTTTCTGGTTTGAGATGGGAATGGCAGAGCCTTAGGTTTAGCCCTTCACTAATTCACTGTTTTCAATATTTCATGATTTTCTCATGTGTAAATAACTCAGATAGTGAAATAAAGATGGTGCATTGTATCATATGAGGAGTGCTTGAAGTTGGACATGGAGGAACTGCAATGCCCTCAAACAGTGTCTTTGTTGGTTTATTAGTCTGTATGTTTTCCATTTGAACAGGAATTCGCATGATGAAGGTGTGGACCGGACCACCCCTATACACTCTGTCCATCTCACCTTGGGTATCCTGTACCCCCGGAAGGTGGTGTCCCCTCTGGTCTCGTGCAGCAGGTTCATGGGCACCACGTTGCCCACTCTTTGTATCTCGTGCAGCACGGCATCCATGTAGGGCATGCTCTTCCTGTCCTCGGCCTGCGGGGGGCGCTCTCTCCCAATCACACTCTCAATCTCCTCCTGGACTTTGTCTGTTAACAGGGAGGATTTACAAACAATCAAGAGGTGTATCTGATTGAGTCGACCCAGGAACACACTGCAATATACTGATATGAAGAGGTGTATCTGATTGAGAGAGACCCAGGACTGAATGGCAGGCAGGGATGTTCAGTTCAGGATTGAGGTGTTTTTTCTCTCTGTTTCTGTGCCTGTGTCTCTCTAAAAAGCAAAACATGTTTCCCTCCTGAAAGTGGGGGTCCCCCCTCGCTCACCCTGAATGTGGGGGTACTTCATCATGAGCAGCAGCCCCCAGCGCAGGGTGGTAGAGGTTGTCTCAGTCCCAGCAGCAAACAGGTTCGCCGATGTGGCTGCCATGTTATCCTCGTGGAAATACTTGTTAGAGTTTCTGGCCTCCTGTAAAGCAATGAAGGGCATCAGTGACAACTCCTTTCCAAGGTAATCCATCTACAACTTCAAATACTCAGTGCTAAACTGTGCAGGTAAATCTACAACAACGACATTGTAACAAAGCACCTTCACAAAACTACTGTTAGAAACACAGGCCAAAACAGTTAGAAAACTGAGTAATCAAAAACAACCTACACTAATAAAATGAATACACACAGTGCTACTGCCCTCCTCTAACCCTAACCCTAACCCTAACACAATGAATACAACAGGTCTAAACAGTGCTACTGCCCTCCTCTGTGTTTCGAAAAGCACTGCCTGGGATATTGCACTTCTGAAAAGCTTGGTGGGTTTGACAAAATCCCTACCTGGAGGTGGACAAATATACTGCAGTTTTCATTCATTAACTGTTACTCAGCAATAGGCAAAAAGAAACAAACTATTGGAGGGGCATCTCTATAAATATGTATGTGACAAAAAAAGATGTTTCGACTCTGTCCCTTCAGTTTTAAGAGCACTCCCCTTTAGCCACAGTGTTGGTCCCTTGCCAGTCCCTGATAGCGAGGCTCTGCTGGTTCCCCTTTAGCCACAGTGTTGGTCCCTTGCCAGTCCCTGATAGCGAGGCTCTGCTGGGTCCCCTTTAGCCACAGTGTTGGTCCCTTGCCAGTCCCTGATATCAAGGCTCTGCTGTGCTAATATTACCTCTTCTCTCTGCCTAGAGATGAACGTGTCGATGAAGCTTCTCAGGTCATTACTGTCCACAGTGTCTTTACAATCCTTATATGTGTTTCTAAAGTATCCCTGGAACATTTGCCAGTCCCTGATAGCGAGGCTCTGCTGGGTCCCCTTTAGCCACAGTGTTGGTCCCTTGCCAGTCCCTGATATCAAGGCTCTGCTGTGCTAATATTACCTCTTCTCTCTGCCTAGAGATGAACGTGTCGATGAAGCTTCTCAGGTCATTACTGTCCACAGTGTCTTTACAATCCTTATATGTGTTTCTAAAGTATCCCTGGAACATTTTTCCGTTTGTATGAACCTTCTTGTGATCAGACAGGAAGAAGCCCAGGAAAGGAAACATGTTATACAGCTGAAAGACAAGGAGGAAGAGGGAGAGTTTAATGGTGAACATGGCTGTAATGATCCTCCATTAAAGGATTACTATATTACTCTACACAATGTCACAATGAAAAAAATAGATCTGAGCCTATATTTATCATTTGTACGTGAATAAATTATTAGATTTTCCACACGCATAATTAAATCTTTTCTAAGTAAAAGTTGTTCACATGTGGAAATTTTTCCATTTAGTAGACAGAGACGGACATCAGATATAACCTGCACACTAATTGAATGGTACTGTTTTCTGTTCACAATTAAATGAATTTCACTCTTTGTGCTTTAATTGCTATACGAGTGCAGTCCATAGCACTTGGATTGGGGAACCCAGCAATTGAATGGAAATCCCTTTTTACTCCAACCTGCATTTGTTCCCTGTACTGAAATGGAATGTACCCAGGACAGAGTGAAATGACCGAGTCCCAAACCCCAGGCATCAATGTGCTAAAAGAGGCTCGTGAAATGATATCTCCGATCTGCCTTTGAAAGCTACCAGTGGCCAAAAAGCCAATAGTAGCCAGAACCTGAATATGTGCAGCAATAGGATGTGCAATTGCAATTTCAGCAATACTTGCATCAATAACAAACCTAATGAGAATTACATATTGCACTGATTGCGGATCTTTAGAAGATTTAATAGGAGTTTGATCTTAACTTCATCTTATCTGACTGCACCTTCATAAAATCAGACCTGAATGCAGCAGACACTAGCAGCACTGATCAAATTGAGCAGGAGCTCTAATCACTACACTGTACCTGTGTCTTGGGGCTCACAGCCAGCCTGACGTTCTCATTCACAATTCTTTGCAGATTCAGGAACTGTGCGTCGCCGTAGTCGAAGCGGTCTCCGAACACGATGGAGCAGATGATGTTGGAGACTGCAGAGTTGATGATGATTTGGGGGTCAAAGGGTTTTCCTTAGAGTGGGGGAACAAGAAAAGCCATCTGTAACTTCAAAAGCTTAATAAGAATTAGAAGGTAAAACTATAAGAAACAAAAGAAAGTATGTTTATGGCACTAACAAAAGCAGTAGCCGAAACACAAGTCTACTTTCTTCAGAGGAAGGCACTAGCTAAAAACGTTAGTCTACTTGACTTTAAAATAAGAAAAGACACAACAGAAAAGAGCAGAGCAGAATGTGAACCTACTTTCTTTGCAATGATTTTAAATAACAAATTACTAGCGACTGGAGAAGCGCTAAACAGAAGGAAGTCTCTCAGAAGAGGTGGATATGGAAACACATTTTAAAACTTTAATTTCAGCTACAGAATCTGGGTCTGGTCTCTGTTTCATGCCCATTGAGGGTCAACCCTTTATTATCTCTGCTCTTTGTTTGGTCGTCACCTTTGTGGGACTGGAAGACCTCCACCAGTTTCTGGGACTCCTCGATGATCCGGTCCTCAATGGTCTTCTTCCCCATCCCAAAGTCCCGCAGAGTGGAGAGGGTGAATCGACGCATCACCTTCCAGGACTCCCCCTTACCGAAGATAATACCTGTGGGAAACATGAACAGAGCACCACTGCTACAGTGATACAACGTTCCCACCATGAAGCCAGCCTGAAACTCAAACTCATTCCAGTATCAACCTAGAGCTGCCTGCAGCCTGGTCCAAGACTACAATATGTAACCTAATCTTATTACACAGAGATCAATAATCAACTACTACTGGTCCCTCTGCAACATTCTGCCTGTAGTGGATGTAAGACATTCAGCAGTAAGAACCACCACATAAACAATGAGGTATTTCCTACATCCTCTAGGGGCAGAGTGTGGCAGGGGACAGGTTAATGGTTACACTCTGGCGGACCAGCTTTGGTGCTTTAACATTCAACACAATGATACAAAGTGAATCTAAACAAGAAAAATGCTTTAGTTAAGAGAATTGATGGAGTGTCAACAAGAACAGGACAAGCTGAAAAAAGCTCATGAAAGTCTTCAAATCTCATGCAGTGTCCCTCAGTAGTCAAGAAATGTATTTTTTTCAAACTAGACATGCAAAAACAGGCCTTATGGACTGGAGGGTCAACTGGTGTCAAACTTCTACTGCACCATTTCAATTGAAACGACTGAAGAAACCATTGCCTGGATGATTGGTGCTCTTCACAGAGGATAAACTGAAAGCACCAATCAACACAAAGCTGTTTATTTCAATTGGAATGGTAAATTAGCGCAATCAACACCACTGACCCTCACCTGTGAACCAGCCATGCCTGCTGCAGTTCTGGATGAAGGGACTCTGGAGGCACGTCTCTTACCATTCCCGCCTTTAGAGCTAGTGTTTGTGGTGTGCGTCTGGCCTCTCTCCGAGAAGTCGTCTGCTTGGGTTACTAGAGCCTCCTTGACTGCCTCATATCCTGTCAAAACTAGGTACTTCTTGGGACCCATGTGGAAGGTGAACACATTGCCGTACGTCTCCGAGAGCTGGAGAGAGAAGAGGAGGAGCGATGACTCTCAAAGCATTAGCAGGAAAGTGTGTCTACTTGTTAGAACTTCGAATGTAAGTTGCAAGATCCGCTCATTACAGTAGCATCAGTAGTGCCCAGTTTTAAAAGATGTGTGCCGTGCACTTCCAACATTTCTGTTGCTGCTCCCAGAACTCTTCCTCTGTTTGGTTGCTGCACTGCCTAAACCTTTGTAAAGCACTTGTAAGATATCTTCCCATCGTTCCAGTGAGGATGACAGATATTTTCCTCTCTGCCAGCCCGTTGCTCTCATGTTAGTCATGTGTGTGCTGCTCAGAATCTCCTTTGGCTAGAGCTACGAATTCTTGTGTTGTTCTGAAGTCAGCAGCCAGTAAGAGCCGCGAGGTACCTTCAATTTGCCAGGTAGCTAAGCTTTTTAAAAATGCATTCTACATTAGAATTTTGTGACATTTGCGTTACATTTATCAGTACCAATTATAGCTTCCAGTAGACTTTTGCGATATAATTTTGTAGTTTCTTTGATGACATGATGTTAAATAAAATCTAAATTATATTCATGTAGTTTTTTTTTTGTTTTGTTTTTAATTCTAGGTGATGCAAAACTTGGCCACAGCTGTATGTTACTACAGTATAGGCTAGCCTAATGTTGTGCAGTTTGAAAATTTGACATCTGCACTCCGCACTGAGTGTGGTGTGTGTGTGTGTGTGTGTGTGTGTGTGTGTGTGTGTGTGTGTGTGTGTGTGTGTGTGTGTGTGTGTGTGTGTGTGCGAGAGAGAGAGAGAGATCGTTAATGTATAATTTCTCAAACAAATTATAGGAAAAATCTTTTGTAGCAAAAGTTTTGCTTTTGTTAATGAGGGGAAAAAAAGTTACAAGAAATAGATGTCTACAATTATTTATTTCAGCAATGTTTTTGCAAAACTCCAGAAATGACAATTCAAAAGTATTCATATTCTGACAAGGAAAATTAAATGAATAGCTAGTGAGGCACCATTAGCAATAATAACTTCTTTCAAACAATTAGGATATTTGTCAATGAGCTTTTGGCATGATTCTTTAGTGATTTTTGACCATTCTTCAATGCAAAATTGTTCCAGTTCATTCAAATTCTGAGGACTTCTCAGAAATCTATTTTACCATGTATTGGAACTAAATTCCCTGTGCCATTAGAGGAAAAACAGCCCCGTAGAAGGATATTACCACCTCCATGCTTGACAGTAGGTATGGTGTTCTTTTCTTTGTGTATATATATTATTCTACCTATCTTTATATTACATTGTCTTATTTTCTTATTCTTTTTACAATATTTTTTGTAAGTACTGCTTTTTTGTAAGTCTATGTGAAGCGCCTTGAACCTCTTGGAATGAAAGGCGCTCAACAAATAAAGTTTATATATATATTAGACACACACACACACGCACATACTGATGCACAATAAAAACGCAACCATCTAAGTTTTACATCAATAGCTTATTGGGCACATACATAATGTTATTTACATTTTAAGTAGTAGCAGATAGGTTTGTTGATTGTTTGAGTAGTATTGTTCCTTTGGGATAACAAAATACTGAGCTCATGTCATGTGATTTCATAAAAACGCCAGACTCTCAGTGTTTGGTATTTGAGTTGAGTTAAAATTGCCAAATGAGTTCATTAAGAATCTGTATAAATAGCCATTTGAAAACACATGATTTTAATTAACACAAGAACAGCGAAAGATCCGACCATGCCCTGCTTGAGTAATGAATATCGTCGTCTGGTTGCTATCGGCATGATTGAAGAGGGCCTGTGCGAGAGAAGTTGGCCAGAGAATGAGATGTTCTGCTTCAACAATCAGCAGACTAGTCCAGAGAAACCAGGAAACCGGCTCTGTGAGGGACAGGCCACGTCCTGGAAGGCAGAGGGTCACCACACCGGCCCAGGACCGTCACATTCGACTGCGTAATCGTTTTCAGACTGCAGTGGCTACAGCATGAGAAATTCCAGGAAGAAATAACCCGCGCATCAGCAGAATGACTGTAGCTCGCCGTCTGCATGAAAATGATTTGCATGCTCAGAGGCCGTTCAGGGGTAACATGTTGACAGCCGAGAGACGAAATCTCCATCTTCTGTGGGACAGAGAACATCTGAGGTGATGGCAGAGAGAGTGGTGGAGTGTTTTATTCACCGAAGAATGCCGTTTTGCCCTTGACAGACCTGATGGAAGATAACGTGTGTGGAGACATTATGCTGAGTGTTGCGTTGTTCAAGCCAACCCGTGGTGCGGTGGAAGCATGATGATGTGGGGAGGAATCTCTTTTAACACAAGAACACCTTTGGTGCAGATTGAGGGCCATCTTAATGCTCAGTGATACATTGACAAGTCCTTGAGGCAACAGTTTTTCTGTTCCTACAAGCCAATCCTGAAGTGTCGATTTTCCAGCAGGACAATGCAAGACCACACAGTGCTAGGATTACAATTGCATGACTTCAAGAAAACAATGTCGAGGTCTTGCCATGGCCAACTTTTTCTCCAGACCGAGTCCAATAGAACATCTGTGGGACCAAATTACCAGTGCCATCCACAGCCAGCTGGCTTCAGCTCCAAAGGAAAAGTGGTGGAACATCCCACAGCAGTCTATCCAGAGGCTGATCAGGTTTAGGCGTCATAACTGCTCATCTGTATTATGAAACTCTGTAGTGTGATATTTTATAATGCGATACTTTGTAGTGTGATACTTTATGACAATTGTAAGTCACCCTGGATAAGGACATCTGCTAATAAATAAATAAATAAATAAATAAATAAATAAATAATAGCCTATGCTTTCACTGTACTTCAATACACATGTCTATGTTTTTACCATTGTAACTATTGTCTAAAGGAATTGCTATATTACACATTCATATTTCAGATCAGATTTGGACATGATTTTCCTCCTCCTGCCTGCATGTTAGATTTATTTTCAGATGTTATGGGCACTAAGACAGCTGATTTCACTGCTGAGTAGCTGCACAAAACACTTCTTCAAATACAACTACCAATTCCCCTCTAAATGAAGGCCATTAAAAGAGAATTCAAGAAATACTAAAAGAAAGAAACAAAACCAATGATAAACGTGCCCATGCATGATCTTGTTGTCAGTCTGTATGTTATGCATTTTGCATTGTACATTTACAGTAGGGAGGGAGGGTCAGGAATCGATTGTTTATAACACAGTACTGTAGTCAATTGTTAAGTGAACCAGAATCAGATGACAAAAATACTTCTTCTAAAATATCTAAACTTAAGGCCAATAAAATATACCTGTTTCTCTTTCTTCAGTCCTGATGTTAAATCAGTAAAAACCTACCCAAACTACCCACTTCAATCCTGATCTTAATGCCCTGCCTGGTCCACAGTGCCACTCACCTTACTCAGCGTTTTGTATGGCCGGTGCAGGTCCAAAATGTTCAGGTTCCCAATAACAGGTAGAGCCGGCGGGCCGGGGGGGAAGTTGTAATTAGACGACTTGGAGGATTTCGAGTAAAAGTATAAAAATATAAAAGCAGTTAAAACTAAAGCCAGAGACACCGTGGCGGTGTGTGCTAGGAGCAGGCTAATCACAGACATGTTTGTCAGGAACAGAGACACACCTCGGCTCTCTGTTAATTAGCTCAGCGTTCAGAATAACGCTCCTGGGTTTGGGCAGTGTTTAAATAGAGCAGCACACACAGTGGGCGTGGCTTCAGAAGGACTTCATCAAGGTAAAGGTTGTTGATTATTTGGAATGATTTGCAGCATTATAATATTCTGAGAATGTTGGGTAAACAGGTAAGATTTTTTGCTGTTGATGTTCTGCTTTACTTTTCAAACCCTTATGACATGGAGCAGGATATTATTATATACCTAATGCATCTAGGAATAATGTGTTGGTAAATACCATGTTCATAAAATGAAATGGTTAGAAAATAAAACACATTTTATTATGTTTAAAAAAAGAAATGCAGAGATACATCGACACCATCAATTGCTTAAATAAAAAAGCAAAAAAGACAGGATATCGTTAATGTATTTACAAAATAATAAAGTTGAGTTATAATACCCTGGGAATGCCTGTATAGTTAATGTAATGTACGGAGCTTGTAATAATACAGTTGAGTTATAATACCCTGGGAATGCCTGTATAGTTAATTTAATGTATGGAGTTTGTTATCCAAAGAGATGGGAATCCTCTTATTATTTTATACTATGTGCTTATGTTTTGTTAAGCAATAAAGTTTTTTAAAAGTTTCCATGTGCTACTTGGCATTTATCCTAGACTGATGCATCTTCGGTGTGTTAAATAAGGAATTTGCTGTAGTTCCGTGTTTAAGTTCTGTTTAAAAGCTTGTTGGGGTTGTCATCACTGTAATCTTTTAAACACTGCAGTCTACCTGCTGTAGGCTCTGTCGTTTTGCATGAGAGGAATGTAAAAAAGCTGATAACATTTGAAGCTCATTGCTCTCTCAGTTTTGTCACTTAACATTGAGCGTCTCCCAGGAGTTAATATCACATATTTGTGTTAATTTTTTTTTTTTTAATTTAGTTTAGATTATTATTATTAGTAGTAGTAGTAGTAGTAGTAGTAGTAGTAGTAGTAGTAGTAGTAGTAGTAGTAGTAGTATTTTACTGTTTGTGGACTCACAAACAAACATGCACATATAAAACTGAGGAGACTTAACATGGTACAATTATACACACAGTAACAGGGAGGACTTGCATCAACAAGATGAATTATTGAGTGAAAACCTGATATAAGTTGATAGAAACCAATTAGATTAGTCACTGATTTGAATCATTAAACTACTTGAAACCTAGTCTGTATCCTTTCACCTAGTGCAGTGGGAGGGATCATCGAGACCTGACACAATAAGCACACCCACTGTCTCCTAACCTACCTTTCACACAGTCAATAATCCTACTGATAAACTTCAGAACAAAGGCTGCTGTTAACTTAACACAGGTAGGGCACAGGTATGACACTAAGCCCTTCATAAACCTTGGATGAAAGGAAACTGCTGAAGTTGCTATAAATACTGTAATAGAGGCCCTAAACTGTAGTTAGGAATGAGCAGCTTTGCAGATTCTTCTGTTTATTCATCTGTTTTTATAATGCAATCTTTCAGTCAGTGAAATACTACAAGGTCACCGTAGAGCAGTGTAATGAAGTGTGAAACAGACTGGAATGTTACAGAATCAGAGTAATATTGTCTAAATACAGGTTCATGCAGAAAAGTGTAGAATACACCCCGCCCAAGAGAAGATAGAGATAATCACAAAAGCAGAGAACTGCTAGAGAATCTCCATGAAGAGCACCCTGGAATGTGTCATATGAAGTCTTTAGCCTGAAGCTCTTTCTGGTGACCATGGTTGGATAAGGACAGAGGAAATTGTATAACAGTGTGCTCTGCTGGCATGGCAGTACAGAACATACTTCACCTGCAGCACCTTTACATCCCTGGAAATGGCCCACTCGAGTATGGCAAAGAATTCATATAGATCATATAGTGGACAGCCACTCAAAATGGCTAGAAGTTTTCCACATGACACAAATTACAACGGCAAAAAACATGGAAATTCTTCTAAGTCTGTTCTCTTCTTACAGGTTTCCGGAGGAACTTGTCTTAGACAACAGTCCTCAATTCACTGCTGTCGAATTGACCCAATTCCTGAAAATGAATGCAATCAAACCCACTTTGGTACCTCCATACCATCCATCCTCCAATGGTGCAGCCGAACACTCTGTACAGATCCTGAAGCAGGTGCTGGACTCTGAAAAGAAAAAATCAGACATATCTCTGCAACTAGCTGCTCACCATTTTTGAAGCACCCATTTCAGTCTGCTGAGACCTGATTTTGCAAAGGTTGTGGAAACAAAGCAAGATTATCAGAAGCTCCAGTTTGACAAAGGAAGAGTACGCAGCTGTGACTTCAATGTCCAGGTTAGTCCATGTCAAACATTGGAGGGGGGGAATGAGAAATGGTTGGAAGGTGTTATTGTGGAAAAGCATGGACAGTTGACTTATTCACTTCAGAGGCGAGTCCCAAAGAGCTTTCAGTGAAGATACTGAATGGTGTCATTTTGAAATTGACAGCATAGCTATGATTACACCAAACGGCAGCCAGGAAACTAAACCTGCTGAGTATGCTGGCAGTAATTCGTTATGCTGATATCAAAGCGTTTTCTCCAGTCTTTAATTAACTCCTGTGTTATTTTATTTATTTATTTATTTATTTATTTATTTATTTATTTAAAAAATTTAATCATCGCCAATTTTTTACCCCGGTTTTCTCCCCAATTTAGTATGCCCAATTATTATCTGTATCCTCGTTGCTCACCGTTCGCAACCCCCCGCCAACGCTGGAAACGGCGGCTGGAGCATGCGTCCTACGAAACGTGCTCCTGCCAAGCCGTCATTTTTCGCACTGCAGATCCACAGCGATGCCACCAGACCTATAGTGCCGGAGGACAACACAGATCTGGCGGCTCCACTGCAAAACCACAGGCGCCCTATTGGCCACAGGGGTCGCTGATGCGTGGTGAGCCGTGGATTCCCCTGCCGACCTAAGCCCTCCCTATCCGGGCAGCGCTCGGCCAATTGTGTGCCGCCCCCTAGGAACTCCCGGTCACGGTCGGCTGTGACATAGCCTGTATTCGAACCTGCGATATCCAGGCTATAGAGCACATCCTGCACTCCACGCGGAGCGCCTTTACCGGATGTGCCACTCGGGAGCCTCTAACTCCTGTGTTATTAAAGGATTAAAAAAAAAAAAAACTTTATTTTCGAAAACTTAAATCGATCAACTGAGCCATGCCATTCCAGCACTATTCAAACTGTTCATGTGGACTCTGTACAGTATGGAAAGCTGCAGAGAAACAAAACAAAACATGTATATATAACACAGTGAAGCATAGATACTGATGAGACTTAACATGGTACAATTATACACACAGTGACAGGGAGGACTTGCATCAACAAGATGAATTATTGAGTGAAAAACTGATATAAGTGGATAGAAACCAATTAGATTAAACACTGATTTGAATCATTAAACTACTGGAACCCTACAGTCTGTATCCTTTCACCTAGTGCAGTGGGAGGGCTCATAGACACCTGACACAATAAGCACACCCACTGTCTCCTAACCTACCTTTCACACAGTAAATAATCCTACTGATAAACTTCATAACAAAGGCTGCTGTTAACTTTACCACAGGTAGGGCATAGGTATGGCACTTTGCCCTTCATAAACCTTGGATGAAAGGAAACTGCTGAATAAGTTGCTATAAATATTGTAATAGAGGCCCTTTACTGTAGTTAGGAATGAGCAGCTTTGCATATTCTTCTGTTTATTCAGCTGTTTTTGAATGCAAGTTATTAACAGGAGGAAGGACTGTGTACTAAAGCTACCTCTATTCAAAAACGAAATGGCCTTCCTTTCTGTGTGAGAAAACAGAACATATTTTAAAAAATGTGTCCCCCTTATAAAAGTTTACCACAGTAAATTCCGGCAGAGATGCAGCTGGTATATATTGCTGAATGCATTTAAATTGTGTAGGGTGTAGCAGGCCCCCAATTATACTTTGTTTTAATTGGTTTGTCACAAATGGTTTGTATTTGCCTTGTATTTTATGAATTAGCAGCTCGGCCCATTTCAGGTTTTACTGTGGACCTGTGTTTGTGACTGACTAAGCCCACGGTAGAACCTGGAATGGTTTTACTCTACTATGCAAGGTTGGGGGACGGCAGGGGGAGCCCCCCCAGGATGGTGGCCCCCCCGTGAGCCTCCATACAGCCCTGTGCTGAAGGGGAAGTTCTGCATGCGCCAAGAGACTTATGCATGCATTCATATCATCCAGAATTGATTACTGTAATGCACTCCTCTCAGGTATCCAGGGCAGCAGTGTGGAGTAGTGGTTAGGGCTCTGGACTCTTGACCGGAGGGTTGTGGGTTCAATCCCAGATGGGGAACACTGCTGGTGTACCCTTGAGCAAGGTACTTTACCTAGATTGCTCCAGTAAAAACCCCACTGTATAAATGGGTAATTGTATGTAAAAATAATGTGTAAAAAAATAATGTAATTGTATGTAAAAATAATGTGGTATCTTGTAACAATTGTAAGTCGCCCTGGATAAGGGTGTCTGCTAAGAAATAAATAATAATAATAATATCCCAAAAAGTGTGCTATTTTGACTCTGGTTCGTCCAAAACACTGCCGCTAGGATCCTAACTAAAACTAGGAGAAGGGAACACATACCCCCTGTTCTGGCTTCTTTACATATCACACTATAAACTGCAAGCACTGGGAGCTTTCAATAGAGTCTATGAGGGCTGCTTCATCTTCAGTGTGATTGACTGGCTCTGTCCTTAAAAAAATGTATTTACCATACCAATCCCCACAGTTAACCTCTCAAAACCCCCAGCCCCTCACAGACAATTTCCGCCTGGGGGGCTGTGCCCTTAAATAAATCACAATATCTTCCAAAGTATAGACAGCACAGGCATGGTTCAGGGCTTGAATTCAAGGTAACCCCTTGGGCATCAAGAATAAAACCTCAGGTGTGATAAAAGTCTTACTCAGTACCACACTGGAAGGAGATATCCAGAAAAAATACATAAAAAAACAACAAACGCTTTTCATTTTTTTATGTTCTATAGTCATTTTTTCAACTTGTAGCATATGAAAAGAGCCAGATTTTTTTCCAGTGCTTCACCAACATGTCTACTATACTGGGTAAAAATTTGGAACTATTTGAATAAAGGGATCAAATTCTACAGGAGTTTTTACAAAGGGTCCCCAAACCTCTCCAAACCTCTCCAAAAATGAACATTGTGTAAATCTTTATGTCCAGTGATACACTAGTTTCTTGAGCAAGTTCTAAAAGGGATGTGAACTTCTGGCACCTCACATGCTATCCATTGCCACATGAATTAGATTTTGTAATCCCCCCCTTTTTTTTGTCCAATATTTCATTCAAAAGGTGGCCTTTTTGGAGAGCTTTGGGGTGCCCGAAATGTATCCATGATGAGTATGCATGATGAGTATGCCTTTTCTGCTGAGAAACATCAAAACTCTAACTTGTTGAGGGGGGGGGGGGGGGGTTTCTTCAGTGTCCTCACTGAAAATAAAAAGTGAAATGAATTGAAAATTAGAATAACATTTCCATTATCAATGAGCAACAGATTCAAGCACAGTATTTGCACTGCTGAGAGGTGAACATTGATTATTGGATAAAGGTGTCTGCCAAATGTCTACAATAATAATACTAATAATAATGAGATTGCAGAGAACTTGGCTGCTCTCAAATCAAGCTGCCAGACTAAAAACACCTCAGTTCCTTTCATCTTTACTTTGATTGACATGTGGCAAACAAAGGAACTGGGTGAGTGACTGTTGGGGGAGGCAGACAGCTTATCTTGAAAGGATAAGAAAACCTACACTGTTTCTAGGTGAGTAACACCACGCCTTGTAATCATGGAATTATATATATAAAAAAAAGTTTGCTAAACACTCTCATGCAATAAATCAGTGAACATCAATGAGAAAATAATAAAAACGGTCAGGAAGCAACAATTATTTCTTGCAACTTTTATTGCATGTAAAGAGCAGCACAGCACAGTTGAGACATGGTGTTGCTAAAAAATTATTAAAAAAACGTTATTTCTATGTGTCCCTTGAGAGTCAAATGGTTGCATTTTCTAATAACATACTTACAGTAAAAAATGCATATTGAAAATTATGCATAATAATAATAATAATAATAATAATAATAATAATAATAATAATAAAATAAAATAAAATAAATATATATATATATAAAATAATAATAATAATAATAATAATAATAATAATAATAATAATAATAATAATAATAATAATAATATGTAGTGTGGATCCATTATACTTACAAATCCTGAAGAGGATCCAATTTTAAGAGCTCATATACATATACATATACATACAGCAAGAGTACTTGAAATGTAAGGTGTTCGATGTTACAATTGAGCCCATGGCCAGGGTCAGTAACGGAGGGTGGGGTCAGATGTAACATTCTGTGAAGAATAATGAAAAAAATACGAACACATTTAACTCAAGAACTGAATGTTTTATTGAATAAGATCAATTTTCACATGAAGCAAATATGTTTGTTTTTATTTAACTCAAAAACGGAATATCTTTATTGAAAAAGAAAATGTTCATATTAGGCAATTTTTTTATGTCTTACTTTTTAAACTTTTTAACATCCCTAAAATGATATGCCTTTTCCAGGAAGAACATGTCCCTCAGTCACACGTGTGCATTTTGTCTCCTTCAGTGCAAGCTTCACGTGCCCAAATATAGTTGAGCTAATGTTGTCTGGAGTCGACTGTCAGAACAATTCAATGCTGTACAGCGACTCTCTAATCTTATACCATTATTATACCATTATTTTCCATAGTGATAATAAGAAGTGGCGTGGGCATCAGTTGTATGACTGATAGAGATTATTTATATGAGAGTGGGATAATAACCAGGTGATAGTGTAGAGAATACGTGTTTAAATACCTAATGAAGATCATTCATTAATATGGGTAATGGTTTTACTTTA
This sequence comes from Acipenser ruthenus, assembly GCF_902713425.1. NCBI lineage: Eukaryota > Metazoa > Chordata > Actinopteri > Acipenseriformes > Acipenseridae > Acipenser > Acipenser ruthenus. The sequence continues at coordinate 8,477,820 of NC_081211.1, forward strand.
ATGAGCACTCTTAGATACAAAAACATCTCCCAGCCGAGTTCAAAATCTTAAATGCTAGGGTGGTGTAAGCATGCTGAATTATACTGACAACTTCAAAGTAATATTTCAAATTGTTTTTTACAAATCAAAAAAAAAGAAAATGTCATAAGACAATGGAGACATTGTAGTCGATTTGGTTACGAATCAATTTTCAAGAACCAATTCTTGAAATAGAGGTAATTATGTGGAATTGCTTTCTCTGATCTCTGACTATGACAGCATGTTAAGCAATCGCTTCTCGATAGCCACAGTGTTCTCGGGTACCTGTAACAAGATTCCAAACAGCTTCATCTCTTCCTGCCTCAGGTTCTGCTAGATGCAGAAGTACAAGAAGAAAGCCAAGTACGTAGCTACGGAAACAACCAATGTGCTGTGAAAATGTGTTACATTAACTACAATAAAAAATAATAAAAATGCTTTTAAAAAGACCAAATTCCCCATTGATTCAAGATTCTATTGATTTTTTAGTATTACTATGCAGGACAGTCGCTATAATATCGTTACCTTTAATAAAAATGTGCACAGATTAATCTATCGATTAATCAACTAATTAAGCGATAGTGCAAGTCGAAAGTCAAGGTCAATCATACAGTAGAGCCATCATCGAATGGGCACTATCGCTATTAGAAAATTATTTTTTACCACCAACTTAAAACTTAGATGTACCTTGAACTCGGGTACTGATTCGTCGGATACCTTTCCGCTGAGTAAAGAGTGCCATGTTTTTAAATTTAAAAAGAACTTGGATGACATACATATTGTAGCGTCGGGTCCTGCAGAATTTATGAATGAGACATTTTGGTGCTGCATTGAACTGCTGGGGGTCAGGATTTGCTTCTAAATAGTTGTATACTGTGTTCACTTTCATGCTGTGTTGTGCGTCTGTCTCTGTGTGTAGCTGCTGAAACCTGGTTCCAACCAGGTCCGTTGTTTCCCGTTTGATTACTCTATATAAGGTTGCGTGCTGTTGTAGAGGTGTGCTGAGAGAGTAGCAGTGAGCGGAGATGTATTTTGATATGGGTGTTATTACCTAGTATTTAAACCAACAGCTCTTTTAAGCGCCAGCCCTATCCCACAGCTAGTGCAATAAACGGCACTTACAAGCTCCAAATGAATATTTTGTAGTGAACTCACGGCAAGCTGCTGTCAGAATATAAAGAGAAAAACAATGAGTTTTTATTTTATTAACTTGTTAGGGTTTTAAACTCCTATCTATAATCATGGCATTGCCTGAGGAATGAACGGAGCAACTACTGGACAGTCCATGTACGATGGACTCTGAACTACCAATACAATCTCTCATTAAATACCAGTCTAAAATGCCTCCTAACTCACCATGTTTCTACCTTCAGCCAAAGCCTTTCTCTCCTGAATCTATATATGAATGGAGCAATATTGCTGAACTGTCCGCGTCTCGCTTTGTTGTTGTGGAAAGATGCTGTGTCGATGCAAAGTATTGATTGGCTGGTTTTGGCGAATAATAAAATTAATTTTGACCAATTGTGTCTTTGTTTTGTATTTACTGTCCAATAGATATGAACTACGCTTAAAAATACAGTAAGTCAAAAAGTAAAAAGCTAGCACTTGCGCGGATTGATTTTAAATTTGATTCACAATTGGTGCTGAGACGTTCCAGCAGGCATCTACCGTCTATTAGAGCCCGCTAGAACTGGAAGCTGATTGGTCGACGGTACTGAATCATTTTCTAATCCCCATAAATTAAACATCAAACATTTTAATCGACTGACGCCCTAATTTCAATAGGGTCCAGTGTGAGGGGTCAGTGGCTGTAGTAAGGTCTAGCAGATACAGTAAGGCAGGGTATCATAGGGTATCACAGGGTCTCTCAGTGGCTCAGGGCGCACAGTTGGAAGGGCTGGGGGCCGGAGGTGATGCCAGGGGTGGGGGTGAGGTCCAGTTGCTCAGGGCTGACCTCCTGGGGCGGGCGGAAGTGAAACTTCAGGATTAGTAAAGTAGCTGTAAGATAGTGACATACCAATTTGTATCCCGCAAATGGAAGAATCTAATGAGGTTGTCTTCTTGCTCTTCAATAAACTTTCGGTATTGCATATATTGTATTAGTAGAATAATATGCACCTGCATGTTTTCAGCTGAATCTGAAGGCTTTGTAGCGATTGTTACCTGTTCTATATTCCATTAGGAAACTGGTTGCTGATTGCAGCTCTATTGATAGCAGTTCCCTTTGCAGTTAAAATGCCGGGGTGGAGGGGGGTTAGCCCCAATCCTGTCTAACCTGGTCCCTGCTCCTCTCTGACACACTGACCTGCTGAGAAGGGCATGAAGGCGTCTCTCTTGACAAACTTGCCCTGCGCGTCCAGGAAGTGGTTGTGGTTGAACTGGTGAGGGGTCTCCCACTGTGTCTTATCAGAGAACACAGAGGAGAGCAGCGGGATCAGCGGGGTACCCTGGGACACAGACAGACACACACACATTTACAGAAAGGTAAAATACCAAAGCTAACCTAATATAATGAGACATGGCTGTACTGTCTGTCTCACCTTGGGAATCCTGTACCCCCGGAAGGTGGTGTCCCCTGTGGTCTCGTGCAGCAGGTTCATGGGCACCACGTTGCCCACTCTCTGGATCTCATGAAGCACGGCGTCCATGTAGGGCATGCTCTTCCTGTCCTCGGCCTGCGGGGGGCACTCCCTCCCAATCACACTCTCAATCTCCTCCTGGACCTTGTCTGTTAACAGGGAGGATTTACAAACACACTGCAATTACTGATATGAAGAGGTGTATCTGATTGAGAGGACCTAGGAACACACTGCAATTACTGATATGAAGAGGTGTATCTGATTGAGAGAGACCCAGGAACACACTGCAATTACTGTTATGAAGAGGTGTATCTGACAGAGAGATCCAGGACTGAATGGCAGTCAGGGGGTGATCAGGTCAGGATTCATTCAGTCAATCAGTCACACAGTCTCCCTGAAAGTGGGGTTCCCCACTCGTTAACCCTGAATGTGGGGGTACTTCATCATGAGCAGCAGCCCCCAGCGCAGGGTGGTAGAGGTGGTCTCAGTCCCTGCAGCAAACAGGTCCACCGCTGTGACGGCCATGTTATCCTCGTGGAAATACTGAATCTATACTCTTTGGAGTTTCTGGCCTCCTGTAAAACAAATGAAGAGCATCAGTGACAACTCCTTTCCAAGGTAATCCATCTACAACTTCAAACACTCAGTGCTAAACTGTGCAGGTAAATCTACAACAACGACATTGTAACAAAGCACCTTCACAAAACTACTGTTAGAAACACAGGCCAAAAGAGTTAGAAAACTGAGTAATCAAAAAAACAACCTACACTAATAAAATGAATAGACACAGTGCTACTGCCCTCCTCTAACCCTAACCCTAACCCTAACCCTACACTAACACAATGAATACAACAGGTCTAAACAGTGCTACTGCCCTCCTCTAACCCTAACCCTACACTAACACAAAGAATACACACAGGTCTAAACAGTGCTACTGCCCTCCTCTAACCCTAACCCTACACTAACACAATGAATACACACAGGTCCTCCTCTGTGTTTTGAAAGCAGTGCCTGGGATATTGCACTTCTGAAAAATAAATAAATAATAATTTATTTCTTAGCAGACGCCCTTATCCAGGGCGACTTACAAGATATCACATTATTTTTACATACAATTACCCATTTATACAGTTGGGTTTTTACTGGAGCAATCTAGGTAAAGTACCTTGCTCAAGGGTACAGCAGCAGTGTCCCCAATGGGGATTGAACCCATGACTCTCTGGTCAAGAGTTCAGAGCCCTAACCACTACTCCACACTGCTGCCCTGAAAAGCTTGGTGGGTTTGACAAAGATACTGCAGTTTGTATTCATTAACTCTGTGTTACCAAGCAATAGGTACAAATATACAATCTACTGGGGGGGGCATTTCTATAAATATGTATGTGACAAAATAGGATGTTTTGACTCTGTCCCTTCAGTTTTAAGAGCACTCCCCTTTAGCCACAGTGTTGGTCCCTTGCCAGTCCCTGATAGCGAGGCTCTGCTGGGTCCCCTTGAGCCACAGTGTTGGTCCCTTGCCAGTCCCTGATAGCGAGGCTCTGCTGGGTCCCCTTGAGCCACAGTGCTGGTCCCTTGCCAGTCCCTGATAGCGAGGCTCTGCTGGGTCCCCTTTAGCCACACTGCTGGTCCCTGATAGAGGCTCTGCTGTGCTGATATTACCTCTTCTCTCTGCCTGGAGATGAACGTGTCGATGAAGCTCCTCAGGTCATTGCTGTCCACACTGTCTTTACAATCCTTATATGCGTTTCTAAAGTATCCCTGGAACATTGTTCCGTTTGTTTGCACCTTCTTGTGATCGGACAGGAAGAAGCCCAGGAAAGGAAACATGTTATACAGCTGAAAGACAAGGAGGAAGAGGGAGAGTTTAGTGGTGAAAATGGCTGTAATGATCCTCGATTAAAGGCTTTATTACTTTACACAATGTCACAATGAAAAAGAAGATCTGGTCTCTAACTTTTCTTAACAGAACAAAAATAACTACAAGTCATTATCTTACAAACTTTAATGGATGATTGTATCAGTATATACAGGGGTTCATTTGTGCTGATCGCACTGAATCCCAGATCCAATATCTTTTTGTCTCACAGGCAAGAGTTGTACAGTTTGTAACGATGAACCGTATGATGGTGTCTACAGACGGTATGGTAATTCAAGGGCATTAGGACCCTGGTGAGCGGCGGCTGGCAGGCATCTGGGCTCATAGGCAAGGGAGGGACAAACAATTATCAGGTGCAGCTGGGGGAGGGGAAGGGCTAATTAAGCCTGCATAAAAGCAGGTAGCAGATAGTGGGAGTGAGGGTGATGATTCGGAGCGTTCTGCCAGTACAAAGAAAGAAAAGGTATAGTTTGGTAAACTATCGGTTATTCACAGGGTAGAAGTGCTTTGCCTTCCCTGATACTAGTTTAGGGTAAAAGGAAGGTGTAGGCAGGCTCCAGAGGAGCTAGGCTTGTTTACTTTAGTTTGAATTCTGTGCATTGGGCTTCATAAAATAAAAGTGTCCATCGTGCGCTTTTTTTGCCCCTCAAAAAGGCAAAACACCAAAAAACTTGTCATCACTCCTTAAGGTCTAGAAGGCGTGGGTTGCATCAATACAAGCGAGTTCACTTTCAATGGATGTGTAGGTGGTTTATTTTACTAAGCTATCTACATACAAGCAGCGATGTGCAAAACTGCATGTTCTTCATACAACTCTATACAGAGACACACACAAGGACAAAAACTAGTTTGATTCTCTTAATAGCAGAATTGCCACACAACAATTAAAGAAAATAAATATTTGTTGGTAACGTTGGCAGTTTAGTTTTGTTATATTAATAAATCAATTGCATAAGTTTAGTGGTTTCATGTGGTTTCTTCGGTTTTAATAATGTATTTTAATAATTAGATTTTCCAAACAATAGGGATTTCACTGTTTTCTAAAATCAGTGTAAAAACAATTCTACACTGGTTCTGTGAGATTTCACTAATTTGACTCCAGCTTTATAAATTAGGAGGTTGAATCACTACACTGTACCTCTGTCTTGGGGCTCACAATCAGCCTGATGTTCTCGTTCACAATTCCTTGCAGATTCAGGAACTGTGCGTCGCCGTAGTCGAAGCGGTCTCCGAACACGATGGAGCAGATGATGTTGGAGACAGCAGAGTTGAGGATGATTTGGGGGTCAAAGGGTTTTCCTTAGAGTGGGGGAACAAGAAAAGCCGTCTGTAACTTCAAACGCTTAATAAGAATTAGAAGATAAAACTAGAAGAAAGAAAGGCAAGTAGAAAAACGCTTCTACTAGTGCCTTCTTCGAAGAAAGTATTCTTATGGCACTACAAGAAAGCAGCCGAAACATTAGCCCTCTTTCTTCAGAGGAGGGCACTAACTGAAAAGTTAGTCTACTTGACTAAGTCACAACAGAAAAGAGCAGAGCAGAATGTGAACCTTCTTTCTATGCAATGATTTTAAATAACAAATTACTAGCGACTAGAGATGTGCTAAACAGAAGGAAGTGTCGCAGAAGAGGTGGATATGAAAACACAGACCGGACACCGATTTGTCAAAACTTTAACAGGCTTGGGGGGAAACACACAGCTGCAGAATCTGGGTCTGGTCTGTGTTTTGTGCCCATTGAGGGTCAACCCTTTATTATCTCTGCTGTTGGTTTGGTCGTCACCTTTGTGGGACTGGAAGACCTTCACCAGTCTCTGGGACTCCTCGATGATCCGGTACCTCAGTGGTCCTCTTCCCCATCCCAAAGTCCCGCAGAGTGGAGAGGGTGAATCGACACATCACCTTCCAGGATTCCCCCTTACCGAAGGAAATACCTGCGGGAAACATGAACACAGCACCATTGCTACAGTGATACACCATGAAAGCAGCAGTTAATGGTTACACTCTAGTGCAGTGGTTCCTTGTGTTTGCTGGTTTTCATTCCAACTGAGCTCTCCGTTACTTAATTAGACCCTTAACTGAACTGATAATTTGCTTAATTAGACCTTTTATTAATTGATAGTGTCAGCTAGAACAGGACAAGCTGAAAAAAAAAATTTATGAAAGTCTTCAAATTTAATGCGTTTTACCCTCCAGAACTGATATTTCAGGATCAATGATTATTATTATTTTTTTTTAAGTTCATATTAACATAAAAATTTATTCAAAAAATTATTTTTTTCAAACCCTGAGGGTCAAATGATGTCAAACATCTAATGCACCACTTCATTGAAACTGAAGAAGCCACTGCCTGGATGATTGGTGCTCTCCACAGAGGCTAAACTGAAAGCACCAATCAACACAAAGCTGTTTGTTTCTATTGTTTCAATTGGAATGGTAAATTAGCACAATCAACACCACTGACTCTCACCTGTGAACCAGCCATTCCTGCTGCAGTTCTGGATGAAGGGACTCAGGTAGGGTTGCCACCTAGCCCCATAATTCCGGAACACTGGGAGACAGAACAGGGTTTTGAAGTTGCCTTTAAACTGAAGGAAATCAAGACGTCAATTGAGCGCTAAACCTTTGCTAAATTGATTCTGTTGAGTAATTATCTCGAGGCAGCATGACAATACAATATAGCTTTTAACAAATTAAATAAATAAAGGACCATCATCAATATTTATTTTATTAATAGTTTTAAAATATATATATATATAGTTTTGCCTTCTCCCTCTCAAATCATTAATACTGACCAGCTGTTCACTATTCCTGACACCAGACAGCGTGAACACTTGATCAGTGATATTATTTGATGGGAAGTCAATGTAAATTAGGACTATGTTTTACTAATTAAAAGGATATAAATAGCAACTTTTAAATTTTGAAAACTGAAATACTAATTTTACAAAATAAAAAAAGGTTCATGAATAAACCTACATAATTATTATTCTGTAAGATTTGTATTAATCACAATGATTCGGATAATTAAGAAGCAGTATAAATTAAGCAAGTGTTTAGCACTCAATTCACGTGTTTATTTCTTTCAGTTTAAGGGCAACTTAAAAACCCTGTCCCGTCCCAAAGTGCTCCGGAATTATGGGGCCTGGTGGCAACCCTAGACTCTGGAGGCACGTCTCTTACCATTTCCGCCTCTAGAGAGATAATGTCTGTAATGTGCATCTGGCCTCTCTCTGAGAAGTCGTCTGCTTGGGTTACTAGAGCCTCCTTGACTGCCTCATAGCCTGTCAAAACCACATACTTCTTGGGACCCATGTGGAAGGTGAACACATTGCCGTACGTCTCCGAGAGCTGGAGAGAGAAGAGGAGGAGCGATGACTCTCAAAGCATTAGCAGGGAAGTGTGTTTACTTGTTAGAACTTCGAATGTAAGTTTCGCTCATTACAGTGGCATCAGTAGTGCCCAGTTTTAAAAGATGTGTGCCGTGCACTTCCAACATTTCTGTGCTGCTCCCAGAACTCTTCCTCTGTTTGGTTGCTGCGCTGCCTAAAGGTTTGTAAATCTCTTGTAAGATATCTTCCCGTCGTTCCAGTGAGGGTGACAGGGAATTTCCTCTCTGCCAGCGCGTTGCTCTCATGTTAGTCATGTGTGTGCTGCTCAGAATCTCCTTTGGCTAGAGCTACGAATTTGTGTGTTTTTTCTGGTCAGCAGCCGGTACAAGCCGGAAGGCAGAAGGCCTTCAGTTTTTATAATTCTTAGGTATAAAAGAATTATAGGTAGCTAAGCTTTTTAAAATGTATTCTGCATTAGCATTTTGCATTATATTTATCAATACCAATTTATCAATGTAACATTTCAAACTCTAACATGAAATACTGTACTACTATTATGGCTTCCAGTAGACTTTTGTGATATCATTTTGAAGTTTCTTTGATTACGTGATGTTAAATAAAGTCCTAAATTATGCTAATATAGTGTATTTTTTTATTATGTCTCAATCCTTAAATTCTAGGTGATGCAAAACTTTTGGTCACAGCTGTATGTTACTACAGTATAGGCTTGCATACTGTTGTGTAGTTTGGAAAATTGACATGTACCCTGTGTGCGTGTGTCAGTGTGTGTGTGTGTGTGTGTCAGTGTATGTGTATGTGTCAGTGTGTGTGTCAGTGTGTGTGCCAGTATGTGTATATATATTGTAACATGGCCACACTCACCAAAGTTTGTTTGCCCCTTTAAAAACTTAGACCCGACACAGAAATTGTAGATTTTAGAGCTAACTAAACATTTGCAGGTTCCCTGACTAACTCACAGGATGGTTAAGCTGTTTACCTGACAAATAACAAAGACACACACAGTTTTAAACCTGAATATGAAACAGTACACACAGTTTCTGTTTGCTTACTCTTACGACGCACAGTCGGGCACTTCACACAGCAGCTGCCCAGAGGAGAGCAACTGTGTTCCTTAAATACTCTGCACCTGGCTCTAATTTACGATAATAGCCAGGTGCAGGTGATAATTAACAATTAAATAAATGAACAAATTACATTACGCACACATTTGCACGTGTGTTTGGCAGGGAGGATTTTATCCCTCTCCCTGCTCTGTTCTAATAATGATTTCCATTACACGAGAGTAGATGTTGAAACTTCATGCTGATTTGAACTCGGCTCTCGCCAAGATAAGCACCAACTAAGACGTAGCTTTAAAGTAAACTAATGTGATCCATCTGTGTCTCCATCCATTTGCGTTTCCTTCCATCTGATGATGTAGATATCCTTCTGCCTGGTGTTGATGGCTGAAGTGTAATGCTGGCTCCAGGGATCAGCTTATTGCCTCCCTAGCGCATCAGCACACACAATGACTGCGATGCTGGCTCCGTGGATCAACCACAGTGCGGTCTCCCCAGCGCATCAGCATGACAACCGTCTGGATTGAGCTAAGTAGAGTACATCTCTGGGGTCTTCAAGTGGGCACCTTCCATCCTCTGTGTTTCGTCGACTAGCCCACGACACCTCAAGAGGGCTCGACGGTGATTCTGGCGTCCCAGCATCACCCCCCTCCGTCCCCCACTCAACTCAGCCCAGCTTACTTACCCGTACATCAGCATTCCTTTCTTTCTATTGTGCTTGAGATCCCCAGCCAGAATCTTTCCATCTCAACATATCATCATCATTATCATCATCATCTTCAGCCTTTTTCAATCCACTGCTGGATTAAACCTCCCCAAGATTCTTCCACAAAAGCCTGTCTGCTGCGTCTCTCATCCATGTTGCTGCAGTGTGTTTCCTAATTTCATCTTGCCATCTTCCTGGAGGTCGTCTTCTTGGTCGCTTTATAACTCTTAGGATCCAGTCTAGTATCTCCTTGGTCCAGCGATGGTCTGTTCTTCTTGCTACATGTCTGGCCCACACTGCCATTTCAGTTTTTTCGCTCTTATAATAACATTGCATACTTTTATTTGTGCTCTTATCCATTCCTTCCTTTTCCTGTCTCTTCTTGTTATTCCCAGCATGCATCTTTCCATACTCTGTTGAGTCGTTTTTAATTTTTGAGTCATTTTTGCATTGAGGGTCCAGGTTTCGCATCTGTAAGTTAGCACTGGCAGCACGCATTGGTCGAAGAATTTCCTCTTGAGGGATAAGGGTAGTTTCCCTTTCAGAACCATGCTTAATCTTCCAAAGGCACTCCAGCGCATTTTTGCTCTTCTGTTGATTTTGCACATTTGGTTCTCCATTGCCAAAACTAACTGTCCTAAGCATATGTAGTTATTGACTTCTTCAAGCTTGATCCCATTGACTTCAATTGCCTGTGGAGTGGTATATTTATTGAATATGACTTGAGTCGTCTTCAGGTTAATTTTCAAACCCGCTTTGATGCTAGCCTCGTGTATATAAAATCTAATTTAGAGAAAACTATACAGTTTCATAAATAAATATATATTGTAGGGAGCCATGTGGGTACTCATGAAAAAAAGAGGCAGGAATCCAGGGAAAAGAACGCTTTTTATTAAACATGAACTGGCAGGCAAAACAGCACTCAGCAACATCAACAGCAACACCACAAGGCTTACAGCACTACTTATATACAACATGAGCGGGCCTGGTTGTAACTCCTGGTTCCAAACGGCAGCAAGGTGGGCTGGGACCATGCCAGCTGAGGGTCCCAAGGTGGGCTGGCACCATGCCAGCTGAGGGTCCCAAGGTGGGCTGGCACCATGCCAGCTGAGGTGAAGGTCACAGCGGTCCCTCAGCGCTGTCTGGAATGTTACAGTATTTTTAAGGGTCTGGGCCTTAACGATGCTAACGATGGATCAGCTCCCTATTGTGAAGGGAGGTGAATACAGAATGGCAATTTCTAGAGTCAAAGGTTATTGTGTGAAAAACACTATTATCCACGTACTGCGTTAAAGTTTTACTTTGTGTTTGAAGTTCTAGATTGATTTACAAACCCCATGATAGGTCTAAGGTCCTTGCTAAGATTTTTAACTGAGAAGCTCCAGTGCAAGTCATTGATTTTGTATTCCAGGACACAGAAGCGGTTAAAAGGAGTACTAACCATGGTTTTACAATCTGTTCTCTTGCTTCTTATTCCCATTATCTCCAGTTCATGTATTCTTGTAGTGACGATCTTTTGGCACTTCATATTTTATTATAGTTTTTATATGAATTTGGTATATGGGTCACTCCATGAATGTGATTTAGATGTTCTTCTACAGTGTTGTCTTTGAGATATCTACATAATGTCTGCAAGCAAAGATCTTCATAATCAAATGGGGGATACTCAGTGTTTATGTCTATTTACATGAAGAAAAATGGTCCCCGCTGCAAACCGTGGGAGAAACAGGACGTAGTACTGTGGACACGCTTCCCGTAGTTTTGGCTCCTAGTCCCCCTGTACCTAAAAACACCAGCAGGGTGGTACACCAGGAGGTACACCAGGAGGTACACCACATGGTCCAAAGTCTTCACAGCTTATTACAAACGTTTCATTTGTGCAATATAAACAGTGCAGTCTGGAGATGCAACAACATGGCATAGTTGCTGATTAACTGCTGTTCATGCTTAATGAAATGGACATGTTGTTTCAGGTAACACATTAATAGACAGAGCCTGTGTAAGTCCATTACTGTTAGTGCGTGTGTGCAGAACCCACAGCGCAGGACAATGGGGTGCGTTTACTCAGCACTTGAACAGGATGGGGTAGGGTTAGGGATGGAAAAACAGCAAAGCCATCTTTATGTAATGTCTGTCAGCTTCCATACAGCTCACACTGATGTGTGAATGATCAGTGTGTGGAACTATACCCTGAATAATATATAATATTATAATATCTGAAATAGGTTTTCATTGCAGCATATAAAAAAATAAAGTTAATCACGTCGAGTCTTCATGAATGTAATTGATGGTGTTTATTAAAGAGAGGACACGGAGCGGAGGGTCTGGGCTGCACAGGAGAGAAGGAGAGAGCCGTGCAGGAACACTGTAGAAGCAGGACCTGTGTTGATTGAATTGTGAGTAATAAGAAGGTGGCACTGAGTCATGAAACTGCACAGACACAAGGTTGTGGGGACCCTTACTGAGTGCAGAGAGGCTCAGCTGCAGTAGAAGCACCGGCGACAGCGCTAGTGTAGGTCTGGCTCTGGATTACAGATACATTATTGTGGAGACAGCACCATAAACGTTGCTTTAATTCAGGCCTGTACCCAGGGGAGCTGCGGAAGGCTTGTCATTTGTTTGTTTTCTAGTTGTTCAAGTAAATGAAAGTGTGAATCTGTGCCAGAACTAGTGCTGGGACAAACACAACTTGAAATGCATTTGATACCAAAAATGCCCATGTTTGTATTCATTCATATAACAGAATTATAAATGACTAAAAGATATCCTAAATAAAGAAATAAATGCATAAATGCTGTCTGCATTACTAACACACTGTACAGAAGAGTGTCTCTCATTTCTTTAACAGGTCATCTGATACCAGGCTGATTTTAATCCTTGAGGGATTTTCTTTAACTGTAGTATGTTATGAACAATACTTTTGTTTTCTAGCTATTTCAGAATCAAATTATATTTACCAATGCATTTGCTGCATGCTCGTTTATTTTGTGTTTTTGTTCCATACTTCTCTATTCTGTTTTACAATTTGCATTGCACATTTACAGTAGGGATGGAGGGTCAGTAATCGATTGTTTTTAACAAAGTACTGTAGTTAATTGCGAAGTGATCCAGAATCAAATACCTAAAATCTAAACCAGGCCAATAAAATATACGTGTTTCTCTTTCTTCAGTCCTGTTGTTAAATTGGTAAAAACCTACCCAAACTACCCACTTCAATCCTGATCTTAATGCCCTGCCTGGTCCACAGTGCCACTCACCTTACTCAGCGTTTTGTACGGCCGATGCAGGTCCAAAATGTTCAGGTTCCCAATAACAGGTAGAGCCGGTGGGCCGGGGGGGAAGTTGTAATTAGACAACTTGGAGGATTTCGAGCAAAAGTATAAAAATATAAAAGCAGTTCAAACTAAAGCCAGAGACACCGTGGCGGTGTGTGCTAGGTGCAGGCTAATCACAGACATGTTTGTCAGGAACACAGACACCTCGGCTCTCTGTTAATTAGCTCAGCGTTCAGAGTAACGCTCCTGGCTCTCTTGGGCAGTGTTTAAATAGAGCAGGCACAGTGGACTTCATCAGGTTCCAAGGTAAAGGTTATTGATTAATGTTTCCAAACTCTACTTGGCATTTCAGCAAAACTGATCCACCTTCGGTGTAACCAGGGTAACTTTGTACAGTCATTTTGCAGTTTCCCCATGGTTATACTATGATTTGCTATGTTTTTTTAAATTTGCTTTACCATGCTTTCACTATGCTTTTAAAATGAGATTGAAACCTGTTAATCAGTTGTGACAGAAACTGGGAATCTCGGAAGTAAAGCTATCCTCCAGCGAGTGCTGTACATGAAAGTGGACACCCTGTACCATTGCTCTGCAGATTATACACCCCCCCTTTATCATCTCCGGCGAAGGCGATCAAGTGGGGGAGGGTGGGAAGTGAGTGGGGATATGAGAAGTAGTTTCTTTGTAATCCCAAAAGGTTTGCACTCTGCTTAAAGATCTTGAAATGTGACCCCTAGCTTTTGTGTTCAGGTATTTGGTCCATCATGACCCTTGAATGAAACTAAACTTGCTGAGTATGCTGGCAGTAATGCACTATACTGATGTCAAAGTGTTTCTTCCAGTCTTTAACTCTGAATTCAAGAAAATTGGTGCACACAAATCTAGTCAGCGTTTTTGTCATTGAAAAAGATTTTTACCAGCTTAGAAGCTGGATGGAAACCCAGCTCTGTAAACATTATGTGAAAAATAGCCAATGCACTAGCTGAGTCTTTCATTGATCCTTGACTGATAATCTTCCCCTGAGAAATGAACTGCAGGTTCACATCATGTCCAGTCAGGAGATTGAGAGCATTGTAAAATGTGCTACACTGTAGCTACAGGTAGCAGACAAAAAAATGGAAACACCTGGGTAAATGAGGGACACCAAGTATATTGAAAGCAAGGGATTCCACGCAGGTGAGGCTAATGCTTTAATGAAGAAAATAACATCCCAGCATGCTTAGGGTCATGTATAAAAATGCTGGACAGGCCTGGTTGCCTATAATTATGGCTAGCATGGCTGCAAGAGGAGACCTCAGTGACTTTGAAAGAGGGGTGATTGTTGGGGCGCGTTTGACAGGAGCTTCAGTGACCAAGACAGCTCAACTTGCTGATGTTTCACGAGCAACGGTGTCTAAGGTGATGTCGGCATGGAACTCCGAGGGAAAGATGTCATCAGCAAAGGGCAACAGTGGTCGGAAGCGCATACTCCAGGATAGTGATATCCGTGCATTAATTCAAAGTGCAAGGCAAAACAGACGAGCAACTGCAGATCAATTGACTGCAAATTTCGACCTGGGGCACAAGCAGCCAGTTTCATCAAAAACGGTCCGCCGAGAACTCCACAGAGCGGGATACAATAGTGGCCCAACGCCCTATTAAGTGACTTTACATTGGGTTTTCCATTTTTTTGTCCACTACCTGTACGTCTCATTGAGCTGCACACAGGAGAGTCACATGAAGAGACGTGTTTATTGAAGCAGGGGAATCGCAAGACTTGAAACTCCAGCACCAGTAATACAATACAGCAGCAGATTCTGTCTTCCAATATTAAAACAGTAAAAGATTTTCAAACCAGCTCTCAGAACTAAATCCCAGCTGACTGCAGACCCCTCCGTCTCACACTCTGTATCTCTGAATGCATTTACACAATTATTAGCTCAGGCAGATTTCTCCAGGCTGAAGTTTTGCAACCCGACTGGTTTTCTTTTTGGTGTAACAACACTTTCTCAAGTCTCTTATTGTTTTGCCATTGTTATAACTGTGCCCCTCGTCAGATGTTAGCTGGTCCGTGAGTTCTCTCCAGTCATGTTTTGTAGAGAAAGGTAGCAAGCTGATTATCTGTCCCCATCATAGAACAACAGAATAAAGAAAGAATCCTTAAAATGTGACACGGGATCGACGCCCCAAGAGAAGTTAAGCAAAAACTATTTTAATATCTGCATGAAGTCACATGTTAAAGAGCAACTTGAAATGCTAACTATTCTTGTTGATGTCCAGATTCACTGTGTATCTGTTTGTATTTCAGTCATTTATAATTATACTGTTTAATGCACCCCTGTGGTCTCATTAGAGCTCTCAGAATCATGTCTGGCACCAGTGTACACCAGTGTAACCATTAACCTATAAGAACTACATCAGTTAGAAATACCTCAGAGAATACATATGGACTTTCTTACATCCACGAGGGGTGTTGCAGGGGGACAGGAGCTTGTGTGTTAGACATCTACAGGGATGCTTTACATGTCCCAGTGTGAGGACTGAAACAGAAAATGATACAACGTGAATCTCAACTACAGGAACCCATAAGTTAAGCTGTGGAACTGTCCTTTAACTGTGTGACTGTCTTTTAAATGTGTGCAGCAACACATTTCAAACAAACGTTGAGAGGACTGTTACCTCCTATCAGATGACAGACAACACACTGAAATTCAGGATGCATTGGCCTTGATATTCGTAAAAATGTAAGAAATCTTTCGGTTATCAAACATGACACATAAAGCTTTTTTTAATGAATCAATAAACAACTGTTGCCATTTTTATCCACCCTGTGGCAGGCATGCTAGTCATTCAAAGCATTTGGATTCACCCAGAACTGTGACGTCAAGCATACTTTAGCCGTATGCGATTGTAGTTTAAACATCTTGTTAAACCTCTATTATAAACTGCAAGCACAGGAAGCTTTCAATAGAGTCTATGAGGGCTGCTTCATCTTCAGTGTGATTGACTGGCCCCGTCCTTAAAGAAATGCATTTACCATACACTGTAGAAAGTGTCCTGAAATGTCTGTTAGGGACTCCCACACTAGTATAAACTAAAAACACTGCACATGAAAATGATTGATTTTCTTGCACAGAATACATTCTGCATAATAAATTCAGCAAGTAACGCATTCTGTACATGGGTCACTGAAAAACCTAAACACAGATCTGAAGTAATTACAGAATGCTATTTAATTCTTCCAAGCAATCCTTGCGTACTTTGGCCAGTACAGTCCTGGGTGATGAGTGGGAAAGTTCATTTTGAAGTTGCACCTTACTGTACTTGCATAAAAAAGCTGAAACAGAAAGAGCTTGCCTGTGCTGCCCAGTGTGTTAGGAACCTTGCCAAGCATGTGTCTTAAAGGGCTGCAATGCTTGGCTACCATGTAATGGAAATTTACTCAGATAGGTCAGCGATATCTCACTGATTGAAAGCACTAGTTGCTTTGTGTTGATATATACTTATACAAATAATTTAGAAGGGAGAGCACACCTCAGTCCTGATATGAACACCCCCTCCCTCCCTGCCTGCCATCCAGTCCTGGGCCTCTCCCAAGCTGACAACTGTACCCGTTTTTGTGCAGTGGGTTGGAAGTCTGTTGAATTAGCTCACTGCGCCTCCAAGCCTCCTCAGTAAGGACTACACTACTTGCCGTCTACTCAATGGTCCCTGATTGATGAACAAATGCTAGTTGGTTTGAATACGTGCTTTCTGCACCTCACTAAAGATCCTGATTCACACCAAATAGTCACTAATGACCATTGATTGCACCTCCTTGCATGTGACGGCTGCATGATTTAGTGTATCTTCAATTCAATGCAACAAACATTCCAAGTTCTGTTCTCAGAATTGTGAAATCCAGGTGAATATACAATGTTCCAGACAGCAGCATGCCGATGGAGGCTGCAGGAGAGATGGTCTTGGGGTCCTCTCTGTCTGGGATTGGGGGTGCTGGATCTCTTAGTTAGGCTCCGTGGCTGTGCTCCTGGGCACTAGGTTGGTCCTCAGTGGCAGGGAGATGTCCACCCACGTGCCCGGCTGTGAGATCATGGCTCTCCAGGCAGCGATCTCCTCCTCTGTGGAATCCATCCAGCTCACAGGCTGCCCGTAGCTGAACCCTGGAACACAGAGTGTTAATCAACATGTGACAAATAAACTGGAATTCAACAGGGATGGAAATAAGACTCCTATTGAATAGCAGTTTACCCATTTCAGATTTTAAAACAAGCTTGATTAGCCACAGTGTATATGTAATAAGCTCAGGTGTGTCTTATTAAAAACTCATAGTAAAACCAGGAATGGATCAAACTGCTATGCAATGGGAGACTGATTTTCCATCCTGAATTTGGAAAACTCAAGAACCTGAGCAGTTTAGCTAACAGAGTCAACCTCTTTTAAAATCACTTCAAAAAGGACTGAGCAAAACTTGTGACAATAAGTAATCAGTAACCCGATGGAATAAGAGCCTGTTTCACTGTGGAACTCAAAATATAAGCAATGCACGGATTACAATAGTGTTGAACAAGAACATGTCTTTAAATATGCAGTCTACTACACTATACCTGTGCAACCCTTTATAATAATGAGAAGCACAAGCAAGCTGTAAACAGACACACAGCAGTGCAAGCCCGGTTGCTGCCTCTAGGTGGGGCTGTACCTGTGCCCAGGCTGAGTCGCACGCCCCCCAGCAGCAGGCTGGAGAAGGTCTGGTGCTCCCACAGCGTGAACTCCGCGCAGGCCTCCTTCAGGTCCTCTCTCTGGAAGCCGTCGTACACCATGGTGTGGTTGAAGGTGGGGCTCAGGCTCTTCTTCACCACGCGGGTCTTCTGATGACTCGACTTGCTGTCGTCCGGGAGCACGTAGCTGAGAGAGCAGGACCAGGGAGAGAGGGACTGTGAGGGGTTCCAGCTCAGCTATTACTATTACTAAGAGGAGTTTATTACTCCTGTGCTTAATTCATGTTAATTACAATGCATCCAGAACTTTCAAACCACTGTATATACAGTAGCAGAACTAAACATGGTATTACTAGATTTGAGTACTTCTATAAAGTGGCACCTATTGGTTCTCATTTCTGTTTGCAGGCCCTTTGTATAATGCTGTCACAAGGACAGATTTAAACACTCCGGATGTGAGCAGCGCGAGTTCAAGGCTCTCTGGAGCCCCCTACCTCTTGAGGAAGGTGTCAATGCTGCTGCCCTTCGTGGGAATGATGTTCTGAGCTTCCTTCAGCCAGAAATGGAGCTCTCCAGTTAAGGGAGTGCCGCTGCCTGCGGGAGGAGAGGAAAGAAAACACTAGAGACACAGAACCACCAAGCAATACAGGAGCCTCACAGAACCACACAGACCACCACGCATACAGGAGCCTCACAGAACCACACAGACCACCACGCATACAGGAGCCTCACAGAACCACACAGACCACCACGCATACAGGAGCCTCACAGAACCACACAGACCACCACGCATACAGGAGCCTCACAGAACCACACAGACCACCACGCATACAGGAGCCTCACAGAACCACACAGACCACCATGCATACAGGAGCCTCACAGAACCACACAGACCACCATGCATACAGGAGCCTCACAGAACCACACAGACCACCACGCATACAGGAGCCTCACAGAACCACACAGACCACCACGCATACAGGAGCCTCACAGAACCACACAGACCACCACGCATACAGGAGCCTCACAGAACCACACAGACCACCACGCATACAGGAGCCTCACAGAACCACACAGACCACCACGCATACAGGAGCCTCACAGAACCACACAGACAGGAGCCTCACAGAACCACACAGACAGGAGCCTCACAGAACCACACAGACAGGAGCCTCACAGAACCACACAGACCACATATATGTATTCTGTTTGTTTCTTCATGTTTGGTGTTGATTGTATCCCCCTGGGCTCGAAATGGTTGTGACCTTGTTTTGCTCATTGGTTTGTAGAGTTTCTCCTGCCACTAACGCAGATTGCATCCAGCTGCACGTCAACGTGTAGTGAAAACTTCATTAAACATTGTAAAATGCCTCGGAAAAGTAAAACGGCAGAAGATTACACCTGTGAATTCCCCGACTTTTCAGCAGAGGGAATTTCGGGATCCAAGGTGCTGGTGTGCAAATATTGCAGACTTGCAATCCACATTGTAAAAGGTAAGACAGCCACACGCATCATAGAACATATGAACTCAAAAACTCACTTCAAATATAACTATTCAAATAAGCATGAGAAATTGATTTTAAAAATATATATTTTATGTCTACCGGAAGCAGTACAGTATTCCATGTTAGATTTAATAGTTTTTCGTTAAGTATATGGAAAACTACAAAGCGATGTGTAATTAATTAGACTTTATGAAGCAAAATGTGTTAATTCTGTAGGGTGATGCAAAACTTTTGGCCATAGCTGTAATGCCACCCACATAATCTACTAAATAAAAACACTGGTTTGTTTGTCAAGGTTGCTTTTCTGTCATCTATATGCAGGTGTATGAAATGAGCGATCAGCTTAGCAAAGAAACATACAACACGCTGCTGACAGCCAGGAACCTATTATCACTGAAGTGATATAAAATATATCTTTTTACCATCGCAGCCAGTTACTTAGTAAAAATAGTAGTGAAGTACAGAAATGATGTTTACTAAATAGGCTACAGGAAGGATGCTTATAAGAACCTGCCTGTCCCTGTAGGAAATCTGGGAGGGATTAAATACTTCAGGGTGCTTGGACACCTCCACAGACAACAGTTTCATTCATGATTTTTTCCTGGCAAGCATGTGTTGTCAGCACTTGGCTGTGATTGGTTAATCCACCGACGGTACCGCGTGGCAGCCAAAACAAACCGCTCCACTCAGCGACACTGCGGTATTACAACGCTCTGGTCTGTGCAGCACCATTCAGTAACACTGTCAGCGATAGCAGCAGTAAAATGCTGTCTGATAGCCAACGGCATCGCACCACGCATGTGTCCCTGTCTTAACAGCATGTATCCAGTCTACCATCATCTCTAATGGTGTACAGCAGGGGCTCTGTTATCGATTGAGTGGTATTATATCTGCTGCTGGTTAGATCAAATGAACCACCTCTACGGTTTCTCCAGACAGAAGTGCTCTGGAGTTCTCTCACCTTGTGAGCCAGCTGGGATGAACTGCAGAGCCAGAGAGATCCTCCCTCTGCTGCTGATGCATTCGGGAGACATGGGGGTCTGCACACAAACACACAAATCAATCTCACAATCAATCTCTTTTCTGGAGCAGCCCGTCCCAGATCTCACAGGGCTGCTGGCATGTTCTCAGAATGTGTTTGTTTGATAAAGAGAGTCACAGTTTTAAACTAACCCTGTACCCTGTGCAGCTGCAGGAAGGGAACCTTTATAACCAGCCCCTCACATGAAGCATATTGTGTGCTACAGTATGAAAACTTTGATACAAACAAACCCTGAACTGTAAGACAGACAGACCGCCTCCATATACAGTGTTTACTTATGGTGGTTACCATAACATCAATTGGAAGACACTGAGAAAACTTCTCGTCCATAATAGAAGTTAGTAAAATAATTTTATAAAACTTCTTTTAAAATTGCTACATGTTCTAGAAATACAGTGTTGTTATAGTTATGAATAAACATCTATTCCTCCCTCATTCCACAGCAGGGTTAGTTCCCTGCTTGTGCCCTGCCTCTTTGTCGCTTGTGCCCTGCTTTACCAAGCGATTCCCAGTTGCTTGTTCTTTGCATGTTTCGGGCACTCACCCGGGGAAGCAGGTCATGCCAGGCAGGCTGGCAGTCGCTCCAGTCCCAGGTCTCCATGGCGACCTCTACCTCGCCCAGGAAGAAGTTGCGTCCGAGGGGGTCGTGGTGCCACACCGACAGGTTGAGCGTGCGGCTCCTCAGATCCGCCATCGTGATCTTGTACTGCGCCAGGACAGTCATTCAGAATATCAACAAGTCCATTTACAGAAAATCAATATAATATTAGCATATCAAATACGTTTAGCAATATGCAGTGTGGAGGGGAGTTCTCTTTCCTATACTACTAGAGCGCTCTGCAGTGTGGAGGGGAGTTCTCGTTCCTGCACAGTCGTCTGTAGTTTTGATTGAGTTATCTTTCCTAGACCTATACTGATCTGCAGTGTTGAAAAAGTTCAGCACACATTATAACATCAATCAGCAATTCAAACACTACATTACAACATCTGTATTAATACTGTTAAAAACAAAACAGCGTCCCTTTGTCTATCCTAAATTCCTTTTGAACCACTGAACACATCCCTGGACTTCAGTAAGCTGAAAGCGCTTGTACTCAAAATGAACAGCCCGTTCCAAGCCACTTTCCGCAGTGACCTCACCAAATACATATGTCCTGATGTTACTCATATAAACACAATATGGTACAGAAGCTGATCTCCATCCTGCATTCAGAGGGCTGTATCACATCAATATATGTATCACTAAGGGCAGCAGTGTGGAGTGGTGGTTAGGGCTCTGGACTCCTGACCGGAGGGTCGTGGGTTCAATCCCAGGTGGGGGACACTGCTACTGTACCCTTGAGCAAGGTACTTTACCTAGATTGCTCCAGAAAAACCCAACTGTATAAATAGGTAATTGCATGTAAAAATAATGTAATTGTACGTAAAAATAATGTGATATCTTGTAACAATTGTAAGTCGCCCTGGGTAAGGGTGTCTGCTAAGAAATAAATATATATGTATATATATATATATATATATATATATATATATATATATATATATATATATATATATATATATATATATATATATATATTATAAATGCATTTCATATGGCTGTATTGCATCAATATCAGGATTTACTATATATTATAAATACATTTCCGATGGCTGTATCGCATCAATATTAGTCTACTATATATTATAAAGACATCTCAGATGGCTCTATCGCATTAATAGCAGGGTCTGCTTTGATACGAATTCCTGATCAGAGAGAAGCGTTTCCAATGTAAACAGTAGCTTGTTTAAACGATGTAGCAACAATGGCTGAGGGACTCCGGGATGTGTGACGGGCAGGAAGTGAAACCTGGAACAGGAAGCTCACCTTGAGGGTCTCGTCGAAGACGGGGTTGATGCACTTCTTCTTCACGCTGGTCTTCCTCTTGCTGTGGGAGGATTTGTCTGGGAGAAGGTAACTCTTCACATACCTGGGCCGGGAAACACGCATGGATAAGCAGGGAGGCAAACAACACACATGGGAGAGAGCTATTACATCAGACCAACAGCTGCATTTTGTGAACAGCAGAAATAATGCATTCAATTTTTCTGCGAATATTCTCTTGCCTTAGTTTATTATGCACCTTTCACAAGTCAAAATGAAGTAAAGATACTGATGGAGAGATAGATACATACACAGACAGACAGACAGACAGACAGACAGTTGTGTCTCACGGGTCTGAGCGCTGTTTCTTGGCCTCAGCGAGGTCTTGGCAGCGGTACACCTTTATTTGGAACTCCCCCTTGTGGCCGTCATAGTGCAGTGCAAACAAAACACTGCCCTTCACCTCCAGAGAGCCAAACTCCCCCGAGCTGAAGAGACTCATCATACTGCCGCTGAGCTGAGGAGGAGAGCACACCGGCACAGGGTCACACACAGGGTTACATTCAGGGTCACGCAACACACACACACACAGGGTTACACACTGTCACACACACACACACAGTGTGTCACTCACACAGTCAGACGCACACACACAGTGTCACGCGGTCAAACGCGCACACACATAGGTGTAAGACCATAAAGTAGATAAAGGATCAAGCATCTTTATAAATAAACTCCAGCACCTTGAAATTATAACAAGGAATGAGCTGGAGACTGATCTGGCCTCGTCTCCATAGCAACACCGATAAGCTATGTGCGTTTGCTTAACCCCTAGCAGAGAAATGGGGGCCTCAGTTTTGTATTGCAGTAATGAGATGTGTTTAAAAGTTTTGGAAAAACAAGTCAAGGTTACAAGAAAAAAAGTGTTTAATTATTTCTCAATACCATTCTAACACTAACACGAAACCATGCAACCTGAAGATCACGCACACACAGGGTCACATAGTGTCACACGCACACACACAGGTTCACACAGAGTCATGCACACACACAGGTTCACATAGAGTCATGCACACACACAGGTTCACACAGAGTCACGCACACACACAGGGTCACACAAATTCACCCTCACATGATGTGTATTGCAGTGCTAGTTGCTGGTGTAATGCTATGGTGTGCATTGCAGTGTTAGTTGCTGGTGTAATGCTATGGTGTGTATTGCAGTGCAGTGTTAGTTGCTGGTGTAATGCTATGGTGTGTATTGCAGTGTTAGTTGCTGGTGTAATGCTATGGTGTGTATTGCAGTGCTAGTTGCTGGTGTAATGCTATGGTGTATATTGCAGTGCAGTGCTAGTTGCTGGTGTAATGCTATGGTGTATATTGCAGTGCAGTGTTAGTTGCTGGTGTAATGCTATGGTGTGTATTGCAGTGTTAGTTGCTGGTGTAATGCTATGGTGTGTATTGCAGTGCTAGTTGCTGGTGTAATGCTATGGTGTGTATTGCAGTGCAGTGTTAGTTGCTGGTGTAATGCTATGGTGTGTATTGCAGTGTTAGTTGCTGGTGTAATGCTATGGTGTGTATTGCAGTGCTAGTTGCTGGTGTAATGCTATGGTGTATATTGCAGTGCAGTGCTAGTTGCTGGTGTAATGCTATGGTGTGCATTGCAGTGCAGTGTTAGTTGCTGGTGTAATGCTATGGTGTGCATTGCAGTGCAGTGCTAGTTGCTGGTGTAATGCTATGGTGTGTATTGCAGTGCTAGTTGCTGGTGTAATGCTATGGTGTGTATTGCAGTGCAGTGCTAGTTGCTGGTGTAATGCTATGGTGTGTATTGCAGTGCAGTGTTAGTTGCTGGTGTAATGCTATGGTGTGTATTGCAGTGCTAGTTGCTGGTGTAATGCTATGGTGTGTATTGCAGTGCTAGTTGCTGGTGTAATGCTATGGTGTGTATTGCAGTGCAGTGCTAGTTGCTGGTGTAATGCTATGGTGTGCATTGCAGTGCAGTGTTAGTTGCTGGTGTAATGCTATGGTGTGCATTGCAGTGCAGTGTTAGTTGCTGGTGTAATGCTATGGTGTGCATTGCAGTGCAGTGTTAGTTGCTGGTGTAATGCTATGGTGTGTATTGCAGTGTTAGTTGCTGGTGTAATGCTATGGTGTGTATTGCAGTGCAGTGTTAGTTGCTGGTGTAATGCTATGGTGTGTATTGCAGTGTTAGTTGCTGGTGTAATGCTATGGTGTGTATTGCAGTGCAGTGTTAGTTGCTGGTGTAATGCTATGGTGTGTATTGCAGTGTTAGTTGCTGGTGTAATGCTATGGTGTGTATTGCAGTGTTAGTTGCTGGTGTAATGCTATGGTGTGTTTTGCAGTGCAGTGTTAGTTGCTGGTGTAATGCTATGGTGTGTATTGCAGTGCTAGTTGCTGGTGTAATGCTATGGTGTGCATTGCAGTGCAGTGTTAGTTGCTGGTGTAATGCTATGGTGTGTATTGCAGTGTTAGTTGCTGGTGTAATGCTATGGTGTGCATTGCAGTGCAGTGTTAGTTGCTGGTGTAATGCTATGGTGTGCATTGCAGTGCAGTGTTAGTTGCTGGTGTAATGCTATGGTGTGCATTGCAGTGCAGTGTTAGTTGCTGGTGTAATGCTATGGTGTGTATTGCAGTGTTAGTTGCTGGTGTAATGCTATGGTGTATTGCTGTGCAGTGCAGTGTCTCACCGAGTTGTTGGACTGCAGGCTCTTCACTGACAGGCTGGAGCTCAGAAGGGGTCTGGGCAGCTCCGACGGGACGTTCGGGGGGAGATTGGACTGGTCTAATTTGCTGTCCGAGAGCGAGTCCGGGTCACTTTGGGACTGAGAGTCCAGGGGGGGGGGGGGGGGTCAGAGCACAGGGGTCAGTTGAAAGTGTTACATGACAAACACTGAGGAGGCGACTGAGGGACACTATGATATCTGAGGGACGCTTTGACATGGCATAATGATATCTGAGGGACACTATGACATGGCATAATGACATCTTCAGAAGGGTAAGGAGGAGGTGTCCAGGTGTTGGTATGTAACTTTCCCTTCCTATGTTATGACCAGCGTTTCTGGGTTCTGTTTCTTCAGTACTGAATCACTATGAGGTTTGTGCTCCAATAAGGAGTCACCTTGTCTCATTTCATCTCCATTCACCTGACATGGAGCTGCTTTGAGCTTGTCTAGAGAACCTGAACAGCCTTTCATTCAAATCAAGAATTGAATCCATTTACCGAGGTAGAAAAAACAAAGCAGGCCAACTTCGAAATCTCCTGTAATACACGGCTGTAGCAGCTCTGAAACAGCTTAACATCACCATGAAAGAAAGGTCAGCAGTGCCTAACACTAACCCTAATGTGCTTCATTAACAGATACCAAACACTACCTCAACTCACAGCAGTGCTGCTGCTGCATGGTTCAACAGATACAATGTAGCTCCTCATTCGGGTCTCAGCGCGGTGAATGGATAGTAAAACACACAGTCTTGTCGAATTAGTTTAATTTCTAGACAGTTTTGCAGTCAGTGCCACCCCAAGTAGAAACGCAGCTTTAAAGTGCTTGTGAGCCTGTAGCTGTGCAAACGAACAGTAAAGAACTGGTTAATAGTTCTGTATTAGAGATAATGACTGAATGGAACAATGATGACCAGAGAAAGGCTATTGAAGCTAATCACAAGCAGGGAAATGGATTGTAAACCTCCACCTTACAATGTGTGTCTATCTCACAGGCATCACAGAGCTGCTCCAGACACTAATTCAACAGGCATAGGCTTGTAAACTGGGTGTGACTCACCTGCACTGACACAGTGGGGACAGGCTGAGGCACACTCTCCAGCTCCTCAGGGTCCCTGCTGGGGAAGGCAGCGCTCTCTGAAACACACAGGGAGCCAAACAGAGCACTGATGTTACAGGTTCAATTGGGTTTAACCATTTGGGACACAGAAGTGAGGCTAGGGGCTTGATTCTCAAAACGATTTACTCCAAATCATCATTAGCACATTTATTTCGGAATCGAAAAAACACTAAGTAACTTCATCAGGTGCATTTCTCCTGCTGAAAAATATGTGCCAAAGATGAATTAAAGTAAATAGCTTTGAGAATTCAGCCCTTGGTTTGTTAACTCCAGCAGTGTGGTGGAACGTCTGACTCTTTTACACACAATGTCCTTGGAGACTCCTGGAGTTATTATTTAAACCCGTTTTTCCTTGCCGTTGGTTTAAGCCTTGTGGATTTAGAAAGGTAGTCACAGAACCAGGGGGTTCCAGTTGAAATGCACATCCACCAATCCTGGCTTCAGCCTGAGGAATGTGAAAGGATGTGCATCGCTACTCACTTCATGCTTATTTGCTCTGCTTCAGGAACAGGATTTGCAGGAGGGGCAGAGGCTGCTCGTTTGTTTGCAGTTCACTGCTATGCAAGCCTGTCCTGGAGTTAAAGCAGCTTGCACTGCAGAGTGCAGCAGCTACTGTTCATCGGACTGCAGAAACCTCTTCAGCGTTGGGGTTATTTAAAAATAGGTTGCCTGTGCAGTCCATGGTGAATCCCCAGCGCTGTAAAACGAATTCAATTCGTGGCTTATCCTGATCAAACCAGAAACTATTCAGTAAGTGTAGCCATGCCATCAACAGTATGTACAGGTCAGTATAGAATAGGAATTAGCAAGTTTCATGACAATTTCATAAAGGATTTTCCACATATATGCAAAAATGTAGGTGAAATACAGGTGGATGGGTGAAGGACAGACAGATGTACCAGCGCCTGCACTACATCCCCTTCACAAAGCGAGGGGTCATACGATCTTTAGGAAACATTGCTGTCACTCTCTTACCAGCCTCCAAGACCCTGTAGGGATCGCAGTGAATAGGGGATTTATCTGATTTCAAATCATTGTGTTTCTGTTACATATTAAAGGTCCTTATTTGATTTTTTTTTACAGATTTTTAGAGAAAGATTCCAGAGTTACATTAACAGTTAGAATGCAGTTTTCACCCACACCCAATAGGAAAACAACAAGAGTTTTATAGCAGAAAAAGTCAAACCCATTTTCAGCGATAACTTGATTATCCAAAGAATAAAGGAAATGCTTCTGGTGGTATTTACCCTGTAGGTCTGCAGTACCATTGAGGGGCTCTGGAACAGCACTGACCTGGAACAATACAGAGACATACACAATTAAAGGCACACCACTGTACGGAGACAAGGCAGAGGATACTCCACGAATGAGGGCACAATATTAAGGGCTTGTCTGCAGCTGACCTTATGACAGAACTCTGGAGTGCTTCTAACTGCAGTGTAACGGCAACAAGGCAAAGCCCTCCCAGTCTGGGCGCTCTGCTCTGTAGCTTGGTAACAGCCTTGCTTAGGTTTGGAGGGTTTATAAAGACATGACTGGCTTGATAGCAGGAACAGAGTGTGGCCGCTGATCTTCAGACATGAACAGTACATTCAAATGAGGCATTTCAAATTGATGAGCAATCGCTAAAAATAAACGATGTTTCAAGCTGACCTGTGAGGCCTCTTCTCCCTCTTCTGTTTCTGCAGGTGAGTGTTTGTCCACAGTGTCCAGAGACCTGAAAAAAAACCATACTGCAGGTCAGCAGGGTTCCCCTCACACCCTATAGACTGCATCACACTGACCCCAGCCCTCACACCCTATAGACTGCATCACACTGACCCCAGCCCTCAAACACTATAGACAGCATCACACTGACCCCAGCCCTCACACCCTATAGACAGCATCACACTGTCCCCAGCCCTCACACCCTACAGACTGCATCACATTTACCTCAGCCCTTACACCCTATAAACTGCATCACACTGACCCCAGCCCTCACACCCTACAGACTGCATCACACTGACCCCAGCCCTCACACCCTATAGACAGCATCACACTGACCCCAGCCCTCACACCCTATAGACAGCATCACACTGACCCCAGCCCTCACACCCTATAGACAGCATCACACTGACCCCAGCCCTCACACCCTACAGACTGCATCACATTTACCTCAGCCCTTACACCCTATAGACTGCATCACACTGACCTCAGCCCTTACACCCTACAGACAACATCACACTGACCCCAGCCCTCACACCCTATAGACAGCATCACACTGACCCCAGCCCTCACACCCTATAGACAGCATCACACTGACCCCAGCCCTCACACCCTATAGACTGCATCACACTGACCCCAGCCCTCACACCCTACAGACTGCATCACATTTACCTCAGCCCTTACACCCTATAGACTGCATCACACTGACCTCAGCCCTTACACCCTACAGACAACATCACACTGACCCCAGCCCTCACATCCTACAGACAGCATCACACTGACCCCAGCCCTCACACCCTACAGACTGCATCACACTGACCCCAGCCCTCACACCCTACAGACTGCATCACACTGACCCCAGCCCTCACACCCTATAAACTGCATCACACTGACCTCAGCCCTCACACCCTATAGACTGCATCACACTGACCCCAGCCCTCACACCCTATAGACTGCATCACACTGACCCCAGCCCTCACACCCTATAGACAGCATCACACTGACCCCAGCCCTCACACCCTATAGACTGCATCACACTGACCCCAGCCCTCACACCCTATAGACTGCATCACACTGACCCCAGCCCTCACACCCTATAGACTGCATCACACTGACCCCAGCCCTCACACCCTATAGACAGCATCACACTGACCCCAGCCCTCACACCCTATAGACAGCATCACACTGACCCCAGCCCTCACACCCTATAGACAGCATCACACTGACCCCAGCCCTCACACCCTATAGACTGCATCACACTGAGCCCAGCCCTCACACCCTACAGACTGCATCACACTGACCCCAGCCCTCACACCCTACAGACTGCATCACACTGACCCCAGCCCTCACACCCTATAGACAGCATCACACTTACCCCAACCCTCTGCAAGACAGACATCACCTTATACATCACTAATGTACTTACAGTCAGCACTCACATACCCAACCCTATAACATTTGGACTTCAGTGACGGTTAAGAGTGTGACGCATATCTGAATATTTTATTTTAGTCCCTTCCAACCCTTGTCCGTTTTTTCAGGGTACCCCAAAAAAATACAATGTCAAAAATACATAGCTGAAAGGACTGTGTTTTAAAATAAGTAGGCTTAGATTAAGATGTACTGTAGTTGGTTTTGTTGGTACAGTACTATATTTTCAACAGAAGTATTTTAATTCAGAATGATATGATTCTGAAAATATCCTTGCCAAGAGAGACGACTGTGGACTGTGATACAGTACATACTTTTAAATCCGGTACGTATTGTAGCAGAATGCAAAATTCCCTGTTAACGACCCAACAGCAAAATGAAATCAAAATGTTACCCATGCACAGAACTGCGTTCAATGTAAAAGACAATGCCATTTAGCAAAAGATTAAAAAAACAACACCTGTTTCCAGAATTAAAACAGTATCTAAAGTCAGCATTTAAAATTGCAGAATATAGTGCTCGATAAGGCCCTAATGTCACAGTTCACTTGCAAATGAAAATGCACGAAAGCAACTAAAGATCACAGATTTTTTTTTTTAAATGCATCACAGTATCTAAAACTGTTTAATGATTAACTGTTACATTACCCTAGCTTGTCTCATTCGCTTTGTTTTGGCTGCATTTTCATCATGTGAAATTAGAACTGATTTGACATATGAGAAAAAAAATCAAATTAAAAAAAACGCGGGCGGTGACGCATAAAAAAGTACATTGTAACACTGAAGAGACGGGCTTTGTATCAGAACACTGGTGACAGAGTCGGAAATCACGAGTGACGGGTAAGTGCATTAGTTTGTTGCATTTTTATAATGAGGATTGGTTTTATTCTTAATACAAGGACGATGAATTGCGTGTGACGTGTATCTGGGTAACGGATATCCAAGTGCTGACTGTATTATAAAAAAAGATTGTGCTACTATTGAACATAAAGAAAAAAAATGTTTGAAGTGTATGTTCTATGCAGGGGATCTGTACACAAGACCAGATGTCCTGGAATTGTGAAGCATCCAGAATAGCGATGGTGATTTAAATGGTAAAGAAAGTCCTAAGCATGCTTCATCCCTAGCTGTGCTCTAAGGTACGTAAATATTTCACTGTTTGTTAGGACCGCTCCAGCTAAAGGCTCCTTCATGCCAGGCGTTTTGTTTTGTATTGTATCCCTGTCGCCCCGCGGGTGATGCTAATAGTGTAGTGGACTCACAGAGAGTTCTCTCCCTGCCCCTCTGTCTCGGCTGCTCTTTCATTGCCCTCGTCGGGCAGGCTGGGGGTCTCCTTGTTCTTCTGCAGCGCCGGGCTTCCAGTCTGCTCTGCTTCACCTGTGACAGAGCAAGGGGAATTTACCAGGGGCCCCGTACAGAGGGTAGGGCTACAGCAGCAGTCCCCAATGCTGTGCCCCTGGGCAAATTAGTGCCCCCGATGACAGCTGACAAACTGGAACACTGCAATCCTGCTGTGGGAGCTGATCCCATTACAAACTGCTGCTCTGCACTCTCAGTGGGAGCTGATCCCATTACAAACTGCTGCTCTGCACTCAATTTGTCATTTAATTTGACAGTTTGGAAAAGGCAGATCACTTTCCAGAGCAAAAGGACCATGCCTTATTAGAAACACACAGCTGTGCCCAATGGTTTAAAGACCTGAGCACTGGGCTTGCCACTCAGACAGGACTAGAAACTGTTTGAAATTGAAGTGTGCATGTTGAAATTGTTCAGGAGGGCCAATCCTCCTCCTTCAGGGAAGGCTTATTGTGCTGGGAGAGGAATCTGCAGGGAAATCTACTTCTCCAGAATGGCCCACATGATTAGATACCAGGCTGCTGCTGCTTCCTGGTATCTAATCACTTCCTGTGTAGTAGTTCAAACACGAAAAATTAACCAGTAACAATGGTTCCCTTTTCATTGCTGGCACTGGCACTGATTAAGACTTGGGTAAGTCACTATGAAGTAGCACGTGTGTTCTGCAGGGTCTCTTTCACTATGAAGTAGCACGTGTGTTCTGCAGGGTCTCTGTCACTATGAAGTAGCACGTGTGTTCTGCAGGGTCTCTGTCACTATGAAGTAGCACGTGTGTTCTGCAGGGTCTCTGTCACTATGAAGTAGCACGTGTGTTCTGCAGGGTCTCTTTCACTGCAAGCAGACCCTGGGACGCGAGCTAGCCCTGGCGGGACAGCACAGTGCCAGCTTGTACCTTTGGGAGTTTTTTTGCGCCGGATGGACGCACGGACGATGTCTGGACCGTACTTCTGGTCTTGGTGCCGTGTGGACCGCATATCGCTGAACCAGTCTCCCGTCAGAATCTTCAACTCACTGGGGTCCAACACGCTGTGTCTCAGTTTACTGGAGAGGATGGGAGAGGGGAGAGTGAACACTGTCCTGAACGAACAGGAAGGCCAAATAGATAGATCAGCTAGAAAAAGATGAACAAACAAAGTGCATTCCCCTGGTTTTCCAAGCTCAAGCAAAGATTTTAAGAAAAACTTGTTTTCAGTAAATGTAAAACAAATCATCATCATCATCATCATCATCATCATCATCATCATCATCATCATCATCAATAATAATAATAAACACAACAGAGAAAAACATCACCTAATGTAGTACCGGTACCACGTCTAAAATAAAAATGCAAGTTTGCTATAACGTGTTTCTTTCAATACTACACATCTGTCGCTAAAGTGCAACAGCTCAGGTTTATCAGCTGCTATCCCTTCACAGCCTTCCCCCCTGCGCAGTGGTAAGAGCGCCCCCTACCTGATCCTGCCCTCCTCCAGGCTGCGCAGTTCCGAGTCGCGCAGCAGGACCTCCAGGATGGCGCTCTGCTCCTCCTCCGACAGGAAGCTGAGGTCCAGGGGGGCCTCGGGGTCCATGGCAGGGGTGTGAGGCGGCGTGGGCGCCTCTCTAGAGCTCACAGTGGGGTCCAGACATCGCAGGGCCGGGGGAGAAGGGGGGCCCTCACAATCATTCAGTCCCATGGCAGACCTCCCAGGCCTCACACTGCATCCCCTCCACTGCCCGTCTTCAAACCTGCTCCTCAAACCTTAGCAAAGGAAAGACAGCAGGCTGGATCCAGGGTTTCAAATTCAGTTGTTTTAACGTTTGTTCTTGGCATTGTGTTTAATATACTGGACATGTATAAAGGATTCTCAGAGCAGACTAGATTATCTTACTTTGCTTTCCAACTCCACACTGCTCAGGACCAGGCAAGCCCATCTAATCACACCACCCTCCTGTGTGAACCAGTGGGTGGGTCTATACCTCTGACATGGGCATGAGGGCGGGACTACACCTCTGACATGGGCATGAGGGCGGGACTACACCTCTGACATGGACATGAGGGCGGGACTACACCTCTGACATGGACATGAGGGCGGGACTACACCTCTGACATGGACATGAGGGCGGGACTACACTGCTGACATGGGCATGAGGGCGGGGCACAGTCAGTACAGCACAGGAGAGAGACCATTTTATAATCGTGTTTTAATCCATGTTTTAATCCATGTCTTTTGAATTTGTGTCAGGTTCTTATCCCTTATAAAAGTTTCCCCAAGGTATTACCATGCTTTTCCCATGGTATGCATTTACCAGTTTGCCATGCCAATGCTTACCCATGATTTTACTGTGCTTTATTACTGGTTTAGACTCCTGGTTTTACTAAAGGAATCTTTTCTAAGGGATCCGCTGTTTGATCTTTGTAAGATTTCTTCTTTAGGAGTTCAGAAGCTGCTCTTCTGCTCTAGTTACCCATCATTATATGTTGGCTAGACCAGAAGAAGCCATCGTGTGAAGCTACCAGCTATATAAAGCATGACTCCTGTACCTACAGAAGAACAGAGACAGTGACTGCATTGTGCTGCACCCCCCGAATACCACATGCATCGGACATGCTCAGAATTTAAAAACAGGACGGCTTGCAGGGCATGTAGAACACAACCAACAAGCTCCTTATTACAAATGGGACCAAACCCTCAAAGAAATGCAACCTAACCACAACACAGACGCAGCTGGCGTTATGATGTCTTTTGATATCTCTTCCTGCTGTAATTTTGACCTAGCCTTTTGTCTGTGCGATTTTCAATTCCCCTTTGCTCGTTCAACTACCGGTATGCCGCCACATCATTTAAAAAAGCAACTACAGCCGCAAAGAGGTCTTCAGGAGCATGGCCAGCACACAAACGCACCCACATGCTTGCAAGCGCACACAAAGACAGCTCTTCAGCTCTTCAGGAAAACTGCGATAACAGCCTAGCCATTACAAATTCACACAGCACTCCGAGACGTCCCTGAAACAAAATCATATCTGAATCTAGTTTCTTGTTTTTGTGGAATCAGTCTGTAGAATATGTTCCATTATCAACCTGAATGAACACACCTCTTCCCTGAACCTGTGTGAGGTACATACAGGACTCCACAGTGTTACACAGCATTGAATCTGTGTGAGGTACATAGAGGACTCCACAGTGTTGCACAGCGTTGAATCTGTGTTAGGTACATACAGGACTCCACAGTGTTACACAGCGTTGAATTCGGGGGGGGGGGGGGTACATACAGGACTCCACAGTGTTACACAGAGTTGAATCTGTGTGAGGTACATAGAGGACTCCACAGTGTTACACAGCGTTGAATCTGTGTGAGGTACAGTGCCTTGCGAAAGTATTCGGCCCCCTTGAACTTTGCGACCTTTTGCCACATTTCAGGCTTCAAACATAAAGATATGAAACTGTAATTTTTTGTGAAGAATCAACAACAAGTGGGACACAATCATGAAGTGGAACGAAATTTATTGGATATTTCAAACTTTTTTAACAAATAAAAAACTGAAAAATTGGGCGTGCAAAATTATTCAGCCCCCTTAAGTTAATACTTTGTAGCGCCACCTTTTGCTGCGATTACAGCTGTAAGTCGCTTGGGGTATGTCTCTATCAGTTTTGCACATCGAGAGACTGAAATTTTTGCCCATTCCTCCTTGCAAAACTGCTCGAGCTCAGTGAGGTTGGATGGAGAGCATTTGTGAACAGCAGTTTTCAGTTCTTTCCACAGATTCTCGATTGGATTCAGGTCTGGACTTTGACTTGGCCATTCTAACACCTGGATATGTTTATTTGTGAACCATTCCATTGTAGATTTTGCTTTATGTTTTGGATCATTGTCTTGTTGGAAGACAAATCTCCGTCCCAGTCTCAGGTCTTTTGCAGACTCCATCAGGTTTTCTTCCAGAATGGTCCTGTATTTGGCTCCATCCATCTTCCCATCAATTTTAACCATCTTCCCTGTCCCTGCTGAAGAAAAGCAGGCCCAAACCATGATGCTGCCACCACCATGTTTGACAGTGGGGATGGTGTGTTCAGGGTGATGAGCTGTGTTGCTTTTATGCCAAACATAACGTTTTGCATTGTTGCCAAAAAGTTCGATTTTGGTTTCATCTGACCAGAGCACCTTCTTCCACATGTTTGGTGTGTCTCCCAGGTGGCTTGTGGCAAACTGTAAACAACACTTTTTATGGATATCTTTAAGAAATGGCTTTCTTCTTGCCACTCTTCCATAAAGGCCAGATTTGTGCAGTATACGACTGATTGTTGTCCTATGGACAGAGTCTCCCACCTCAGCTGTAGATCTCTGCAGTTCATCCAGAGTGATCATGGGCCTCTTGGCTGCATCTCTGATCAGTCTTCTCCTTGTATGAGCTGAAAGTTTAGAGGGACGGCCAGGTCTTGGTAGATTTGCAGTGGTCAGATACTCCTTCCATTTCAATATTATCGCTTGCACAGTGCTCCTTGGGATGTTTAAAGCTTGGGAAATCTTTTTGTATCCAAATCCGGCTTTAAACTTCTCCACAACAGTATCTCGGACCTGCCTGGTGTGTTCCTTGTTCTTCATGATGCTCTCTGCGCTTTAAACGGACCTCTGAGACTATCACAGTGCAGGTGCATTTATACGGAGACTTGATTACACACAGGTGGATTCTATTTATCATCATTAGTCATTTAGGTCAACATTGGATCATTCAGAGATCCTCACTGAACTTCTGGAGAGAGTTTGCTGCACTGAAAGTAAAGGGGCTGAATAATTTTGCACGCCCAATTTTTCAGTTTTTTATTTGTTAAAAAAGTTTGAAATATCCAATAAATTTCGTTCCACTTCATGATTGTGTCCCACTTGTTGTTGATTCTTCACAAAAAATTACAGTTTCATATCTTTATGTTTGAAGCCTGAAATGTGGCAAAAGGTCGCAAAGTTCAAGGGGGCCGAATACTTTCGCAAGGCACTGTACATAGAGGACTCCACAGTGTTACACAGCGTTGAATCTGTGTGAGGTACATAGAGGACTCCACAGTGTTACACAGCGTTGAATCTGTGTGAGGTACATAGAGGACTCCACAGTGTTACACAGCGTTGAATCTGTGTGAGGTACATAGAGGACTCCACAGTGTTACACAGCATTGAATCTGTGTGAGGTACATAGAGGACTCCACAGTGTTACACAGCGTTGAATCTGTGTGAGGTACATAGAGGACTCCACAGTGTTACACAGCGTTGAATCTGTGTGAGGTACATAGAGGACTCCACAGTGTTACACAGCGTTGAATCTGTGTGAGGTACATAGAGGACTCCACAGTGTTACACAGCGTTGAATCTGTGTGAGGTACATAGAGGACTCCACAGTGTTACACAGCGTTGAATCTGTGTGAGGTACATAGAGGACTCCACAGTGTTACACAGCGTTGAATCTGTGTGAGGTACATAGAGGACTCCACAGTGTTACTGTGGCCGGCAGCTCCCTCTTCCGGGGCTCCCGCCACACACTATCCTGCCGCAAACGTGCGGCTGGGGAAGCTGGTCTCCTGACCTCCCCCCCCTTCTTCATGGCCGGCATTTCCCCTCCGTGGGGCTCCGGCCACAGTGTAGTGACCCCAGGCGAAGCAGGACCCTCAACGACCCCAGGCGAAGCAGGATCCCTGGCGACCCCAGGCGAAGCAGGATCCCTGGCGACCCCAGGCGAAGCAGGATCCCTGGCGACCCCAGGCGAAGCAGGACCCTCAACGACCCCAGGCGAAGCAGGACCCTCAACGACCCCAGGCGAAGCAGGATCCCTGGCGACCCCAGGCGAAGCAGCATCCCTGGCGACCCCAGGCGAAGCAGGATCCCTGGCGACCCCAGGCGAAGCAGGACCCTCAACGACCCCAGGCGAAGCAGGATCCCTGGCGACCCCAGGCGACGGCAGCAGCAGCGGACCCTCGGGAGGCGACGGCAGCAGCAGTGGACCCTCGGGAGGCGACGGCAGCGGCAGCTCCTGCTCCTCTCCCTCGAGTGGTGGTGGTGGAGGCAGAGGCAGCTCCTGCTCTTCTCCCTCAGGTGGTGGAGGCAGAGGCAGCTCCTGCTCCTCTCCCTCGGGTGGTGGTGGTGGAGGCAGAGGCAGCTCCTGCTCCTCTCCCTCAGGTGGTGGAGGCAGAGGCAGCTCCTGCTCCTCTCCCCCGTGTGGTGGTGGTGGAGGCAGAGGCAGCTCCTGCTCCTCTCCCTCGGGTGGTGGCGGCGGGAACAGCAGCTCGTCTCCCTCCGGTGGCGCTGCTGGCTCCTCCGACAGCGGGTTAGAGCTGGTGGCGCTGCCGGCTCCTCCCCTCCGGGCCGTGGACGCACCAACTCCTCCCTCTCGGGCCGTGGACGCACCAACTCCTCCCTCTCGGGCCGTGGACGCACCGACTCCTCCCTCTCGGGCCGTGGACGCACCGACTCCTCCCACTCGGGCTGTGGACATTCGGGCTCCTCCCACTCGGGCTGTGGACATTCGGGCTCCTCCCACTCGGGCTGTGGACGTTCGGGCTCCTCCCACTCGGGCTGTGGACGTTCGGGCGCCTCCCACTCGGGCTGTTGAAGCGGCAGCTCCTCCTCCTCATACTGGGTGGGGCAGATGGCCACTGTGTGTCCATATGCCCCACAGCCGGGGCACAACTCTGCCGCGAGCCCTTTTAAAAATAGCTCCCAGCTGTCATCTGCCTCCTCCTGGGCCAGCTCCATTTTCCTCCACCTCATCCTCTCTTCCCTTTTTTTTTTTTTTTTTTTTTTTTTTTTTTAAACAAACAAAAAAAAACTGCACTTCCGCTCTGAGTCTCCAGGGGGCGCTACCCCACTTCTGACACCAACCTGTGGCAGGATAGCAGCAGAGGGAAGACTCAGAGACAGAAAGTGCAGTGAAACCAAAATATTTTAATTAACAAAACACAAATAAAAAGGCACGATGGCCAACCAAAAAGACAAACACAAAAACAGGCTTTAAACACAAACTATACAGAAAGACTCACTCACTCACTCACTCACTCACTCACTCACTCACTCACTCACTCACTCACTCACTCACTCACTCACTCACTCACTCACGTCTTTTCACTGTTCCAAACACTCTCCTACTAACATACCCAACCACTCCCTTTTATACAGGTGCCTGGGCTAATTGGGCAATTCGCACCTCATTAGCCCAGGCACATTCCACACATTCCACACATACTCACTGAACCACACCCCAAACTCACTCACATCCACTCTAAACAATACAAAAAACACAGAACCACCACAAAATAGGCTGCACCCCATCACAGTTACACAGAGTTGAATCTGTGTGAGGTACATATAGGACTCCACAGTGTTACACAGAGTTGAATCTGTGTGAGGTACATACAGGACTCCACAGTGTTGCACAGCTACCAGGCTGAGATCAGCCCAAACACTGTCTGGGAGGGGCTGCCTCCCTGTGCTCTCAACTGCAGGGACTCTCCATCCACCAGATAGACAGAGAACTCTACACATTACCAAGGGGAACCGTTTCAGGAACTTCTGTTTTTTTGTTAGAAATCATTTCCCTAAAACTCAGTTGAGGTTCTACTTATGTAAAATAGCCATATTTTAAGAGCTGAGTACTGGGGGATAATGGGGACTGCTAGGGACTAGGATGGAAGGAGGCAGAGACTGGGAGGGAGGCAGAGTGGTCTAGTGGTTAGAGCTGAGGGACTGGGAGGGAGGCAGTGTGGCCTAGTGGTTATAGCTGAGGGACTGGGAGGAAGGCAGTGTGGTCTAGCGGTTAGAGCTGAGGGACTGGGAGGGAGGAAGGCAGTGTGGTCTAGCGGTTAGAGCTGAGGGACTGGGAGGGAGGAAGGCAGTGTGGTCTAGCGGTTAGAGCTGAGGGACTGGGAGGGAGGAAGGCAGTGTGGTCTAGTGGTAACAGCTGAGGGACAGGGAGGGAGGAAGTCTGTGTGGACTAGTGGTAACAGCTGAGGGACTGGGAGGGAGGAAGGCTGTGTGGCCTAGTGGTTAGAGCTAAGGGACCAGGAGGAAGGAATCTATACTGAAAGCCAGCACTCCTAGATCACTGAAGGAGGCTGGGCTGGTGTTTGAACACTGTGTTGATTCTGTTCTTCAGCGCTGGAAAGTGTGTATTGTTGACACACCAGGCTGCAGCACAGTTTGTTTTGTTCCACAGTCCGGCACACACCCTCACTGTGACATCACCGGCCACCTCACCTAGCAACCAGGAATCAAATTACAGAGCATGGAAACCAACGACATCAAGGAGTACTGGTCTGCAGGGGAATGACACTGAGCATCAGGCAACCATTCACACAACAGTATAACACCTCTGCTACCCAACTAGCCCCGTGGACACCAGTCTTGTTGTGAGCTCTGCTTTACTTTAGCCACAGAAAATGCACTATTCAGCCCTCAATCTCTTGTGTTTACAGAACAGTGCAGTATTGTATGTTATGTATTTAAAGGTAAAGGGGTTGTTTTGTACCTTTTCTTTCACAGTTGCAATTCGGTTATACAAACAATTGCTTGAAAATATCTTCTACTAAATCAGTTGCCAGATCAAGTTGTCTGAAAGTTGCCCTGGTGTACCGTGTGCTTCACCCAGCACCCCAGAGCGAGCGAGTGCAGAAACAGTGAGCTGAATCTGCTTTAACAAAGCATGGTAAGCGATTTTCAACTTGTGAACAACTCACACACAGGGCTAGACTTTTTACCCACAGGGCAAGACAAGCATTCTGTTACCCACAGAACAGCCTTTGCCACAGAAAGGAAACCACTTAGGCAGCTAGGAAACAGATGCAGCCCTTTCATCATCAGCAAGCTTCTCATCTCACAGCTCCTAGTCATTGTGATGGGCCCAGCATGGGCTGGCTCCTCTCGTAATGAACGAGTGCTTGCAAGGTTTTACCACCTCCAAAACAACTTAACAGCAGGGGTAAACTACATCTAGAATGCAATGATAAACTCTGATAGAAGTCTCTCTCCACAGATCACACTTAAGGAATCTGCCAGATCTGAACTTAGAAAAAAAAAAAAAATGACAGCAGGTTTTGAGCAAGGCATTCGTGAAATCATTTGTGAAATCATTCCTTATCCTTGTATTTAGTTGTTGCTTGGAATGGGCCCCTAGACCTCTTATCTTCTACATCTGATCTACAAAACAATTCAGAAAAATAAAGTTTAGATTGAAATGAGCCGTTCCGGAGTCCAACCTTCTTTTTTATAACAAGTTCGTAAGTCACGTGCAGGATGTCTCTCATAAGAACAGTACAAGCAGACAGACACCGCACAGGACAACAATAAGAGAATCCCAACGTGAGTGCAGTGCTGTGCAAGACATGCATGGAATCCTCGCTTTTGTCTAAATGCATTACCAAAGTTTCCTTTTAGCACTGTTCAAAATCAACCAACCCGTTAAGGCTTTGTCAAAATAATCCTGCATACAGATGAACATGCAACACAATTCTAATAAAAAAAAAAAAAAATAATCCTGCATACAGATGAACATGCAACACAATTCTAATAAAAAAAAAAAAAATAATCCTGCATACAGATGAACATGCAACACAATTCTAATAAAAAAAAAAAAAATAATCCTGCATACAGATGAACATGCAACACAATTCTAATTAAAAAAAAAAAAAATAATCCTGCATACAGATGAACATGCAACACAATTCTAATTAAAAAAAAAAAAAATAATCCTGCATACAGATGAACATGCAACACAATTCTAATTAAAAAAAAAAAAAAACAGCAGTTAGGGTTGCAGCAATGTTAAGGTTTCACACGAGAAAGCTTCTGCAATACCACCACTGGTATTTTACACAAATGTGACTCACAAAGACGCTGTGCAATGGCTATCTGCTATCCAGCTTGTGTGAAGCCCCTCACCAGGAGCAACCCACTGCCTTCCTGTGTTGCAGGTCACAAGAGCCCAACTAACCCCACAGTTTGTGTTTTAAACCATTGGATCTAAATGAGAGACTATGAACAGCACAATACCACAAGAATAGCTCTGATAAAAAAATACCCGTGAAAAACAGATTATACAGGAAACGTGAGATCTATGAAGTGATGGCGATACAGATCAGCTGAGATTAACTGGAATGAATTTAAGTACTTTCATTTACATTGAACAGGCTAGAGTTTATATATTGGGGTGCCACTAAATATTGAGTCAGTGTGCAACACAGGTGACAGTGTTAATACTATCCCTGGTATGCATGTTGTACAGATCTCTCAACACAGGCTGCATCGTCTTCTGCAGAACAGCTTACAGGATGTGTAGGAAAGGCGTGCTAAACCACACTCTGTGCCTCGGTGTGCACTGAAGACAGGCGGGCAAAGACAGACAGACAGGCAGGCAGAGACAGACAGACAGACAGACAGACAGACAGACAGACAGGCAGAGACAGACAGGCAGACAGGCAGAGACAGACAGACAGGCAGAGACAGACAGACAGGCAGGCAGAGACAGACAGACAGACAGACAGGCAGAGACAGACAGACAGACAGACAGGCAGAGACAGACAGACAGACAGGCAGGCTCATTTTTCTGTATGGTTTGAAGTCTTATTATTTCACACCTGTTTTTCTCTCCAGTTTGTCCCATCACACTCCCTCACTGTAGTAATGTCCACACAGTACTGTGGACATATTAAATGCTATTTAACACTGGATCATAAAATACCCAAAACCAACAGCTATCAGTTCTGGGGGCATTAGTTCTGGTCACTGTATTATCATGCTGAGAATATTTAGGTTTTTCTGTATTTTTTGTGCTAATATTTCAAATAGAACACTACAGACAGACTGGTGCATGCTGGGACCACTGGAGTGAGTCTCTACTCCAACACAGGAAGTGATTATGTACCAGGAACAGGGGTGCAAATTTGGTGCTATAGCGCTAGATTCTAGCACCACGGTACCTCATATTTTTTTCTGAGCAACCATAGACAGATGCTGATAGTTTCTCACTGGCGTCCGCAGCCATATGCACGGCACACACTGTGTCTACCATTGGTTTGCAAAATTTCTGCTTCACAAGTGTGGACTTGCATGTAATGTTGTGCGATCGGTTAGCATATAGAATTGTACTGTTTACTTAGTGGTAGTAATGAACAAACGGAAGCAGATACGTTTGGTTGAAGCTTCAAAATGAGCAAAAATCTCTCGTGATGATCCAGAAAGAATGTCAGAGGGGACAAAAACAGTCAAAGCACTGAACCGTGTTTCTGGCACTAATGGCAGTGAAGTTTTAAGTGCCAAAAATACATTGACGGTATTGAATCTCAGTCCTGCTGCTCTTCCAGGATTGAACACATTTTAATTTGATCAGTGTCTTATATTAAAATGAATTATACATTTCCCTAATCAACAACACATAATTTCCAAGTCGTATTATTATTATTATTATTATTATTATTATTATTATTATTATTAATATTATTATTATTATTATTATTATTAATGTTTTATTTTTAACGCCACGCTTTGGAGGTGAGTAATGATTTCATTAGTTGTAGCGATTGTGAGAGTCATGATTAGAAATGGAACCAGCATTAAATATTAGTAAGCTAGTTTCTTCCCCTCGTTTAAGTCTGTATTTCAGGTTTATTTGTACCTTTTATTGTTGTTGTGGACTATTTGGCTGCTGTCAGTGTGGTTGCTGTTCTGTCTCGATGGCAGTGCGCTGTGTTTATTCATTTTTACAAAGGGAAACGCTGATGCGGTTTGATTGCAGTTTTCTAATGTGACAGTGTAGGTGCTGTGAAACTCAGGAAAGAACAAAAATGCAGCTCTCTGATTGGCTGAAACACTTTCCAGCATGGTGTTGCAGATTTGTTATCAGCATGAGACGGGATGTTGGTGTGGTTCAGTTTTGCGTAAGTATTTCTGGCGATGCTCCTGCACACGACCCACCCACACTCATCCACAAAACACTCAAAACAAAGGGGAGGGGGGGGGATTAGGGTGTGATTTGATCATTCAGCACCAGCAGGCTCTCTGGTGCTAAGCTTTCAGAACAGTTTAGCACCAATTTTCAAAATGATTTGCACCCCTGAGGAAGCAGTAACACCTCTTCATCAATAGCACTGTCTTTGATATACCTGCACAGTCCAGACTATAGGATTGCAGTTCCAGACCCCTCTGCAGTGTTGACAGGAAACACATTACCTTACCTCAGCAGGTTACAATCCCAGTCGTTTTTTATAGTTCCATTTTTACATCGTGGGTCCTCAATCGGCTGGAGAATACGATCCGCTTTGTGTATGAGCACTGCAGTGTCTCCAGATCATGCTCCTCTGCAGCAGCAGTGCTGATGCGCTGGATGATAGGAGTGACACCGTGTTGTGAGAAAACCAGCCCTGTTACATCGTATACACCATGCAATGCACAGGCATGAAATACTCTTTCAGCTGGTGAGCCATCCTCAGTAAAAGTGGGGAAACGTCATCCCCAGTGAACCAGGATGTGCAAACAGAAAACCCAAAACAACCGGGATT
Organism: Acipenser ruthenus; assembly: GCF_902713425.1. Taxonomy (NCBI): domain Eukaryota; kingdom Metazoa; phylum Chordata; class Actinopteri; order Acipenseriformes; family Acipenseridae; genus Acipenser; species Acipenser ruthenus. The sequence goes on from NC_081211.1 coordinate 8,520,650, forward strand.
ATGTTGAGAAATATATCGCTGCAATACAGACAGCACGGGATACAGTTTCCTGTTACGTGAGTTCCAGCATGGTCCGGATCATTCTAATAGCACGACTCGCACAGGATTATGGGAGCAGTAGGGTATCCTGAGTGGCGCATCCGGTAAAGGCTCTCAGGATGTGCCCTATAGCCTGGAGGTCACCGGTTCGAGTCCAGGCTATTCCACTGCCGACCGTGGACGGGAGCTCCCAGGTAGCAGCGCACAATTGGCTGAGCTCCGCCTGGGCGGGGGAGGGCTAAGGTCGGCCAGGGTGTCCTCGGCTCACCGGGTTGAAATAAAAATAATTGTAGCAATTTCAAATTGGGGAGAAAAATCAGAAAAATAATTGGCGATTCCAAATTTAAAAAGAAAAAAAACAAAGAAAAGGATTATGGGAGCAGCACTGGGAGCATGGGAAGGGCATTTGTCCAGGTGTTTGCTAAAGGGGGCAGGGAACAGGAAACAGTAGGTATGAATCAACTCTGGCTCACATCCTAATTCCCAACTGTAAACGCTGACCCGCCCTTGCAGTGCCTTCATCAGCAAGTATCATTGCAGTGCGTTCTACTTCAGGATGTTGTAGTTCTGGATGGGTTACTCATTATTCTACTCATTTTAGGCACGGACTGTGCAGATCTAACCAACACCACCACAATGCCATCGGGTATCAGGCAGCAGATGCCACTCTTATGTCACAGCATCAACTGTGAATCAACCCTAAAATCAATCTGCCAGCTTCTTCATTGTGCCTTGCTGTATTGAAAGCTCAGTTTGTATCTATAGGCAGCGAATACCAAACAAATACGCGATTGGTCACAATTGATTTTATTATCCACCCTAACCAGCCAATCGATACTTTGCAACTACAAAAGCAGATTTCTAACAAATGGAACAAATTTTAGTTTGATTTTCAAACCTGTCAAGTTGTTCATGTGTTTTGACCTATTCGTGGCCACATCTCAAGACCAGGGCCATGTTGTACCGAGTTAATTCTGCCAGCTTGCATCGCATGTGTAATATTAAAACCACTTTTGGTTACAAGATATTTTTTACGCGATTCTTCCTGGTGACATATTTGAAACAAATAATGATTATTGATACTAAACATCAATACAGAAACGTCAAATATGAGAATAATGAGTCATTTAAAATCAAGTTTTTGAAACTAACCCAGGGACGGAAATAAGACTCCCACCCCAGTTTGATCCATTCCTGGTTTTACTATGAGTTTAATTATAGACACACCTGAGCTTGTTACCTATACAGCTGTGGATAAAAATGTTGCATCACCTATAATTTTAGGACTGAGACAATTAAAATATAATATATATATATATATATATGAACATAACTTAGATATTTTATTCAACATCATGTAATCAAAGAAACTAGTATGATAATGCAAAAGTCAACCGGAAGCCATAATAGTAGTACAGTATTTCATGTTAGATTTCAAAATGTCACATTTTTCAACTTGTCAGTATATGGAAAACTACAAAACGGTATGTAATTCAATATGTTAACGTAACATTATTCAGCAGGTTTCATTTGACTTTATGAACCTAAATGAGTTCATTCTATAGGGTGATGCAAAATGTGTGGCCACAGCTGTACACTGAGGCTAATCAGACTCCTAATACAATCTGGAATGGGTGAAACTGCTATGCAATAGGAATCCTATTTCCATCCATGTAACCTGCAGATTAATAAGGGTGCCCTTTCATCAAAGTGAAGGCTCTTAATCCTGTGCCAGTATCTCTAGCATGAACAGCCTAAAACAAAGCATGGAGTTTGAAAATGCAAACGTGCGATCCAAAGGGACTATGACATTCAATTACTAAACATTCGAAAGCAAAACGAATGGAGTCGGAAGGCTGTTACTGGGATACAGCTCCCAGTGAGTGGTTTATACAGCAGTAAATATAGGTGTCAGCCTTAGTGTTGATAAAGCAGCGAATGTACAGTGTATGGCAGTTTATTGCCATTCAATATTTAAATGCTGTATCGTGTTGCATGAAGTCTCCTACACAACGGGATCTCTGTAATCTCTAGAAAGAAATTACAGCTGAACCCCCCCTACTGCAGGACCAGCAAAGCGAATGGAATATTCATCTTGCAAACACTGCAGGGCTTCTGGAACACTATTCCAGTATTCCATTATTCCAGTAACTTATCATGGGAAATAGCTGTCAATCTGTTAAGAATAGCGCTGGCTTTTTCCCCTGCTCCCGGACTGATCTCCTTCCAGTGACGTGCGAGACGCAAGCAGTGGGACAAACGTCTGTGCCTGTTTTGAAACAGTGAAGGACTAACCTGTTTATGACTTTTTCTTTCAAATAAAAATGGACAGCTTGTTGTATTCTTTATGCACTTCTCACAGGCTTCCAAACATCTTGTTTCAATGCATTTTCATGTGAAAATCACCATCCTAGTGGAGGCTACCTTGTGCTCCAGTGATATTTAGACAGTGAACATTCCACTGTCATTCTATACCCAGTTTCACATGAAAGGTGCCTCAGGTACTCATGCAAAAATCTTTCAATGTCAAAGAAAGAAATGCACCATTTAGGCTGCCTGGACTGTATTAATTAATGAAAATCTATGAAAGTCAAGCAGACCGGTCTCTCTGGCTATTTGTTTTGAAATGTTTGTCTTATGGGTTTATTTGAACCTATAGCCCTGCCGGGGAACACTGTTTAGAGCATTTTACAGCACTGGAGGATCACCCTGGATCCAAGCACCTATCTGTGGTTAGGCCCGAGATTACAGGATTGATTCAACCCAGCTAGACTCCAGTATGTCCAATACACAGCCTGATTCAATCAAATATAGAATCGTGACATAAGCAAAGAAAACTGGAATCCAGTGGGGAATATCTCAGGGCTTGGAACTCGTCCTGAAGCCAGTCCTGTCCTTATTAACCCAACTGTATAAATGGCTAATTGTATGTAAGATAATGTGATATCTGTACAATGTGAAATAATGTATAATGTGATATCTTGTAACAATTGTAAGTCGCCCTGGATAAGGGCGTCTGCTAAGAAATAAATAATAATAATAATAATAATTAAAGCTTCCCACTCTATTTTTACACTTACCATAGTTTACCCTGGTTTGCCATGTTTATTAATATGCTTTACCATGCTTCTCTGTGCTTTACAATGCTTCCCTGTGTTCTAACATGCTTTCACTGTGCTTTATTACACTTTGCTAAGCTTTTACTATGAGAAGCTTTTATAAGGGTTGGTTTCAGAAATACCTTCAATTATTATTTAAATGATCAGGAGACGGGAGTTTGGTGTTAATAAACTGTTTCTCCCTTATATCTGTACAAACTCCTATTAACAAAGCTTAGAGACTCTGGTGACACATATTCATGCTGTGATAAGTTCATTCGGAGCAGATTTACCAGTGACTGGTCACTCAAACTCCTGGCACCTACCTACTCATTTCAATATTACAACCGAGCAGGGGAGTTCTGAAACCCAGGACTGGGTGCAGCAGGGCTGGTGCGAGTTTCAAGGCCTGTACTTTAGTGGAAAATAAAAGCTGGCAGCGAGACTGAGTACAGGGTGTGGGGAAGCTCTTTACCTCAGCCACTCAAGGTCCATGCTGTACCTGCTGAATACAAGGAGCACATGGAACAAAATAAGACTCCTATTGCAAAGGAGTTTCACCCATTCCAGGTGTTAACGTAAGTTTGATTAGCCACAGTGTAGAGGTAACAGGCTCAGGCGTGTCTTATTACATTGATAGTGAAACCAGGAACGGATCACACTGATGAAATGGGAGTCTTGCATCCCTGGAGCGTCACACTCTGTCACCATTCTCACTTCATCAGCTCATCAGAGCGCTGCTTCAAATGAGCACTGTGACCCACTAGAGAGGAAAGAACCCGAATCAGCACCTTCTTAACACTACTGTATATAACACTGAAACACCGAGAGAACACTACTGTATATAAGAATGTAACAGAGAACACTACTGTATATAACACTGAGAGAACACTACTGTATATAACAATGTAACACAGAGAACACTACTGTATATAACAATGTAACACTGAGAATACTACTGTATATAACAATGTAACACAGAGAACACTACTGTATATAACAATGTAACACTGAGAATACTACTGTATATAACAATGTAACACTGAGAGAACACTACTGTTTATAACAACACTGAGCACTGCATGTTTGATCTGATGTTGTAAGCAACGTCTGACAGCAGGAAATGAAGGGGCTGTTTCAGACCACAGCACTCTGCTGACAAAACAACATCGCAGCTCACCGTGAAAAACAGGAACACAGTGACACTCACTCTCACAGGTCACAGTTAGCATGCCACACCTGACTAAGCGACTCCTCGGAGGTCAAACTGTGCTTCAAAAACAAAGTGTTTCACTCCCCATTGCCATGGCTGTAAAGTCAACATGAAAGCTATCCGTGTAACAATGGCGTACAGAAATAGCACGTACATAATGACACAGAATAGGAAATGGCAGTTAACAGTTTCATGAAAATTGGGTAAGTGGTAAATGAGGTGTTGGTATCATGGTAGCGTTTATTAAAATGGTTGATTTAAGGTATGTGGAATAACTTCTTGTGTTCCCAGGACACATGTAAGCGTGACATATGGATGGACTTATGTGCAGGCAGACAGACAGACAGACAGACAACTCCATGTATCCCCACTCTGATGTGCTAAATGCAGTTAACACCATGTTTCATCACAACTCGGTAAGTGTTTTTCCAGAGTAAAGTGTGACACACATACTGGTACGCACTACAGACGCACGCACAAGTGTGGCTTAAAAATATATATAACAGAACAAGCAGCCCCCACACCCTCCCAAACTGGGATGATCAAGACAGATGTATTTTGTTTCGGGACAGCGTTATCCTGTGATCAAACACAAAGGAAGCCACGCAATGTCACTGAAACAGAAAGGATGTTTTTAATGTATCCTGTGTTCTGAATGGCATCTAGGAATATATGGTATCAAAAGATTATTTAAATACAATGGGGGCAAGGCCATTTAATGCCTTATAAGTTAAAAGCAACACCTTAAAATCTATCCTGAATGGGACTGGAAGCCAGTGCAGAGATGCTAGCATAGCAGTAATGTGATCTCGTCTCTTAGTCCCAGTTAAAATTCTAGCTGCAGCATTTTGTATAAGTTGCAGCTGAGATATAACATGACTATGAGTACCAGAGAATAGAGCATAACCAATTCTAGAAGATACAAAAGCATGCATCAGTCTCTCAGTATCTGAGTGGGTAAGCATACTTCTCAATCTGGTGATATTGCTTAGATGATAAAAATACATTTTAGTAATATTCCTGATGTGTGTCTCAAAAGAAAGATTTGGGTTGAAGATCACACCCAGATTTCTCATTTCATCTGCAAGTTCATAAGAGAAGCCACCAAGGAGTAAATCAGGCATATAACTTTGTTGCTTCTGAGATCCCAGAATCTGCTTCTGTTGTATCTGAGTTTAGCATTAAAAGGTTTTCAAACGTCCATTTTAGCAAGACAGATACTCAAAATATTTAACAAATTGCAACCTGTTCAAGAGATAGGTATACCACTGAACCTGCTCTGACCCCTGGATCATTTCACAGACAGCCCCAGCTCTTACACCAGTTCAACATTCCCCAAGACCCTGCCAGAACTTCCCCAAGACAGCCTGCATTCTTTCACTGGGCTACCTGGCCCAGCATTTGTTTTTAGTTTGTTTCTGGACATGGGATGAATAAACTACTTTAGGTATCAATATCTCTGTCAATATATAAAGCAGACAAATGGTTTTAAGAAGTTGGGATCCGAGACTCTTAAAAACAGAAAATCTCCTTCCACCTACTGGATTTAGAGAGGTGCCCAATAACTGGAATGAAGGGTTTGTTTTTGGTTTTTCCAATTTATTTCTGATTAGCTACTATGAGTGTTAATTAATCAGCAGGTACATTGCACACAGGAAATCTTTAAATTGAGTGAACAGAGCAGTTGCATGTTAATTTATAAATGCTACACAAAACGTTATAGATAATTACCAGATTATAATAGTACGGTATTATAGAACAAGTTATAACCTGCAAAAACGCTTTCAAAGAATATCTAAATGCCTTCGTTAATACTTGCTTTGCTGGGACACGTTTTTCAGTGAGGGGTAGCAGGATCCCACAACCCCACTAGAGCAACACACACGCACACGCACACGCACACGCACACGCACACACCACTCTCCCGAATACAAAAACGTCCTTCAGGGAAACATAACTCCAAGAAATACAAGGTGATCTACGATCCACGGCAGTCACGCTTTTTTTCACTTTACCGTATGTTGCAATGACAGCATGCATGTTATTGCACAGAAAGCTACTTACACAACACCAACAGTGGTTTCCAAATGCGGTTATTTAGACAAACGGCCGTTGTTTGCATACTGCATTTCCTGATCGTGCAGGGCCATGCAGAGTTGTATATTACCTCCCCTTTATTAGACAGGCGTGGGATTACAATGCACTAGTATTCCAAAACAGGCACAAACTATAATCTAGAGGAGTCTGGCTACTGCACTCGCTTTTAAAGGCTATACGGCAGGTGTGTCTATAATGGTTACGACGTTTGCACCTGCTGCTGGTGGTGGCATTCATAACCACAATGCAAAAGTTGAAAACTGTTGGTCGTGGTAGTGCGGCACAGCAGGGTATCTGATGCCCTCCTACCTCTCGTCTGTGTCGGTCTCACTAACGTGCCCTTCTTGGATGGGAAGTCCGGTGGCAGGTAAGCCGCGTCCCAGTTACAACAGCAGGCAGCGCTCTACGAAGCCGTCCGTATGAGTATGAGAGACACAGTCAGATAGACAGTACCTCCGCACGGAGCCGCCCACCTGCACTCTGTGTGCTGGCAGTAAAACACGAAGCGGAGCTCGGAGGATATACGGGTGGATTTTAAAAACATTTTACTTACTTTGTTCTTTTCAAAAGGAGAAAAGTTACAAAATTGTAAACAAACAAAGCACGTATTTAATGAAAGTATTTTAAGAAAGCTAGGTTGCTTATTTGTCATTTCAGTGTGATAAACTGTTAACCTTTTTGAGTCCAGTACTTTTTTGAGAGGTGCCATATCCCATGCAATGCTCTTAATGGCTGGAAAGACTGCACTGGGTAGGGTTAATCCTTCTGACAAGAATTATTTCTCAACGTTTATTTTACTTTTTCTACTTTTATACTGGAATGAATCATTAATTATCCGTTTCAGGTTGATAAATATTATGCTGGTTGTTTTTAGTTTTACCCTGCCCCTATGGAGAGTTGGTAAAAGTTTAAAACCTCTTTAGAATTCCTATATTCATTCAAAGGGTAACATTCATAATACTACCATAGCATTGACAACCCATTAAAATCTTGTGTCTTGATCTAACCTGCGCTCAACGTACGCTGCTGACACTGCAGTGCTGCGCTGTAGGAATAAAAAACGTGATTGTTTAGTGTCCTTGGAAAGTATATTGAAATCCCGGGACGCACTCCTCAAAACCGGACGATCCACGGAAAACAGGGACAGGTGGCAACCCTACATGAGACACGTGGGTGGAACCACAGTAAATAACACTAAGCATGTATGAACACAATATTGCTGAATGAAAAACGGTATTTTTGAGAACCTGACCTTTCAAAGTGGTTGTACAAACAGGTTACTGCCTAAATATTGACAAACTGGGATACTGACTCTCAAACCGCAATCCTAGCTGGAATTATAAAACATTATAGACAGGATTCATCAACAAACGTCTAAAAAAAAAACAAAACTTTGCAACATTTTTAAAGAGCTTTCGTTTCAGGTTTCCAACGATGATGGCCCGTCTGGAACCCTGGTGCACCAGCACTGGTGTATGCTGGTCACAGCTGGGGCTCTGCTGGTTTTTAGATGGTCGTTCTGGTTCAAGAGACTGGTTCAGCTGGTCCAAGAAAAACATCAAAGTCATCTGTTTGTTGTTGACACTGCAAAACAAATCGATTTGCTGTAAACCGTGTCTGAGATTTTTTTTACCCGCTGGGTGCCCAGTAAGAAGACAGTAACTATAGTTTACTGCAACTCCCTCCTGGCTGGCCTCCCTGCGTCCGCCACCCGTCCGCTCCAGCTCATCCAGAACTCTGCTGCCCGCCTAGTGTTCTCTCTGCCTCGCTTCGCCCACGCTACTCCACTACTCCGCTCGCTCCACTGGCTCCCGATCACCGCTCGCATCCAGTTCAAGACTCTTGTACTAGCCTACAGATGCCTTGACCAGTCTGCACCCAGCTACCTCCAGACCCACATCTCTCCCTACACCCCCACTCGACCTCTCCGCTCCGCCTGCACTAGAAGACTAGCTCTACCACCGCTACGCTCCCCTGCCTCCAAAGCCCGCTCCTTCTCCACCCTTGCTCCGCAGTGGTGGAATGACCTTCCTACAGATGTCAGGACTGCCCAGTCCCTGACCACATTCCGGCGCCTCCTTAAGACTCACCTCTTCAAAGAGCACCTGTAGAACTCCTCTGTTTGTATCCTGGGACACTATCACCCTTCATGTAAATGTGCTTTATTTTGCTCTTATCAGCCCCTATTTTACTGCATTTAATCCTGTACTTCAGAATACTGTAATCTGCCAAGTTTTTAACCTGTAGTACTTTGTATTTAATCACATCCTGATGTAACTATCACTATTACCTGCTGTATTATTGAATTGTGGTTTGTCAAACTTGTACTTTACTTGAACAAAAGTTATTGTATTTCCTGCTCTTATTGTATTACTTGTATTGTAACGCTTGAAATGTTTTTGCTTACGATTGTAAGTCGCCCTGGATAAGGGCGTCTGCTAAGAAATAAATAATAATAATAGTTTCCAATTCCACCTTGGCAGTCTACTAGTGAACCTGAAAGCAAGCTTCATGATGCTTTTCAACATGGGGCGTTGTTTATGAATCACCCTGATCAGCCAGCATTTCAACAGTACGTTACACCAATCCTGAGTAGAACACATCAACACTGATCCGAGCAGTAGGCTAGTGCTCTGACCTCTGTCTGCATGTCAGCATCCTCCCCACCTGGGAGTCTGATCTCAGCCACTCAGTTGGGCCGGGTCAGTATTTCGAGGGGGGACCACCGTCAGGGGATGCAGAGACAGAAGTTAACAAATGCCCCAGTATGGCTGAAATGTTTGTCTGCTAGGCTTTGATCAGCCTATAACCCTGATAAGCCACAGCTGGATTTAAAGCATTTTACAGCACAAGTTTTTCAGCCAGCTGTGGCTTATTACAACCCGACAAAGAACAGTTTATTGCTTGTGCTGCTATTAAGCTCTGCTTTGCACAGGTCATATTCAGCTGTGTGTATTCTCTGCCTGAGCCACGGGGTACCGTTCAGACTCAATTCTGTTTCTAGGACTCCTTTGTGCCTCCCTGTCCTTGGCACGCTGTTTCAATGCATGCTATCTGCACACTGAACCTTGATAACGCCGGGATGGGCTTCATCACCTGTACTGAAGATCTGTGAGTCACTGCAGGCCTTGAGCTGGCTTAAACACAAAGGGACGTGCACTGTACAGAGCGGAACACACCTGCCATAGCACTGTCAACAAGTTAGAGCACTGTACAGAGTGGAACACACCTGCCACAGCACTGTCAACAAGGTGGAGAGCAACCATGGGTAGAGTCTATGTGGCTGTGAGTCTGCAAGGTATTTCAATTCGTCTGGAGGGATATACAGTATGACCAGGCCTCTGTGATCACCCCTATTCCTTCAAGCATGTTCTGTGTTTCCCCATCAGTGATGCAGTCCTGACTATGGAAGCACCTGCCAATCAAGCGCTGAATTTTAGCCCTCCTCCAAATTGTGTCAGATCTGTCCCAATTGAAACTGACCACAGGGAGATGCAGCTTTTATATTTCACAGAACACATGTCGGGGATTCTCTTTGCAAATCAAGCATTTATTTGTGGAACCGCACATTCACGTAAAAGTGTGTGCTGCCTATTGCAGATGATTTGTGTATGTGTGTGTGTTTAGATTGAGAATAATCCATTGCTATCAATCATGCTGCTCCTAAACCTGCTCTCAGTAAATCAGATATATTACAGCCTGAATTCAATCTGTACCTCTTTATACCTGCTTCAATAGATCCAGGTAACCATGGAGGGAAAACAGTTGATCTGAATTAGTTCGGAACATGGGCCCCCCGCTGGTTGGAAGGGGATCATTTTATAAACACACTTTGATTCATCTTTCATGCTGTAACACAGCACTGGGTTGCATCAGCCTCATGATATGCAAGCTGGGTGAAAAAAATTCAACTGCATTCAGCACACACTGATAATCATACCAGGATGAGCTTAAAATACAAGAGCAGACACCAGTCTGCACGCTCCATGAGAGCACAGAGCCAGATGCAGGATAAACATGAGGTGGAGACTCTCTCTATCTGAAACACAGGGAGGAGGTGAACTTACACTGCAGGATGGGCTTCAGCCGAGGCAATGCGAGATTAGAGTCTGGAAAACAGAAAGATCAACAAGGCAGGACGTCTCCAAGTAACCCAGATTGTGAAAGTGTTATTAACCTGTGTAAAGAATGCCCCTTTAAATCGCAACTGGCTATAGAGAGACTGTCTCCATATTGTGATACTATCAATTGTCTATGCTAAAGATGGTCCTTAGAAACTGGACAAGCAGTTCTCTAGCTGTATATGAAACTCTGTAAGTGTGACCTTTGCATGTAAGCCTGCTTCTGCTTTAGCCCCTGGATACCATCCTCAGCTAACATCAAAACAGAAGATTATCACAGAGGCGCACACACACAGCGCAGTAATTAGGAATAATATTTTAAACACAAAACAAGAGTCCGATTTTTTTAATTAATGTTTTATATTAAAAAAAGAATTTGCAAATCCCCACTTGGATAACAAAAATAAAATAAAAAAAAATATACAAAACAGCCATTTGACCAAACTGGCCAAACACTGCACACTGCGATGGTCAGGTTCATACCTAAAGGCTAACGAATGGTATGTTACGAGGAGTCCTATCAGTAAGAACGGCACGGCAGGCTTGCAGAGGCGACTCCCTCAGCGATGAGGGTCCTGGGGTGGGCTGCAGGGGGCCCCTTTCTCAGTCGCGGGGGTCCTGACACTCCTGGCAGTCCTGCATGTCCTCGGAGTAGTTCTCGATCTGGATGGTGGTCGTGTGGAAGTCAAACTTGCTCTGCAGCACCTCATTGGCCTCCTTCAGCACTGCCTGCCCGTCCACGCCCTCCTCTGAAAACAAGACCGAGACAGGGGGGTGAGCCCCATAATACACAGAGAGAGGGGTGAGCCCCATAATACACAGAGAGAGAGAGAGAGAGAGAGAGAGGGGAGAGCCCCATAATACTGAGAGAGAGAGGGGAGAGCCCCATAATACTGAGAGAGAGAGAGAGAGAGGGGTGAGCCCCATAAGACAGAGAGCAAGAGAGAGAGAGAGAGAGAGAGAGAGAGAAAGAGAAAGGGGGGGGGGGGTGAGTCCCAAAATACACAGAGAGAGAGAGGGGGGTGAGCCCCAAAATACACAGAGAGAGAGAGGTGGGTGGGCCCCATAATACACAGAGAGAGAGAGAGAGAGGGGAGAGCCCCATAATACTGAGAGAGAGAGAGAGAGAGAGAGGGGGGGGGAGAGAGAGAGAGAGAGAGAGAGAAAGGGGGGGTGAGCCCCATACTACACATAGAGAGGGGTGAGCCCCATAATAGACAGAGAGCAAGAGAGAGAGAGAGAGAGAGAGACAGGTGTGCCCCTAATATACAGAGAGAGGGACCCTTATTGAGTTTCTTCTATCCTGGTTTACAGCTGGTGTGTGTGCGCAATGGGCACACGTCGAGTGGAAGTGGAAGCAGAAGCAGACTCACTGATGGCGATGTGCACAGACAGCACGGCCTGGTTGATGGTCAGAGCCCAGATGTGCAGGCTGTGCAGGGCTCTCACCCCCCGGAGACACAGCAGAGTCTCCTTCACATCGCTGAACTGCATCCCCTTTGGAGTCCCTGGAGAGAGAGGCAGGGAGACAAGCATGTCAGACACACTCCACATCCTGTCGAGACTGCAACGTGGACAGGTCCTGTACACACCGTGTGCACATGTGAAAATGGTAATGCTGCAAACAGACAGACAGCCTCCGTACTCCAATAACCTGTGCTAATGAACGTCCTTAGCAAATCGCATCACATTTGAGCAGGTGTGCAGTCTCCATATATATAACTAGATTCTAACACTACCAGTGACCTGTGCTAAAGAATGTCCGTACCAAGTTCCATCACAATTGGACAAGCATATCTCTAACAGTGGTCAGTGACCCGAGTTAACACAGGGGCGCGTGTGGCCCTCAAACACCCTCGGGGACCACTAGCCCCACTTACGACACAGCTTGGCTATGGGAAGCTGAATTCTTGGATTTTCAGAATACATTCACTGTTTCAGATAAGATGTATAATCATCACAATGCTGTTAATAAACAGTTGTTCTGACCTTATTTGCCCATTTGTTTCTTTTAAACAAATGAAGCCTTAATTAAGCTTCCCTGTGGAGTGGGCTTATATATGAGGGCCCAGGTTGTGCCCCCCTGGAGGAAGATACTGTATATTGCATCGCAGTTTCACCCACTCCAGGTCTTACTACAAGCTTGATTAGCCACAGTGTACTGGTAACAAACCCAGGTGTGTGTTATTAAACTCTTATTAAAACCAGGAATTAATCAAACTGCTATGCAATGGGAGCCTTATTTCCATCCCTGCCTCCTGAAATCTCCTGAAGCACAGACTTTAGCCCTGTCTCAGACTGAGCCCCTGTGCTGGAGCCCTGTCTCTGGGGGAGACTCTGAGCACCTGTGCTGGAGCCCTGTCTCTGGGGGAGACTCTGAGCACCTGTGCTGGAGCCCTGTCTAAGAGGAGACCCACCCTCCATGAGGACCCTCAGGACATCTCTCAGGATGGTGATGGTGGTGGCCAGGACCAGCAGAGAGAAGAGGAAGGTGCAGATCGGGTCGATGATCTTGTACTCTGGCTGGGAGGAGAGAGAGAGAGAGAGATTTGTCATCCCAGTTTGCTAGGTAGCGCTGTGCTCTGGACTGACCCATTCCCCTCCACCTCCAAGACAAGACCCAGGGTGGTGTAGATCAATCCCACAGTTCAAGTTCTGTCACAGAGGATCCCAGATCAGATTCTATAAAGAGACTGAAATCTTATATATCTGAGATCGAGACAGTTGCCATTTATTTATTTATATATATATACACAGTACTGTGCAAAAGTTTTAGGCAGGTGTGAAAAAATGCCGTAAAGTAAGAATGCTTTCAAAAATAGACATGTTAATAGATTATATTTATCAATTAACTAAATGCAAAGTGAGTGAACAGAAGAAAAATCTACATCAAATCAATATTTGGTGTGACCACCCTTTGCCTTCAAAACAGCATCAATTCTTCTAGGTACACTTGCACACAGTTTTTGAAGGAACTCGGCAGGTAGGTTGGCCCAAACATCTTGGAGAACTAACCACAGTTCTTCTGTGGATTTAGGCAGTCTCAGTTGCTTCTCTCTCTTCATGTAATCCCAGACAGACTCGATGATGTTGAGATCAGGGCTCTGTGGGGGCCATACCATCACTTCCAGGACTCCTTGTTCTTCTTTACGCGGAAGATAGTTCTTAATGACTTTCGCTGTACGTTTGGGGTCGTTGTCATGCTGCAGAATAAATATGGGGCCAATCAGATGCCTCCCTGATGGTATTGCATGATGGATAAGTATCTGCCTGTACTTCTCAGCATTGAGGAGACCATTAATTCTGACCAAATCCCCAACTCCATTTGCAGAAATGCAGCCCCAAACTTGCAAGGAACCTCCACCATGCTTCACTGTTGCCTGCAGACACTCATTCGTGTACCGCTCTCCAGCCCTTCGGCGAACAAACTGCCTTCTGCTACAGCCAAATATTTCAAATTTTGACTCATCAGTCCAGAGCACCTGCTGCCATTTTTCTGCACCCCAGTTCCTGTGTTTTCATGCATAGTTGAGTCGCTTGGCCTTGTTTCCACGTCGGAGGTATGGCTTTTTGGCCGCAAGTCTTCCATGAAGGCCACTTCTGACCAGACTTCTCCGGACAGTAGATGGGTGTACCAGGGTCCCACTGTTTTCTGCCAATTCTGAGCTGATGGCACTGCTGGACATCTTCCGATTGCGAAGGGAAGTAAGCATGATGTGTCTTTCATCTGCTGCAGTAAGTTTCCTTGGCCGACCACTGCGTCTACGGTCCTCAACGTTGCCCGTTTCTTTGTGCTTCTTCAAAAGAGCTTGGACAGCACATCTGGAAACCCCTGTCTGCCTTGAAATTTCTGCCTGGGAGAGACCTTGCTGATGCAGTATAACTACCTTGTGTCTTGTTGCTGTGCTCAGTCTTGCCATGGTGTATGACTTTTGACAGTAAACTGTCTTCAGCAACCTCACCTTGTTAGCTGAGTTTGGCTGTTCCTCACCCAGTTTTATTCCTCCTACACAGCTGTTTCAGTTAATGATTGTGTTTCAACCTACATATTGAATTGATGATCATTAGCACCTGTTTGGTATAATTGTTTAATCATACACCTGACTATATGCCTACAAAATCCCTGACTTTGTGCAAGTGTACCTAGAAGAATTGATGCTGTTTTGAAGGCAAAGGGTGGTCACACCAAATATGGATTTGATTTAGATTTTTCTTCTGTTCACTCACTTTGCATTTAGTTAATTGATAAATATAATCTATTAACATGTCTATTTTTGAAAGCATTCTTACTTTACAGCATTTTTTCACACCTGCCTAAAACTTTTGCACAGTACTGTGTAATTATATATATATATATATATATATATATATATATATATATATATATATATATATATATATATATATATATATATATTTTAATTATATATATATATACAGTGCCTTGCGAAAGTATTCGGCCCCCTTGAACTTTGCGACCTTTTGCCACATTTCAGGCTTCAAACATAAAGATATGAAACTGTAATTTTTTGTGAAGAATCAACAACAAGTGGGACACAATCATGGAGTGGAACGAAATTTATTGGATATTTCAAACTTTTTTAACAAATAAAAAACTGAAAAATTGGGCGTGCAAAATTATTCAGCCCCCTTAAGTTAATACTTTGTAGCGCCACCTTTTGCTGCGATTACAGCTGTAAGTAGCTTGGGATATGTCTCTATCAGTTTTGCACATCGAGAGACTGAAATTTTTGCCCATTCCTCCTTGCAAAACAGCTCGAGCTCAGTGAGGTTGGATGGAGAGCATTTGTGAACAGCAGTTTTCAGTTCTTTCCACAGATTCTCGATTGGATTCAGGTCTGGACTTTGACTTGGCCATTCTAACACCTGGGTATGTTTATTTGTGAACCATTCCATTGTAGATTTTGCTTTATGTTTTGGATCATTGTCTTGTTGGAAGACAAATCTCCGTCCCAGTCTCAGGTCTTTTGCAGACTCCATCAGGTTTTCTTCCAGAATGGTCCTGTATTTGGCTCCATCCATCTTCCCATCAATTTTAACCATCTTCCCTGTCCCTGCTGAAGAAAAGCAGGCCCAAACCATGATGCTGCCACCACCATGTTTGACAGTGGGGATGGTGTGTTCAGGGTGATGAGCTGTGTTGCTTTTACGCCAAACATAACGTTTTGCATTGTTGCCAAAAAGTTCGATTTTGGTTTCATCTGACCAGAGCACCTTCTTCCACATGTTTGGTGTGTCTCCCAGGTGGCTTGTGGCAAACTGTAAACAACACTTTTTATGGATATCTTTAAGAAATGGCTTTCTTCTTGCCACTCTTCCATAAAGGCCAGATTTGTGCAGTATACGACTGATTGTTGTCCTATGGACAGAGTCTCCCACCTCAGCTGTAGATCTCTGCAGTTCATCCAGAGTGATCATGGGCCTCTTGGCTGCATCTCTGATCAGTCTTCTCCTTGTATGAGCTGAAAGTTTAGAGGGACGGCCAGGTCTTGGTAGATTTGCAGTGGTCTGATACTCCTTCCATTTCAATATTATCGCTTGCACAGTGCTCCTTGGGATGTTTAAAGCTTGGGAAATCTTTTTGTATCCAAATCCGGCTTTAAACTTCTCCACAACAGTATCTCGGACCTGCCTGGTGTGTTCCTTGTTCTTCATGATGCTCTCTGCGCTTTAAACGGACCTCTGAGACTATCACAGTGCAGGTGCATTTATACGGAGACTTGATTACACACAGGTGGATTCTATTTATCATCATTAGTCATTTAGGTCAACATTGGATCATTCAGAGATCCTCACTGAACTTCTGGAGAGAGTTTGCTGCACTGAAAGTAAAGGGGCTGAATAATTTTGCACGCCCAATTTTTCAGTTTTTTATTTGTTAAAAAAGTTTGAAATATCCAATAAATTTCGTTCCACTTCATGATTGTGTCTCACTTGTTGTTGATTCTTCACAAAAAATTACAGTTTCATATCTTTATGTTTGAAGCCTGAAATGTGGCAAAAGGTCGCAAAGTTCAAGGGGGCCGAATACTTTCGCAAGGCACTGTATATATATTTTGATCAAGATTAGATTGCACACTTTATTATTGATCTCGAGTTAACAGACTGTAAACCTTTTTACTATTTGAGATTGTAGGTTTGTGCAATTTACAACATTAAACCCCAGATCAGCTGATGGGGGAATAATCTTTTTTCTGCAGAGGATATTCTGAACCAATCTGCACAGCTGAAGCTTATAACTTCTGGATGTGCTGCCAATGAACCAGCCAATCAGCTGCGCAGATCTGCTCAGAATATCCTATAAATGAAAAAAAACAAACCCTGTATCCCTTCGCGATTGGCAATCGCATTGGACTGGCTAATGTCAGGTAAGGCATTCCAAGACTGATGCTAGTCAGGGTCTGTGAATCCAGCCGTACGAGAGCGAGAGAAATCACATGACGAGACCGATGCCTCCCCCACTCCCTGTCTCTGACAGCGTTACCTTGAAGTAAATGACATAGGCAGCGATCAGCACGCCCACGCTCTGCAGCAGGTCCCCGATCACGTGGACGAAGGCGGCCCGCACGCTGGGGTTCTGCTGGGGGCTGGCAGAGGCGTTGTGGGAGTGAGACGCACTGTGAGGCCCGTGGCTGTGCCCGTGAAGGTGACTGGACTGGTGGAGTGTGATCCCCATTCTACAGCACAGAGAGAGAGAGACAGGGAGGCAGGTTAGAAATCACCAGGGCACTGATCGGCAGAGCTGGAGAAAACAGATCAGTCTGGACAATCTGGGAACTGAACACCCTTCCTTACTCCATTCACATCATTGCAATAAGCAAGCATGTCTACATTTCTAGAAGTATCCGAGCATGAAAAGCAAAAAAAAAAGTTATTATATTCTTCTATGAAGTGAATTTGGAGGTAAGCATTCCACAGTCTAAAACAAAAGTCTCTACAAGTATTCTCGTCAATTAGAATTCAGAATCGCAGTCTGTGGAGGTCCCTACACGATGTTGACAGCGACGGCACAGCCCGATGTGATGAGCATCACCCTGCCGTCGATCTCATACTGCTCTGTGAGGATCCTCTGCACTGCCAGGTACACCAGGACCCCGGTCACCACCCAGATAGACAGCACAGACACCAGCGCGCCCAGGATCTCTGCAAACACACAGCACAGCCAGGGAGAGAGTGAGAACACTCTCAGAAACACAACTGTCAGAAACACAAAGCAGAGGCAGATCCTGACCAAATACCGGCTCAGTGACCACAACCTGGCCATTGAAAAAGGCCGACAGAGGCAAACCTGGCTGGCCAGGGAGAACAGACACTGTGGTCACTGCGAGACAGGAGAGGTCGAGACAGAGAATCACTTCCTGACACACTGTGAAAAATATAAAAACATAAGGGACATTTTCTTCCCCAAATTCTGTGATTTAGTCCCAGAATTCCCAAAAATGTGTGATACCCAGAAGCTGTCAATCCTGCTGGGGGAAGACAAACACACAGCCAGACTGGCTGGTCAATACGTGGAGACCTGTCATAGCCTGAGGGACAGACCGTGAACACGTCACACTAGAGAGGGAAAAGAGAGAGGGAAGGAGGGAGGGATTCTGTTTAATATAGAGAGAGGGAGGGGGTATTCTGTTTACTTGAGGGAGGGGGGATTCTGTTTAATAGAGGGAGGGAGGGGGATTCTGTTTAATAGAGGGAGGGAGGGGGGATTCTGTTTAATATAGAGAGAGGGAGGGGGTATTCTGTTTAATTGAGGGAGGGGGGATTCTGTTTAATAGAGGGAGGGAGGGGGATTCTGTTTAATATAGAGAGAGGGAGGGGGTATTCTGTTTAATTGAGGGAGGGGGGATTCTGTTTAATAGAGGGAGGGAGGGGGATTCTGTTTAATATAGAGGGGGGAAGGGGGTACTGTTTGATATAGAGGGGAAGGGAGGGATTCTGTTTACTGTATTAATATAGAGGGAGGAGGGATACTGTTAGTATTAAAAAAAAAAAAAAAAATGTGTCTGTATATTTGAGTTGGTTATGCCATGTATGTGCTTTGGCAACACAATTCTTTTTATTGTCATGCCAATAAAGCCAATTTGAATTTGAGTGAGAACACACATCCCAGCCAGGGAGATAGACAACACACAGCCCAGCGAGGGAGAGAGTGAGAACACACAGCCCAGCGAGGGAGAGAGTGAGAACACACAGCCCAGCCAGGGAGAGAGTGAGAACACACAGCCCAGCCAGGGAGAGAGTGAGAACACACAGCCCAGCGAGGGAGAGAGTGAGAACACACAGCCCAGCGAGGGAGAGAGTGAGAACACACAGCCCAGCGAGGGAGAGAGTGACAACACACAGCCCAGCCAGGGAGAGAGTGAGAACACACAGCCCAGCCAGAGAGAGAGTGAGAACACACAGCCCAGCCAGGGAGAAAGTGACAACACACAGCCCAGCCAGAGAGAGAGACAGAACACACAGCCCAGCCAGGGAGAGAGTGAGAACACACAGCACAGCCAGGGAGAGAGACAGAACACACAGCCCAGCCAGGGAGAGAGACAAAACACACAGCCCTGCCAGGGACAGTCAGAACACACAGCGGGGAATACAAACTCACATCACAGTCACCTGCAACCACCGCGTGTGCATGTAAAAATAGACATGAAGAAGCTCCTAAGCA
Organism: Acipenser ruthenus; assembly: GCF_902713425.1. Classification (NCBI taxonomy): domain Eukaryota; kingdom Metazoa; phylum Chordata; class Actinopteri; order Acipenseriformes; family Acipenseridae; genus Acipenser; species Acipenser ruthenus. The sequence continues at coordinate 8,539,901 of NC_081211.1, forward strand.
ATGTTAAACTAAATCAGATAAGCAACATGTATATAGTAGGGATGTGTCAGATTCCCTTTATTTCCTAGATGTTTAAACTTGATGATAATCACTCAGATGACCAATAACAACAAGAACTCCAACAGAGTTTAAAATAAATAAAAATGATTAAAAAAATCAGACAACATTCATACTTGAATATTAAAAAATATAGTTACTGCTGTAGAAACAATCTATATATTACGTGCATATTTCTGATAATGATCACACGTCTCGACAGAATTGTAAATGTTTAACATTTGGAAACTGTTTAAGCTCTAAACTAATAACACACTTCAAGGTAAACGTTTTCGATTTCTTTTTTTAGCAATTAACAGCAAATCATTTTGTATCAGAGACAAGGGTATTAATACACTTCACATTCCCTTAGTCATATTTAATAATTTCTGCAACCAACTAAGACATCACATATCTGCTACGCAAGCACTCTCTCCTCCAACAAGTATTGGGACTGACAAGAGACTCGGGGTGGGGTATTACCCACTCAGACCCCTTGCTCACTAATGATCTTGATTAATTTTATTGATACAGTATCTATTCTCCTTTTCAACTATTTTGAGCAAGTTCTCAAGTGCAGTGGCACCCCCACAATTAATTTTCTCAGAATGCAGATCCAGTGGGTTTCTGTAATGGGAGGACTGGTGTGCTGTTCCATGCTATACCAGTAAAACAAACACCCAGTCTCCCAGGCTGCGCTCCCCCTGGCAGCGAGGTCCTTACCCGCGCGATGCCACCCGAAGCTCATGGTTTTGGTGGCGGGGCGTGATGCCATCCACAGTGAGAAGAGGCTGAGGAGCATGCTGGCGAAGTCTGTCAGTAAGTGTGCCGCGTCCGTCATGATGGCCAGGCTGTGGGCGAGGTACCCCCCTGCAGAGACCAGCAGCAACGTTCATCCTTCAAACTTATACATTTAACCAGGACAGAACTCTGGAGCTACACATCTCATTTACAAAGGAGTGCCAGCAAGAAATAACATCAGAAAAATCACTGGCAAAGAGAGACAAATCATTCAAAACAGGACAAAAACGCTTAATCATGAAAACAGCAATACAAAATAAAAGCATAAAAAAATTCAGCAATTCCAATGTTGACCCTGGTCAGTATTTGATGGCTGCTGAAGGGCTGGTTTTGAATCAGTGAGTTCAGTTCTAGGAAAAGGTGGAAAACATGTTTCCAGTGTTTTGGTATAGAGGCGATTCTTGTGTATTTCAGTGTATTTCTGCTATTGACACTGACTCAACACGACCATTTTCAATTGAAACTTCATTTTCAATATGTACCACGCTCCCCTTTCATAACGCTGCAGTCGGGCGCCGTGGTTACGAGGCCTTGCTGTTTGGGTTCCATCTTATAACAAGAATGAGAGTGCTGCTGGAGTGGCAATGCACCTGCCAGCAGCCCAGCGAGAGGCCACTACATATTTGTTCTAATTCCCCCTTCTCATCTGGAGCCTGACCCCGGGACCTCCTGCCCCTGCCCTGGTTCCTTACCCACCACCTCCCCGATCATGAAGACGAGACAGACAGCTGAGGCCACGTACAGCTGGAGGCGGGCCCTGCGCTTCCCCCGCTCCCCGCGGCTCGCTTCGCCAGCCTTCCCGTGACAGTGCTGCTGCTGAGGGGCTCCAGCCAGCTCCAGGGGGCTGAGGTCACACAGGAACCCGGGGAAGCGACGCGCCGCAGGCTGACTGCCCGGGCTGAGAGAGGGGAGAGAGAGAGAGCGGAGAGAGAGGGGAGAGAGAGAGAGAGGGAGGGACGGGAGAGAGAGAGGGAGGGGAGAGAGAGAGGGAGGGAGGGGAGAGAGAGAGGGGGGAGAGAGAGAGGGGGAGAGAGAGAGAGAGCGGAAGAGAGAGGGGAGAGAGAGGGAGAGGGAGGGGAGAGAGGGGAGAGAGAGGGAGGGAGGGGAGAGAGAGGGGGAGATGGGGAAAAGAGGGGAGACAGAGCGGGAGAGGGGGGAGAGGGAGAGAGAGAGGGAGGGGAGAGAGAGGGGGGAGAGAGGGAGGGAGACGGGGAGAGAGGGGAGAGAGGGAGGGAGGGAGGGAGGGAGAGAGAAAGGGAGGGGAGAGAGCGGGAGAGGGGGGAGATGGAGAGAGAGAGGGAGGGGGAGAGAGGGAGGGAGACGGGGAGAGAGGGGAGAGAGAGAGGGAGGAGAGAGAGGGGAGAAAGAGTGGGAGAGAGGGATAGAGAGGGAGAGGGGGAGAGAGGAAGAGATCCAGAATTTTAGAAGAATCACACAGGTTAATATTCACTCAAGCAGCTTTTTTGGCTTCAGTTTTAACAGTCTCATCCCTAAAAGGAAGAAAACATTCATTTTAATCACACTTTTTTATTGCAAATCTCATTCCTTTGGGGGTTGTGAAAGACGCTGTGCCACACAATCCTGATTCAGTTGCACACTATCTAAAATACAACTACTGGGTGAATGTTTGTTTAATTATAATAAACACTTCCATATTTTAGCCTTTTACACAACCTAGCTGAAATGGTTGGCTTAGCAGTTTGTTTACATTATCTAAGCCTATTCACCTGCCACTACTGTACATACCACAGCAGACAGGTATAGGTACTATTATCAACATGAGCAACAAGAAACAACACTGTAATACCACCCCCTCCACTTCACACTACACCAGCCCTGGTCCTGGGGAGCCACAATCCAGCAGCTTTTATAGGTACCCTACAATACCACCCCCTCCACTTCACACTATACCAGCCCTGGTCCTGGGGAGCCACAATCCAGCAGCTTTTATAGGTACCCTACAACACCACCCCCTCCACTTCACACTATACCAGCCCTGGTCCTGGGGAGCCACAATCCAGCAGCTTTTATAGGTACCCTACAATACCACCCCCTCCACTTCACACTATACCAGCCCTGGTCCTGGGGAGCCACAATCCAGCAGCTTTTATAGGTACCCTACAACACCACCCCCTCCACTTCACACTATACCAGCCATGGTCCTGGGGAGCCACAATCCAGCAGCCTTTATAGGTACCCTTAATTATCAACTTCTAAAGACTTGGAACAATTTCACTGCCTAGTTATGCAGTATTTTTGTTTTTTAATTTAAGTAGTAATTTGTTCAATTAAGTAATTTAGAGATAATTTGGAACAAAAAGCTGAACCCCCTGCAGCTCTCGGACCAGAGCTGACCACTCCTGATTTAATTTGTTTTGTTAAAGTACATGTTATTCCACATGTAACTAATACATTTTATATTGAATACAGACAGCTGCTGTTAACGATCACTAAAGTGTACTGCAGCGGGAGTTTGAAGCACAGCGCTTTCTCAAAACTAATATAGAAGTAACCTCAAGCACACATTTGTAAAATTGTTTTGCAAAGATAGCATACTTATTATTAGTAAACTGAATGCTTGCTTTCTTTCTCTTTGACTCTTCCTTTCTCTCCCCCTTTTCCTGACTGTTTTTCTCTCTTTTGTCTCTCCAAAATACAGTTAAAAACCCCTGGCAAACTGAAATGATGCTTTCTGTATTATACTATTATTTGAAAGGGGTCTGTTACTTATGTTATTTTGTAAGTCATTGTGTTTAATTTATTTACTTAGCAAAACCAATAAACAGAATTTTAAAAAATAATAATAATTAACACCGGGCAAAAACAAAACCGGATAAGCCCGGTAAAGATGTCACGTGAAAGTGTCTACATAAAAACTTGCGTCTTCTTGAAGAGCCCCTAGTGGCCATGTGAGGTTATAACCTATCAAATTCAATCAAACAAATTGAATCCCATGTTCGGCTCGTTCCCCACACGTATGCTGTGTTTGAAGACGGTCTTTATTTACTATATGTTTTAAGTCACGAAGAACAAGCTTTACTGTCTCTCGGTTTATACATTTCCTATATAGGAAGATGTATTCACAGTACTTTTCCTGTGCTATTCTAACTTGCCTAAGTACCGACTGTGACTACCGAGCATACTTTTTGAGAAAGAATTTAGTCTAACGTTTGTCACTGAATTTAATTTAGTATTTCTATTTAGTTATGGAAACAACACCACAAAGTACGGTTACGGACGCCTGATGTTTACCTTTATATTAACTTTGTGTTTTCAATATGCATACAGACAGTTTGTTTACTTAGGAGGAGGTGCTGTGCAAAAGACTCCCCATTTTTTTCAATATCCTCGTTTTAATCTTAATGTTTTGAAACCGCGAGAACAGAAAATGGTATATCTTTTCCTTAGAAAAAACTGAAGTGTACTATTAGTTACACAACACAGTACGCATGGCAAGGTATTGCGCAGCCTCTGTAAAACGGTTCATTCCATATTATTATTAAACTCACCTTCCATTCATTGTGTAGGTCTTTCGCGTCTCACTCAGAAGACTCGTCTTTTCATTGAAACCATCCATTTGATATTTTTTAACACGAATTTAAAAGAGCAGCTACAGGCTGTAAAGGTGTCGTCCAGCTCTTAACCCTTCCGCTTCAGTCTTATCTGAAGATCTTTTGTGAACCGAGTGCACTTTTTCTCCCGGCGTGAGAACCGACGGAAAAGGCAGTTTAATTGTGGTCGTGCGCAAACACCCTGAGCAAACCTGTCAGACTACAGTTTCTTTGTTAAGACCTCAATGACCGCCTTCAACCCACACCCCATGCTGATGCGTATTTAACATGTTTCAGTTTTACCCTATCCCGCTACCCCTGTTACTAATTTAAGAGTGTTGTGGGTATAAACTTATCTAAAATGTACTATAACATGCCAGCATCATTTAAGACATTTCAGAGAGCTACGTTCAGTAACTTTCAAAATGCTTTCAAAATGATCAAGCAAGTGCTATAAAACATGTTAATGTTTACGTTTTGTCTAAACTTAATTACGGTAAAATGTTTATAGATGTATTTAATATCCATCCTAAACAGTGTCATCTTATTGAAACGGGTAATTAATATGTAAACACACGTGGTAGATAACGCACCAACATCATATGGGGGAAACCACCACAGTCACGTCCCTATTGACAAAATTTCACTCCAGGGTCGTTTTGCAATCACTGCCCTCTCCCGTGATACCATCTCGTTGCAACATCAGATCTTACTAGTAAATTGTAGCAAACGACCTGGAAATTAAAAGAAAAGAAGAGAAAAAAAACGACACCGAAGCTAGAAGCTTTTATCAAAGGCCTGGGGTCAGTTTCCCACAGCACTGCTAGTCAGCATGCTGTCTTATTTTCACCTGTTTAAACACAATATATATTTTAAGATGGAACGATAAAGTTTAGTAGAAATCTTTTTTTAATGAACTGAATTGGATTTAGCAGGAGCAGGTGCTGGACAGAGTGAAGACTAGAGTTCATTCAAAGTGCGTTCTCATGCGGTCCGGAGATAGGTGTCATATAAATACTCTATTACAGGTAGGAACATGCTTTTTGTTGTTCTGTTTTCTACTGCTTTTTTGCATGCCATGTTAAAGTGAGTAAAGGGTATATCATCATATATAAAGATGAGGGTACACCCAACACCCAGCTGTACACAGCAATGTTAGGCAGGGTCCAGTGACACTATAAACCAGCAGATTGGAGCTCAGTGGTTTGGTATGCAGGGTCCAGGGACACTATAAACCAGCAGATTGGAGCTCAGTGGTTTGGTATGCAGGGTCCAGGGACACTATAAACCAGCAGATTGGAGCTCCAGTAGTTTGCTATGCAGGGTCCAGGGACACTATAAACCAGCAGATTGGAGCTCAGTGGTTTGGTATGCAGGGTCCAGGGACACTATAAACCAGCAGATTGGAGCTCCAGTGGTTTGCTATGCAGGGTCCAGGGACACTATAAACCAGCAGATTGGAGCTCAGTGGTTTGGTATGCAGGGTCCAGGGACATTATAAACCAGCAGATTGGAGCTCCAGTGGTTTGGTATGCAGGGTCCAGGGACACTATAAACCAGCAGATTGGAGCTCCAGTGGTTTGGTATGCAGGGTCCAGGGACATTATAAACCAGCAGATTGGAGCTCAGTGGTTTGGTATGCAGGGTCCAGGGACATTATAAACCAGCAGATTGGAGCTCCAGTGGTTTGGTATGCAGGGTCCAGGGACATTATAAACCAGCAGATTGGAGCTCAGTGGTTTGGTATGCAGGGTCCAGGGACATTACAAACCAGCAGATTGGAGCTCAGTGGTTTGCTATGCAGGGTCCAGGGACACTATAAACCAGCAGATTGGAGCTCCAGTGGTTTGCTATGCAGGGTCCAGGGACACTATAAACCAGCAGATTGGAGCTCAGTGGTTTGGTATGCAGGATCCAGGAACACTATAAACCAGCAGATTGGAGCTCCAGTGGTTTGCTATGCAGGGTCCAGGGACACTATAAACCAGCAGATTGGAGCTCAGTGGTTTGGTATGCAGGGTCCAGGGACATTATAAACCAGCAGATTGGAGCTCCAGTGGTTTGGTATGCAGGGTCCAGGGACACTATAAACCAGCAGATTGGAGCTCCAGTGGTTTGGTATGCAGGGTCCAGGGACATTATAAACCAGAAGATTGGAGCTCAGTGGTTTGTTATGCAGGGTCCAGGGACATTATAAACCAGCAGATTGGAGCTCAGTGGTTTGTTATGCAGGGTCCAGGGACATTATAAACCAGCAGATTGGAGCTCCAGTGGTTTGGTATGCAGGGTCCAGGGACATTATAAACCAGCAGTTTGGAGCTCAGTGGTTTGTTATGCAGGGTCCAGGGACATTATAAACCAGCAGATTGGAGCTCAGTGGTTTGGTCATGTCATCAAACTCCCAGATCCAATGACAGCCTGGGTTGTGTGTTGAGGTGAATTCCCTCAGCCTCCCTCCACTTGCTTTCAAAATGAATGAACTGGATTCATTTTAGGTAGGTGATTGATGTAACGCACTGTGAGTCCCCAGTGCCGTAAAATGCTCTAAAAGAGTTGTGCTTATAAGGGCAAAGGTGGATTACACCCCAATTCATTCATGGGGTAGCAGTGTGGAGTAGTGGTTAGGGCTTTGGACTCTTGACCAGAGGGTTGTGGGTTCAATCCCAGGTGGGGGACACTGCTGCTGTACCCTTGAGCAAGGTACTTTACCTAGATTGTTCCAGTAAAAACCCAACTGTATAAATGGGTAATTGTATGTAAAAATAATGTGATATCTTGTAACAATTGTAAGTCGCCCTGGATAAGGGTGTCTGCTAAGAAATAAATACAAATCCATTCTTCTTCTTCTTCTTCATATTATTATTATTATTATTATTATTATTATTATTATTGTGGTGATTGAATGACACATTCTTACAAAACAAATGAAAACCAAACTTCACAACTGCAATAAACATAACTTTGTTTATTTCATTGTACCATAATAACAATTTAATTCAACAACGGAAACTGAAATTACACCTGAATGCACCCCATAGTGATTTCAAGTATTTCCATTTTTTTTTTAAAGTTCACCATCCTGAACCAGCTAAAACAAATGGCATCCCAAATTCTACTGTGCAAAACACCTGCTGAAGATGGTCCAGCATGGCTACCAAGCGACAAACACATGTAAAGAAACAGCAGTGTGTCATTTTAAGCCCATTCTGGTTCATAAAATAACACACAACGTTAAAAAAAAATGTACATTTTGTTCCATTGATATCATGTACAAAAATAATATATCATATTATAAAACCTGTTCATTTTGACCAGTATAAAAAGTGTCCTTGCAGACTGCACCAATTCCATTCTGGAGAGGGGAGGGAGTTCATCAAAGAAATCCTGATGGTACTGTCTCTGTAACTGTCTCTCAGAGGAGTTTCAGAGACCTAACTGCAGGTGGCACTGTTTTCAAGGAAACCCCTTTAATGAACTAAACAGCAACGAGTTCTCTCAAACAGAAAGAAAATATATTTTCGTGAGGGAGGCTGGGGCTTTCAGCTCTGGAGGCCTGGGTTCAAATGCATTTGTGAAATGAGGTTGATGGAACTTAAACCCCAGTAAAATTCAAACAGTTGCATGCAATTCAACACGATAGTCAGTCTCTGCTTGAGAGGCTCAGGGCTGAATGATACCATGCCAAAGCCAATTCATTTGTAAACGATTATATCATATACATTGTGTAACATAGTAAAAAATACAGTTTTTTTTAATATATGGATTTTTTTAAAAATACATCCAGCAGCCACGGCCCAGACCCCTGTATAAAAAGTATGTGGAAAATATATTTTCCTTGCGTATGTGATGGTCTGCAGACAGTAAAATCACAAGTTATTTGCAGCCCCTCGAACTGCCACGCCTCCTAATGACAGGAGACGTGTCTCCACCCAATCACGTCGTTTCACATTGTCGCTGAAGTTCATCTGGTATTTCTTGAAAATACCTGCATTCGTTTTTCATCTCTGTTGTTTCTGCAGAAACAATCACTGTGGACCTGGGAAATGAAAAAGGAAAAAAACATTACCTAAAAATACATCAATAAAATGAAATGAAGAATGGATTCCAGTGTGTACTGTACTCTGACTCTCTTATAGAATGGATTCCAGTGTGTACTGTACTCTGACTGGCTTGTAGAATGGATTCCAGTGTGTACTGTACTCTGACTCTCTTGTAGAATGGATTCCAGTGTGTACTGTACTCTGACTGGCTTGTAGAATGGATTCCAGTGTGTACTGTACTCTGACTCTCTTATAGAATGGATTCCAGTGTGTACTGTACTCTGACTGGCTTGTAGAATGGATTCCAGTGTGTACTGTACTCTGACTCTCTTGTAGAATGGATTCCAGTGTGTACTGTACTCTGACTGGCTTGTAGAATGGATTCCAGCGTGTACTGTACTCTGACTGGCTTGTAGAATGGATTCCAGTGTGTACTGTACTCTGACTGGCTTGTAGAATGGATTCCAGTGTGTACTGTACTCTGACTCTCTTGTAGAATGGATTCCAGTGTGTACTGTACTCCGACTCTCTTGTAGAATGGATTCCAGTGTGCACTGTACTCTCTGACAGGGGCAGTCACTGCTCTCTTGCTATTTCTATCAATTATTTCAACCAAGGGGGTTGTTGTAAATAATGGGGCCGTGCATTGCACTGTACGTTTACACTATGCACCATGGAAATTGATGTGAAACTAAAGGAAACAAAACGTTTGCCTGCTTCACTTAGATTCTTAAGAGTTTTACTTGAGAATAGAAATGACAAGAATATGAAAAATGTGAACAATATAAACCGGGACCAACTGCAATCTTGCATTTCTCAAATCTTTGGAAGCTATGGGAAGTCTGAAAAGCTATAAAAGCTTGGTTCAGCCCCTTATTATCACAGTGACTGGGGGGACGGAGGATACAGAGGGCTTGTGTGAAATGTTTCCGATAGCGTGCAGGATTGCTCACAGTCCGTTTGCTTGTCAGCAGGGTCCTCCCCTTCCACTTCCTCTTCCTCTTCCTCTTCCTCATACTCCTCGTCATCCTCTGCAGGGACAAAAAAGAGCTGCAGTGTGGTCTAGTGGTTACAGCTGAGGGACTGGGAGGGAGGGAGGCAGTGTGGTCTAGTGGTTAGAGCTGAGGGACTGGGAGGGAGGGAGGCAGTGTGGTCTAGTGGTTACAGCTGAGGGACTGGGAGGGAGGGAGGCAGTGCGGTCTAGTGGTTACAGCTGAGGGACTGGGAGGGAGGGAGGCAGTGTGGTCTAGTTGGAGAGGTATAGTGTGTGTCTTATTAACAGCATTAGTTTCACTAGACAACCATATGTAAGACTGAAGAATAGCAGGGCAGGGGTGGAAATAAGACTCCTATTGCACAGCAGTTTCACCCATTCCAGGTTTTACTAAAACCAGGAATGGATCAAACTGCTCTGCAATGGGAGTCTTATTTCCATCCCTGCAGGGTATTTTTCAGAAGCCTGGTCACAGACTCTACTATTTGAATGGTTTAGTTTCACCTCAGTCTGGTCCTGTCCTTGTACCTGTGCCGAAGTCAATGCTCCGGAGCATGGCCTCCTGGTGCTCTGTGCTCAGGGTGAAGTGATCCATGCACTCGAACCCTGGCTCCGTCATCTGCACCTGCGACTGTTTGCAGGCGTCTGTGATACTGACAGGAGGAGAGAGGATGGGCTGCTTAGCATGAGACAGGTCCCTAATGAAAGGTACATTTGCACATTTTGCTGTTTTGCCATTCTTATCCCAGGGTGATACAATGCAATGATAACATAGTTTGCTATGTTTTTTTATATGCTTTACCACACCTCTCTGTGCTTTACAATGCTTCCCTATGCTTTACCAGACCTCTCTGTGCTTTACAATGCTTCCCTGTGCTTTACCATACCTATCTGTGCTTTACAATGCTTCCCTAAGCTTTACCACACCTCTTTGTGCTTTACAATGCTTCCCTATGCTTTACCACACCTCTGTGCTTTACAATGCTTCCCTATGCTTTACCACACCTCTCTGTGCTTTACAATGCTTCCCTATGCTTTACCACACCTCTCTGTGCTTTACAGTGCTTCCCTATACTTTACCATACCTCTCTGTGCTTTACAATGCTTCCCTATGCTTTATCATACCTCTCTGTGCTTTACAGTGCTTGCCTATGCTTTGCCTCTCTGTGCTTTACAATGCTTGCCTATGCTTTGCCATGCCTCTCTGTGCTTTATCACACTTTGGCTTTTACTGTGGGAAACATTTATAAGGAATATGCCAATGATAAAACATGTATTGTATTGAAGAATAAATACACAGACAAGGGACCAAAGAAAGCAAGAATCTGAACATGATAAATGTAGCCGAGGGAAAGACAATGTGCAGCAGACAGAAACACAAGCTGCAGGACTTCTGTATTTACCATGAGGGGAACTTACTTTTTAATGAGCTTTTTGGCATCCTGTAGGAGAGTTGGGGAAGGCAGGCAGACAGGTAAAGAAAGAAAGAGAGAAATACAATTCAGTGAATGGAAGTGTAGAGGAAAGTAGAACCGGAATTCAGATTGTTAATAAAGTTCATGTTGAATGCCCCTCCCAGTCCCTCAGCTCTAACCACTAGACCACACTGCCTCCCTCCCTCCCAGTCCCTCAGCTCTAACCACTAGACCACACTGCCTCCCTCACTCCCAGTCCCTCAGCTCTAACCACTGGACCACACTGCCTCCCTCACTCTCTCCCTCTCCCTCAGCTCTAACCACTAGACCGCACTGCCTCCCTCCCTCTCTCCCTCTCCCTCAGCTCTAACCACTAGACCACACTGCCTCCCTCTCTCCCAGTTTCTCAGCTCTAACCACTAGAACGCACTGCCTCCCTCTCTCCCAGTCCCTCAGCTCTATCCACTAGACCGCACTGCCTCCCTCCCTCCCAGTCCCTCAGCTCTAACCACTAGACCACACTGCCTCCCTCCCTCCTAGTCCCTCAGCTCTAACCACTGGACCACACTGCCTCCCTCACTCTCTCCCTCTCCCTCAGCTCTAACCACTAGACCACACTGCCTCCCTCCCTCCCAGTTCCTCAGCTCTAACCACTAGACCGCACTGCCTCCCTCCCTCCCAGTCCCTCAGCTCTAACCACTAGACCACACTGCCTCCCTCCCTCCCAGTCCCTCAGCTCTAACCACTAGACCGCACTGTCTCCCTCCCTCCCAGTCCCTCAGCTCTAACCACTAGACCACACTGCCTCCCTCCCTCTCTCTCAGCTCTAACCACTAGACCACACTGCCTCCCTCCCTCCCAGTCACTCAGCTGTAACCACTAGACCGCACTGCCTCCCTCCCTCCCAGTCCCTCAGCTCTAACCACTAGACCACACTGCCTCCCTCCCTCCCAGTCACTCAGCTGTAACCACTAGACCGCACTGCCTCCCTCCCTCCCTCCCTCAGCTGTAACCCCCACGACCCTCTCCCTCCCAGCTCGGGTGCTTCTCTTTACCAGCAGGAAGGCTGCGATGCCGGTCTCTTCCATGGAGTGGATGGCACTCTCCACCAGTTTGGTGCTCCCCTCCAGCTGCTCCTTGAACTGCTGGACCAGGCCACGCACGTAGCCCGTCTTCTCCTCCTGCTGCAGGGTGATCCTGCTCTGCAGCTCCCCCTTCTTCTCCTCCAGGATGGCATAGAGCAGGTCGAAGTGCTCGCTCAGGCTCTGCTTCTGCCGCTGACTGTTCTCCTGCAGGGGGGGGACCAACCACGCCAGCCATTGGTATAGGGTCCCCGAGCGCCTGATGCACCACCAGCTTGAGTTACAGGAGCTCTTTAGCTGAACCGTGAAGTTGACAGTTTCGAGCCCAGCTCCTGCCTTGCCATTTAATACAATAGGCTGAGACGCCGATCCATTACATTAAGAACCCTGACCCCTAATGGCCTTTTATTGTAATTACATTTGCTGCTTGCTGTGTGCTCCGGGACTGGGTACCATGTGTGTCATTCCACGGTCATGGCAAAGGGGGCTTGGTTACACTCGAATTCAAGCATGTAATTAACCAGCTGACTCACGCTGTCTCTTTATATGAATGGTAAAATTCACTGATCACGCCCAGTCCCTGATTTACCATTAAATTCAATGGGCTGATGTGATGATCTGTTACACCACCAGGGAAAGAACACGTTGGGGTCTTTTGACATGAGCTTCCAAACCATCGCAGCTCTTCATACCAGCTCCCTAAAAACACCAGTGTCTGTATTACTGTATAACTGCCTGTAAAACTAGCCTCCCAAAGACCTTTCAGACTTCGTCTGGGTATAATCCAAACTACTAATTTAATACAAATATATCTGTCTTCAATTTCTACCCTTATAACAGAGTAAATTTGCTGTGTCATTTTGCTGTAGTTATACTATGCATTTGCCATGCTTTACCATGGATTGCCATGTTGTAATATGCTGCCATACCTCTCTAGGCTTTACTATGCCTACCTGTGCTTTACCATGCTTTCAATATGCTTTACATTTTGCTATGCTTTGACTAAACTTTTCTCAGGGTAATCGCTTGTTTCCTGCACTGCTCCAGCTTGTTCACCTCTATGGTCTTGCAGGTGTCCTCCAGCTGGGTCATGATGGCCTGGATGCGGTCATTTCCAGCCATCAGCATGGTGATCCCGTTGCTGAGCTCCGTCTGCAGGGAGAGAGACAGGGTGGATTAACTCTCGCACTACCAAGCGCTTCACTAATTACAATAAGGGCCCCTTGAAATGATTGCAAATATAAATATTTGTAGACTATGAGACATGTCAACGGGAATGACCCGAAAAGTTTACCACAGTAAATCTGCAGTTTTCCAATGCTTTCCCCATGATTAGAGAATGCATTTTACTATGCTTTGCCAGTTGTTTTTTATATGCTCTACAATGCTTACCTGTGCTTTAGCATGCTTTCACTGTGCTTCATTACAATGCATTGCTTTTGCTGTGCTCATTTTCTATAAGGGGACTGGGAGGGAGGGATGAGTGACACTGCGGGGCTGTGGAGCTCCTTACAGGGACACATTCCTCCTACGCTCTGTCTCTGAGAATAGAATCAGGGGGAGAGGAGGCAGGACTGGCCCATCTGTGGAGCTCGGCTCTCCTACTGCTGAGTCGCCACATCTCAAGAGAGCAGCTGACAGCTCCACTCACTCCACAGCTTCATCCACGGCTATAAAGCACTCGATAGTGGTGAACAGAGAAATGACAAACGTTTCCACTTCAGGTCTTTCTCAATGTCCTCTCTTCATTGAGCTTTACACAGATTATTTTGAATTGTTACTTTGTGATGTTACAGTTGTTTCCTGTCTGTGTGTGTGTGTTGGGGGGGAGTCAGTAGCACTCATCCAGCGATGGAGCAGTGGAGCAGTGGAAGAGGGCTGAGCTCAAGCAGGGCAGATACAACTGCTCCTGCCCCCAGCCTCTATATTTAACCTCTTTACTGTAGCTGGAAGGTGGTGATAACCTCTCTGTATTTAGAATCTGTACAGCAGCATGCATTCCACTGCACTTGCAGAGGCGTGACAAGCAAGTCCACGCTGTCTGGAGGGTCTTTTCAGTTGAGCAATAAAACAGAAAGGCTCAGCCAAGCCACTGCAATCAGGGGATCTGAGCAATAAAACAGACAGGCTCAGCCAAGCCACTGCAATCAGGGGATCTGAGCAATAAAACAGAAAGTCTCAGCCAAGCCACTGCAATCAGGGGGTTTGGAAGGAAAGCCAGCCCCCCTCATCACAAAGCTTTCACTTGCAGCTCTATAGACTGCTGTTAAGAAGGCATCGGCAGTCCAGAACACATACCTGGTGATCGAACAGTATGTTAGAACAATAACTTCAAAACACTCAATCAAAATTCAATGGAAAAATGTAATGATTTCATGATTTCAATGTTTCTGAAATCTCAGGGCTGCTACAGAGAGCATGCAGGCTTGATGGTCATTACCTTCTGCTGCTGGAAGACGTTCTGCAGTGGGGAGACCTCGCAGTCCTTGTGCGCCCCGAACACTTTGCACATGGAGCAGGTGGGGACCTGGCAGGTCAGGCAGTAGATGTTGATCTTCTCGTCCTTGTGCTCCTCGCACATGGGCTGGTCACACTTCTTCAGGGGCCTGCTGGAGTTCACACACAGCAAGGGCCAGCGTTACACTACTGCAGCAGCACCCTCCCACTCCCACTCCCACTCCCACTCAGCACTCCCACTCCCACTCGCATTCCCACTCAGCACTCAGCACTCCCACTCCCACTCCCACTCGCATTCCCACTCACCACTCCCACTCAGCACTCACACTCACACTTACACTCCCACTCCCACTCACACATGCGCCCACCCACCATGCCTACCAACTACATGTATATTATAGTTACGTTTGCTCCTTTTCCACTTTTATTTTTCAGGGGCTCGCAAAATAGCTTTTATATGAATTTATTTATTAGCCAGTTTTTTTTTTTTGTTTGTTTTTTTTTTTTTTAACTCAATGGGCCTGATTTTCTACCCAACTCCTGGAACCAACTCCCCAGTAATGTTGAAGCTGACACCCTGGGATCCTTCAAGAAGCTGCTTGATGAGATTCTGGGATCAATAAGCTACTAACAACCAAACGAGCAAGATGGGCCAAATGGCCTCCTCTCGTTTGTAATCTTTCTTATGTTCATACACTGATTATGATGGAGTCATTTTTCCTGTCCTCCCCACTTCTTTACACCTCGATTTACATGATTGCTACAAGTCACCCTAATTCCCGTGGGGAGGGGCCCGCCTGCCGTGAGGGATACAAACACACCCGAAAACAGCTAAACGACCCAGTGCAAACATTTGTCCTGTAGACTTTCTTAGTTTCCTATAGTTTTACCTTATCAACAATGATGAAGGCATTCAACTACACAGATTAGACTATCTGTTCACCTAAACAGCTGCACATCTAAAGGATGGTTCATACTGTTGGAATCAGTACTGAGTGCTTTCTTGTGCGTGTGTGAGAGAGAGTTTCAGGGTGTTTCAGATTATCTTTCATGGTCTAGCTGACACTGGTTATATTGGGACTCCTTTTAAGGCTGTGCTCTATAAATTGCAGGGTTCAGAGATCAGCAGTCACCAGTATCACTTCCGCAGCCCTTATAATATATAGAAGCATTCAGGGGTGCACTGTCCTGTATAATGAGGTCAGTAAAAAAAAAAAAACACTGTCAAGGACACTGTCTCCAAATGTGCCCCTATAAACAAACGTTATTCACAGAAATCACAAAATACCAGGGAAATGATAAACAAGAAGCACCAACCATTAACTCTGATGAATTTCTACTGGAATACAATGTAAATAAAGGGAGTACAAGTTGTGTGTTAGGTGTGAGGGGGCTGTGTGTTAGGTTGCTGTGTGTTAGGTGTGAGGGGGCTGTGTGTTAGGTTGCTGTGTGTTAGGTGTGAGGGGGCTGTGTGTTAGGTTGCTGTGTGTTAGGTGTGAGGGGGCTGTGTGTTAGGTTGCTGTGTGTTTAGGGTAAGTGGCTCCTCTGACCTGGTGCTCTCCTCCTTGTAGATATCAATGATGTTCTCCACCAGCAGGTTCCTCTGCAGCCCGTACACGCCGTGCCGGTCCAGCACCACCTCGTGCCGGCAGGACGGGCAGCGGAACCGGCCGCCGGTGATGTTGGTGCCGCGGGACGTGTAGTACGGGTTCGCCGCCTGGGAGACAGAACAGCCAGCGTCACAAAAACAGTAGACAGGTACGACCAGATACACTACATGTGTGACAGTGTAACACCTAACGTAAGTTTCACAAGGTTATACGTGTTCTGAAAGAAGCTTTCTTTAAATGGTGTGTGGTGTGTTCTTAATACAAGTTATTAACACATGACCAAAAAATCGATCCTCATACAAGAGATTTAAAATTGAGCGCAACACTGCTGGAAGGCTGCCCTGTATACTGTGAGATCCATTGCTTTGTACACTGGGCACTAATTCAAGTTTGAAATGCTTTTGCATGAAACAAACATTATATCAGATCTAAGACCTTGTGCATTTTCAGGAATTGCTTTATTAATTATTTTGTACTAGGAACAAATCCTTTTAAAAAAGTGTAAGTTAAACATTGCTTCTATAAATCGATTATATAATGCAAACCTTCCTTATAGATTGGAGTTCATTTTCACAAAACTGGTTTGGCAGAGAGTCAGGTAGATCCCGGGTCCAGACAGAGCCGGAAGCAGTGGGATCACAAGTGTTTAGTTGGGAAGGTGAGGGTTATACCAGTAGTAAGGGAAGGGAACCCCAGATTCAAGATACACCTTTGCAGTCGAATCTTTCCAGCTCAAGTGGACCAAACCCTGGGGACGGTGTTTCCCCCATTTGCAGGAGCTGAGATATTCCTGTGTCCCCACATGGGGAGAAGGTGTCTGAATTGATCAAACAAACATGTTTAAGACCTGAGTAAAACCTTTTCTCTATACGAGTGACACCCTAGACGCCCCCTGTGCTCCACTTGAGGACCCTTATCCAGTTCACTGAGCCCGTTTGATTCCAGGCTCCACTCCCGTAGGGGGAGCAGTGTCCCTCACAAGGGCGTTTAAGGTTGTGCTTGTTAGTGACTCAGGGACAGGTTTGCTTCCTTTTGATATTGTGCCAAGTTGGCAGTGCCCTTTTTCTAAAAACAGAACAGAACAATGTGAATGCACTGTGCCACACTGTATTGCAGTGCAAAAAGATTAATTTAAGAATGCAAACATGTGCCTAAATGGTTTGTTGCATTAACCATCCGATTTTCCTAACTCCTTGTGGTAACTACATAGAAAGCTATCTTTAGTAACACCAGCTGTGTCTTTACTGCGCTCCTTCTTCATGGAATTCCATTTCAATCTCGCTACGACTTTGTTCCACGCTGGGACAGCTTCACTAAGCCAAGCTCTAAGCTCCATTTTTTTCCACAAGAAAATGGAAATAACTTGGAATGTTAATTGAGGAGATTATTTTGAAGCATTATCAGTTTTCTTGTCCTTATAAAAGTGTACTGGTAAAAGCACAGCAAAAACTAGAGAAGTACATATTGAGAAAGGTATTCCTGCCCAATTTAGCATGGCAAACACAATTTATAGACATTTCACTTCTAAACAGAACAAAGAATAAGCTTGACACATATTCCAATCCCCTAGATTTTAATTGGCTTATTTTTTACCATAACAAAAGAGGACGTGAATCGTGATCTCAGTACTTATTGTAGTTCTTGGTTTGACTCCATCTCTTTGAATATTTGTCTTTTAATAGAAGTGTCTCATTAATGCTCTTTCACCTAACCCCACATCATACAATGTGGCCCATCAGGATCACATGTATATTTTTGGAACTTCTCTTTTAGATAAAACTAGACGTTTAGAAAAAAATGTCTGAATGTTTAAAACTTTATGACCTTAATCGCAGAACACAAATGCTGTTTCAGATTTTTTTTTTTTACACTGTTCAAAAATACACAAATTCAGTTAAAACGCGGTCAGGCTGAGTGGACAGCGATTTGTCATGTACTGTACTATTCTTCACCTAATTCGCTGCTTTCAAATTTTTTTTTATGTGCCACTCAGAAATGGAAATAAAGAGCGAGCGCGGTGCCTTCCTGGTCAAGCCTCGTTCTGAAATACTCGCCTGGAAGACGTCGTTGGCGCACTTGCGGCACAGGTTGTGCTGGCAGGGTAAGATCACCACAGGCTTGGAGAACATCTCCAGACAGATGGGGCAGATCAGCTGCTTCTCCAGGTTGTCCATGGAGTCGGAGCCCCCGATGATACTTGACTGGTAATCCATGCGGACGGGAGATCAGCGCACTAATACACAGTACAGAATGATATATCCAACTCTATCTTCTCTCTTTCTAGCCCCCTTTGTGCCAGTCAGGGATGCTCCTGTGTGGATGTAGAGAGGTTAGCTAGCGGGTGTGTGTGTGAGTTAGGGTCTGTCTGTCACTTAGCAGCTAGACTATTTATACCGTCCCGTCAGCAGTTCTGTAGCTACACTCCTCCTTCACATTCCTGTGATGCTATGCACGGTTTTTGAACTGAAATAAACAGCTCCCCTCCCCTCCCCTCCCCTCCCCTCTCCAGTGATCGGGACAGCTTGTTCAACCAACTGCTTTCATCACATTGGGAGACACTCCTGGCTGATTAGAATAAACAGGCCACATGTTATAAGCTGTGTGCCAACACTTTGGGGTTTGTTAAATGTTTGTTTGTTGTTTGTTTGTTTGTTTGTCGGAGGTCGGGGAAACAGAAACATGAGCGCACTGCTTTCCAGTTTGCAGTATCTGTCCATTTGTCTATGCTTATGGCACCCTCATTGGTGCATAAACCTACAGAAGCACTTTTCTAATTGAGATGGCACTTTGTGGGTGGGAGGTGCAAGGACAAACATGACACTCAGGCTTCACACACAGGATGCTGGGCGTCGCCATTCAGGTAACATGTATTTGAAATGAGATCTGCTACTTATTACTGTAATATCTGCTTGCACGCCCCCGATTAGTACCTGCAGTATCTTGGCTGCCTCGATTAAGATAACAGGAGCTCGTCCAGGATTAGAGTGCTAATCAGAGACTGTGGGACCAGTCCTTAAGGGTCTGCTTCTCCTTTGGTTAGACTGCATTTGTCATGCTTTTTAATCTGCTTTACCATGTTTTAACGTTAGTGTGGGGATCAGTGAGGTATCGTTCCCGTTCCCATTCCCAGAGGCTTTGTTATCCTCACAGGGTGTGCATATCCCCAGCGAGGGGAGTATAGTGGAAGTTCCTATGAGTGAAACTTGGTAAAGACCTTCTTTAGCACAAGTTATTAAGGGTGTCAGAATCTGGGGGTGTTTGGAGGCTTCATGCATTGTCCATGTTTGTATTAAGAGAAGGCACTGATGTAATTGTGATGGCTGCTTTGAGTATTTCTTAATGTAGCACTATTGAGTGTTTATATCATTGTAGATGTCAAATATTAGCCCGACTCCAGTCCAGGAGAGGGATACAGTGGGGTTATCAGTTTCAAACGCATCATTTAGGAAACAGCTTTCAAGATTCGACTCTACAGTATCTGCAGGAGGCTGTCAGCCCCCCGTGTGTACCGTGGGTAAGGAACACTTTGTTTATCAGGATGAGATCACTTGACCCCTGTTGATTCCAGACCAGCTTCCTGGAAAGAGAGTGGGAGTGGTGGGGGCCCAGGGCAGCAGACTGGCTCTGTGCTGTGCTGGTAAAGGCGTACATACCACACATTGTCAGGATGCTGTGTAAATGAAAAAAAAAAATGTTTTCGTGGCTTTCTATGTAGCAAAAAAAAGTTTTAATGTCAAAAAAACATGTTTTGTGTATCTTATTTATAATTTTTAATAAAATAATGCACATAAAACAATCAAACTAAACAGACGCACGCAGTTCCTTCTAGTAAGGAGTAAGCAGCTTTAAGTTACAATCTCATTGTTTTTTTTTTCCTTGTGTTTTGCTGGCAATACAGATGGGTGTTCACTAGATGGCGCTTGCACTTTCTAACATAAAGCTGATCTATCCTATGTCACATATGTTTATGGCTGGCAACTAGAACTGACGAGCGCCTCAACCTCTGTGGGCTCTTTCGTATGGTGGTTAAGATGCTTGCTGACGGTATGTGAGGTCACCGGTTCATGCCAGCCTCCACTGTGTTACAAGAGAAACGGTTCATGCCAGCCTCCACTCCGCTACAAGAGAAACGGTTCATGCCAGCCTCCACTGTGTTACAAGAGAAACGGTTCATGCCAGCCTCCACTGTGTTACAAGAGAAACGGTTCATGCCAGCCTCCACTGTGTTACAAGAGAAACGGTTCATGCCAGCCTCCACTGTGTTACAAGAGAAACGGTTCATGCCAGCCTCCACTGTGTTACAAGAGAAACGGTTCATGCCAGCCTCCACTGTGTTACAAGAGAAACGGTTCATGCCAGCCTCCACTCCGTTACAAGAGAAACGGTTCATGCCAGCCTCCACTCCGTTACAAGAGAAACGGTTCATGCCAGCCTCCACTGTGTTACAAGAGAAACGGTTCATGCCAGCCTCCACTCTGTTACAAGAGAAACGGTTCATGCCAGCCTCCACTGTGTTACAAGAGAAACAGGCGAAGCACCTTAGATTTTTTTTTTTCTTCCTCTGGTCTGAGCCGCTTTAGCACTTGACTCCCAGGAGGTATTCTGGACTGCTCCCAGCTCACTCAGCTGCTTGACCGGGTTCATCACAATATTGATGCTGGGTCTCCTAGCAAAGGGCTGTGTCTGGATTAGCCCAGTTTAGAGCTCCTGTGGGGAGCGGGGGCAGCTGTAACCTAACACTCACAGACCAGTAATTGCATGGAGCAGGGCAGTCATGGGTACTAGTGTACCCAGGATAGTACAGGATTCAAAAAATGTTTAAAAGAATATTTAAACATGTTGAAACAAAAATTCCAAGCAGTTTTAAAATACAGTGCAAAAACAGCAAAGTGTTTAGAAACAGTACGTCCACCATTATCAAATAGTTTTTTTTTTATTGTGTTTTTATCTCATGTCTCCTCTCTTGACACTATTTCAATTAGTTGTCGTTCTACCCCTATTCACACTGGTTTCACAGGGCTCCATCTATCTTGGACTTCCTTACTCAAGGTAACATTAGCCACGCCAAGATTAGTGCTGCTCAGTGTCTGTGAATCTGGTTGTAGAAATGATTCCCTGATGTCTGAGCTGTTTATAGAGCTCTGCTCTGAGACCCTGCCTTTTGCTGACAGCTCCATTAAGGCTCCAGTATACGCAGCTTGCAGCTGGACTTGTAGAGAGCTGTGGATTTGAAATGTCCTGTGCCAGTTACATCATGTGAGAGGAATGCATGGGGGGCTGTCTGAGAGGGGAGTCGGGGGGGGGGCATGTGATAAGGGGTCAGGGTGGGGCCTGTGTGAGAGGGGGGTCAGAGGGGGGTCTGTGTGAGAGGGGGGTCAGGGGGTGGGGTCTGTGTGAGAGGGGGGGTCAGAGGGCGGGGTCTGTGTGAGAGGGGGGTCAGGAGGCGGGGTTTGTGTGAGAGGGGAGTCAGAGGGCGGGGTCTGTGTGAGAGGGGGGTCAGGGGGTGGGGTCTGTGTGAGAGGGGGGTCAGAGGGCGGGGTCTGTGTGAGAGGGGGGTCAGGGGGCGGGGTCTGTGTGAGAGGGGGGCCAGGGGGTGGGGTTTGTGTGAGAGGGGGGTCAGAGGGCGGGGTCTGTGTGAGAGGGGGGTCAGAGGGCGGGGTCTGTGTGAGAGGGGGGTCGGGGGGTCCTGTGTGAGAGAAGGGTCAGTGAGATCCTGTGTGATAGGGGGACAAGGGGGCAGGGCCTGTGTGAGAGAAGGGTCAGGGGGATCCTGTGTGATAGGGGGGCAAGGGGGCAGGGCCTGTGTGAGAGCCTCTCCAGGAATTCCTCGGGCATCCAGCTACAGGATCCAACAGCCACGGCTATTTTCAACAGGAGCGCTGCCCTAACAGGCTGTAAACTCTAGGAAAAGTCAGTTATAGAAAGTCAGTTATAAAACTATACCCTGTACAGTATCTGACTTACATGTGCAGTTTTAATGAACCATATGTTATAGGAAGCAGTGTCCATTAATTCGGGTTTCGGTCAGACACTCCATTTTTTTTTAAGGTTCTGTGTCTGGTACTGACATAAAGGTGAACAGGTTTTATTTTTTTTTGTAGTGTGTCCAGTTATCCCCCCCCCCCCCCCCCGATTTTCTCCCAGTGTGGAATGCCCAGTCGCTATTCCCCTCACCGCAGCAATTCCCCACATGACTCAGGAGACCCGAAGGTTCAGTGGGTGTCCTCCGATCCCATGACCAACCAGATTCCTTTAACACCCAGCAACTCGAGAGCGGATGTCAGCGAGCTACAGACCTCTGGAGGACAAAACATGCTGTGAGAATGTTGCTGTCCAGGACACTTCCTCACTCGCTACCCTGTAACACGTCAGAGAGGCTCACATTCCTTTTGAGACTGGTTCTTGTGTAACATCAGAAATGTGCCCACACTTGAACACTGAAGCACCTGCCAACCGAGCACCTCTGGCGCAAACAGGAGGTAGTCCAATACCCAGCTGCTATAAGAAGCCTGGCCTGGCCGGGGGTGGAATGTGTTTTTCATTGTAAACTAATGCCTGAGTTTGTGAATCTGTGTCACTGTCTGAAACGAGAGGGGTTTTCCCAGGCAGGAATGCAGAGCCAAGTCGCTCCATGTGTGCTGTCTGTCACTCCCAGCACTGCGGCTTTAACCCCTGAGGAGACACAGCTGACAGAGAGAAGAGCACATCGTAAGAGATTGCAGCTGACAAGACATACTCAAGTATTTCCATTTCAAAACATACCAAGTACTAGATTCAAGACAGTTCTCAGTTTCTATGCCTTGCTCTTAGGAAACCTGTTACACTTCCTAGGTCATCTCAGCAGTGTCTTCTGGGTCAGTGTTACTTGCTGAAAGCATGTCAATCAATAGGGGTAGCAGGTGGTTGGCCAATGACAGGAAAGAAGTCACTGAAGGGGTGGGCAGAAGTTTCATCTTTAATCTAGCGTACTACCAAATATCGAGCTGTAAAATACAAGGTTTGCTGTAACAAGACAGTCTTTTGTTAGCTACAACAAATTTAAAGGACAATCAGCAGGTTGTGGTGATTCATTTGCTCTCATTAGCCCGTTACATTATCACTGGTGTCTCTTCACTTTTGCTGAGAATACAACCAATGGCTGGGTCTGTTTATAAGCAGAGCACCGTGACCTGAAAGGCTGTGAAATAACTTCATGCAACGCAAGACTGTAACCACAGGATCTCATGCATGAGCCGGTCACCATGACTTAGTTCCTTATACTAGAGGCATGGAATGTACTGTAGTGTCTGCTTCTCAATTGATTGGTTCAGCAGTGTAGAGGCAGCGCTAGCACTTTAGCGTCTGCTCCTCATTTGATTGGTTCCACAGTACAGTATATAGAGGCAGCGCTAGCACTGTAGCGTCTACTCCTCATTTGATTGGTTCAGCAGTGTAGAGGCAGCGCTAGCACTTTAGCGTCTGCTCCTCATTTGATTGGTTCCACAGTACAGTATATAGAGGCAGCGCTAGCACTGTAGCGTCTACTCCTCATTTGATTGGTTCAGCAGTGTAGAGGCAGCGCTAGCACTTTAGCGTCTGCTCCTCATTTGATTGGTTCCACAGTACAGTATATAGAGGCAGCGCTAGCACTGTAGCGTCTACTCCTCATTTGATTGGTTCAGCAGTGTAGAGGCAGCGCTAGCACTTTAGCGTCTGCTCCTCATTTGATTGGTTCCACAGTACAGTATATAGAGGCAGCGCTAGCACTGTAGCGTCTACTCCTCATTTGATTGGTTCAGCAGTGTAGAGGCAGCGCTAGCACTTTAGCGTCTGCTCCTCATTTGATTGGTTCCACAGTACAGTATATAGAGGCAGCGCTAGCACTGTAGCGTCTACTCCTCATTTGATTGGTTCAGCAGTGTAGAGGCAGCGCTAGCACTTTAGCGTCTGCTCCTCATTTGATTGGTTCCACAGTACAGTATATAGAGGCAGCGCTAGCACTGTAGCGTCTACTCCTCATTTGATTGGTTCAGCAGTGTAGAGGCAGCGCTAGCACTTTAGCGTCTGCTCCTCATTTGATTGGTTCCACAGTACAGTATATAGAGGCAGCGCTAGCACTGTAGCGTCTGCTCCTCATTTGATTGGTTCCACAGTACAGTATATAGAGGCAGCGCTAGCACTGTAGCGTCTACTCCTCATTTGATTGGTTCAGCAGTGTAGAGGCAGCGCTAGCACTTTAGCGTCTGCTCCTCATTTGATTGGTTCCACAGTACAGTATATAGAGGCAGCGCTAGCACTTTAGCGTCTGCTCCTCATTTGATTGGTTCCACAGTACAGTATATAGAGGCAGCGCTAGCACTTTAGCGTCTGCTCCTCATTTGATTGGTTCCACAGTACAGTATATAGAGGCAGCGCTAGCACTGTCATTTCTTTGTTCCTCATTTGATGGACGCTTTGAGACCCAGCCAATTGTGCGCCGCCCCCTGACGTGTATGTAGGTCCTGTTGATTAGTGTTCTGCAAGATTTGAGGTAGCTCAAATAAAATGGGCTGTTTCAGTTTGTCCACACTGTGCATAACGACTTTGCAGACACCCTGGGGTTCAATTCTAATGATCTAAACAGTGGATCTTATTATGGAAGCAAACGCACAGGCAAATGGAAACACACACGCAAACACACACACACACAAACACCAGGTATGTTATTTCCATACAGGCTGACGTTAACAAACACAGACCTAACTAGTTTGTAAAACGCTGCACCACTGGCCCCTTGTGGCTCAGTACACACTGCCGGAAAAAACACAGCTGACCTGAGAAGCATTTTGTCCATTTGAACAATTGATTACAGTCATATTTAGTGGGTCATTTTAGACTAGACTATTTTAACATACATGAATAAGACATTTTCAACAAAAAAACAGCCCGCTATTAACCCTGATATTAATAAGAAAAATAGGAAATTTCTTATTTGCACCGTTTTGTTTTTCAAAAAAGATAAATCCATGTCAATGTTACAAAGAATAAAAACAGAGAACCTTATAGATAGCATACAAGGAATTCTGCGATGAACTAATGAAGAATAGCGTTCCTGTTCTTCACCTGTGTACCAGCAGCATTTACAGACGAGATGAAATCCATTCCTTAATGAAATGAACAGACAGCGAGGATAAATGTACTTTATTAAATACAGAAAACTGCAGTACAGCCAATATTCTGTATATTATACCAGTATACAATAGCACCCTTTACCTACGTGTTCAATGTAGGCCTAGTCTGTAACAGAGTATATAAACAGAACACAGAAATCCCAATATTGCTCTCTAAGTTCCTTGGCAAGGGCATTAGAAATAGCATCTGTTTTATAAAATACTATACACTACATACCTGTATGTATGTTTAAAAGCCACCATATTACAAAGTGCATACCTGAGACCCATGCAGGTTTAAACACAGAGAAAACAAAAGGAGAAAACCGAATTCAGGTGACAACGACACAGTACGTAAGTGAAACCAGACATTTGACCAAACGGAAAGAAATGTCAGGCTTCAGATAAAAAGTTAGTATGTAAAGGGTCGATCTGATCTGCATGTATTTATTCACAGCACAGACATCACAAAGAGCATTTAGGAAGTAAACCCTCACAGAACACATTGAAACCTCATCATTGGTAACTACGCAGAATTTTAATGGGAATAAAAAGGTGTGCATTTTTTATTTATTTTTAAATTTACAGTGCTGCCCAATTATTTTACCCCCAATTTTCTTGCCAATTTAGAATTTCCAATTCCCCTCACAGCTCAGCAGAACTGAAGGTTCAGCGGGCGTCCTCTGATCCCACGACCAAGCCAGCTTCCTCTTCTACACCCAGGAACTCGAGAGCGGGTCAGCGAGCTACCGGCCCCTGGAGGACAAAGGCCAGCCCTGCAGGTCCTGCCTGAGCTCACTGGGCACCTGGCCAGTAGGGTCCGCTGTAGCGCGATGAGGAGAAACAGTCCTGGCTTTGCCTCCCTAACCAGCGGGAGGGCCAGAGCCAATGCAACGCTCCCTCCAGAATCCCCAGCGAAGACCGGCGACTCTGCGCAGCCAGGACAAGAACCTGTGCTCCCGACTGTATGACTCACCGTGCAAACCACACGGCTGAGCTTCTACCAGGGAGACACTCAGGACCTCCAGGTGTGTATTTCTATTTGAAAATAAATACATTGATTTATCATTTTTAACTTTTTGTTAAAAAAAAAAACAGCAGCCAACAAGAGTTGAGAAGACAGTAGGTGACGGGTGAAGCATAATCCTGTAAGCCCCTCTGGTTCAGAACCATTAAGGTGATTCTAAATTCTCTTGGACATTCTGCAGCTGTTGCTGTTGAAAACACAACCCAAGTGAAGGATGTCCCTTTGAAAAACCTACATTCTGCTTTTTTAATATTAGCAGTCAAATTCACAACTAGAGTTGGTATTATTAGACCATTATTACACTAGCACTTCTTTTAAGTGTTGGACACACTATGCCCACTCTGTGGAGGTCCTATGATCTTGTTTTTTGTGTCCATTGATAGCTGTATATAAAGTTGTGTGTCCGTGTGTTACCATAGTGACTGTACAGCACCAGCCTTGCCCTCTTGTGGTGGAGAGCTGAGCTGTCTTGTCGGTCTCAGGGTGATGTCATTGCTCCTGCTTTCTCTGGCTTTTTCCCTTTCGACAGAGCGGCCACCTGCTTCATGAGCTCCCTGTTGCGGGCCTGCAGAAGGGAACAAGAGAAGGGGGATCTGTAGCATGCATTACAACCCTCAGTAACAGCACAGCACAGTGTGATGAAGCACAGTGAAAGCATCGTAGTGCAGGGAAGCATTGCAAAGAGGCATGGTAAAGCTTATTAAAAAACACAACAAAACTAAGTAAACTATGGTAAATGCCAACTCCCCAGTAATGTTGTTGAAGCTGACACCCTGGGATCCTTCAAGAAGCTGCGTGATGAGATTATGGGATCAATAAGCTACTAACAACCAAACGAGCAAGATGGGCAAAATGGCCTCCTCTAGTTTGTAAACTTTCTTATGTTCTTATAACCATGGGGGAAAAAAAACTGCAAAATGACTGTGCAAATGTACAGTGGTAAAATTGTATAAGGGAAATCACATTGAGAATTCAAAGAGGATTTCATCTTGCGCATCAATGGAACGTATGACACAGTTCCAAAGTAACATGTGCAATAGGGCGCCTCTTACTATAACCCAAACCATTCCTCACAGCTGAGCAGCTCAGCTGAGCTTTGCCTTTAAACACAATAGTTCCTCATTAAGTGCCTTCAAATGTCCTTGTAATTGCTTCTTACATCCCCTTACTATTTCATGGCGTTTGCAATCATTCAGAGTGCTGGTATTCTGCTGCTCCAACACTGAAAGCATCACACTTTTTATCTCAATCTGCCTATGCCTGGCTGAGTTGATATGCGCTTGTCGAAGATAATTTAGTACCCAAAGTAACAGAACCCAGAACCACTCAGATTGAATGCAACACAGCAGAATAGTGAGGGAAGAAAAAGCAGTTAAAGTGACATCTGAAGCTACTTACTATTTAATAATCTGTTGATCTAATCATGACTTGATATGCGTGCTGTATTGTGAACTGCATATTGTGACTGTACTCCAGTGATCCAAACTGTTGTGTGAAGCTCTTAAACTAACAACTTATGTCATTGAGTCAGTGTCTGGTTTCCTGTGCTGGACGGGGTGTTTGAGAGTCAGTGGCTGGTTCTCTGTGCTGGGCGGGGTGTTTGAGAGTCAGTGTCTGGTTCTCTGTGCTGGGCGGGATGGTTGAGTCAGTGGCTGGTTCTCTGTGCTGGGCGGGATGGTTGAGTCAGTGTCTGGTTCCCTGTGCTGGACGGGGTGTTTGAGAGTCAGTGTCTGGTTCTCTGTGCTGGGCGAGATGGTTGAGTCAGTGTCTGGTTCTCTGTGCTGGGCGGGATGGTTGAGTCAGTGTCTGGTTCTCTGTGCTGGGTGGGTTGGTTGAGAGTCAGTGGCTGGTTCCCTGTGCTGGACGGGGTGTTTGAGAGTCAGTGTCTGGTTCTTTGTGCTGGACGGGATGGTTGAGTCAGTGGCTGGTTCTCTGTGCTGGATGGGATGGTTGAGTCAGTGGCTGGTTCTCTGTGCTGGGCGGGATGGTTGAGTCAGTGTCTGGTTCTCTGTGCTGGATGGGAAGGTTGAGTCAGTGTCTGGTTCTCTGTGCTGGGCGGGATGGTTGAGTCAGTGTCTGGTTCTCTGTGCTGGGTGGGTTGGTTGAGAGTCAGTGTCTGGTTCTCTGTGCTGGGCGGGATGGTTGAGTCAGTGTCTGGTTCTCTGTGCTGGGCGGTTGAGAGTCAGTGGCTGGTTCTCTGTGCTGGGTGGGTTGGTTGAGAGTTAGTGGCTGGTTCTCTGTGCTGGGCGGGATGGTTGAGAGTCAGTGCTGGTTCCCTGTGCTGGGCGGGGTGGTTGAGAGTCACACTCACCTGCTGTTGCTCCACAACCTCCTTGTGCATTTTCTCCATCTGGTTCATCTTGGACCTCATCTGATTCTCCTGGTACTGGAATTCAGCCTTCAGCTCTGTGATCTGCACACAAAAACACAATTGATCAGATGCTGTCTCTCCATAGTCATTATTAATGTGACATAGCACGCACATACCACACACTATAGAAAGTGTGCATCTAAAACATTGACGCTAAAGGGGAGGTAAATCGCCTTCTCATGCTAAAAAGCCAGACAATTGACCAAAAACTCTGTTGTTATTTTTTTGGGTGCGGAAACATGTCCGGAAGGCGTACATTATGCTCACGAGACTTCAGCAGTTAAAATCCTGTTTGTGACGAATTCTCACAAACTTTCTACTGTAACTGAAAGCCATGCCAAGCAATCCTTTATTAGATCTGCTGGAAGTGGCCCTGCCAACATTCTTTCACAAATAAGAACCAATAAGCACAGTATTTTATTTGTATTTCTTTTTTCTGTGACACCTTTTATTCAGTGTTTCAAATTATTGCCATTTGACTCATAAAAAGTGTGTTTAGTTAAGTTGTTTTATAAGCAAAGTACTGAAGCTACTACAAATAAATAAAATAAAAAAAACCTTTACATTCATTAATTAATTAATTAATTACGAAGTCGACTGGTCATCGGATAGCTGTTTGCTTTAAGACTAGACTTTTCTGGCAGTAAGATGCAATACATTGTACACTAGCCTTGCAGCATCTCTCGTGCGTAACTAAGGGGAAAAAAGTCATGTTTGCACCAAAATATATATTACATTAGCAGAGCTGTGTTATTGCTGCAGGCTACCAGCAGCCTCAGACGTGAGCCGAATTCTTCCAGGAATTTGTTCAAAGACAACTACTGCTGAAAGCTGTGGAATCTGGATTCACGTATTTATTATTATTATTATTATTATTATTATTATTATTATTATTATTATTATTATTATTATTATTATAAGAATGTCTTGATGTAGTGGGGAATACAGGCATTTTTTAAATATTACCGATATTTAAAATATATATTAAACATTTTGACTGGATTGTTTTTATATTTAAGCTAATGCTATTTTAGCTCCATTCAATCAGTCTTGCTGACGCTACGGTTGTGTAGCACAGCGCTTTCTCATGGAACTCAGACATGACATTTCAATATATCCTCCCACATTTTAATATTAATGAGGTTATTTGCATTTGGAAGGAGAATTTCTCTGGCTAAAAGAAAACTACATGGAAACACACACAACCTGAAAGTACCACAAAAACAGAGTGAGAAAACGGTGAGACTTTTTCCGTGGAAATTGCCCTGATGTTAACTTGTTATGAAAGGTAAGCTTAAAGTACACATAATGAATCACAATACTGTAAACCACCTTTCTGAGCAATGTTATTAAACTTTCATTCTTCAGTCGCACCTGCGTCTCTTTTTGACCCTGGAGAGTCATTGATTATTTGTGTTTGTACACTGTGAGGATGGCTGGTTTTTATTCATGCATTTATTTCAGTTTTTGCAACGTTGCCACCTGTAAAGACCTGAGTTTTTTTCTAGCATTGAACAGATAGTTATTTAACATCCTCGCAGGAAAACACAAAGTATAATATCTTCTTTTCTTCAATTTAATAAAGCTGAATATTTTACGTTACCTATGTGTTGACGCTCTTTATTT
This sequence comes from Acipenser ruthenus, assembly GCF_902713425.1. NCBI lineage: Eukaryota > Metazoa > Chordata > Actinopteri > Acipenseriformes > Acipenseridae > Acipenser > Acipenser ruthenus. The sequence goes on from NC_081211.1 coordinate 8,570,039, forward strand.
CCATAAATAAATCAAACAGACATGAGAAATATGTAGATTTTCTATCAATAGGCTTCTTGTGTGTCCTGGAATACTGTGATATACATGGTGAGTTTGTATCTGCTTGTGAAGTCAGAGAGGAAAGCACTGACTGGCTGTGCTGACAATCACTTTGGGCTCAGTTTCTGGCTGCCGGTGCACACAAACTGTTCATGAAGAACATCACAGCACAGGAAACGTTCAGGAATGAGGTTCGCTCCTTCTTTGGGATCTAACTTAACAGGACAGAATCTAATGGTTTTGGTTTTTTTCCAATAACCATTTTTTCTATAGTATTAGAAAAACTATGTATTTAATCTAATGCTAACTTTTTATCTAGTCTTCGCATAACTTATTTATCAGTGTTAGCAAAACTTTTAAAATAGTCTATGCATAACTTTCTTTTATATATGGCTGGTTTCATAGACCCTGATTAACAGTAATTCTGGACTACCTAATGTTGGGTAAAGTGATCCAAGATTAATGCTAATCTGTGAAACTAGCTGCTAGCATTACTTTTATATAGTCTTAGCATAACATTTTCATAGGCTCAGATAACTCAACAGGAACAACTTGGCCAATGCAGCACTGGACAACCAGGCAGACTGCCTGCCCGTCTGCCTGTCTGCCTGTCTGCCTGTCTGCCTGCATGCCTACCTGCCTGCCTCTCTCCCTGCCTGCCTGCCTCTCCCTCTCTCCCAGCCTGCCTGACCTTCTTCTCCTTCTCCAGGATGAGCTGGTCTTTCTGGTGCAGCATCTTCTTGAGCGTGGCCACCTCCTCCTTCAGCTGGGACATGATGACAAAGTGGTCTGTGCCGGGGGAGTCCAGGGCCAGGTCCGGGGAGAAGCTGCAGAGTCAGAGCCCCCATCACAATCACTACACAGTGCACATGCAACCCTGCAACGCCACTGGATCCTCCACTAATGCACTACTAATACATCATTGTAGACATAACTTGTTGCATCCTAGTTATAGCAAGATATGGTAAAGTATATTATTAATAAGCATGGCAAACCAGGGTAAACTATGGTAAATGCGTAGTTTAACAGTGGGAAAAGAATGATAAAACTGCAATAATACCATTGACAAACCTTTATTAGGGTTATAAAACTACAAGTTAACGACTTCAGAGTTAGTACAAACAGCAGGACGAGAGGGCAGAACAGTTTTTAAAAAAGTTTAGAATGGGAGCCCTTTTTTTAATAGTTATAAATGCGTGGAACAGCCTACCAGCAAACATTCAAAAAAACAGTTTGGTTCTGTCTTAATTAAAAAGGTGTTGCATCTTACAGTGCGTCTCAAACCCTGCAATAAGAAGTAGCTAGCTCAAATGATCTTAGGGTGTCTTTAGACCAAATGAACATGTAGTACTGCAAATAAAACCGGTCCACTTTCAGTGGTTTCTTACCTGTCCCCATTGGCTATGATGGCGTCAAACTTGGGCTTTTTCTTTGGAATTTCATTCTGAATGGACGAGGTGGACAAAGTCTTCTGACTGCAAAGGGGGAAACAGTTACGCACAGCCACTGACACTTAATAACATATTGTATATTGAAAACTAGCTGTGTGCGTGTCCACAGAAATCGCTCTAATTAAGCCTGCTCTTAAATTTGCAGAAGGCGTGTGCTGTGTGCATGGCAGTACCAGGTTTCTCTCCCTAGCTCTTTATATTTGTCCTCAATAAAGGCACGGAAACATCAACCTTTTTTTCAGACAGCTTGTACCCTGTTCACACTTGTATCGGAATGATACTGGTAACATTTGTTTCAGTTTAGAATATACCGATATGATACCACTTTCTGTCCTAACTCACTTTTCAACACTAATCCGATACTGTTGCGATATACCTGTCCACGTTTAAGCTGGTTGACATCGATACACTTCCATCAAAGATATTCTGTATTACACCAAGATACTCCACTGCTTCTCTATGGGGACCTGCGTCACGCTGCGCACATAGGGTTGTGGGTTATAGAGAGCGTGGGTTATTTTCTATTGAGAGTCAATGGAGCGCTGTTGGATTGAGCTGCTTTGAGATGATTTTAGCGATGTTTAAAAATATAAAAAAACTCATGAAGTCTATTTTACTCTTACCCAGGGTGTCTTGAAGAAAAGCACAACCCAGGGTGACAATGATGACAAACCATAATCTATACGACGAATGCACTTTGTGAAATATGAGTGTTATCAGCAGGATTTATTCTCCTTGCTGTTCAGATACACTTTGTAGATCTTCTTCTGCTTCAGTCGTGACATCCTGGTGCTTTTTAATACTTAGAGCTTCCTGTGGTTTCACTGGCGCTCCTATAAACATGTCGAATCTCTGAGTACAGCAAGTACACCAGAGTGTAACCGCTAACCAGTGGGGGTAATGCAGTAACACGTGTTTCTTTCAAAACTGCACATTCGAGACCTGTGTACAGAATTATCTTGTCTTGGCATGGCAGGGTGCAAAGCAAACGGAACTGCTTTTTTGTGTGGTAAATGTCACTTTGTAGATCTTTGTGTAGAGATTAATATGTAAGAGTAGCAAGGATGTGTGTTTGAGCGTAATATATATATATAATTATGTATTAATTTTTTTGCAGAATATTGTTGTTGTTGGCGCAGGAGTTGCCAGCAGGGGGCGATACCTGTTGTAGTGGCTGGCATCGCTGAGCCAGGTGAGCTGCTCCTTCTCCTGCAGGGCTGTGTGAGAGGAGGAGCTCAGGTGCTTGCGCTGCTCTTTGGTCTTCTGGAGGACCCTCTTGTAGGAGAGGGTGCAGAGCCAGCACAGCAGCTTCCCGTCCACCTGGGGAGCGACACACGACAGTCAGAGCCATGTGCAGACATCCACACAGACTGGCTGGGGGGAAACTAGGGAAAGACATTCTTTAGCACAGGTTCCACCCAGTATCACAACCTGGTGATAAGCTGCTCCTAGGCGGCACTGTTGAAGCATGTATCACACGGTTAACTGACTGTCAGGGGCTATCTTTATAATCTAATAATACTGCCACCCTAAAGATTATAATCAAGATTTTCCAGGGACCCCATTTCACAGAGTTGTGATTGTAATGTAACAATGTTAAGAAGTGGATATCTAATCACCTCTGCAGGTTTAATGCAATTAAAGAGCGGCCACAGATCCACCACAGTTCAGATCATTACAATACAGCCACTGAGGGACTCAATTAATCAGCTGAGGCCACAGCTTCACAGCAGCTCCCAGTTAATAAAACATGGGAATTGCATATACTGCACGGGGCTACATTCTCAAAGCTATTTCCTCCAAATCATCATTCGAGCATTTTTTGGTCTCATTCTCTAAAAGAAATAATAAACCATTTTTAGACTCAAGTGAAATGTGCAAATGTGTGTTGTTTATTTCTGGGTGCGTTTCGTTTTCTACTATCTGAAAGAATCAATTTGCAGTAAATGGCTTTGAGAATCCAGCCCCTGAGCTGTAACTGCGCATCTTGATCAAGGCTTTACCAGTGCCTCTACTCCAGCATGTACTGGGTGGGTGAATGTACTGCAAGCCAGGCCACATCATCCCAGCAGAACCCCCTTGCTGGAGCAGCGTCTCTATGGATGGATTTGACAGCACAACGTGTGCTGCAGTCTTTTGGGGCAGGCTGAGGGAGCTGCTTGCCTTCTTCCTGTCGTCCTTCCTGTCGAAGGCACAGTGCTGCCTGCACTGCTCGCACGTGTGGGGGGGGCCGTACTTCTTCTCTGAGTTTGTGCAGCGCTGGCATTTGTTACCGATGAACGTGGCGATTATGTTACAGTACTGGCAGGGTTTGGGCTGCAAGACAGACGAGTAAGAGTCAGTTCAAATGAGGTCCTCTCCTGAGCACTGCACCGGGCACTGCATTGTGCTCAGTTTTACACTAAGAGAAAAGACCCAGTTCACAAAACTTTTTTTAATGAATGTTTTGTTATAGACAGTTCAACTGTTCATTTTGATTATTAGATAAAGTTTGTAGTCCAACAAATACAAACTTTTTTTAACTGTTTCAGAAAGGGTTATACATTTCTAAAGACGGACATCAGTCCTTAACACAGTCCTTAAAGTTTCATGAACAGGGCCCTGTACTTCACGGAAAAGCAAAACTTACTTGGTGTTTTTATTATGCTAGTTAGTCTATTTTAAAACCTTTTTAGCTATCTCTAACCCCAGATGAAATGACTTAAATCTGAACTTACTGTGCCATACAGTTTCACGTTCTGTGCACATTTCTTACAGATGGTGTTGGTTTTACTGCATGAGATAAAAGAGAACCTGGTCAGATTCTTCATAAGGGGGCGATCCCTAGTAAAGAGATGAGTGCTTCTCCAGCGTAACCGTGCTCAGATTTTAAACACTGGATAACTCCAAGGCATTAAACACAAGCACCACTACAGGTTAATGTTTCCCATGGGGATTTCATGAGCGGGTACGACTGAAGGAACACAAAGATAGAAGAAAAAAGTTATACCTTTCCTGCTGAAACTCTGTCCTGCAGTACGTGCACTTAACCATAGGATGTGCAATTCGACACTCCTGGAAAATACATTACAGTAAATGATTAATGATTGATGCCACTGCGTAATCCTGCCTGTTCACACGACTTATTTTCCTTTATTTATCCATCCATAATAATAAAATGATACTACCAGCAAACAAGCCTGCTTCTTCAGGTAAGTCTGGGCGATGTGTAGCACAGCAGGGTCATTTAATATGTGTGAAGAGCTGAGGGACTAGGAGTGTGGCCTACAGGGTAGAGCTGAGGGGCTGGGAGTGGTCGAGTGGTTAGATGCTGAGAGAGTGGGCGGGAGGGAGGCAGTGCAGTCGAGTGGTGAGATGCTGAGAGAGTGGGCGGGAGGGAGGCAGTGCAGTCGAGTGGTTAGATGCTGAGAGAGTGGGCGGGAGGGAGGCAGTGCAGTCGAGTGGTGAGATGCTGAGAGAGTGGGCGGGAGGGAGGCAGTGCAGTCGAGTGGTTAGATGCTGAGAGAGTGGGCGGGAGGGAGGCAGTGCAGTCGAGTGGTTAGATGCTGAGAGAGTGGGCGGGAGGGAGGCAGTGCAGTCGAGTGGTTAGATGCTGAGAGAGTGGGCGGGAGGGAGGCAGTGCAGTCGAGTGGTGAGATGCTGAGAGAGTGGGCGGGAGGGAGGCAGTGCAGTCGAGTGGTTAGATGCTGAGAGACTGGGCGGGAGAGAGGCAGCGCGGTCGAGTGGTTAGATGCTGAGAGAGTGGGCAGGAGGGAGGCAGTGCAGTCGAGTGGTTAGATGCTGAGAGAGTGGACTGGGAGGCAGCGCGGTCGAGTGGTTAGATGCTGAGAGAGTGGGCAGGAGGGAGGCAGCGCAGTCGAATGGTTAGATGCTGAGAGAGTGGGTGGGAGGGAGGCAGTGCAGTCGAGTGGTTAGATGCTGAGAGAGTGGGCGGGAGGGAGGCAGCGCAGTCGAGTGGGTAGATGCTGAGAGAGTGGGCGGGAGGGAGGCAGTGCAGTCGAGTGGTTAGATGCTGAGAGAGTGGGCAGGAGGGAGGCAGTGCAGTCGAGTGGTTAGATGCTGAGAGAGTGGACTGGGAGGCAGTGTAGTCGAGTGATGCTGAGAAAGTGGGTGGGAGGGAGGCAGTGCAGTCGAGTGGTTAGATGCTGAGAGAGTGGGCGGGAGGGAGGCAGTGCAGTCGAGTGCGTAGATGCTGAGAGAGTGGGCGGGAGGGAGGCAGTGCAGTCGAGTGGTTAGATGCTGAGAGAGTGGACTGGGAGGCAGTGTAGTCGAGTGATGCTGAGAGAGTGGGTGGGAGGGAGGCAGTGCAGTCGAGTGGTTAGATGTTGAGAGAGTGGGAAGGAGGGAGGCAGTGCAGTCGAGTGGGTAGATGCTGAGAGACTGGGTGGGAGGGAGGCAGAGTGGTCCGAGTGGGTCTGACAGGCAATATGACCTCCCCGTAGTTTATAACATGAAGCTCAGTGTTGTTTCAAATCCCAGTAAAGCAGATCATGCTGGTAACCCTCAGGAAGAGGGGAGAGATTAGTAAGTAAATAAACCAAGCGCATATACTGCAGGTAATCCGCGGAGCGGGACTAATGAGGAGTCAAATGTTATATTCTGCAGTGCTAACAGGAGCAGAACAGGGACTGAAGTCCTGCCACTGATTCCTATAGGGACTGACTAACAGTGATCTAAACTCTTTCAGCACGAAGCACTCTAAACTTGCAGTCATTAGGCAGTTTCCTGTTATACTATGCATTTATCATAGTTTACCAGGTGCTACAATGCTTACCTATGCTTTATTACACTGTGGTACGCTTTTACTATGAGAAACTTTTATAAGGGAACTCTACAGCAAGGCTCCCCTAGGATAAACATGTAAATAGTTTCAGTGTTAAATGCTGTCATTAAGTACATATTATACAGGCCTGCTGTTTTTGAGTGGAGTTATCTTTCCTAGACCTGGGTCCTGTACACTGGTCTGCTGAGATGAACTAGTTAAAGGCAAGCTGGTCTTTATATAGAGAGGACTGGAGGAGGCAGTTTACTGTTTTGAGTGTATGCTGTGAGTTTACTGTGTGAGTGTATGCTGTGAGTTTACTGTGTGAGTGTATGCTGTGAGTTTACTGTGTGAGTGTATGCTGTGAGGTTACTGTGTGAGTGTATGCTATGAGTTTACTGTGTTGAGTTTAATGTGTGAGTGTATGCTGTGAGTTTACTGTTGAGTGTATGCTGTGAGGTTACTGTGTGAGTGTATGCTGTGAGGTTACTGTGTGAGTGTATGCTGTGAGTTTACTGTGTTGAGTTTACTGTGTGAGTGTATGCTGTGAGGTTACTGTGTGAGTGTATGCTGTGAGTTTACTGTTGAGTGTATGCTGTGAGTTTACTGTTGAGTGTATGCTGTGAGGTTACTGTGTGAGTGTATGCTGTGAGTTTACTGTGTTGAGTTTACTGTGTGAGTGTATGCTGTGAGGTTACTGTGTGAGTGTATGCTGTGAGTTTACTGTTGAGTGTATGCTGTGAGGTTACTGTGTGAGTGTATGCTGTGAGTTTACTGTGTTGAGTTTACTGTGTGAGTGTATGCTGTGAGGTTACTGTGTGAGTGTATGCTGTGAGTTTACTGTTGAGTGTATGCTGTGAGGTTACTGTGTGAGTGTATGCTGTGAGTTTACTGTGTGAGTGTATGCTGTGAGGTTACTGTGTGAGTGTATGCTGTGAGTTTACTGTGAGTGTATGCTTTGAGTTTACTGTGTGAGTGTATGCTGTGAGTTTACTGTTGAGTGTATGCTGTGAGGTTACTGTGTGAGTGTATGCTGTGAGGTTACTGTGTGAGTGTATGCTGTGAGTTTACTGTGTTGAGGTTACTGTGTGAGTGTATGCTGTGAGGTTACTGTGTGAGTGTATGCTGTGAGTTTACTGTTGAGTGTATGCTGTGAGTTTACTGTGTGAGTGTATGCTGTGAGGTTACTGTGTGAGTGTATGCTGTGAGTTTACTGTGTGAGTGTATGCTGTGAGTTTACTGTGTGAGTGTATGCTGTGAGGTTACTGTGTGAGTGTATGCTGTGAGTTTACTGTTGAATGTATGCTGTGAGGTTACTGTGTGAGTGTATGCTGTGAGGTTACTGTGTGAGTGTATGCTGTGAGTTTACTGTGTGAGTGTATGCTGTGAGTTTACTGTGTTGAGTTTACTGTGTGAGTGTATGCTGTGAGTTTACTGTTGAGTGTATGCTGTGAGGTTACTGTGTGAGTGTATGCTGTGAGTTTACTGTGTTGAGTTTACTGTGTGAGTGTATGCTGTGAGGTTACTGTGTGAGTGTATGCTGTGAGTTTACTGTGTGAGTGTATGCTGTGAGTTTACTGTGTTGAGTTTACTGTGTGAGTGTATGCTGTGAGGTTACTGTGTGAGTGTATGCTGTGAGTTTACTGTGTGAGTGTATGCTGTGAGTTTACTGTGTTGAGTTTACTGTGTGAGTGTATGCTGTGAGTTTACTGTTGAGTGTATGCTGTGAGTTTACTGTTGAGTGTATGCTGTGAGGTTACTGTGTGAGTGTATGCTGTGAGTTTACTGTGTTGAGTTTACTGTGTGAGTGTATGCTGTGAGGTTACTGTGTGAGTGTATGCTGTGAGTTTACTGTTGAGTGTATGCTGTGAGGTTACTGTGTGAGTGTATGCTGTGAGTTTACTGTGTGAGTGTATGCTGTGAGGTTACTGTGTGAGTGTATGCTGTGAGGTTACTGTGTGAGTGTATGCTGTGAGTTTACTGTGTTGAGTTTACTGTGTGAGTGTATGCTGTGAGGTTACTGTGTGAGTGTATGCTGTGAGTTTACTGTGTGAGTGTATGCTGTGAGTTTACTGTGTTGAGTTTACTGTGTGAGTGTATGCTGTGAGGTTACTGTGTGAGTGTATGCTGTGAGTTTACTGTGTGAGTGTATGCTGTGAGTTTACTGTGTGAGTGTATGCTGTGAGTTTACTGTGTGAGTGTATGCTGTGAGTTTACTGTTGAGTGTATGCTGTGAGGTTACTGTGTTGAGTTTACTGTGTGAGTGTATGCTGTGATTGTGTGCTATGAATGATGCACCAATCCGGTCACATCACTGCAGTGGAGTGTTTCACAACTGACTACATTGTTTGGTGTATGTATAGTTATGTAATGTTATGACTCAGTCCAATAAAAATAATAAATAAATAAAGACATGGTGGAATGTTTGAGTCAGCTGCACTGTACATGCTTAGGGTTATAATTATGGCTTCTGTTTTTTGGTTTGTATTTTTTCGGGGCATGCATAGTAACTCAACAGTACACTTCAGTTGTACCTTCTTTCCTTTGCTGTCTTCCACAACGAAATCCCTCTGCTCACCGGCACATTCTTCTGGGGTTTTGTGTGTTTAGGCATTCTATTACATTTTGCTACAATTTGCAATTGCATTTTAAACTCCACGAGTGTGTAAACACTCCCTAGCGTACTGTAGTACAGCTTTAACTCTCGTGACCAAGAACACGTCGTTTCAAATCTCGCAAGCGTGTTACTGTGCTCCAATAGAAATGTAGGAATGTGCTGCACTCAGTAGCGGGGGTGGGTTTAAAGTACTTGTGTTCGCAGTTACAGACAGCATTTCGACTTGTGTTTACTACATAAAGCACTGATTTCCACTGTCCCTTGAGTCCAAGTGGACTGCACCTGTACTACCTTAATAATGTATATTCGTGTTGTTGTTCATAGCATATTACTGGTATTAACTATATTATTATTATTATTATTATTATTATTATTATTATTATTATTATTATTATTATTATCAACAACAACAACAGCATGTATCAACACCATAGTGGTACCTGCTGAAATGAGGGAGGCGTCAAACTGAATTGCTGCCATCGGTAGCTACAATGATACGAATGTGATGGCTGTAACATCTGCCCTTACCTTGCACAGCTGCTGTCCCTGAGACAGCGCCTCGAACGGGCATCTTTGGTTACACTTCGTGCAGGCATACAGCGCAGCCATTTCACCGCTGTACTCTTCAATTAAAAAATAATAATAATACAAAGTCGATTGGAATAAACAAAAATGTGAACACAACTTGTCAACAGCCTCTCCTCTCCTGGCTGTCAGGGTCACTCTTGTTGCTTTCCTGTCAAGTGTCAACCGGTTCGTCTCGCTGTGGTGTCATCGGCCGACAGAAAATCCTAGTTCAAATCGGGGGAGGTGAGTCCCGCCTCCTGACACCCTCGATTGGCTGTTTGAGACTCGGAGGGGCATGAAAGCAGTGATTCGAGTGGTGGATAGGGACGCCGGTCAACCCGGAATAGATTAGGTAATTCTCAGAAAAGTGCGTCACTCGGTCTGTGTTGTTAAGTTATATAAACCGACCTTGATACAGTGTTATAGTATTATTTTAAAGGTGACAGCTCGTACGATGCATATAATTCTTTATTTTAATATATCGACTGTGAAATATGTGTATCAACCAAATATTAATTATTAAACACATCATCTGAATTATTAATCAAGTTTCTTTATTTTGTTTGTGTATAATAAATGACTGCTGTCACTTGCTGAGCACACCGCTACAGTTTTGTACTTATAAAAAAATGTGAATACAAAATAGCAAAACCGGGACTATTTAAATAATTGTACTGTTTCTGAACGGGACAAAAAAAACAAGGCTGAATCCTCGGACAATCCCAGTTTTCCTGTGACGTCTGGTAACCCTATACAGGGCTGAGGACTGCTTTCACAAGACAGCATTACAAATCGAGGAGCATTCACTGCTGTGTGCGCTACCGGCTTCATTTTAACAAACGTGTCTACACAGGAGTTGGATCGTTTTCTTTTGTGTTTAAATGTTATTGGGCTAGCATGAATTAGTAACAATAGTAATTATGATTATTATTGTATTAATATTATTATTATTAATAATAATAATAATAATAATAATAATAATAATAATAATAATAATAATAATAATACACCTTCATATACAGAGCAAGACCCTGTTCATTTATATTGAGTTTTTATGTCAAGTGGACAAACTAATCACTTGACCTAATGGGTTGATTTTTACCAACCTGTATAAACCACAGCTAGATTGTATTTGAACATTTTACAGCATTGGGGAGTCACCCCAGATTTTATTAAGAGCCTATCCGTGGTTATCTCAGGGTTACCCCTAAAAATGGAGGCTGATGCAATCCAGGGGGGGGGGGGGGGGGGGGTCCTCTACAAACCCAGCGGTGGTTTATCGAAGTTCTGGACAATAATAAAATACACACAGATGGGTCCGGTCCCCGAGTAAGAAAGAACCATTTTATTAAATTATTCCATCTCTAAACACAACAGCGAGGGTTCAGAAAACGTACATCATTGCATATGGACAACAGCTAAACCATTCCAAAGAGAGAGGGGGGGGGGTCCGTACAAACAGCAGGGATTCCCCCATTCAAAGCAGGGTGGTTCAGTCTCACAGCTGTCTCTTCATCATGACTCAATCAAAGAGAAGGACCTCAACACCTCACTGCCACTGTGACTGCATGGGGGGTGAACGCACACAAATCCATTACAATGAGCCATGCCTGGACAGATGAATGATTGATTGATGACACTACAGTAGCTCTGACACTGATGGTGCAAGCCTGCTCTATTTTATTTCTCTAGACAGCATCCAGTTAGTTAATACAATGTAGCTGCGACAGAACTCAGCATGGTATGTGTAAAGCATTAGGTTTACAGCCAATATTTGGAAGCACATATTCAAGTATTGATAATGCATTTATTATTTATATATTTGTGCTGTTAGGGTCACAATGAAACATGGGAGCATGCCAGTGCACGTGCTTTTAGAAGCACAATGAAACATGGATGCATGCTAGTGCACAAGCTGTTAGGGGCACAATGAAACGGAAGTATGCTAGTGCACGTGCTGTTAGGGTCACAATGAAACATTGAAGCATGCTAGTGCACGTGCTGTTAGGAGCACAATGAAACATGGAAGCATGCTAGTGCACGTGCTGTTAGGAGCACAATGAAACATGGATGCATGCTAGTGCACGTGCTGTTAGGAGCACAATGAAACATGGATGCATGCTAGTGCACGTGCTGTTAGGAGCACAATGAAACATTGAAGCATGCTAGTGCACGTGCTGTTAGGAGCACAATGAAACATGGATGCATGCTAGTGCACGTGCTGTTAGGAGCACAATGAAACATGGATGCATGCTAGTGCACGTGCTGTTAGGGGCTCTTCAAGTCATTTGCTTTTTAGAAAAAGCTTTGAAAATGAGAATGTGTTTCATAGGAAATTTTTACACAGAACACATTTGAAATGCAGTGTGTAACTCATATTACAAAAGAGACCAGTTTTGTTGCATTTTATAATGTACTGTATTTATATTGCCACACATGGTAAATATGTGCCTCTGTTATTAAAAATATCCAAGTGCAACACTAACTGAAAGCAAGGCTTGCTAACACATTTCTTTAACCAAGTATCAAATGTCCAATGTACAAGGGATGGGCAATACAAATGGAAACACCTGTACAATGTAGCACACACTTGCTGTGCCATGGCATTTAGTTCTATATAAAAGCTGCATCTCCCTGTTGCAAAGCCAGTTTCGTTCACTATGGGACAGCAAGACGGAATATCTAGAGGACTGGTGGTTAGCGCTCGGTTGAAAGGTGCTTCTGTGTCTAATACTGCCCGCATCACTGCTGTTTGATGAAACACTGAGGAGGTAACACCCTGCACACTACCTGGATTCCCAAGGTGGCTTTCCACCTGAAATGCTTCAAATAACACATTCGTCTGATTTTATTTCAAGGCTTCCTTTTAGTGCTGCTGTCCTAAAGATGAAATCAAGGACAGGCCAACACACCGTATAGTCCAAGCTTATCCCCTTCAACATATCTCATGTTCTGCGATTGGTGTCAAAATGCAGTTTGTCCTCCTTCCCTTTTTGTCTCTCACCAGCTGGGTGCTCTGTGGCTCAGAGGTTAGGGTGCAGGGCCGCAATGCAGGCGCAGAAGGATACGGGTGCAAGCACTGCGGCAGAAAAGAGGGTCCCTCCACAGAGCACCCAGGTGGTGCTACATTCCGGAGGAAGGATATCAGGTGTGATGTGCGTTCCAAGGCCACAGAAAGAAGTCCCGGTTATCCTGACCTTTGTGTGGGCTCAGTCTGGTGTTGCATGGTTTTGTTTTCTTCTTTGAACAGACAGACAGACAGACAGACAGTTGTGACAGTGTGGGGTGAGACTCCCACAGTCCAGGGAAGTTTGAAAAGCCCCCAGCACAGTCACTGGGGACTAGTCCACACTGTAACACACAGCTTCACTCTTCAGATCCTACAGCGAGAAAGAAAAGCAGGATGGAAACATGCGCTCAAGATGGACGGTACAAAGTGAGAAGCAGCCATACTGTGGAGGCGAAGGGAACTTCTCTCAGAGGACAAGAATACACAATTAGACAGAAATAAATGGCATGCAGGAAGGTGCAGCTCAATTATGGGCAATTGCTTTTTTACATTCTCCTCATGCTGAGTGCTGCTGGGTTCTGCTGTTCTAGTGCTGAGTTACAGATTTGTTTTTCACCTGGCTTTGTGCTTGTCTAAGTGCCGGCACTGATTAGCCTTCCTCATTGCATTCACATGTGACAATGAGACCTTTCAACTGAAAAGCGACTTCGGACTCTCCCGGTGAGCTCAAAGCAGCTCAAATACTGGAGCAACAGAACCACTCACAATGACTGCAAACACCATCAAAGAGAAAAGAGGTTTTTTTTAAATGGCATTTGAATCTATTTACTCTTTAACATCGTTCCAATGATTTGATTCCTTTTATAAAATTTGCCCTTGTTTCATAATAGTCCTTGTGTTAAATAAAGGTGTCGCACCTCAAACTAATGGACTGAAAACAGAGCAAGGGATGGGATTAGCTGTTGTGCCAGTGATGGTGTCTTTATATTATTCAAAAGCATGCTGTATGTCTAGAGAGGACAGTTAATAGAACAGCACCTAAGATAGCTGCAGTACCATTTTCACTCACCCCCATATTTTTGTGCAGTGGAACTTTATATTTGCTTTCAAATATCTTGGTATAATATCTAGGTACTACACCAGTACAGGAGACCCCCAAAGCCACTGGACATACTGTATCAGTTTTTCAGAGGAGATAATTCCATTTCAGCAAAGCAGCAGGAATGGGGTAACTGTAACAGGTGCAGAACCGACATGAAGGAATGGGCTGCTCTCTAGGGGTAGATTAGAAATATTCAACTACACCATGATCAGGGGGCAGTGAAAACGTTACACAAGCGAGTGAAGAGTACGGAGATGGATTAAACCAGAGAGGCTCCTCTCTGTAGGTTTGTCAGCAATGACGACAGAGCAAGCAACTTCAAAACACACGAGAGAGGGGCAAACCACACAGGGAGGACACTTTCCTTAAAGATTGTCATGTGCAGGGGGTCTCTCATTGTCATAAGAGCGGTCATCTCGTGCACTTTGGAGATTGTACTCAGGAATTACTATTAAACATCAAAAGTGTGGCTGCTTTTTTATTTTTTACTTAAGGATTGGATATATTCTTAAAGAAAGTCTTCTCACAGTCATGCAGCACGCAGGAACAGCAAAGGTTTCAGGGGGCAGAGTGGATTTCAATATAAAAGGAGCCAGGGAAGGGAGGCGTTCTGGATTAAACTGTGTCGCTGCCACTCTCCCACACAGCCTGGCCACACAGACCCTACTGCGGCTCCTCGCTGATCACAGCATGTGAAGGGTTAAAAAAACAAGACAAACAGGAGAGAACATAAGTGAGTGCTCACAGCCATCAAACACTGCCCAGGAAACTAAACAAACCTCCCATCTCTAACTGCACAGTGGCACCATCCCCAATGCTGACTTTATCACAGTTAAAGTGGAGCTTACATTATTTACTGTTTAACATTCCCTTTAGTTTTTTTAAATCTTTGCATTCTGGGTCAGTCTTATATTGTGTCTGCATTGAGGTTCTTTGACTATGATTGATATATATATATATATATATATATATATATATATATATATATATATATATATATATATATATATATAATGTAGGCTAGAGCAACATTTATATATTAGTACGCGCTAGCACCATCTAGTGCACAGCTGTGTATTGCCAGCAGTACAGAAGGAAACCTGATCCAAAGTGGCTGATCACTAGATGGCGCTGGCTCCTACTTCTTTGGCGGAGCTGTTAGCTGTATCTATGGTAACAACTAGAACTGAAGAGCAGCTCTTAAACTGAGGGGAAAGCACCTGAACACAGACACGCCAACCCAGTATCTGAGTAACTGAAATCACAAGCACTCAATGATTGCAAACATCATGAAAAGGTAAAGGGAACAGAACAACAAGAAATAGAAATGTGAAGCTCTTCAAATATACTCAGGATTCTGGGAGCTCTGTTGAGCTCAAATCTGTTTCGACTGAAACCCAACACGTTCTTATTGCCAGTGTGACCAGCGAGGCTCTTACATGGTCTGGTAGGTGCTGTCTTTGGTCTTGAAGAACTTGATGATGAAGAAGACGGCCGACTGCATTCCCAGCACCAGGATGATCCCCCCGATGAAGCTCGACAGGTCAAAGTTTGCCTGCTTGTACACTGGGGCCGGCACCGTGGGGGGCGGGGCGTCTGCAAGGGAGGAACACACCAATCAGGGGACAGGGCTGGGGTGGGGCGTCTGCAAGGGAGGAACGCACCAATCAGGGGACAGGGCTGCAGGGCGGGGCGTTTGCAAGGGAGGAACACACCAATCAGGGGACAGGGCTGCAGGGCGGGGCGTCTGCAAGGGAGGAACGCACCAATCAGGGAACAAGCCTGGAGCGGGGCATCTGCAGGGGAGGAACTTTGTGAGTGTAGAAGTTACACTTGTAAACACAGCAGGGGGAGCCACACATCCACACCCAATGTGAACCTTTTCTTTGAATTCACATTGCGTTGTTTTTGCAGTCTTTGGGAGTCCTAGATGCATCCCAGGCATTGTAGGTTTTGAGTTCTGGTTTATCCTTTTGCACAGGCATGGAAATAAGAGGAATCCTTGGTCACCTCCTCCCTGTGGCTGATTAAAGTAGCTTCAAAGTACACTGTACAGTATTCAATTCAATTAGTTATGATGTTTTGCTTCGGATACCACACCTTGAAAATCGAGTGTTGTGAGCTACGTCATTCTATGTTTTCTCCTTCTTTATGCAAGTCAAGGTTGTTATAATAGTAGAAAACACTAGTGGAGGCTTTGAGTAAATTTTAATGCATCAGAGTAGAAAAATACAACATGTCTAAGACTTTTGCACAGCAGTGTGTGTCTATATATATATATATATATATATATATAAAGTAGCACATCACTAGATACTGCTAGCTCTCAGTTCTATAAAGACAGGGTGTGTGTATATATGACAGGCAACGAGAAGTGAAGGGGGCTGGAAAGAACAAGACAATGAAATCTGAAGCAGCTCGTTACGCTGAGGATACAAACCCAAGCTGCTCTGCAGGGGGAGTCTTATTTCCTCCCCTGCTGTATTATTAATGCATTCATTAAACATTTATTCCAGTTGCCTTACATGTTCACTGACCTGCATTCTGACTGTCAATAGAATGTGTTTTGGCATGTTTTAACCGCACAGTGATCCTCGCTGCAGTTGTATTTTGGAGTGTAGGCAGGTTGCTAGTGGGCCTGGCTCCCGTCTTGGTAATGTGTTTTACATGCGCAGTGATCCTCGCTGCAGTTGTATTTTGGAGTGTACAGGTTGCTCGTGGGCTGGGCTCCCGTCTTGGTAATGTGTTTTAAATGCGCAGTGATCCTGGCTGCAGTTGTATTTTGGAGTGTACAGGTTGCTCATGGGCCGGGCTCCTGTCTTGGTAATGTGTTTTAAATGTGCAGCGATCCTGGCTGCAGTTGTATTTTGGAGTGTACAGGTTGCTCATGGGCCGGGCTCCTGTCTTGGTAATGTGTTTTAAATGCGCAGTGATCCTGGCTGCAGTTGTATTTTGGAGTGTACAGGTTGCTCATGGGCCGGGCTCCTGTCTTGGTAATGTGTTTTAAACACACAGCGATCCTGGCTGCAGTTGTATTTTGGAATGTAGGCAGGTTGCTCGTGGGCCGGGCTCCTGTCTTGGTAATGTGTTTTAAATGCGCAGTGATCCTGGCTGCAGTTGTATTTTGGAGTGTACAGGTTGCTCGTGGGCTGGGCTCCCGTCTTGGTAATGTGTTTTAAACGCACAGCGATCCTGGCTGCAGTTGTATTTTGGAGTGTACAGGTTGCTCGTGGGCCGGGCTCCCGTCTTGGTAATGTGTTTTAAATGCGCAGTGATCCTGGCTGCAGTTGTATTTTGGAGTGTACAGGTTGCTCGTGGGCCGGGCTCCCGTCTTGGTAATGTGTTTTAAATGCGCAGTGATCCTGGCTGCAGTTGTATTTTGGAGTGTACAGGTTGCTCGTGGGCTGGGCTCCCGTCTTGGTAATGTGTTTTAAATGCGCAGTGATCCTGGCTGCAGTTGTATTTTGGAGTGTACAGGTTGCTCATGGGCCGGGCTCCTGTCTTGGTAATGTGTTTTAAATGTGCAGTGATCCTGGCTGCAGTTGTATTTTGGAGTGTACAGGTTGCTCGTGGGCCGGGCTCCCGTCTTGGTAATGTGTTTTAAACGCACAGCGATCCTGGCTGCAGTTGTATTTTGGAGTGTACAGGTTGCTCGTGGGCCGGGCTCCTGTCTTGGTAATGTGTTTTAAATGCGCAGTGATCCTGGCTGCAGTTGTATTTTGGAGTGTACAGGTTGCTCGTGGGCCGGGCTCCTGTCTTGGTAATGTGTTTTAAACGCACAGTGATCCTGGCTGCAGTTGTATTTTGGAGTGTACAGGTTGCTCGTGGGCCTGGCTCCCGTCTTGGTAATGTGTTTTAAACGCACAGCGATCCTGGCTGCAGTTGTATTTTGGAGTGTACAGGTTGCTCGTGGGCCGGGCTCCTGTCTTGGTAATGTGTTTTAAATGCACAGCGATCCTGGCTGCAGTTGTATTTTGGAGTGTACAGGTTGCTCATGGGCCGGGCTCCTGTCTTGGTAATGTGTTTTAAATGCACAGCGATCCTGGCTGCAGTTGTATTTTGGAGTGTACAGGTTGCTCATGGGCCGGGCTCCTGTCTTGGTAATGTGTTTTAAATGCACAGCGATCCTGGCTGCAGTTGTATTTTGGAGTGTACAGGTTGCTCATGGGCCGGGCTCCTGTCTTGGTAATGTGTTTTAAATGCACAGCGATCCTGGCTGCCTGCTGTAGAGCTGGTCTTGGTAACCGATCCCCTTCGCCACGCTGCTCCTGGGGCTCATGAAATATTCACAGGAAGCCCAGCCCAGCTCTCTAGGGTTACTGTCCTCAATTAATCATGGCCTCTTACTCTCAGTGCTGTGATCAACGCTCACTGCCAGACCCATGATAGTATATCCATGGAACAAATGCACAAATATGGTGCAGATTCATATATGCAACAGTAATTATAATATCAAAAAGCTATCATGCAATGAAAACGAATGAATAAGTGACACAACAGGATTTTCTTTAATAGCATTACTGCCTGTAACATCATTCTCCAGAGCCTCACCGTGTGGCTGCCAGGCTCCCTGTGCTCCTGTTAACCAGGTCCACAGCCCCTCTGTTTCAGGCACTCTTACACTTCCTAGCTCATTTCACCCAGAGCGTGAAATTGTCCTTCAACACCTTGTTTCCTGTCATTAACCAACCAGCTGCCTCCCCTATTGACTGACATGCTTTGCAGGTGACCAAGAAAGTGAAACAGTAACAGGAATTGACTTTCTGAAAGCAAGGCAAGCACATTGAGAACTTTCTTTCTCATTTTTCTTTTCTTAAATTAAAATACATGTTTGCTTTAACATGTGTTTCTTTCAAAACTACACACGTGGTACCTACACAGCCAATGGAAGTGCAGGACAGGGACAATTGATAGAATTATTCAAATAGCTAGACCCCCTTTAAGGTGTTATTAGTTATTCCGTTGGAATTTCTCATCTTACCTGTCCCACTGGGGGTGGAGCTCCTGGGGGCTGAAGTGGGAGCAGCTAGAGCCACAGGACAGACAGATAAACAGACAAGCATACGGACAGCAAGAGGAAGAGAGAAAGAAAGAGACAGAGAGAGACAGAGACAGAGAGAGAGAGACAGAGAGAGAGAGACAGAGAGAGAGAGAGAGAGAGAGCGGGGTGTTAATTACATATATCGGGGCACAGACCCAGAGCTGCATTCTCAGATGGTAACACTTGTACTGTAATTCTGGTTTCATCCATAACTTGAAAGTCTCAATTATGAACTCAGAGTTACAAAGAAACTGATTCACAGGTGCACTGAGGGCATTATCAGGCATCTGTCTGCTTGACTTATAAGGAAAGGAGAAGGAGAAGATTTTAAAAAGGTATAGTTTTAAAAAACCTAAAATGACAGTAAAACCCGTCCCATCATCAAACTGGGGCTGCCTGCCTGCCTGCCTGCCTGTCTGCCTGCCTGTCTGCCTGCCTGTTTGTCTGCCTGCCTGTCTGCCTGCCTGCCTGCCTGCCTGCCTGCGTGCCTGTTTGTCTGCCTGCTTGTCTGCCTGCCTGTCTGCCTGCCTGCCTGCCTGCCTGCGTGCCTGTTTGTCTGCCTGCCTGTCTGTTTGTCTGTCTGTCTGCCTGCCTGTCTGGTTGAAGTCTATGACCGGGTATGTTACAGAACACCCATCGCTTGGTTTCACAGGCCCCAGGTACATCCATGGAAAAAATACCTCTTCAGTTTTATCTGCTTGTTCATCAAGCACATTATAAAGCAGGTCACTGTAATGAACTGAAATAAACCAATTAGAACAAATAGATGCACCTTACAATGGATGAGAATTGATACATCAGACTGCTTGAATTGTTTCCACTGTTTGGAAATGTTAACCATAGCAAGACAGAGAATATAACACACACACGTTAGATTAGGGGCAGCTAATTGCTGCTTATTTTCCTCCTAAGCCTTGTAAGAATGTTTTGAAATCCTGTAATGTGATCAGGAAGCTGGCAGCAGTGATCAGGGAGGCCTGGGCTTGTGCTGGTCACAGGACCCTGGACCCGGAACATTCCTGGAGCGTGACCCTCCCCCCCTCCCGCCTAGCTGTGGAGGGGACCTGTCTGAGTCCCTCCCCACCTCTCTCCCCCAGTCTCCCTCCCTCCCACTCTCTCCCCCGTCTCCCTCCCTCCCCCTCTCTCCCCCAGTCTCCCTCCCTCCCTCCCTCAGTCTCCCTCCCTCCCCCTCTCTCCCCCATTCTCCCTCCCTCCCCCTCTCTCCCCCAGTCTCCCTCCCTCCCCCTCTCTCCCCCAGTCTCCCTCCCTCCCCCTCTCCACCAGTCTCCCTCCCTCCCAGTCTTCTTTCCTTTCTCATAACCTCCCCCTGCTACTCCCAGACTCCCCCTCTATCTCTCTGCCCCCCTTCTTTTCTCATAGCCTCCCTACCTCCCAGCCCCAATCCTCTCTCTGCCTCCATCCCAACCTCTCTCTTTCTCTGTCTCCCTCCCTTTTCCACAGCCTCCCCCTCTCTCCCTGCCTCTTCCCCTCCTCCCCAGCCTCCCTCTCTCCTTCCCAGCCTCAGTTTTTCCCCCTTCCTGCTTGCCTTCCACTCTCACAACCTCTGCCTGCCTGTCTCCCTTTGCCTCACTCCTTCGCTCTCTACCTCCCTGTATTTCTCACTTTCTCCCTCCCTTCTTCCCTCCCTCTGTACCTGCTTCACTCTTCCCTGTCTCACTTATTCCCTTCCTTTCGTCCCAGCGCCCCTCTCTCCCTGTCTCTCTCTCCCAGTCTCCCTCCCTTGAATTGCACACAGCACACTGAGCAGGCAGCCCCAGTCTGTTACTGGAACGAGAAGAGATAGAGTTGTACAGGTCCAGATTGGTTTCACCGTCTAAGTTGTGATCCCAATTCGACGAGCAGTGAAAGAAGTGAGATTGCTGAGCTGCGTCCTGCCCCCTCTCAGCTCTCTTACCAGCACACAGGGAGGCTTCGTTGTACAGGGAGCAGCCTTCCGGCACCTCGCTCTCCCACACACAGCTCGAGTTGCCTGGAATAGAAACAGAGGAAATTATTCATGCAAACCCACAAAAGAAAATGAAAAACAAACATCTGTGTTTGCATGAAACAAACAAGCATGGCAGTGACACTCCCGCCACCCGTGTAACTGTGACATACTGTACAGAGTAGTGTGGACAGACAGGTACGGTATGACCTTCATTCACTGGTTCCCAAGATATAGCTTTCAATGGCCCAACCAATTACAAGCCAGGCATGAATGACAAGTCTCCTTGACCTAGATTCAGAAATTTGTGCTGAGGAATGTCCATACCAAGTTTCAATTGAATGAGTAAAGTTCTCTAGAACTTTATCTAGATATCTATTCCACCCCTTTGAGGGGTAATAAACTCTTTCCTTTGGGATCGTGTGCTCTGTTGCTGCCCCCTCCACCTCTCCCCTTTAATATTATTGTGTATTTGTGATGTCATCACACAATGGTGTCTCTGTTAGGCAGGGCTGGCAGATTAGAAACAACACCAGACCATTCACTTGTGAAGTCGGCTGGCTGTCCCGGCGACCCAGAGCTGCTGTGTTACCATGTGAGCTTTCTGTTGCATGAACCAGGAGGAAATCTGAGTCAAACCCAGGACTGTGGAACCCTTCACAGCCTCCATCGCAGCTACAAGATACCCGACACTGACGTTTCAAAGTGAGCTTTAAGAAACAGCGCAGCATGAACCAGCGACCACGCACACCACAAGCAAGCATCTTAACCACTATATACATAGATACACATGCCTATAATATAATACATAGACACACATGCCTATAATATAATACATTTGTTTCAGCAGAGAATTTCTGTTTTTTGGAAGGAAATCTAGCATCCCTGTTCATAAGAACCCTTTCCAGCGGCAGGGCTTGCACTGCAGGAGTGGACTGTAAGCTACAGCAAGGCCCCTGTTTCAATGCAAATGCCAGAGAACATTTTCTGACATAAATAAACACAGTGTCTCTCAGCAGAAAGGAGCAGTTACATTACTGCTGCCTGCAGTTTGAATTGATTTGCCATTGAAAACATGCCTTCGCACTTGATAATGTTCCTATACCTCACAGTGCAGCCTCTGCATTTTGAAGATGACCATGCAGAGAATGAATTCATACCCCCTTGACTGCACCCTGGAAATTCATAAGCTAGATTTACCTGGAACATTTGAGGTTGTACTCTTTGTGCTTATTTGAAAAAGACCAACACACTTGTCATCACATTGTACACAATCTAATTCCATTGAAATGATCATGGGCCATCTGCAAAGGGTTAATCAGAATAATTAGATGGGGAGAGTCACATTGGCTCTGGCACTGAGCTCCAGACCTGCAGAGCTGACCTTGTCCTCTAGGGGGCAGCAGCTCGCTGTCTTACAGTCCGCTGCAAACTGACGCGCAACAGGGAGATGCAGCTTCTATACATTGCAGAATCCATCTCTCAGTATGGACTGTGCTGGTGAAGGCTCCGTCCCGAGGGTCGGGTGTGACTTGGAACAGCTCTGGAACCAGCACAGCTGCAGTGCGAATACATATTCAATTATTCAAAAAACTCGGTCGGGTTGCAACGGCAACCCTGGGAGATCAACAATAAGTTAATAACTGTACATCTTGAGAGCCACACCAAGCAGCTCTTGAAGGTATAATGCATCACTCAGTGTGTTTGAGCAGGCAATGAAGATGCACAGAAAGCTGCAGATTGCGCTGGAGTGTCTTCACAATGTGATCTCATCCTCACACCTCCCACACGCTCTGCAGGCAGCACCCTGCTGCTGTCGCCTTGCTTTTCTGTAAAAGCAGTGTTAATCTCACTCTCAGACGTGCAGGAGGAGCAGAGGTGTTCCCTGAATGCAGTCTGAACGGCTGGGGTGTGAAATCCAGCATCCCTCCACTGATTAATCAGGAGACAAACACGAGCAGTGATGATACAGAACATACCACACCATGCAGGCATGTGCAGCCAAATGAATCCGCCACTCAAGAACCACTCAGTGATTCCAAGCGGCTACGCGGGGTTTCATCTGTACCATCTGTGTGCCCAATTCCATTTCTAATCTGAATGCATCTACACACAGGATGAGATGTACAGGATATCTGACCAATCCATGAAGGTGATTTATAATAAAGGGAAGAGACTGGACTGAGCAGGACACAGTAACAAGTCAGTTATAAAATGTGTGAGTTGAAAGTGTCAGTGTAACAGGCAGTGTGATACACTGCTGTTAGGGATTGTGTTCCCTGTTGGTGAGCTTAAAAGCTCTCTAACCACGAATGCAGAGGAGCCAGCTCTTTTGCATAGTGGTTAAGATGCTCGCTTGCGGAGTGCAGGGTCGCTGGTTCATGCCCAGCCTCTGCCCTGTCACAGTAACTCGTATTGATGAAGCCTCACCTGAATCGCACTGCAGCCACATGCAGTCTGTGATATTGAGCGAGGCGTCCCCGGCCAGGCAGCCTCCGCACGAATCCATCAGCGTGCAGCCCCCTAGACAAGAGAGACAGCCGTCAGAGCAGGAACACAGCAGCCTGATCCTAGAGACGGCTAACCAAGCAAGCATGAGTCCTAGAAAAACAACCGGCTATCAAATCAAACACAGCAGCCTGGTCCTAGAGACGGCTAACCAAGCAAGCTAACGTTTCTTTAAAAATCATTTTCTTCAGTCTCAGAAAATGTTGTGAGAAATACAGGGATGAAATAAGACTCCCATTGCACAGCAGTGTGATCCATTCCGGGTTTCACTATGAGTTTAATAAGACACACCTGAGCTTGTTACCTCTACACTGGGGCTTATTAAGCTCATAGTAAAACCTGGAATGGGTGAAACCGCTATCTTATAGGAGTCTTATTTCCATCCCCGCGTGTATCTTTCTGACGAGAGAATTGTATTTTTGAAATGCGAATGCAATTTGGGGGAATCTGTACAGGTTTGCAAAACCAGCCTTTAAAATCCATTTCTTTGCGCTGGGATCTTTTTTCTCATGTTAAATATGAACATTTGAATGAATATCTGAATATAATTCGGAATGATTTGTACCACATTACAATAAAATCCATTGCATGCAGTGTTTGCTTGAATATTTATCCCAGCGCTAGAAAGCCTTGCCTACATATAGGACTAGCAACATTATCACCCTTTATTACCCTTCTGTGATCGACATGACTGCAATCAAACATTTAAACAGCTGCTCCTGGTACCCAGCTACTTCCTGTGCTCTAGAGACATCATCATTCTAACGGTGTAATTGTAAACACACCATGTGACCAACAACACAAGATTAAAGTTTATAAGTATGTTGTTCTGTATTGGAAAAAAAACTGTGAATGCCTAATCCAAAAGCATTCTGTCCACAGATTAAAATATTAAAGGGGTTAGAGCTTTTGAAATAAGATGGTCGAGCATTTCCATTTGCTGTATAGAGCAGCTGTGTTATTGCAAGCCTGTATTTGCTGCATAGAGCAGCTGTGTTATTGCAAGCCTGTATTTGCTGTATAGAGCAGCTGTGTTATTGCAAGCCTGTATTTGCTGTATAGAGCAGCTGTGTTATTGCAAGCCTGTATTTGCTGTATAGAGCAGCTGTGTTATTGCAAGCCTGTATTTGCTGTATAGAGCAGCTGTGTTATTGCAAGCCTGTATTTGCTGTATAGAGCAGCTGTGTTATTGCAAGCCTGTATTTGCTGTATAGAGCAGCTGTGTTATTGCAAGCCTGTATTTGCTGTATAGAGCAGCTGTGTTATTGCAAGCCTGTATTTGCTGTATAGAGCAGCTGTGTTATTGCAAGCCTGTATTTGCTGTATACAGCAGCTGTGTTATTGCAAGCCTGTATTTGCTGTATAGAGCAGCTGTGTTATTGCAAGCCTGTATTTGCTGTACAGAGCAGCTGTGTTATTGCAAGCCTGTATTTGCTGTACAGAGCAGCTGTGTTATTGCAAGCCTGTATTTGCTGTACAGAGCAGACGTGCCACAGTACAGAAATGTTCATTAACGATCAACAAAATGAGAATATGTTAAAAAAAAAAAAATAAATAAATAAATATGTAAAGCTGGTACATACCTATCTCACAGAAACTGGAGAGGAACAGGAAATTAAAACAAGATAAAGGCAACCATGTATTATAAAAAAAAACAATAGATGGGCCTCTTCAGTGAGTTACAGGAAAACAATTCCATCTCGGGTTTCTGTGACAGTTTATGAAAACCCTAGATGAAATTATTTTCCTGTAACTCACTGAAGCCCATCTTTAATTTTCTTTCTCTCTCTCTCTCTCTCTCTCTCTCTCTCTCTCTCTCTCTCTCTCTCTCTCGATCTCTCTCTCTCTCTCTCGAATAATAGATGGGCATCAGTGAGTTACAGGAAAATAATTTCATCTGGGGTTTCTGTGACGTCATAAATTACGAGCCTGTAGAATACCTTAAAAAAAATGATGTAAAGCCGGTACAATCATCCTTCACCAACGGGAGCACCAACCAAGCGAGCGACACAAATCTTCGACTCTGACAGCGACTAATATTTTTTTTTAAATCTCATTGAAACACATTTTCCTTACAAATACGCTATTTTTTGCACTTCCTTATCTACCCAGTTTAATTCACCGTTCCTGAAATATCAAAAACAAAATCATATTTAAGATTATTTAATATTTACTTATGTACGTTATTATTATTCATTAAATTAACTTGCAATTTGAACATTAACATCCGTTTTATTGTCTGTTTTGTATTACAGATACTAATATCCATGTATAATAATAATAATAATAATAATAATAATAATAATAATAATAATAATAGTAATAATAGATGGTCTTCAGTGAGTTACAGGAAAATAATTCCATCTCGGGTTTCTGTGACAGTTTATAAACGACCTAACTGTCTCGTAGTTTATGACGTCACATAAACCAGAGATGGAATTATTTTCCTGTAATAGTTTAAACAAAACTCAAACAACAGTCTCTAGTTTTTAACAGTTTTGACCCCAGTTGTCGTCATTCTAATTATTCTCCCGGATCAAGCCAGGTCGCTCTGTCAGGACTGCATGATTGAACTCTTTACCTGGCGTTTGACAGCAACAGATCTGCATCCCCGCCACCACGAACGCAACTCCCAGAGCGGTCTGGAAAGAAATCATCTTCTAGCAGAACAATATTATATATTAGACAGCTACACCAACAATAATCCCGCGTGGATGCACAGGAGGGAAAACAAAGTCCTGAAGTAAGTTTACTCTCCAAGAGAAGTCGGAGCCGTTTGCCTCGCTTGTACAACACCGTTAGCGGCTATTGTGTTACCCCTGCCTGCTGCTTGCTGTCTGTGCGGAGCTGAGATGGGGCCAGCCTGTAACTGACACCCAAACAGGCGGCCGTCCCATTCCGGACCGGTGATGTGATCTCACTGGAGCTCTCTCCCGGTGAAATCGACACCCCGCGCCTGCGTGCTGTGCAGTGTGGGGGTCTCAGGTGCCAAAACGAGTGTAACTTTCCAATAATATTAAAAAAATAAAACACTCCCTTTATTTGGATAGTACGGGAGAGCCCTAGGGCCATGCGAGAGACGAATACAAACTCGAAATGCCGTTTCATATTTTCCAAGCCGGTCTTTACATAGAAAGGCCAGCCATAATTAACTAACAGGTGCGGGTGAGGGCATTTTCGTGTGAATACAGGTGTGTAAAACGCATTGCCCCAAAACAAGATATATGTGCGCACAATATATATGAAATGTGAAATTACCTTGGGGCAACACGTTCTTCATACAGGAATTAAACCTTTAATGACACACTTAGACGCCTTTGGTGACGTTATTATAATACTTATGTAGGAGCCAATTAGTATTTTTTGCCTATATTATTTATGAGAAGACATATTTTGATACATTATATTTGTCTATTACGCATTTACAGTAATAGGGTAGTATATCTTTAAGAGAGCGAGCTTTGTTAGGTTCTGGGGCTCGCGCGCTTTTGTATAAATTCGGAAAATAACTGTCACTTGTTACTCTGTTGTAGACATAGCTTTGGAGCCTCACGGTTTTCTTACCGTGTCGTGTTATCTTCGTTATTCTGTGGAAATTACCAGTCAATAACTTATCTGTTATTACGCTGAAAATCCTGTAAAATAACTGTGAATACTAACCTGTGGAAACCTGAGGAATAAAAGTTGTATTGCTTTATTTTACTACGGAGTCTGTGTGGATTGGATAACGTTAGATGCTGGATACGCGTCAGCCATACCCCCAAGCTATGCAAATCTGGATGTTACACATACATATAGTAAGAAAACCCAGCTCCGGTTGGAAAAGTGAACGTGTAAAAAAAGGAGCTTTTTGGATACTAGGACAAGTACAAAGAAGGATACGGAAGGTCGCGTTGAATGGGCAAACTCTACAGCAAAGTAAGTCCTGTTTATTTCTCAGCGTAGCCTTCGCTATTTATGTCACAGTAAAAAGGGATAATACAGTTCCGGATTTATCTCCTTCGTTGCTAGTTCTATGTGTCGGACGTCGTGAAGGAATATTAGTGGAATATTGGACCATTTGCTGTATTTAGTGTGACGCAGCTATACTTTGGAAGTGCTTTGGAACGTACTGTGCTAGCTAAGCTACGTCATCATGGATGGTGATGAAGCGTTAGCTGTTTTACCTGTGGTTAAAAGGCAAGTGAACCCTACAGTGAAAGCTATGGAGGAAACGCAGAATCGTCTCATCGGCTCACGGAAAGCCAAGCTAGGTCAGCTGACAGGCAAAATGAATGAGATGCATCATTTAATGGATGATGATGGTAACTTGGAAGTAATTAAGAACAAGCTGATGATTGAGCTCAGCCAGCTGTTTGGGGATTTTTGTGAGCTAAACACATCAGTAAAACGGTTACTTCAGCAGCAATCAGAGAAGGAAATGAATGACGATCAGCTTAACTGGTTTGAGCCCAAAGCTAGTTCATTCAGAGAATTCATAGAGAAAACAGAGGTATGGATGGAAGAAGTCCATCAACGTATGGAGCAAGTTAGGCAGTGTGATGAAGAGGTACAGCCATCAGATAGCATATCTAGTGCGTCATTTACTACTCGGAGGAAAAAACAAAGTCACGCTGGGCTTTCTTCACAAGCTTCATCGTCTGCCTCATCTGCACGTTTAAAGGCTGAAGTAGAAAGAGCTGCTTTGCTAGCTCAAGCAGCTGCTCTGAAGTAAAAGCAAGCTTTAGACAGACAGGAAATCCAGCTAAAGGCTCAGAGAGAAGAGCTGGAGTTACAAACCGCTTTAGCAGCCTCAAATGCTAAAATTAAGGTTTTGGAAGAGTTGGAGGGTTTTCAAGTCCCACCCAAATGCCCGAGTGATGAAATGAACTACCTGGAGTCACACAAGGTCCTACCTGCTATGAAAAAGGTTAGTTATAGCAACAAAGATGAAGAGTCACTTGAAGCTCGAAGCCAAAGCCAGCCTACCTCTACCGCCGTACGTACTGCTGTGGAGGGAGAACAACAGTTGAGTTTCAGTAACCAAAGAACACCTACCAGTGCCGCTCTGCCAGAAGATGATGTTACAGGGACATTGTACGGTGTCATGCTGCGACAAAACAATATCACAGAATTCCTGGTGAAACAACAAAGGCTATCTACACTACCACCATTGGACATACCCATCTTCAAAGGGGACCCTTTGGAGTACAAGCTGTTCATCAGAGCATTTGAACACGGAGTGGAGGATAGGACAGATAGCAGCAAGGACAGACTTTACTTCATGGAGCAATACACCAATGGACAGCCCAGAGAGTTGATTAGGAGCTGCCTCCACATGTATCCAGAACGAGGGTATCGTAAAGCGAAGAAGCTTTTGGAAGAGCACTTTGGAGATGAATACAAGGTCTCTGTGGCATACATAGACAAGGCTCTGAGTTGGTCTACCATTAAGTCTGATGATGGAGAGGCACTCCATTCGTACGCTCTCTTTCTCACTGGATGTTGTAATGCCATGACGGATATGGAGTACATGGAAGAGCTCGACAATGCAGCTAACATGCGTGCTATTATTGCCAAACTTCCATACAAGCTGAGGGAGAGGTGGAGAGGCATGACCTGTGATATACAGGAGCGGCAGAAACGAAGAGCAAAGTTCAAAGACCTTGTCAACTTTGTCAACAAGCAAGCTAAGATAGCACTGCACCCGCTGTTTGGAGACATAAAGGATGCCGCTGCAGTGAGGGGACAAGTGAAGTCTCATACCTACTCAAAGTCACACAAGACAAGTGGTAGCAGGAAGAGTTTCACCACAGCTGCCACACCGGTGGACAACCAGACGGAAGGCACAGAGTCTAGGCCTATGGGAAATGATTATGGCAGTCCTAGCAGTGCATTTACCAAGCCCTGTCTCTTCTGCCAAGGTGATCATAGCATGGAGCTGTGTAAACAGATGAAGAAGTCTCTTCACAAGGAGAAGATTGACTTTCTACGGAGCAAAGGGCTATGCTTTGGCTGTCTGAAAAAAGGACATATGAGTAAAACTTGCAAGGAGAAGCTAAGTTGCAAAGTATGCTCGTTGACACACCCTACTGTGTTGCACATGAAGATCAAGGAAAATGCTACTCTCAAGAAAGAGCCGGAAGAGCCATCAGAAGATGGTGAAAAACGGTCAGTCACCAGTGGTTTCGTTGGAACAGAGAAGACGATCTGTGGACGCACCAAGGCCGGTGACGCTGACAGCATTTTGGCTATTTCGAATCAAGTCGAAGAAGGGCAATAAAGTGGTGGCTACCTATGCTTTCCTTGACCCAGGCAGTACTGCCACTTTCTGCACTGAGGAGCTTATGAGTGAGCTCAATGTCAACGGTAGGAAGATAGACATACTGCTGAGAACCATGGGTGAAGAAAAGATTGTCAGCAGTCAGGTTGTGTCAGGTTTGGAGGTGAGCAGTCTGGAAGACAGCAACTTCATAGATCTTCCAGATGTTGTCGCTCAGAAGACCATTCCAGTGAGCAAGGAGAACATCCCACTGCAAAAGGAGGTGAACAGGTGGCCTTACCTGGAACAAGTGCGACTCCTTCATATTGACGCAAAGATAGGGCTGCTGATAGGGACGAACACGCCAAAGGCAATGGAGCCATGGCAGGTCATCAGTAGTGTTGATGATGGACCTTATGCAGTGAGAACCATACTGAGATGGACTGTGAATGGTCCTCTTAGAGAAGACACAGGTAATGGGATAAGAAGTGGACTGATCCAGGTAACAACAAACCGAATATCAGTGGCCAGGCTGGATGAGCTGTGGAGTCAGCAGTTCAAGAATGACTTCCCTGAGTGTGGTCAGGATGACCAACTGGAAATGTCAAGGGAAGACCACCAGTTTATGGATTTGGTCTCACAGTCTGCCAAACTAGTGGACGCATATTACAGCATTAGGCTGCCGTTAAGGAATGAAGTGATCAACATGCCGAACAACCGCAGAGTAGCTGAACAGCGCGCTCTGAATTTAAGAAATAAGTTAATCAAGAATCCTTCGTTTCACGCCGACTACACTGCATTCATGGGTGACATCATCGCGAAAGGCTATGCCAAGAGGGTTACCTGCGAGGAGGCCAGCCGCAATGACGGAAAGGTATGGTACATACCACATCACGGGGTGTACCATCCCAAGAAGAAGAAGATCCGTGTGGTGTTCGATTGTGGGGCATCGTTTCAAGGTACCACATTGAATGACCAGCTGCTACAGGGGCCGGATCTCACCAGCACTCTGATAGGTGTTATCACCAGGTTCAGACAGGAGCCAGTGGTGATTATGGCTGATGTGGAAGCCATGTTTCATCAAGTGAAAGTGCCAGCTGAAGATTGTGACCTTCTCAGATTTCTCTGGTGGCCACAGGGTGACATCAGACTAGCCATGGTGGAGTACAAGATGGTTGTGCACTTGTTCGGTGCAACGTCGTCACCAAGCTGTGCCAGTTTTGCCCTCAGAAAATGTGCCGAAGACAACAGAGAACAGTTTGACGCCAAGGTGGTCGACACAGTGCTGCACAATTTTTATGTCGATGACTGTCTGAAATCAGTCAGCTCAAAGGAAGAAGCTGTGTTATTGTATCATGACCTGAGAGCCATCTGTGCAAAGGGAGGATTCCGACTGACGAAATGGATGAGTAATTGTCGAGCTGTACTGTCTGCTATTCCCGAAGAGGAGAGAGCCAAGGAAGTCAAGGACTTGGACCTGGAACAAGATGTACTCCCTGTAGAGCGAGCATTAGGCGTACAGTGGTGTGTCCAGTCTGATACCTTCAAGTTCAGAATTGTCATTCAAGACAGGCCTTTTACCAGAAGGGGTATCCTTTCTGTAGTCAGCTTGATCTATGATCCTTTGGGAATCTTGTCGCCAGTGCTTCTGCCAGCTAAGAAGATCCTGCAAGAGCTTTGCAGAACAAAGCTAAGCTGGGATGATGTCATACCAGATCAGCTTGCTCAGCAGTGGTATGACTGGATGAAAGAGCTCCATCTGCTGAAAGACTTTGAGGTTGAGCGGTGTTTTAAACCTGCAGGCTTTGGAGACTCCTCATTCGCTCAGTTGCATAATTTTGCAGATGCGAGTGAAGAAAGCTATGGTACAGTGAGCTACCTGCTGCAATGGAACAGCTGCAATCAAGTACATTGCTCCTTTGTTATGGGGAAGGCCAGAGTTGCTCCGCTCAAGACAACCACCATTCCTCGCATGGAGCTCACTGCAGCCACTATGGCAGTACGCATGGATAAGATGCTGAGAAGGGAGCTGCAGCTGCAGCTCAAAGATTCCGTGTTTTGGACAGATAGTACTGCTGTACTGAAGTACATTAAAAATGAGACCACTAGGTTCCACACCTTTGTGGCCAATAGAATATCAGCGATTCTGAAGATGTCCGAAGCTTCGCAGTGGAGGTACGTTAATACTGCCAAGAATCCAGCTGATCATGCGTCGAGGGGACTGAAGGTGGATTCCTTTATGCGAAATGAAGCCTGGATCTCAGGGACAGACTTTCTTGTGAAGTCGAAGGAGGATTGGCCAGAGTACCCAGACCTCCCTGTAGATTCTGCCATGGAGGACCCAGAGGTCAGAAGGGATGTTGTGGTGTACACTCTGACTGCTGAAGAGGAGTTGGATACAATTCAGCAGATGATGGAACACTTCTCTTCTTGGATTCGTCTTAAGAGGGCAGTGGCATGGGTCCTCAAGTTGAGAGGCACTCTGGTGCGTTTTTGTCAAAAGAGGAAGGAGTGTGGCCATCCTCAGTCTGAGGATGATAAGAATCGACAAAAACTTGTGCTGGACAAGGAGATGCAGAGCTTCAAAGCAAGCCTAGACAAGAGAAACGTCACTGTGAAGGACCTTAAGGACGCTGAGTTGGAGATTATCCGCTACAGCCAGAGGAAGAAGTTTCCTGAGGAGATATCCACCCTGCAGAAGGGTGAGAGTGTGAAGAAGAGCAGTCATATTTATAAGCTCAACCCTGTGTTACAAGACGGAGTACTTAGAGTCGGTGGAAGACTCAGTAGGGCAGCTATGCCTGAAGAATCTAAACACCCTGCCATCCTATCGAAAGACCTCCATGTGGCAGAGCTTATCCTACGTGAGATCCACCAGGATGTGGGTCACAGTGGTCGCAACCATATGCTATCCAAGCTGCGCTTAAACTATTGGATTCCTGGTGCCAATGCAGCTATAAGAAGAGTTCTATCCAAGTGTGTTGTCTGTCGGCGGTTTCATGGTGCTGCTGGGCGACAACAGATGGCTGATCTACCCCAGGACAGAGTCTTGCCGGATGAACCTCCATTCACGAACACTGGATTTCCATTCACGAACACTTTAGATTGCCTAAAAAGAAACGTAAACTAATTATCGGTCAATCCCGTGGAAAACATATGCATGCTCCAAACTTTAGCTGCTTTTCCAAACAGATATTATTCTATAATATATGTAGAAAAGGAATTTATGCGACACAGCTCAGCAATCCCCTGTAAAAGGTAATTATATTTTGTAAATATATTGACATTCAATATATTGTCATTTTATCTTAAGGTTTTTAATATTCTTGAATGTTTAGTTGTTGTTGGGTTTTTTTTGTTTTCTTTTTACATTTTTATAACTACTTTAAAAGTATGTCAAAAAAAATTAGATTATGATTTATATATTGTACAATATAATGAAAATATATTGGCATATATTCTATAAAACATTTTGTAATCGTCAATATATTGAAATATACTGATCAATATATTACATTATATTTCTCAATATATTAAAATGTATTTTCGTTCTGTAAGGGATTGTAAGTGGAGTTCTCTAGCTCTATACAGTTCTGCAGTGTTGAGTGGAGCTCTCTTTCCTATAGACCTCTATACAGCTCTGCAGTGTTGAGAGTGGAGTTCTCTTTCCTATAGAGCTCTATATAGCTCTGCAGTGTTGAGAGAGGAGTTCTCTTTCTTATAGACCTCTATACAGCTCTGCAGTGTTGAGAGTGGAGTTCTCTTTCCTATAGAGCTCTATACAGCTCTGCAGTGTGGAGTTCTCTTTCCTATAGAGCTCTATACAGCTCTGCAGTGTTGAGAGTGGAGCTCTCTTTCCTATAGAGCTCTATACAGCTCTGCAGTGTTGAGAGTGGAGTTCTCTTTCCTATAGACCTCTATTCAGCTTTGCAGTGTTGAGAGTGGAGCTCTCTTTCCTATAGACCTCTATACAGCTCTGCAGTGTGGAGTTCTCTTTCCTATAGAGCTCTATACAGCTCTGCAGTCTTTTAGCGCTGGTATATACCATGTTTTTTTTACACACACACACACACTCCTTATAACTTGTGAGAAA
This sequence comes from Acipenser ruthenus, assembly GCF_902713425.1. Lineage (NCBI taxonomy): Eukaryota > Metazoa > Chordata > Actinopteri > Acipenseriformes > Acipenseridae > Acipenser > Acipenser ruthenus. Next base: position 8,603,415 of record NC_081211.1, read on the forward strand.
ATTAAAGAATATATATATATATTCTTTAATCGCAAGTTATAGGGAGCACCGTTGCTCATACACTTTTCACAATTAATGTTCAATACTAATGCACACTGAAGTAAAAGGACTTTAAATAAACGGTATGTTTTGTATTTTTACAAAACATTTATTATCATTTAAACAACATTGTATTTACCATGTATTTATCACGTATATCCTGTTTTCTATTACATATCTATTGCTCAATTATATAAGGTATACTTAAAAAAAACTGTTATATTCGCAAGCTAGGCATCGCATAAGAACGTGAGAACATTTCAGAACGAGAGGAGTTCCATTCCACCCAGCGCTACATCATAATTCATGAGGCTGGAAACATGTAACTGTTAAGAATGACCACCAGAGGGAGCCAGTGCCCTGCCTGTAAGAGTGACGCTTCTGAAGCAGTATAAAGGAAGGGAAAGAAAACAAAATAATGAAGAAAGATTTTTAATAAACCAGCAAGAATGAATACTGTTATCATATTCAAATCTGTAGAAACATTCAGGACAACGGCCATTTATTCATCGATTTCTCCTTCTTACTGCCAGAGGCTATTTCTGTGAATATTTTGACTGATTCCTTATTTAGTTCATCCATCCATCTATCTATCTATCTATCTATCTATCTATCTATCTATCTATCTATCTATCTATCGCCTATTCTGGTTATATTTAAAGACATATTAAGAATATATGTACATCAATATATGGATATGTGATGCATATATGTAACATATAAAATGGTTACATTGCATATTTTTATAATACATTGAAAATATGTGTTATTTCCGTATGGGTTTACCATAGTTTGTCATGGTTTGCATGTTTTTCAATGTGCTTTACCATACCTCTCTGTGTTTTACAATGCTTCCCTATGGTTTACCATATCTCTCTGTGCTTTACAATGCTTTCCTGTGCTTTACCATACCTCTCTGTGCTTTACAATGCTTTCCTCTGCTTTACCAGACCTCTCTGTGCTTTACAATGCTTCCCTATGCTTTACATGACCTCTGTGTTTTACAATGCTTCCCTATGGTTTACCATATCTCTCTGTGCTTTACAATGCTTCCCTTTGCTTTACCATACCTCTCTGTGCTTTACAATGCTTTCCTATGGTTTACCAGACCTCTCTGTGCTTTACAATGCTTCCCTATGCTTTACCAGACCTCTCTGTGCTTTACAATGCTTCCCTATGCTTTACCATATCTCTCTGTGCTTTACAATGCTTCCCTATGCTTTACCAGACCTCTCTGTGCTTTACAATGCTTCCCTTTGCTTTACCATACCTCTCTGTGCGTTACAATGCTTCCTTATGATTTGCAGGCAGGTAGGCAGACAGACAGACAGACAGACAGGTAGGCAGGCAGGCAGGCAGACAGACAGACAGACAGACAGACAGACAGACAGACAGACAGACAGGCAGGCAGGCAGGCAGACAGACAGACAGACAGGCAGGTAGGCAGACAGACAGAAAGACAGACAGGCAGGTAGGCAGGCAGACAGACAGACAGACAGACGTAACAAATGTTTTTTGGGATGGCTTCTATGCCCACCTTATTGGTGTGTTACTCATGTAATGTCGAGCTTGCCCTTTGTGTTTTGAGAGGGCAGCAGTGTGCGTGTCCTGATGAACACAGTGCTGCCTCTCTGGGTTGTGATTCACAGGGACTGATGAGACAGTCTCATTAAACACACTGTGGGCGGAACAATGTAAAGCTGTTTCTATGGGAAATGTCATGTCAGAAGATCAATGAAGTGTGAATCATGACACTTCTGTTTTTGTTTTGTTTTTTAATAATATGTGCATTGCCAGATCATCTTCTTAGAGAAAAAAAACTATTCTACCAAAATTCATTTCATCAAACATTGTGGCTGGATTCTGGTTATTTCAAGATGACCTAGCTCATGTAATGTTAGACCTAAGATTCAAACTAAAATATATCCATTTATAGAGAACACATTTTATATCTAGAGACCCACTTAATCAAGTGTGACAAACACTGGTAGGGACATTCCTTAGCTATTGAGAGTATAAGTGGTTAAAGAAAAGGGCTTGTAACCAGGAGGTCCTCGGTTCAAATCCCACCTCAGCCACTGACTCATTGTGTGACCCTGAGCAAGTCACTTAACCTCCTTGTGCTCCATCTTTCGGGAGAGACGTAATTGTAAGTGACTCTGAAGCTGATGCATAGTTCACACACCCTAGTCTCTGTAAGTCGCCTTGGATAAAGGCGTCTGCTAAATAAAATAATAATAATAATAATAATAATAATAATAATAATAATAATAATAATAATAATATAAGAAAAAGTGTTTGTGAAGTTCTGGGTAATATATGGAGGAATCTATGGTGCAACACTTAACCTGTCCCCATGCGTCCCATGGAAATAAATGTGTCCTATGTGGTATTTCTTCCTCTATAAATATTAAACTCATAATCGTGCTGAATTTAGAAACGCTAGAAGAAAAATAAAGTTCAGTGGCAAACATTTCTGTGTCTTCAGAGTAAATTCAATGACAAACAACTAGAAGTCTTTCTCAGTGTCTTCAGTGTAAATTCAATGACAAATGTTTCAGCTAGAAGTCTTTCTCAATGTCTTCAAATGACTGATGCATTTTCTACCTCCTCTAGGGGGAGAGTGTTTTAAAGAGAGCTTGTTGATTACACACTGGTGTACCAGCTGACCTTCAAGAGAAGACATGTTTGAGAGCTCTATTGAGGCCATGGGAAGATTTAAACCTCTTTTAAAAAGTCACCAAGATGTGATGACTGAAACAGAAAATGATACAAAAAGTGAATCTAAACAACAATGAACTAACAAAGCCATTTCCCCCCTCATATCAGCATGTACATGCTTTAAGTAATGCAGCTCCAGTACAGTCACTGTGCATGTATTTTGAAGTGATTACTGAGGAGCACTATAAGAATGACACAGTCCAGCCTTCCACACTTTGACAAGCAAGCTAAAAATAATCAGTGGCTACACCATACCTGCTGCAAAACCCTTTCATTCCAGCTGCACAGCATATCAAATATACATTTCTCTTTCTGTAGCCTTCAGGAGCATGCAATATTAATCCAGGGAGAGGGGGAGGGGTGGGGCGACGAATCTGCAGCAGTTATGTAATGTTGCTGCTTTATAGAATCCAAGGTGATTCAAGAACCAAACTCACAGGAGTGTCCATAGTGAAAGCATGCTGAAAGCACTGAAAGCATGGTGAAAGCATGGTAAAAGCACGGTGAAAGCATGGTGAAAGCACGGTGAAAGCATGGTGAAAGCACAGTGAAAGCATGGTGAAAGCAGAGTGAAAGCACGTTGAAAGCACAGTGAAAGCACGGTGAAAGCATGGTGAAAGCACAGTGAAAGCATGGTGAAAGACAGTGAAAGCAGAGTGAAAGCACAGTGAAAGCATGCTAAAAGCACAGTGAAAGCACAGTGAAAGCATGGGAAAGCACAGTGAAAGCACTGTGAAAGCACAGTGAAAGCATGGTGAAAGCACAGTGAAAGCACAGTGAAAGCACAGTAAAAGCAGAGTGAAAGCACGGTGAAAGCACAGTGAAAGCACTGTGAAATCAGCGTGAAAGCATGCTGAAAGCACAGTGAAAGCAGCGTGAAAGCATGCTGAAAGCAGTGAAAGCACAGTGAAAGCACACTGAAAGCAGCGTGAAAGCACAGTGAAAGCATGGTGAAAGCACAGTGAAAGCACAGTAAAAGCAGAGTGAAAGCATGCTGAAAGCACAGTGAAAGCACTGTGAAAGCAGCGTGAAAGCATGCTGAAAGCACGGTGAAAGCATGGTGAAAGCACAGTGAAAGCACTGTGAAAGCACAGTGAAAGCATAGTTAAATATATTGTAATGCACCAGAGGTATGACAAAACATATTAAAAAGCAAGGCAAGCCATGGTAAGCTATGGTAAATGTATAGTATAACCGTGGGTAAAGCTTGGGGGGAAACAGCACAATTACCCTGCAGATTTACTGTGGTAAACTTTTATAAGGGTAACCAGGGCTTGTGTTAACAAGATCTAGAGCAGTACTACAAAGAAATCCAGTGCAATACCAAACACAATGCAGCTCCTCAGAGTGAGCTCCACTGCACCGCTTCCTCACCTCTCAACACCTTTCTGCAGAAGATATTTTTTGTATAAGCACCAGCCTATAGATTTGAAAGTTTCAACTGCTGCAGATCCCAGATAAAGCTAAAGACACGGCCGTGTGGTGTGCAGGGCGAGTCATACAGTCAGGGCAGCGCTGGGGTCCCCCGAGGGTCTCCCCTGGTGAAGGCACAGCCGTGTGTGTGCAGGGCGAGTCATACAGTCAGGGCAGCGCTGGGGTCCCCCGAGGGTCTCCCCTGGTGAAGGCACGGCCATGTGGTGTGCAGGGTGAGTCATACAGTCAGGGCAGCGCTGGGGTCCTGTATGGCTGTGCGTTCTGTTCACTACAGGGTTGGGACGCGGCTCCCGCTATATTCCTAGTTTCCCAGGAAGGAGCTGTTTGATGCGAGACGCGCTCGTTTCATTGTGTTTTCTGCTGGTTTAACAAGATAAACACATGAATAATGCAGCCTCTGCTTGCCAGACCTTGTCTTCACAAATATACTTTACTATGGAGTATAGCTTATTTGTGATTGTCATAGGATACAAACTATCTGATACAAAGAAATTGCTGATGGCTGGATCGCATCAATATCAGGGTCTAGTGCTATATATTATGAAGACATTTCAGAGGGCTGGATCGCATCAATATCAGGGTCTAGTGCTATCTATTATAAAGACATTTCAGAGGGCTGGATTGCATCAATTAATACTAAAACATACCCCTCTGTATATGGCAGTCCTGTGTGTCTATCCTTGCAGCTGGGGCCGCCCTGCACAGAGCATTGTCCTGCAGTGACACTGAAACTCATTTCGCTCTGTGTTCCAGGCCAGGGCTCTGGGAAATAGCTGGAGCTTTGCTATTTTTAAAGGGATCCATTTCATTTCACCAGGTGACAGAGGAGTCAGGGAAAATGATCTCTTGTTTCTGCGGCTGCTGTTTTAAAAAATGTATGAACCAGCCCGCACCGAACATCCATTTAATACTGGGTCATGTACTGCAACTAGATTTTACATTTATATATCTCTTTAAGAAATATACAGGAAATACATTACACCCGTGGTTGTGTGTTGATCTCGCTTGCTGTACGGTATTTCCATACTCAATAACCCAAATTGAAATTCTTCTGAAAAGACTCCCAAGAGCTGAATTTCTGATGTGCGGTAGAAATGGGGCTGTGCAGCATTGAGATAGTGGGTCCACAGCTGTGAATTCAGAATCAGAGCTATCAGTGTGATGGATAAGTTAATGACCATGACGTATAGCAACAATATGAGCAGAATAGCATAGAACAAGAAATAGCAATGAAGTGTTTCATTGAAATGTGATTAGCAATTCTCCAGATTCATTCAGTGTGACATCCAGACGTATTGTGGCTCATTAATGACAGTGGGAAAAGAGTACAACTGGGAGTAAGGACATGGAAAATCTCCATACTATATACCATACTCCATACCATACAATATTCTGTAAATATAGAGTGGGCATACCTATTTTAGGGTTAAGGGTGGACACTAAAGAAATAGAGTCTGGCTCACTAGGTTGTGGGTTGAGCACTGAGCTGTGCTGAGTCTGTGTTACTGAACCTCAGAGAAAGAGTCTGTGTTACTGAAGCTCAGAGAAAGAGTCTGTGTTACTGAAGCTCAGAGAAAGAGTCTGTGTTACTGAAGCTCAAGAAATTGACTGAGGGGAGCCCTGGGATAGTGGAGGCAGGGATAATGCAAGTAGTCCATGATGGGCCCTTAGAGGGTGTGTCTTTGCCAGAACATGTATCTTTAAACCCTGCAATCAGTTAAGGTATATTTAAAGCGAGCCAGTTTACCTACAGCCTGGGAGAAGAAGAAGGAACCCCCACATGAGTTTAAACTACTGCAACCTTGGCTGCGTCTCGAGCTGAAGGAAGGGGTGATTGTGTAGGTGCAGGACCCAGGGACGAGCGAGATGTTTATGCAGATCCCACAGAACAGCGCTGAGCAGATCTGAGAAGAATACCATGAACGCTCTGGCCACCTTGGATTGGAAAAGACGCTGTCAGTGCGAAGAAGGACTTTCACTGGCCAGGAATGGAGAATGATGGCCACTGCTGGCTTGAAGCTTGCCCGCCCTGCATTCTGCAGTAGGCGAGGCCAAGGGGGAATGCTTGGAGGAGGAGTTGGACGGCGTCCGTGGTGTGCAGTGACTGACAGAGGAAGGTGAATTGCTGTATTAGGGAGGGTGGAAGCTGCTTCACTACTCCCATAGAGTTAGGTACCTCACCCCCACACCTCATACCTGTTGATGGTGTTTTGCACCTGCGTTAAGAACCAGTCGGTTGTGATTGGCATGTTGCATTGCGTCAGCACTGTCATTTGGTTGCCTCCGTCATCCAGGCGGTAATTCTCAGTCCATTTATTTGAAATGATTGTAAATGTTTTTAGTATTACCCTATTTTTAGAGCAGTTACAGTTCTCTGTGTGTGTTGTCCTTTTCTGGGTGTGTGGTTGGTCACGGTGTTGGCTACCCTCCAGAAGAGAATGGAACCTGTGCAGTAACTTAACAAATTGGTTATTTCGGTCAGAAGATCATTTCTACAGGTCTAACCCTGTGGTGGTGTAGTCGGAACTATAGATATAAAGCCTTTCACAATAATAGCATTGCTTGGTGAATGAAGCACGCCTGGCCAAACTTACATGACTGCAGGGTCAGACTCACCCCTTTCATCCTCAGTTTGCTGTTTCATTGTTTGGAAGCCTCTGAAATGGCACAGGGGTAGCGTCCTGGGCTTCCTGTGCAGAACTGGGTTAGGAATATGCTTCAAACAGCAGGAAAACTGATATTTTAATGCCAAATACCAGCATAAAGATTTGCTAATTAACATCATGCTGAAATATTTCTGCTTTAGAGAAAGTGAAACAGGTAGTTTTATTAATGATTCATAAGACTAGGTTATGATCATATTTGTAGGGCAGCTATTCCAGCAGCAGCAGCCTGTGTGTTTGTTGCACTGTCGTTGTGTTATCAGAGCTGAAGTGAAGCGATCAGGTCACATGTACAATCACTCTGGTGTCACAGCTGTGTCTCTGTGGGGGTCTATAGTTAGAGACTTGCAGCTACAAGGGCTAATGGATACCCATAGCAACCCACCACTGCAGAGCGCTCTCTCTCTCCCTCTGTCGCTCCCCCGCTCTGTCTCTCCCTCCCTCCTCCTATGTCTTTCCTTCTCCCTCCCCTCCTCCTCTCTCCTCCCCCTCTCTCCCTTCTCTTTCTCTCTCCCCCTCTCTCATGCACACGCTGTTTATATTTTTGGAGGCTGATCATAGCTGCACTAGACAGGCAGGGATACTGAATTTAAAAAAGCATCAAAATGGAATCTGATTTTATTTAGCCTACAAGCGCCTGAATCCCCCAGGACTGCATCTCCCACCAGGTGTTCTCCCAGGATAACCACGATATGGGATTGCTGGAATCCAGGGTGATTCCACAGTACTGTAAAAGGCTCTTTCTGTGAATTATCCCGGTAGGGTATAGAATGACAACATAAACCATTTCATTTCTTATACGTTCTTCATGTAATTTTATAATGTTTTTGAAAATGAAATGGTCTAGCGCCAAGGGTTTGTTGCTTCAAATGTCATTTCATTGATTATTTATTTCAGCTTTCTCTTATTGATGATATATCCAGCCATTCCGAGTGCTCTGGAGTTCTGTCACTCCAATACTGAATTTGAATCATTGTAATCATCCGAATTCATATTAGGGGAGTGCCGGTTTCCTGGCTGGGAGGAGGTGCCACACCTGCAGGGCTGGCTTGTCCTCCAGAGGTCTGTAGCTCACCAACCTCCGCTGTGGCGCTCCTGGGTGTGAAGAGACAATTGGCTTGGGGATCGGAAGGACACCCACTGACCTTCGATTCTCCTGAGCTGTTGTGGGGAGTTAAAATAATTTGGCACTCTCCATTTGTTTTTTTAAGGTAAACTAAATGGAATCAGAGGTTCAACTCCTATCTTGAGAACGTTGGCCTGGTATTCTGTGACCTTTATTTGGAGGTGAAGGGTCAAAGGTTTCTAACAATCTTTGTATGTTCACCTGTGACATGTGGAGCATGAAGGACGGACAGACAGACAGATGGACTGCAGCGCTTCAGCACTGTGCCAACGTGCTTCTATCTGTTTATCTCTTTAACGAGTCCAGAGTCCCTGCCCTGCATGAACCTGAGAATCAACACCCTCCAGACATTCGGTCAATTTCACAGCCGCTGCGTAACTAGGCCTGTGAGCAGCAGCATATCCTCCTGGCAGAGGCAAAGGCAGCTGTACCCTCCAGATCCATCACTGCTGCTGCTGCAGAGCTGAGTCACAGAGACAGAGCACCCACTGCAGCAGTGTGGCAGGGGCCAGCTACACACACACACACACACGCACGCACGTACGCACGCACGCACACACTCACACACACACACACACACACTCACTCACACACACACACACACACACTCACTCACACACACTCACACATACATACACACAGAACACTAAGATATGGGGCAGTTTGTGGATTTTTTTTCTTTTTCAGTGCAACTCTCCCCATACTGACAGTATGCATATATTGCCATAGTTCAGCATCTTTTTCAATACTGTAGCATGTGTGACTCACCATGCTTGTGGAACAGGGAAGGTTGTGGAATGCACTGCAGTTATACATTCTCTACCCTGTTCCATCTCCTGGTGGCTGCATATCCCTAGAAATGATGACATAGAGGAGGGGTACATTTTTTAAACAGAGAACTTGGTAAGGACATTCATTATTGAGACTATCAGAATCTGGGGACGTAGCACCTGTCTTTCTGTCAGTCTGCCAATTAGTCACATGTACATCTTTTTACTCATGGTGAATGCAGTTAATGGTGATTTACTTTCTCATGGAACTTATATCTCTGATTTTGTGTTTTCAGCATAATGAATACTGATACACTGGTTAAAAACAGCGTCTTTGCTTAATCATAATTCTCAATCAGTCAGAGAGGCTCTTAGTGGCATCAGGAGAATTGTCACATTCTGTTACCATAGAAATGGAATGTTACCAAAAAACCACCAAGAATTATTTTATATGCAAATATAAACAACCTGTTTCTTTGAATCTCCAAGCACGCCTGAAGAAAAGATTTTTGAGGTCTTGACAGCTTGTGATTTTATATCACAGTCAATCTAACTAACAGAGTGTTTTCCCAGCTAAGGGTTAAGATAAATGCATATTATAACCATGGCATAACTGCACATTTACTGTGCAAAGTTACCATGGTAAACTTTGATAAAGGTAAAGCATTCTAAATAGTGGACAAGGCAGAGTGTTCTTTGTCTTTAAGGACCTGGATGAACTGAGCTAGACAATAATTTATAAGGTTGTTCAAATGTTCTCAAGCCAGCTGGCTGTGATTCAGAGCCCCAGGAAATGCATCACTTCCACTAATAAAATAAATGAGCTCTCCAAGACCTGCCGTCACCCTCCAGTTTTAAGAAAGGACACCCTGATCAGATCAGTGTGTCTGATCCATGCAGCTGTGTGACAGAGCATACAGAGTACAACGAGGGGATGAACAGCCTGCATCTCAAGAGCAGTGCTGCATCCAGCTCAGGGCTCTCACACTTATCTGAATGAGTGCCGCCTTCTTGTTTTCATTCACATTGTGTACCGTGTCATTTTTTTTCAGTCGTCACATCCTGGTGTATTTTTTAAATCTCTTATTAACAATATTTAGCCATGTATATATATATGAATTATAGGCTATAGGAAGACAGGGTCATACAGCATGTAACATTTAGACATTGATAAATGATACCATAATGCTCATGAGATAAAATGCCAATTTGTTTTGGATGTATTGCACACGTCTGTATAGCACGGTGTGATGTGTGGCGTGCGTCCTGTCCACGGCAGCACTGTGCCCAGTTATTTTGTATCAGGGAGCGGAGGGAATTGATGAAGGATTCCCCTCTCTGTACTGCGGTTGCTGCCCACACACTTGCTATTGATTAGGCATTGTTGGCATTGTTCACACACAGCAACCCCGAAGGAACCCCCACTGTCACATACTGTCTGCTGCATTTGCCATGCAGACGGAGACCGAGAATCTATTAAAAACGGGACAGCTTCTACAGGAGGACAGGGGGAAGATGAACTGCTTCAATAAAATACGACATACTCGATTGTAGCCACTGTCTCATTTAGGCTATATAGCATATTTGAAACTATATTTATAAATATGTATATAACACAACGTATATTGAAACATGTGTGTGTGTGTGTGTGTGTGTATGTGTGTGTGTGTGTGTGTGTGTGTGTGTGTGTGTGTGTGTCTAATTTATCCATGTATTAATAACTGATCTATGTATGTGGTCATAATCTGATATTCATTTGTGAGCTCCGCCTCCTACTGTGTCGTCATGGTCTATGCTGCCAGCGTCCACCCACACACAAACGATCTGCAGACTTCAGAAGAATGTGACTGGAATTCAAAATGTGTTTAATATGCCAGCTCAGTTTCTGCACGGGGTTCCCTGCCTTGCACATGCAGTGCCCCTTCTACTCTCAGCCCACGCCAAAGAGCTTTAATACTGCCGAGGCCCTTCTCCGATATTATTCTGTGAAGAATTGCGAGCGCAGCATTGTACAGATTTATGCTTGATAATATTATCCTTTAGTGGTTTTCAAAAGGAGACGGGAAGGAATGAGAAAGGGAGAGATGCGCGGCCGGTGCCTCTGCACTGTCGGCTCTCCTCTGCTCGAGTTCTCCGATGCAGAGGAGCACGTTCGGCGGCGCAGGGATTTCCTTTGTCTCCCGGGCTGCCTATCAGTATGCAGCGGACACTCGACAGGTTGTTTAGGCCTGTCTGCACGTTCCATCAGCAGGGCTGCAAAATCTACCCGCGACCACAAAATAGAGTCTATATTTAATGAATAGGGCCCATTGTAACAAGCTAAATCGCTGTGTGAGAAGTCCAGACAAATAACACTTGAGTTTTACCTTGGAAAAATTGACAGTGTTTAGGGTACAATAGGGACCGACTTTTGTATTTTAATGAGCTGAGACAGGCCCAGTAAAAGCGCAGTGTTTAAACAGACTCCACGAGGAGCGATCTGCTCCCACTACACTCATTATTTGGTCTGATGTTTTTATTTTTATTTGTATTATTATTTATTTTGTAATTGCTTTGGCAATACTTCTGCTGTAGTCATGCCAATAAAGCATCTTTGAATTGAATTGAGAGATGGTCATTAGAAACAGGACGACCCAGACAGTACTGGCTGCCCAGAGACAGGATCGAGGCTATGTGGTCATTGTGAACTGAGAGAAGTCGAGACAGATGCACTTTCACAGGATGAGGGACACACATTGAGCGCTCTGCTCTTGTGCCTCCTTCCTCTTTATTGAATTATTCCTTTTCATTACTTTTGATATTGATGTTCATCGTGTTTATGTCATATTATGTACTTTGTAACTGCTTTGGCAATAACGCTAATTTTGTCATGCCAATAAAGCACGAGAGAGAGAGAGAGAGAGAGAGAGAGAGAGAGAGAGAGAGAGAGAGAGAGAGAGAGAGAGAGAGAGAGAGAGAGAGAGAGAGAGAGAGAGAGAGAGAGAGAGAGAGAGAGTAAGGCACGGTATTGTCGGGTACATGTATTACAATAGCACACCGTGAAGGCACCGTGGAGAGGAGCAGTCCAGATTATTATTATTTCTTTCTTAGCAGACGCCCTTATCCAGGGCGATTTACAATTGTTACAAGATATCACATTATTTTTTACATACAATTACCTATTTATACAGTTGGGTTTTTACTGGAGCAATCTAGGTAAAGTACCTTGCTCAAGGGTACAGCAGCAGTGTCCCACCCACCTGGGATTGTACCCAAGACCCTCTGGTCAAGAGTCCAGAGCCCTAACCACTACGTCACACTGCTGCCCTATCGTAGGTAGACTGGTACAGCATGGGGTTTGTGTGGGACAATTAGTTCTATGGTATACAGGATTAACTAACAGCATGGGTTATGTTAAATATAAAAAACCAGTGAACTAGTGCAGGGCGCTGTTTAATTCATCTGAATACAAACCGCGGGTTCTCGGTGCAAGATGCTGCACTGCGAGTCAGGTTGTCTCAAGGTCTTAATTTAAAACGCTCGTGCCACTGAGACGTCATTTCAAGGCGGAGACTTGTTTTCAACTTGTATTTTTTTTTATGTCACTTAGGGTCAATATAACTTCAAATTATACGTAGTATCAGTCATATCAGTCATATTAAAAACATTGTTAGAACATATACTTAAATACAATTCCAGAATTCTACTTTCATCCTAGAAATTGTAACGAAGATCTCACAGTATGTTTTTTTTCTTTTTTAATGCAGAGTTTAATACTTTTTAACGAAAAATGACGAGAAAGTGGACTGCACTGAGAATTAAGTAAAACTCGACATGAACCCGAAACTGCGCAATGAAGATACGTTTGCGTATTGCCGCAAAAACCAGTCTGTTTCAGTCTGTTTGGTAACTGCATCGTGACAGAAATTATTGTACAAGTCTTACTGGATATGTTGTATACAAAAGATGCAGTGGTGTATCCTGGTATTCAGTCATTGGATTTTGGGAGATCTTGAAGCATATACGGGAGCTGCTGTAAATGAAGGTTGACAAATGAACCGCTGCTATATACCATGGTAGCCCTATTGATTTGGGTGTAGGATTCAGTACCATGGTAATCGCATAACCACATGACAGTACCGCACGATTTAGTGTATGGTAATCCCATGTTTATAAAGGCACCAGCTGGAGAAATCGCTCTGGGTCTGTTTAGAGTCTAAATTTATAGAAGCGGAGAGAGGAAATAAAGACTCCTTTGAGAATCATACAGATTGTTCTTAAGAAAACCGCTTTGAAGACAACAGGAAGCGCCTTCCTTAAATGGGTATTCACCCCCTCCCTCGCCACGCTCATTGAGATGCTGCTCCACGCACAGACGCTGCCCCCGAACCGCCTACGATCTCTGAAAACAGGCTCTCCCTAAGCGCTCGTCGTCACGTCTGAGTTACTGCAAAACAAACCGGGAATAAGGGCACCGATCAACGAAAAAGGAAACCCGAGCATGCACAAAGCTCCTGGAAGTATATGCAGCCAAGAGAAATGTCTGGACTGAAGGCTGCAAATGCAGTATAATAATGCATAGATCTGGCGAGTTCGATCCATCGTACGTCATGCATACCTTACGTTAACACACACACTGCGGCTTTGATGTCAATGGTATTTTAAATGAAAAAATGTACAATCTTAACCTGCTTTACACTGCATACGAGGACCACTCTGTGATTTCCTGTAGCATACGTCACGTGTCACACACTGAGGTTCTGAATACATAATACAAATACAATGAAAGTGATTGGTGCCTAGCAATGGGAGTCCCTCGTGTGGGCTTTACAATATCTAAAAACTGAAATATCTAAATATATATATATGAATGAAGGATTGATACTGAACTGGAGTGCTTTGTTTTTGGAACCCCTTATGGATTCTAAATATGACGTATAGATGAAGCCTCATCTGAGGTCTATTGGACTTTTTTTCTATTTAGAGCAATGGTTCTACATCGAAGCTAAACACATCAAGAGATTCCAGACATACTGGACATACTAAAACTAGCAACTGTACATTTCAAAAGCCAGGAGTGCTGCTGGTCATACAGCACACCTGTCCATGCATTTGAATTCTGAGGAGTATCCTTTATAGAAGCGAGGATCAGAAACACGGCGCAAGGCGCGGCTTCGGTTTCAGCACCCTGGACAGCGCCCTGCACGCTGTCTCGCTGGAATGGAGAGCTACTCGACCCCTGCCTGCCCTGGACGAGATGCGCCTGCCCGGGTCAGGAACCAACACCAAACCGTCACTGCATTACCCAATCAGAAGGCTGAGTTCCAGCTATATCTAAACATCCAAATCTTCCACAGATTACATCATCCCTCAACACAGCCAGCATTAAGATGAATGCATTTCAGTATACTTGTTTATGTTCCATACATTAACGTACAACTATATTAGAATATATAATATTGATTTAATATGGACATTGCAATTTAAAAAAATGCCATTTCTCCTCATAATCAAACCAAATCGGTTTTAGTGCTGCACTTTTCAGCCAGAACCGATTACAGTATTCTTTAAATCAAATACAGCAGCGACTATAACACGTGATGCCTCCACTATATGACCTCTATGTAATAGAACAAAGAGCATTAAGATTTAACCGCTGGGTACTATTTCATGCGTGTATACGTGCTGGAGGAAGGAGTTACGGTAACGTGTAAAAGTCCACTCTGTAATGCAGTCCCGATATCTATAGATTCGGTTGATGATGGGAAACCGCAGTGGGCGTGGCCAGGACTTTGCGGCGTTTTTATGAATGAAAAGCCTCCCCGCTCCATGCAGCTTCATTGACTGCCGGGCTCGCGCGTGCTGGCCCTCTCTCGGAACACAATTGGCTGGCTGCCTGCTCCCGCGGGCTAATCAATTCTATCAATCTTCTCTCGCTGACGTCACACAGGCACTGCTCTGGCTGGCTGAACCGCTGTTCGTACGCGAGCCGTCTGCTGAAGGAGATTATAATGAGTCAGAGAGGCTCCGGAGTAGCATTTAACTCCAGCAGCTCGTACTGCTCACAGTCACTGCCACCACACCGATGAAGGACGGTGCTCATGCATATAGCAGCCTGCTAATACCACAGAAACTCCGAGTTCGCGCTTTGGAAAGCCACAGCAGGAAGACGATCTCTTGTGTTATTAGTAGTATTTAACCAGACACTGGATTATCGTACCATTCTTGAATGTTCTGCAAACGGTAGAGCTTGCTCCACATCTTTACATGCAAACAGGTACGTTGTGTATACTTCGATGTATTTATATTTGAAAATGCGTAATCATATGCATTGCTGTGATGCTTATCAACACGTGAATGTACAGCATCCTGCATTTGAGGAACGTTGTGAATGAGTGAAGCTGTAAGGACCTTCTGTATCGCTCTTAGCTCTACACTCGAGCGTGTGCAGGTTTCCTCAGTATGTGTACACTGTGGCTGGCTTTGTCGGCGCGTGGAATAAGAAATGCTGATGCTACTGTATAGCCTGGAAGGATTTTGAAAGGGGTTTTTTAAACCCCACTGAAGCAGTGCTGTGAGCTGTGCTGTGGAATGCAAGACGACAGTAAGAGCTTTACAGCTGCTGTGGACCGATGTGCTTGCGGATTGTACTCGCTATACAGCTGCATGCTAGATACTGAAATAGAAGCCATTGTGGGGCTGAACACGTCACTCCCCGACTCGAATGAAATACGGGTTAGGATGTCGTTATAAAACGATGCGATGTGTTTTTGATTTGGCAATAACGCTAAAGCCATCACGCTTTCTGGTGGGGTGTATTTTTTTATATAAATGAAACTCGATGCATTACCTCTGATCGTGCGCAATGTAATGCTTATGGGTTCATTCTGTATATAGTGAAGATGTGGGTCTGTTTGAATCTGAACAGCGGAGACTCGAAACAGAGCCTCCGTTTAACTCGCTGGCATGAACCCTGCTGGCGTTGTAGTGATCGATTGGTACTAATCACGCTATATACAAATGATGGTGGAGCAAGACCCAGGACCGATCACATAAACACGCTTCAAGGGTAGCTGTATCAAGACCAGCAGCTCTTTAGACCATTAACACAGTAACAGTACAAAGACCTCGCTATTTCTCCAGTGTTGTGTACTCTGGGTTTGCTTGTGAAGAGGGCGAGAGCTTGCGATGCCTATGTAATATAGTTCCACGCCACAGCAGCGATTCAAAGCGACACCTGCTGTGTGCCTCACGGACCTCGAGGAGAGATAGAATTAGTAACTCCTGGTTGGACAGTTCTCACCTCTCACTGCAACGTGATTGTCAGGTGAACAGTCCTCACCTCTCACTGCAACGTGATTGTCAGGTGAACAGTCCTCACCTCTCACTGCAATGTGATTGTCAGGTGAACAGTCCTCACCTCTCACTGCAATGTGATTGTCAGGTGAACAGTCCTCACCTCTCACTGCAATGTGATTGTCAGGTGAACAGTCCTCACCTCTCACTGCAATGTGATTGTCACGTGAACAGTCCTCACCTCTCACTGCAATGTGATTGTCACGTGAACAGTCCTCACCTCTCACTGCA
Organism: Acipenser ruthenus; assembly: GCF_902713425.1. Classification (NCBI taxonomy): domain Eukaryota; kingdom Metazoa; phylum Chordata; class Actinopteri; order Acipenseriformes; family Acipenseridae; genus Acipenser; species Acipenser ruthenus. Next base: position 8,619,734 of record NC_081211.1, read on the forward strand.
ATGTGATTGTCACGTGAACAGTTCTCATCGCTCACTGCAAGTCGCCAACGAGGGATCGCACAAGCATGCACTACTTACAAATCAATTCCGTTTATTTATTATTACAAATATAGCTATGACCAGAACTTCTGAATCACCCTATAGAATGAATTCATTTTGCTTCATAAAGGATTATTTGTTTATTTAGCAGACGCCTTTATCCAAGGCGACTTACAGAGACTAGGGTGTGTGAACTATGCATCAGCTGCAGAGTCACTTACAATTACATCTCACCCGAAAGATGGAGCACAAGGAGGTTAAGTGACTTGCTCAGGGTCACACAGTGAGTCAGTGGCTGAGATGGGATTTGAACTGGGGACCTCCTGGTTACAAGCCCTTTTCTTTAACCACTAGACCACACAGCCTCCTCAAAGTCAAAGTTGATAAAGTCAAATGAAACCCGCTGAATAATGTTACGTTAACATACTTGTAGTTTTCTATGAACTGAACGAAAAACTGACCAAAATAGAAAAATGTGACATTCTAACATGAAATCTAACACGATTGAACTACTATTATGACTTCCGGTAGACTTTTGCGATATGTTGTAGTTTCTTTGATACACGATGTTAAATCAAATATCTAAATTATGTTCATATAGTTTATTTTTTACTGTGTCTCAATCCTAAAAAAAAAAAAAAAAAATTGCGTAGGGCTCCTGCCGTGATATGTTTGAACAATTGTCAAGAGGATTACAATGGTGGCTCAATCTATAGATGCGCCACCTGCTGGTGATATTCAGGGTGTTCTTTTCCACATAGCGATAAAGGAAATGTTGCTGGGATGTGTGACACTGATGAATTGAACCAATTGAAAGAATGAATTTAGCTCACAGAGCAGAGTAGAGGGGCATACTGAGATGTATTTATATACTTTCAACGGCATTTGGATCGTTCTTTGTACATTGCATTACTGGGCTTTTTTTTCTTCTTAAAATGTATTGTTTTTATTGTCTGTTTTCTGTATTGTAAGAGACGCTTTGTAATGCGAAGCATTATTAACAGTGAATCTGTGTGTGTGTGTGTTTCACCCCACAGGTGTGGGCATCGACCATGAACGAGTATTTCTCCAAGAACTCCACAGAGGCCGAGCTGGGTGGCTGGTTCGAGCCAAGCGATGACAATAGCTCCCTGGACCTGTCTTCCCCGGCGCCGGAACCGGTCCTGAAACCCTGGGACGTGGTGCTGTGCATCTCAGGGACCATCATCGCCTGTGAAAACGCCATCGTGGTGGCCATCGTCTTCTATACGCCGTCGCTGCGAACGCCGATGTTCCTTCTAATCGGTAGCCTGGCCACGGCGGACCTGCTTGCGGGTCTGGGGCTGATAGTCCACTTCGTGTTTCTGTACTGCATCCGATCCGAGGCGGTCAGTCTCATCACCGTTGGCCTGCTCGTCGCCTCGTTCACGGCCAGCGTGAGCAGCCTGCTGGCCATCACCATCGACCGCTACCTCTCTCTGTACAACGCGCTCACCTACTACTCGGACAGGACGGTGACGCGCACCTACGTCATGTTGATTCTCACCTGGGGCGTGTCGATCTGCCTGGGGCTTCTGCCCGTGACGGGCTGGAACTGCTTAAAGGACGAGTCCACGTGCAGCATAGTGAAGCCGCTGACCAAGAACAACGTAATGATCCTGTCCGTGTCCTTCTTCACGGTGTTTGCCGTGATGCTGCAGCTCTACGTGCAGATCTGCAAGATCGTCTGCCGGCACGCCCACCAGATCGCCCTGCAGCGGCACTTCCTCTCCACCTCCCACTACGTGAACACCCGCAAGGGCATCTCCACGCTCGCAGTTATCCTGGGCACCTTCGCCAGCTGCTGGCTACCGTTCACCATTTACAGCCTGCTGGGCGACTACACCTACCCGGCCCTGTACACCTACATCACCCTCCTGCCCGCTATCTATAACTCCATGATCAATCCGGTCATCTACGCCTTTCGGAACCAGGAGATCCAGAAGATTCTGTGGACGGCGTGCTGTGGGTGCATGTCACCAGGTATGGGCTGCCGGTCCAGGTCCCCCAGCGATGTCTAGCTTGTGGTGCCGGTTCTGGTTCAAACTGATGATGGCGCACTTGTATGGCGAATCACCATTCTGCGCCGCCCCTTCGTGTTGCTTCAGAGACTGACACTGGTCGTGTTTAAGTGTGATATATACAGCAGCACTTTATCCAAGGCAATCTGGATCCCTCGGAGTCCAGGCGCTGTGTTCAGGATGCACTGCCGTGTTGGCACATTGCGCAGGACCTGTGTTGACTTGCACGTTGTAATGCGTATTTGGTTCAGACCCGACAATCTGAATAAGATGTAATACTGAACACTTTTGATGACAGAGAGAGAATTAGATCAGCGATCGTTGTAGAGATTTTACAGTAAGACAAGCATTTATAAATATTTTTTTTGTTCATGTTTTATTTTATTTATTTATTTTTTAAATCAAAGTGCGGGTCAAAGTTTAATCCACAGGTTTACTCTTTGCCTTTGGAGAGTTTCACTCCTAGAGAAACATTTTTATCAATTCTTTATAGAGATGTTCATTTGATACTAGCTTGATAAAAGCTACATTTCATATTACAAGCTGGCTGTATAGAATGATTCTTTAAGGACCGTAAAGCAAATACGCGTCCAAGTGAAAGTCCTTTCCCACGCGTGTAGTGGGTGTTCATAGATTTCTAAGGGAGTATGCTTGAGATTGCCTTTTTCTACCCTTCTTTCTCTGTCATCACTGTTATATATAGGTTTATGTTTTACGGATGAAATGGCATGTTTGTGAGGATACTTTAACTTCTGAAGTTATTAATACATTCACTGATCTAACGTCTTCTGAAGCGCGTTGATCGGTGTTGTCACTGATCGATATCCACTCACTCCATTCCATTGCGTAACTCTTCTGTGGTGCTCGGCTGACCTCTTCCGGACAAATACGGAATCGCAGGTAGAACAGATACGGCCTGGGTACACCGAGGTCTGACTGCTTCCGGTCTTAGCACGGCGCGCTGCTGGAAGTTCTGTATGGACCGTGCTGAATCACGTGTACAGACCATAAAGAAACAGCCACTTATATATTAAATTATATATATATATATATATATATATATATATATATATATATATATATATATATATATATATATATATATATATAGCAAATTTCAAGCACCACAATCAAATGATTTGAGCAACCGTGCTTGAAAATATCACAAAAGGTCGGCCGATACTACAGTTGCATGTTATTTATTTGGGGTATATGGAACATATACTAAGCAACTGAAGGGCCAATAGAATTGATTGGAATTAGACCCAATCGTTCTAGGTTCCATAATTGGACTTGGATTGAGGATTCTAAATGTTATTGATGGCAGAAATCGCCTGTCCCTAATGCAGCAGCGCGTCCTGTCGAAGGTGGCATGAGTGACCGCATCATGAACTTGATTACTCTAACAGGGGAGACTGAGGCTTTAACTTGTGCCTGATTACTAAAGCCAAACACTCTGGAATCAGAGTTCTTTAAAAACGTTTGCACTATCAATGTATTTCATATATGTATCGTATTTATTGTAGGTGTGTAACCCTACACCTGGCCAAATTCTTAAGAGCTAATGAAACTTACACCACCTGTGAAGATGGTGTTTGTGTGTGTACTGTATAATTAGCACAAGTATGACAAATCAAACAGCAAAGCTGTCATGCTGTACTGTCACTTTGAAACGCCAGTCCTTACTGTGATGTTAACGAATGTTTAATATGTATGTTGATGATAAAATGCCTACATCAAAAAAGAGTTTCTTTTCATGGGAATGCATTTATGTTCATGTTTACAAATGAGAATAAAATATAATTTGTTATAGAAAATAAGCCTTGTCTCTTTTAATACCCGTTTCCTAGTTTTCCGAGAAGATATGGTTTTATTTCTCCGGTGTCGTATTGAGAGAAAGTACGAGCACATGAATCGAACCTATACCTGACGTTTCGTGCTCTTTTTACAATTACACTAACTTTATCAATTAACCAACATTTCCCTGTTTAGTTTATAAATTGACCAATTTTCTGGGTGATACATTTTAACCAGATTTTTGTTTTTTGTATTGTTATAAATGAACTCGCTATGAAATTGTAGTGAACAGTCTCTCCTGCCCCGAGTTAGTGGCGCTGCTTCTCTGTCGGGACTGAAGACCTCTTGGTTTTGGCGTCCAGACACGTGTGTATGTCCTTTATTGCTTTACAATTAATTTCTTACTAATCATTAGCTTCATTTGCATTATTACGGCTCAATGTGTATTGTGCCGAGACGTCAAGATATTCAAATATATCAAGTACTTTGGGTCACGTGGTCTGATTGCAGCAAGATCATTGGAGCGAGTCTGAACTAGACGTGATTCGGTACCCGGAAACAGCCGCAACATTTTCTAGAGTTGTATGTGAAATATCTGAATATGCATATTATTGATTGATGTCGCCCTCTGCTGGTTCCAATGGGTATGACAAGTGGCTTGCACGCACACATTCAGTGCTGCTAACTTGTGATAACTCCCAGCTTTCACGAGCCACCGGCTCCACAAACACCCCGGCCCAAGGGAACTGCTACTGACGTCAGCGGCAAAACCACAGAACACACAAACAAACAACTTCCATTAAACTGCAAGGAAGGGGCGGCCGCGTCTCTATCAAACCGCATGCAGCACGAACACGTGATGAGACGCGCCAGGCTGTGCGTCACGGACAGGCTTCATTTGCAACATGTTGTATGCCATTAAAATAGTCCCTTTGTCTGTGTTACGTTTATAGACGATGCCAGTTGTAGAGCAACTTGCAGAACAGAAATACAGGTGGAGTCGCCCCGGCCGACAAATCAAACCACACACACGTGTGATGCTAACAGTGCCGCTGGGGATGCTTATCATATGATATGTATCATTTCAAATGGCATTTTACATAGTGCGCGCGCACTATGTGCTTAATTAAACATCTGAGCTAGTCGTCTGTATCAAACTGCCAAGAAATGGGAGGCTTGTTTCCTCCCTTATCGTTCATAAACGCAATTAAAAACGTGTGGACTGCAAGTGTTTCACTGAGATCCCATCCTGGGTGGCTACAAACTAGGTTTAGCAAAGTGTAATCCAGTCCATATCATTTTTGGAGGCAATTCCATTTTAGCTTCCACTAGCGAAGACCCCGGATGTTATCTTGGACCTCACGCTTTCTTATGATTTCTGTATCAGAACAGCGTCTTATCATTTGAGAAATGTTTCCAGATGAAAGCGTGTTCTGGGTATGAGGGATGCAGAGATGTTGACACAGGCATTAATAACCTCTCGTCTTGATTATTGCGATTCTTTGCTTGTTGGTAAACCTGTCACTAAACCTAGAAGGATTCAGCTTGTCCAGAACTCCGCTCCAGTTACCATTATGCAGGTTGAAACATTGGATTCTTAAATCGAATATGAAAACACACTTTTGTGAATGTGCTTTTATGTAATTGGTTGTAACTGGAATGTATTATAAGAACATCATTAAGTTTACAAAGAGGCCATTCAGCCCATCTTGCTCGTTTGGTTGTTAGTAGCTTATTGATCCCAGAATCTCATCAAGCAGCTTCTTGAAGGATCTCAGGGTGTCAGCTTCAACAACATTACTGGGGAGTTGGTTCCAAATCCTCACAATTGTCTGTGTAAAAAAAGTGCCTCCTGTTTTCTGTTCTGAATGCCCCTTTATCTAATCTCTATTTGTGAACCCTGGTTCTTGTTGCTTTTTTCAGGTCAAAAAAGTCCCCTGGGTCGACATTGTCTATACCTTTTAGGATTTTGAATGTTTGAATCAGATCGCCGCGTGGTCTTCTTTGTTCAAGACTGAATAGATTCAATTATTTTCAGCCTGTCTGCTTACGACATGCCTTTTAAACCTGGGATAATTCTGGTTGCTCTTCTTTGCACTCTTTCTAGAGCAGCAATATGCTTTTTGTAACAAGGTGACCAGAACTGAACACAATATTCTAGGTGAGATCTTACTAATGTATTGTAAAGTCTTAACATTACTTCCCTTCATTTAAATTCAACACTTCTCACAATATATCCAAGCATCTTTGTTGGGGAAGCTATAAAAAAGGCCACATTGTTTAGATGAAGACATTTCTGAGTCAACATAAACTCCCAGGTCTTTTTCATAGTTCCCTTCAATTTCCATATCTCCCATATGATATTTATAATGCACATTTGTATTGCCTGCATGCAATACTTTACACTTTTCTCTATTAACTATTTTATATATATATATATATATATATATATATATATATATATATATAAAAATATATATATACACAGAGAGAGATAGATATATATGAGAGCAATATTATATATAAATGAGAGCTATTTTGTTTTGTGTTTAACTTTGGACAGCGCTGTGGGATGCCACGGCGTGAAGGGAGGGCGCTTTATATTGCATTGTATTTTCATCCCTGGAGTGTGTGTGTGTGTGAGTGTGTAGTGGTGGGACGTTGCTTTTTATAGATAATCTGATGAAGTGGACTGCTCCTCTGTTCACCAGCAGGGGGCACTCACTATACATTACCAGCATTTAACTACTCTTGGCTTACAGATGCCCTTGTGGGACTACCAGAGCCCCATCATAGGAGCTAGTACTGTAATCTAAAAGCACAACCAGAGCACAGCAGTGTCCAGTACTGTAATCTACAAGCACAACCAGGTCACCCTGCACTGTTGTTTATACCCTACCTTACTACCTGCACTGCTGTTTATACCCTCTTACTTTTACAAGCAGGTCCTGGCCATTTCACAGACACACCATCCAATTAAATATTACATCATCAAACCCTGGAGGTTCACACACTTACTCACTCTCTGCCTCTTGCTTTACTGCCTGCTGTCTGTCTTCAAATGCGCAAATCAAAATATTTTTGTTCTGCAGTTTATTTTGTAGACACCTTTATCCAAGGAGACTTGCAGGTGTTACAATGCAAGCTTCATATTTAAATAGTGTAGTTTACAGTTAGTGCAATAATACTACAGTGTGAACTAGGATGCAGTTATATCTACAATGACATTAGTAGTGGAATAGCGCATTAGCAGAGGATCCAGTAACATGGTGCTCAGGGCAGGTAAGTCCAGTGTATAATAAGAGGGGTAGATCAACAAGGGCAGTCTGAACAGGTGGTTCTGAGAGGCAGCAAGCAAGGACAAGCATTTTAAATTGAATCCCAGCAGAGACAGAGTGAAGCATGAGAGGACAGAAGACAAGCAGCAGAGTTTTGAATGAGCTGAAGAGGGGGAGGAGAGAGAGAAGTCCAATCTGGAGAGTACAAGAGCTTGGACCAGGAATTGGGTGGAATACAGCAGTAAGAAAAGGACAGATATGGTAGATGCTACATACAAAGAAAGCAATTGTGTCAGGAAAGATATGTTGAGAGAAGGGTCAAGAGTAACACCTAGATTTTCAGAGAGAGTGACAGTCGAGAGACTGAGACATCAGAGGGAGAGGAAGCAAAGGTCAGATTTAGAGAGGCCGAGTTTGAAGTGGTGAGACAGAGTTAAAGTTGAGATAGCAGCCCCATACAAGGGTGCCATGCATTCAAAAGGTTACATTTGTTCACATGCATTTGTCATACTTTGTGAACCCCTATAAATTGTAGACTTAATTCTATTTGCCCCCAGTTTGGCAGATCCAGACTGTTTTGCAGGTGTTGAGGTGGAGAGAGTGTTACAATGAAGACACAGCACAGAAGAGATGGGTTGGTTCTCTTTATTTGAAATGGTTACTGTAGTCTTAGGGCTGAGTTTCCTGCCTGGGCTCTGAGCTCCTTCACTAGGCTCCCTCCAGCATCACCCTCCCTGGGCAGGGATTACCAGCACAGCGCAGTCTCATACTGGGGTCGACTGAGATGGGAGTGTCTGAAGGAGGAGTTACAAGAGGCACAGTGCTGGGGTCAGAATACAGCATGCTGGGACAATCAGAAGCAACACAATGTACCAGAGTGAAGTACAAGCCAATAGAACTGCTGTTCAATAGTGTGACGCACTAGAATACTACAATAAAACCCATGCAGTTCAAAAATGCATCAGCAGCGCAGCTCAAATAGAACACATGTATCTGAAATATTAGAACTATGGATAAAATTAATGCATGTGTACTTGCACAATTACCAGCTATTATGCAAAACACACAAGACAGTGTTCCCCCTTAATTCTCACACACGTGTGAACCCAATCAACAGAATCCCGAGTCAACGCTGGTCCTTTCCTAGAAGGATTTGATCCATTGTGCAACTCACCTCTCCCATCAAAGCAACCCTCATTGCAGCGGCGCTGGTCTGGAGAACAGACTTCAGTGGAGCACATGAAGGAGATCTGAGATACACGGGAGGAGGAGAGACTTGGTCAAAGCATATGGCACTGAATTTCACAGGGATGGAAAGACCTCCCATTGCCAGCAGCATCACCCATTCCAGGTTTTACTACAAGCTTGATCAGCCAGAGTGTAGAGGCAACAAGCTCAGGTGTAAGATTAAACCAATAGCAAAACCAGGAATGGACCAAACTGCTCTGGAGGATTTCCATCCGTGTCTTCAACTACAACAGAGATCGAAAATGCAGAAGACAGAAAGACTGAGAGTCTAAATGCTTGTCATGGAATTTCCACTGAAGACACTGGCAGTTGAGCGTTGTTACTGATGCAATACAGACCCGTGCAGAGCCAGGTCAGTCTGCAGCACCCCATTAATACCCCACCCACCTCCTCGTCCAGGGCTAGCCCACTGCTCAGGAACTGGAATGTTCGGAGACTGAAGCGTCGTCTGAATTTGGAGTGGGGGGGCTGGCCGTCCACGTGCAGAGACGCAGAGCTGCCGTAATCCAGGACATTTGGACAACTGAGGGACAGAGACATCCAATCAGAAGCGGTATAGGGTTAAAAAAGGCTTATGGCAGACTGACAGGACCTCAGAACATGTGTGTGATGGTCAGACTCACCCCTGGTACAGCAGCACCCACACAGCACTGGAGGAGCGTGGGTAAGCAATGCAGTAGTGCACCAGCAGAACCAGGCTGGGGTCAGTGGGGTTGATCAGACGCAGCTCGAGGTAAACTCTGCTCCCCAGGAGGAGACTCACGGGCAGGCTGGAGGAGGGGTAGAACTGGGAGAAGGTCCCATCTGAGGAGAGAGAGACTTTCAGCATCCTATTAAGTGAGACATGGGGGTAGAAGCGGCTGGATATCAGTTCTGGAGGACAGATTTATTACATGCATTGAAATGGAGCGTTTGATAACTTTGTATTTAGTTTATAATAAATGAAGAGATGGATAGATACACCTCCAGGTGGCATGTCTCACCTTTAGCAATCTGTAACTGCACCTGAAACACCCCCAGGTGAGGGGCAGGGCGGAGGTCTGTGGGGGTCTTCACCAGGAACCCAGTGCTGGCCACGTTCCCTTTAGAATAACGACATTCCACAAGGAGACTAGGGGTAGAAAGAGTGGAGCACTGAATACAGCATAGGAGAAAGACTGTGTGATCCACACCATTACTAGAGGCTCCATCTAAAAGCAATGTCTACCTGCAATAAGGGCAGAGCTCTGGCTATATACTTGCCTAAAGGGACGGTCGCTGGTTACGAGCCCGTAGGTCCACTGTCTGCGTTGGATCAAGCTCTGCACCTCAGCCAGGTAGACTCTAGTCTCCCCCACAACCTGCACACAGAGGGTTACAATCCAGTGCATCACGTCACTGGTCCAATTAAATGTACGTGGCCAAAACTAATTACAGCCATTTGATATGTCATGCATCAAAAGGGTCAATTCTGAAATGCTCCATTCAAACTTCTGAACAGGAACTCACAAAGGTGCGGGTCCCACAGCCAGTGACTGGGAATTTGAAGATGGCATAGTCTGGAGTGCAGAGAACTGGGAGGCAGGACTGGTCCCCAGCGAGCGCCAGACTGGCAGGGTTGACCTCAGGATTGAAAGACTTGCGGTAAACAGCAAACACAAACTGCTCGTCTGCCGTGCACACTGAGGAGAGAGAGAGAGATTGAATCCAATACAGGGTTTTAAAACAGCCAAGAATGACCATGAACCCACTAGCAGCCCATGCTTACTGCATTCATTGGAAAGGACAGAGGTGCACGACACCAATAGATGCAAGAGGAAATCAGTCTATTGGAGGAGAGGAATGGGGTGCTTACTCTCTAGAGGGTAGAAGCAGCGGCGGGTTTTGGGGTTCATGCAGCAGCCTCTAGCCCGGCACAGCGCTGGAGAGAGCTTAGAGGGGCCACAGGGAAGCTGCTGCTCAGCTGGGATCAGACAGCCTGCAGGAAATGACAGGGAAACAGATTTACCATTCAGAGTGAAGAGACAGCGGCTTGGGTTTGTATGGATTGCTGCTTGGAAGAGTAAAGGCTGCTACACACCAGGTGCAACTGCTGGGATTAATAAAACCTATACTTGAGATGTATCACACCACAGGCAACACGAAATAGAACAGCTTCCATGCATGCGGTCCAGCAGGGTGAAGCTGATCTCCAGAATGACAGAGGAAACACCCAGAGCTTTGTGACAAGGACCGCAATAAGATTAAGACTATGGGAGTCCATTTCAAAAGGCACTGGATAAGCCTGGTATGTGCGACTTATTGTCACCCATGTTGAAATACTGTCGGAGAAGACTCAATTTCAACATCATGATTATGTACCAGTCTTGATCATTGTTTTGTCAATAGCAATTAGCTGGACAGATCAGCCAGTTCTCCAACTGGTCACATCACTTCTGGTGATACCACTGCCAATCTGGTGTGGGGCGGCCTCAAGTGTGTCACTCCCTCCACACCCCCAGAATCGGATACTCTTAGGTTGTGCTGAAGGTCCTGCAACATGATCAACCAATAAAAGACCTGCATTCTGTGGCAGTCCAATCACAAGTGAGCAGAGGGACACACAGTTGAAGGCATTCTGCCTGGTCTGGAGTAATTTTAACCAATGGGAGTGTCAGATGTGCCCCTTGTTACGCAGGTAGCTAATCATTGAGGCAGGACAGATGCAAGGCTAAGCAGTGCAAGAAAAGCTGAATTTTGTGCAAGAGATTAGAGGCAGTTCATTACATTGATAACTATAAAATATCACAGAGATGTGCTCAGCCACTGAAGGAGGAATACAGAACGGACTGTGTACAAGTAGTGTGGAGAGTCACTTGACATTAGCTATTCATAAAGCTCCAACCTCAAAAGAAAGCTACCCAATGCATCCATCTACTCAGCTTACTCAAAGCTTGGTTTCTTTTCTGTATTCAGAATGTTTATAGGTTGCAGTCTCATATCAAAACTGCACTACACGAATTATAAGGTTACAAAACAATTGCATTAAAAACACGCTTGCTGTTCTCTCTTCCCCCCTCCATGACAATATAAAACTGTTATTGTGTGGTGGGGGCAGGTGTTGACTCTGCTACCCCAGTGGATTGTCACTGCACACCACTGGGTTTTGCTACGAGTTTAATAACACACCCAAGCTTGTTAACTAGATCCTGGGGATAATCAAGCTCCGATCAAAAGCTGGAATAGGTGAAATTCCTGTGCAATGGGAGGAGGGAGTTCATTAGACACACCTTCTTGGGGGATGGGATTTGGGGGTACAGGGCAGGAAGATACCGTCACCTCCCTCTGGCGAGAGGAGTAGGGGGTGAAGAGCACCGTCAGGACATACAAGTTATTCTAGAACACAAGGAGGGAGAGTGGAGACATTGGCACAATAGAAAACACACATCCAGCAACACAAATGGATTGACACACACTAGCCCTGCTGCACCCAGTCCTGGCTTTCAGAACTCCACCTTGTTCAGGTATTTTATTGAAAAGGTCAAGCAGACCCCTGGTAAACCTGCTCTGAACCCAAGGACTGGATGCAGCGTCCAGCCATTCACGAGTTGGGCAGGCTCTTACCAAGGTCTTGACATGGCAGGCCGTGTAAGACACTGTGAAGACTGTCTTTCCATCCTTCTCCTCTACAGTGTAGCCACAAGCACTTGGTGCAGACTGCACCCCAACCAGATTATTGGAGTCATCTACAAAAAGATCAAAACAAAGCCTGGGATAGGGCCATCCATCACCCATTGCCACGGTTCTGAATATAATCATAGCATTAGTAACAAAGCCTCGATCTACAGCCACTGCATGCAGCACAGACTGCCTCCATGCAGCCCCAGATACAGACACTCAATAGCTTGTGCCAAAGTTCCTGAACAAGTTTATTGGACCAGCTGTTCTCTACATGTGTAAAAATGTTAGTGTGAAACACAGCAAGCTTCCATACACCCCCCAGATACAGACAGTCAATAGGTTTATAAAATCAGCATTACAATAAACCAAGACAAAAGCATGAAGGCTCTCAGCAGCTTAAGATAGAAAGAGTCTCAATTTGAAAGTGCTCAAATGACAATCATGGCTTTGACAGTCAAAAGCCAGCCCCAGACTCACCCTTGACTTTGACCAGATCGAGGGGACCGGCAGGCAGCAGCACCGTCATGCACCCCTCATTGCAGGAGACAGAGACACCAGCAGGGTGGGAAGGGAGAGAGGGAGGAGGGAGGATCTCACGCTTAGCCAAGACACGGCACTTCATATGCCTCAAGCGAGTCACCTCGTTTACATCAGAGAAGGAAACGGACAGCGAGTAATGGACATGGCCGTCAATGTTCTACAAAGAGAAATAAGGGTTACACACACGTCCCCACAAAAATGCATGGTTTACCATTGCCAAGAACTAGGCTCAGTGAAAGCATGGCATGATCAGCCATTACCACGCTTTAGCATGCTTTCACTGGGAAACTGAAGGGTTAGTTTTACCCTGCTCTGGTTTTTTTTGTGTACCGTTCCTAATGCTTCACACATGCTTTCACTGTACTGTCACACTGCTGAGCTGTTACTGTGGGCAAGACAAATATGCAGGAATTGCACAGGTGTGCCAAGTTCAACTACATTGTAAATGACAGTTCCAATAGTAATTGACTAGGTCTGAAGGGGTCCCTGCTTGCTCACACAGACAGCCTCACCTGTTTCAGCACATCACAAGCATCGTAAGGAGCCATAAAGTAGTTCTTCCCAATCCCCTGGACCAGCCCATAGCCACAGCTGCCATTGGCCTTCACAGCAACCAGGCTGTTCTTCCCATCTACAAGGACAGGAGGAGGTGGGTATAGCTACAGCACTCATGCCATTGGGAGGGTAACTTGCCAATGGATCTCCTGTGATTTATGCAAGTACAATTAAGGATCCAATACTAGTCTCTAGTCTAGAGTTGAAGAAGACACCCCTGAGCTGGATACCTACACTGTGGCGAATGAAGCTCATAGTAACTACTATGCAATAGGAGTCTTGCTGCACTCCCTGCAACATGATCACTGACCCCCATCCACCCCCTTTAGGAGGAGTGCTGACCATCTCTAAAATCCATTCCAACTCTATAAGCTTTGACACCAGGGCTGGAAACAACACTCCCATCGCATAGCAGTTTCAGCTATTCCTGGTGTCACTAGGAGTTTAAGACATGTGAACTTGTTCCCTATACACAGTGGCTAATCAAGCTCTTGGTAAAGCCTGGAATGGGTACACTGCTATGGCAGTAACACTGCTATTGCATTCATGATTAAGAGCAAGAGGCTTTACAAACCAGCCCCTCCCACTGCAGACTCACCCAGGATGAAGACCTGGTCTAGTGGCCCCTCTGGAAGATCTGTACTCATGCTGGAGGGGCCACAGACAGCAGGGGGTTCGAATGGGAGACACCCCTGCTCTATGGAGCCTGGCCGTCCCTCCGCGTCCTTGTACGTCACATGGAAGACCAGGGTATTGTTCTGGGAGGAAGACAGGTTAGAATAGCGCCTTGAGCCGGCTTTAGACTGTTACAGTAGCATCAGGGGAGAAGCTTCTCTTGCCCAAATATTAAATCAATAAATTTACATTGTTGCAGGAACATTGGACTAGGACAGACATCAATCATGCACCAGATTTGCCAAAGACTAGATTAAACTACAATTGCAGACTTTACCACTGCGAAAGCACAGAGGTTAGTTTAACTGTTAGTTTCTACAATTGCTGTAGTAAATTGTAACATTTAATAGTCAGTCCTGATTTGGAGGACAGGCTTCACTTTGTCATCGAGTATTTAACTCATCTACCTGTTTTATTTTAACATTGATACTGTAATTGTTAGCCATAAACACCGAAAGGTACCAAATTACAAATACAACTTGTGTTCAGATACTTCAACTACATGTTGATACTTAATGGATTAAGGGCAATTCTGTGAATTAGTGAAGCATCTTTCTACCTCAAATCTTGTGCAATTGCCTTCCTGAATGGCCCCAGCTATAAGGGCTGCAGGGCTGAGTGCTGTTCAGTGGCTGCTCCTATAAAACACCTGAAGTGAATTCCCTCCCTTGGAGTTCAAGGGTGTTGCAGAAAACAGCTTGAAACATTGGAGTCAATATCCCAGTCAAGGGAAAAATGTATCCTTGTTACGCTTCACCAAGGGGTTTTATGCCAATAGCCGCTGGTCCTCGGTTGAGCTTATTGAAGGACAGTCAGTGCACGCTTTGACCTTGTACCCGTGTTTGAAGAGGACAGCCTTCATCCTTGGCATAGTAAGAGATTGTGAGCACATTCATCCCATCTCCCTTCATCAGGTAGAAAGCACAGTCATCTGGGGCGTCTTTGATCAGCATCTCCAAACCAGACCGGTCTGAGAACACAAACATGAGAAGCAATATCAAGCTTCATGCAAATGTGAAATACTAGAAGTCACTGTGTATTAAAAGGAGTCAAGATATGATATTGCAATAGGTGTATATAGTTTGTATCGCGATACAAGACCACAGCATAGCTCACTACTCAATCTACAGCTCCCAGCATCACTCACCATTGCTGCAGGTGCATAGGCATGATGGGAGCTGTAGTTCTAGCCAGAGCCAGACAATCATGGTGTCCACACAATGTAAAGAGAGGTCTGGATGGTTGGACACAAGCTATGAAGGGTGTGTTATAGCTGCTAGGATCACACCACTATCACAGTCTCAATTTAACAATAGCCACTAAATGATCGTTTGAGCTCATTAGGCATCTACAAGTAGCCCATCACATGCTGATGCAGATCGTACCACACCTTCATATCGATACGGTCGTGACATTAGTGTCTTGTTGCTGCCCTTGTGTTCAGATTCAGGAAGAACACTAGACATGCAGAACAGCATTTGACAATCAGGGTCTCACCTGTGATTGTGACCTCCTCTAGGGGTCCCTCTGGCAGTTCAAAGGTCACAGTGGTGACCCCACAGGCTGCACTGGGGAGAGATTTGGGGGTGCTCTGTGGACACCTCATCACCAGCCCTGCACCCCCTGTCCTTGCGAAGAACACGGTGAGCACAAAGGAGGAGATCCCGTTGATTTCCTAAAAGGAACAAGACAGTAACACCAGGGGTGGCCAATACTGCTATCAAAGCAACTCCCTTTAAGAAGTCTGGAATGGTGAGGTATTAACCCAGCGAGTACAACATTTGAGAACAAACACAAGCTGTATTTATGCAATCTGATACACTACTTTTGCAGCTAGTTAGAATTAGAGGTATTACCAAGTTAAATCCACAAGACACTTCATGGGTTAACCAGAAAGCATTCATTACTCAATGCGGTCCCTCCGTTCCCACAATTGAGAAATCGGTCTGACCAATACAGAACCAGTCCATTTGATGTACTCTACCTGCTATTGCTACCCAACATTGTAGCCAATTAAAATAGCATTTATCCATTTCTTCCTTAAATTATTTCTAGTGATTGAGGAGCATCCTGTCGGATCCAGAGTCTCTGAATTCTCCAAACCCACAAACACAATAGAACGGAGTTGAAGCAATTTACCTGTATCTTCACGTTGCAGCCCTTGAATGACGTCGTGAACAAGCTGTAGCCCCCACTAAACGTCACGCTGTACTTGCAAAACCCGGCCAGGCTCGCCACAGGAAGGAGGCGATTCTTCACTAAAATAAATAGAAACATCGTGTGATGTCATCCATCACGGGAGAGAGAGAGGTGTGGTACACTGTGTGCTGCGCTTGCCGGCCACGCACAAATGATTATAGCTCAACTACGACCATCTGAAAAGGGCCATGTTGTAACTGGTGATGAACAAACTGGGTTATCTAACACTGTAAACCTGTATGATAGTGCCTTGTTTGTAGTGATGTGTGCAGTAGTCGATCACAGCGTATCATTTTCTGGCGTTAGACGGGTACGTGCACCACATTCTGACGATGAAACACTTTGTCGCTACACCGGGACCACGTGCCCGAAGTTTAAAGTAAACATGCGATTTATTTCCATCTAGTAGCAGGACGGAGGCGGGTCTATTAAACACAGACCAGATTCAAACAAGACAAGAGGGAATGCTGTCATCTGAAATGTATGTTCCAGGATTTGCCAGGTTTCAATAGCTGCTCGATTCAAGGAAGTACAACAAACATTAAAACAGACGTCAAATATCCAGCTAATATTTTGCTGTTATTTAGAATAAAATTACTTTCTTGGTCAACTAACTACACTGCATTTTAATTGTAAGACCCGCACGCACCATTTAGTTCTGTATTCCAGTCATACATAAACCAGTACATATGAATAAAGCGTTGTATGGAGTCGCCGAGGCCCCTCCTCGCCCTCACCTCGCACACGGAGCGCCTTCACGCCAGTGCCGGGTAGCTTGAGTGTCATTCTATCCTCGTAGCAGATTAATCCGGGATCCTCCGGTTTAAGAGCCGGGCCGGTGGAGGCTGTCTCGCCGCCGTCATCATCCTCGCTTGGGACGTTAGTGTGGAAGGAGTCTAGCGGGAGGAACGAGAGGAAGCAAAGTTAACCGGTAGAGAATCACTGCAGAAGGACGCCCCGTGTCTATCTGTTTGTAACGAAGGCACTGTGCAGTGCAGGTGGAACTGAGCACATTTAAAAACAAACTGACAGAGAAAAACAAACAAAAAAAGTAAGCCTCCTTTCTGACGCCTCACCGAGGTTGGGAGTCGCATTCCCAGGCTGCAGCAGCGGGGTCTCCCCGGTCCAAGACAAGGCGGCCCGGCCGAATCCAAGCAGCAAGCACACCACAAGTAAGCAAGGCGGCAGCATCATCATCCTCTGCCCGCTCCGACACATTGGTGTTGTTTTCCCGCAGCCACTTGTCGCTCCAGTCCCTGCAGTCAGGCTGTATCCTCGCTTACTGCGCTCTGGGGGTTTATAAGAGGTGTCGAGACCGCGCGAGGGCTTCATTGACGCTCCAATCGGGTTCCACGCGCCAGCATTCTCACGCGGGTTTTTTTTTTTTGGAAAGGTAAACTCGCACACCGAGACTTTTTAAAACCCAACTTTAACGTGAAGCTGCCCAGTTGTTAATATTTTCACAGCCTTTGCTTTAACTAGTGTGACGCCTACATCCTTTGTGGTAATCGATGCAATATCCCATATGCGCGTGTAGTAAACGAGGGTGAAAGAGCAAGCGTGCTTCATTCACCCTTCAAACCAGCTGTGAAGCGCACACATTATTTAGAGGATTTAGAACCGGGTTGGAACAAAGACCAGGAGTGGAATCGCCCTCCGGGGCCATGATTGGACACACCTGTGTTATGCCACTGCCATAACTTGTGTAATAAAGTACGAGTCCCTTTCCCTTTGAAATGAATGTTTTGCTATTCTTCCCCATTGTTTTAACACTTAGAAGAATGAAAAGAAAATGATGAACACAGTTGATGAAGTTTAATATGCAACATGTTCTATGCAATTAAAATAGTCCCTTTGTCTGTGTTACGTTTATAGACGATGCCAGTTGTAGAGCAACTTGCAGAACAGAAATGCCAGAGTCGCCCGGCCGACAAATCAAACCACACACACACGTGATGCTAACAGTGCCGCTGGGGATGCTTATCATATGATATTGTAACGGGCACGGCTGGACTGACTCGCCGTTGCCACCTGTCGGCGAATAGGGCGCTGTGCCCGGAGCCAGTCCCCGACATTTGGTTAATGTGCAGCAGAGGATGCTGGGAGTACGAACTATGGTAGGGGAGAAACGGAATTATTGTTGTTGTGTTTATTTGTTTGTTATTGTAAAAGTTCCAGTACTGTTCTATGCATTTCCCTGTAATTGTTATTACCCTTCTGGTGTTGTTTGTTAAGTATGTGAATGTCACCCTGAGAGGCAGAGTAGTGCTCTGGGGTGGGGAAGGGCTGTGTGTGCGTGTTTGGTTGGTTGGCGCTGATTTGCTGTTAGCTGCTTTATAAACTGCATTACCTAAAAGAGCTATTGTGTGCGTGTCTCCATTAATCCCTGTGCTCGCTACACTGGTGTCAGCAGCGGGATGGATGACACGCACTTAATCCGCAGCTGGAAGATGGACTAAGAGATCCAGAGGATGGAGCAACAGATCGCCCAGCTGACGGGACGGATGCAGAACACCCAGCGGCGACGCGGCGAAGCAAGACTCGCGCTTCAGAAGACCCACGGCGGCGAACTCTTGCTGCAGCACAAAGAAGCTGGCAGCCAAGCGCGCCACCTCCGGAGAGACGCCGAAGACGGCAACCAGGCGGGATGCCTCGGGAGCAGCAGCCTAGACGAGGCTAGCCGAGCGGGCTACTCCAGGAGAGGCTGCGAGCACGCCGGTGGCGGGGAAGAGGACGGCCGAGAACGGAACCAAAGTGGCGTGAACCCTTATCAGCCTGGGTGGCCCCAGCCCCCTGCCTCGGTGGAACCAGCGCAGCCTGCCAACAAGAGTGCTGTCAAGGCAGGCCGCTATGACGGGACTGCGCCCTGGGAAGCCTACCAAGCAAAGTTCCGCCTCGCAGCCTTGGCAAACAACTGGAGAATAGAAGAACAGGCGGGGCAGCTGGCGGCAGCACTGGAAGGGAAGGCGATGCAAGCATTGCTCGATTTAGACCCAGAGGAGCCGTGTGACTTCCATACCCTATCCACGGCTTTGGACAAGTGGAGTCAGCCGTCAGCCTGCGCGATCGCCTCGCCACGCGCAAGAGAGCCAGTGGCGAGAAACTCGGGATACTGGCCGCGGACACTAAATACTTGGCACGGAGGGGGTATCCTGGTTTACCTCCGGCTGTACAAGAAGACCTGGCGATGGAGGCGTTCATCCGTGGCCTGAACCCCACCGCGCTCAGACAACAGGTTCGGCTCGTTGCCCCAACCTCCCTAGAGCAGGCTTTAACCCATGCCCTAAGGATTGAGGCCGTGCTCGAGGGGGGTGAGCGAGTCCGGATCCCCAAAGTCTGCGCGGTCAGAGGAAAGGAAGATAGCGATGGAGACGAGGATACCGCCGCTGTCAGGCAGGCCACGCCTGTAAGACGCTGCTGGAACTGCGGAAGCCCGAGTCACCTGCATGCACAATGCCGCCGCCGCCGTCACCCAGTACCGTCTGAACAAGAGACGTCGTCGTCGGGAAACGAAAAAGGAGCGGCGTAAACGGGGGACCGCCGCTCCTTCACCTTCCTTCCCCCACCCATAGAGGCAATGAGAACGACGCTGTGGCAATGGTGGGCCGTGTTGGCCAGGGCAACAGTCTGCATGCACCCTGCCTCCTAAATGGGGTGCAGTGCAAGGCCTTGGTCGACACGGGCTCCACCATCTCCATCCTGCGGCCCGGGGTCCTCCCCAGAGAAGGTGACGGATGGCTGGGAGGCTGGACGCCCACCGAGATTTGCCTCCGCACTGTCACCGGCCAGGTCGCGTCCATGCTGGGACGACGGCGTCTGGAGATCCAGCTCGGAGACTGCACGATCCAACACGAGTTCTGGCTGGCGGAGATACAGGATCGCTGCATTCTGGGTTTGGACCTCCTGAACAAAGTAGGAGCCACCATCGACTTGGCTGAGGGAACCCTGTGCCTTGGCCGGAGTCAACTGCGCCTGATTCCGGGTCGGGAGAAGGAAGGGGAGCAACGCCGCACCAGACCCACCGTGCGGCATATTCCGACCAAGGAGTTTCGTCGGACGCGGAGGGGCAGGACCCGGCCTCTCCCAGAAGCAGAGTTTGCAAGGGTTTCAACTGTCTCCGCCCCCTCCCCTGCAGAACGTTCATCGCCCCCCGCAACCACAACCGGTGGAACACAGGACTGCAGGATAACTGATGCGGTGATAGCGCTGTGGCAGAGGAGTAAGGAGGGTCTATCTCAGGGCCAGCGGGACCAGTTATGGGAACTATTAAGGGGGTACTTGGACATTTTTGCTGCAAACATAGAGGACTGTGGGCGGACTGGATTAGTTCAGCACAGCATTAACACGGGAGACGCGGCTCCGATCCGGGAGCGACCACGGTGGCTACCCTTGGCAAAGCGGGAAGCGGCCGAGGGCATGATTCTGGAAATGGCCGCTGCCGGGGTAATCGAACCATCGGCTAGCCCCTGGGCCGCGCCAGCCCTGCTAGTAAAAAAAAAAGACGGGTCACTGCGGTTCTGTGTGGATTATCGCAAACTGAATGCAGTGACCCACAAGGACTCGTACCCCCTTCCCAGAATCGATGAAGCTCTGGACTACATTGCAGGCTCCCGCTGGTTCAGCTCCCTCGACCTGCGCAGCGGATACTGGCAGGTCGAGCTGGCCCCTGAGGCACGACAGAAAACTGCATTCTCCATTGGCCAGGGTCTGTGGCAGTTTTCAGTGATGCCCTTTGGACTGTGCAATGCCCCAGCAACGTTCGAGCGCCTGATGGAGCGGGTGCTGACCGGAGTTCCACGGACCCATTGTGTTGTATACCTGGATGACTTACTGGTGCACGCCGCCACCTTTTCGGCGGCACTGCAGAACTTGCAGACTGTGTTCGAGCGCATCCCTGGAGCCGGCTTGAAACTTCACCCTGGGAAGTGCAACCTGCTGAGAAGAGAAACACACTTCCTCGGACACGTTGTCGGGGCAGACGGCATTGCCACAGACCCTGCTAAAGTGACTGCTGTAAAGGACTGGCCGGTCCCCAGGACTGTGACGGAGGTGAGTAGCTTTCTGGGCCTGGCGTCTTATTACCGCCGCTTTGTGAAGGACTTTGCTCAGATCGCCAGGCCCCTGCACCGCCTGACCGAGAAAGGGGGCCGGTTCAGCTGGGACACCGACTGCGCAGCTGCCTTTGGGGAATTGCGAGAGGCTCTTGTGAAGGCCCCAGTCTTGGCGTTCCCTGACCCCCAAAAACCGTTCATCCTGGACACGGACGCGAGCGATGTGGGGATCGGAGCAGTGCTAGCCCAGGAAGGCCCGGACGGGGAACAAGTGGTCGCGTACTACAGCCAGGCTCTTAGTAAAACAGAGCGGAACTACTGTGTGACTCGCCGGGAACTGTTGGCTGTAGTACGGGCCGTGCACCACCTTCGTCCCTATCTCTACGGGCGAAGATTCAAGCTGCGCACGGATCATGCCTCCCTGCGGTGGCTGCTCAACTTCCGCGAGCCCGAAGGACAGGTGGCTCGCTGGATAGAGACACTGCAAGGGTATGACTACTCCGTCCAGCACCGGGCTGGCCGCCTACACAATAATGCAGATGCCCTGTCCCGTAGCCCCTGCTTCTCTGAGGACTGTAAGCACTGCCATCGGATGGAGGAGCGAGAGGCGCAGCGATACGTGGAGGAGCGAGTAAGTGCTGCCACTGTAGCTGTGGAGACCCCCCTCGAGTTGCCAGCGGGGGAGATCCAGCGTCAGCAGGGTCTGGACGCTGAGCTGGCACCACTGATCCGCTGGTTATCGGCGGGTCAGCGCCCAGCCAGACGTGCGGTGTCAGCCCTCTCCCCGGAGGTAAAAGCGCTGTTGGCGCAATGGGAATGTTTGAGCCTCTGGGAAAGTGTGCTGTACCGTGCCTGGACAGACCCTGCGACAGGGCGCAAGCGGTTACAAGCAGTGGTTCCTCAAGCTCTCCGAGAGACCGTCCTGCGAGCCGTGCATGGCGGACCAGCCACTGGACACTTCGGCGTTGCCAAGACCCTGGGTCGGCTTCGGGAGCGGTTCTACTGGGGGCGGTGCCGACGTGATGTGGAGACTTATGTGCGACGCTGTGACCAGTGCACCGCCCAGAAGGGCCCCTTGGACCGCTCTCATGCCCCACTCCAGCAGTACCAGGTGGGGGCACCATTAGAGCGCGTCGGTGTGGACATCTTAGGGCCGGTCCCACGGACGGAGGGGGGCAACCGGTACGTCCTGGTGGCCATGGATTACTTTACTAAATGGCCCGAGGCGTACGCAGTCCCCGATCAGAGCACGACTACCTGCGCGGAGGCACTGCTGGAAGGCATGTTCTGCCGGTTTGGGGTTCCCGAGGAGCTACACAGTGACCAGGGGCGTAACTTTGAAGCGCAGGTGTTTGGGGAGGTGTGCAGGCGGCTGGGTATTAAGAAAACCAGGACGACCCCACTACACCCGCAGAGCGATGGATTGGTGGAGCGGTTCAACCGCACCCTTGCCACCCAGCTGACCATGTGGACCTCCCAGCACCAGCGTGACTGGGATCAATGCTTGCCCTTGGTCCTAATGGCCTACCGGACTGCAGTGCAGGAATCTACCGGGTGCACGCCAGCGGCTCTTATGTTTGGGAGAGAGCTCCGCACCCCAGTGGACCTTGTGTTCGGCCGGCCACCTCAGCTCCACACTCCGGAACCTGCCGGTCCGGAATACCTCCAGCAGCTACAGGACCGATTGGACACTGCCCATGCTTATGCTCGGAAGCACCTCACCTCGGCTGGCCAGCGTCAGAAACGGGCATACGATACTCACTGCAAGGGCCGGGGATTTCAAGCTGGGGAGCAGGTCTGGGTTCACTGCCCCCGGCGAAGAAAGGGACTCTGCCCCAAGCTGGCCAGTAACTGGGAGGGCCCCTGTGTTGTTCTGGAGAGGCTCTCCGAGGTGACTTATCGAGTGCGGCTGCGGACCCGTAGCCGGGCGGTTGTGCTCCACCAAGACCGCTTGGCCCCCTACCGCCCTGGAACAAACTCGGTTGTCCCTGCAGCCAGCCCGGAGGCCAGCTCCCAGGACAGGGAAAGCGCTTCCCCCTTGCAACAATTGAATAGTTCGCCAGCTGGTGGCCCACGAAGGGGCATTCCGGCTCCAGCTGACTCCCAGCCCGCTGCACCTGTGCTCCAGCGCGGCCAGCGTATCCGTCGACCACCCCCGGGACTCTCAGACTTTATGAGACATTAAGTGTTGGGCCGACGGGACGTTCGGCCCTAAGATGGGGGCTGTGTAACGGGCACGGCTGGACTGACTCGCCGTTGCCACCTGTCGGCGAATAGGGCACTGTGCCCGGAGCCAGTCCCCTACATTTGGTTAATGTGCAGCAGAGGATGCTGGGAGTACGAACTATGGTAGGGGAGAAACTGAATTATTGTTGTTGTGTTTATTTGTTGTCCCTGTAAAAGTTCCAGTATTATTTCATGCATTTTCCTGTAATCGTTATTACCCTTCCTGTGTTATGTGTTAAATATGTGAATGTCACCCTGAGAGGCAGAGTAGTGCTCTGGGGTGGGGAAGGGCTGTGTGTGTGTGTTCGAGGAGGGCGCTGACCTGCTGTTAGCTGCTTATTAAACTGCATTACCTAAAAGAGCTATTGTGTGCGTGTCTCTGTTAATCCCTGTGCTCGCTACAATATATATATGTGTGTGTGTTGTATGGAGTCGCCCTCACCTCGCACACGGAGCGCCTTCACGCCAGTGCCGGGTAGCTTGAGTGTCATTCTATCCTCGTAGCAGATTAATCCGGGATCCTCCGGTTTAAGAGCCGGGCAGGTGGAGGCTGTCTCGCCGCCGTCATCGTCCTCGCTTGGGACGTTAGTGTGGAAGGAGTCTAGCGGGAGGAACGAGAGGAAGCAAAGTTAACCGGTAGAGAATCACTGCAGAAGGACGCCCCGTGTCTATCTGTTTGTAACGAAGGCACTGTGCAGTGCAGGTGGAACTGAGCACATTTAAAAACAAACTGACAGAGAAAAACAAACAAAAAAAGTAAGCCTCCTTTCTGGCGCCTCACCGAGGTTGGGAGTCGCATTCCCAGGCTGCAGCAGCGGGGTCTCCCCGGTCCAAGACAAGGCGGCCCGGCCGAATCCAAGCAGCAAGCACGCCACAAGTAAGCAAGGCGGCAGCATCATCACCCTCTGCCCGCTCCGACACATTGGTGTTGTTTTCCCGCAGCCACTTGTCGCTCCAGTCCCTGCAGTCAGGCTGTATCCTCGCTTACTGCGCTCTGGGGGTTTATAAGAGGTGTCGAGACCGCGCGAGGGCTTCATTGACGGTCCAATCGGGTTCCACGCGCCATCATTCTCACGCGGGTTTTTTTTTTTTGGAAAGGTAAACTCGCACACCGAGACTTTTTAAAACCCAACTTTAACGTGAAGCTGCCCAGTTGTTAATATTTTCACAGCCTTTGCTTTAACTGTGACGCCTACATCCTTTGTGGTAATCGATGCAATATCCCATATGCGCGTGTAGTAAACGAGGATGAGAGGGCAAGCGTGCTTCATTCACCCTTCAAACCAGCTGTGAAGCGCACACATTATTTAGAGGATTTAGAACCGGGTTGGAACAAAGACCAGGAGTGGAATCGCCCTCCGGGGCCATGATTGGACACACCTGTGTTATGCCACTGCCATAACTTGTGTAATTAAGTACGAGTCCCTTTCCCTTTGAAATGAATGTTTTGCTATTCTTCCCCATTGTTTTAACACTTAGAAGAATGAAAAGAAAATGATGAACACAGTTGATGAAGTTTAATTTGCAACATGTTCTATGCAATTAAAATAGTCCCTTTGTCTGTGTTACGTTTATAGACGATGCCAGTTGTAGAGCAACTTGCAGAACAGAAATACAGGTGGAGTCGCCCGGACGACAAATCAAACCACACACACACGTGATGCTAACAGTGCCGCTGGGGATGCTTATCATATGATATGTATCATTTCAAATGGCATTTTACATAGTGCGCGCGCACTATGTGCTTAATTAAACATCTGAGCTAGTCGTCTGTATCAAACTGCCAAGAAATGGGAGGCTTGTTTCCTCCCTTATCGTTCACAAACGCAATTAAAAACGTGTGGACTGCTAGTGTTTCACTGAGATCCCATCCTGGGTGGCTACAAACTAGGTTTAGCAAAGTGTAATCCAGTCCATATCATTTTTGGAGGCAATTCCATTTTAGCTTCCACTAGCGAAGACCCCGGATGTTATCTTGGACCTCACGCTTTCTTATGATTTCTGTATCAGAACAGCGTCTTATCATTTGAGAAATGTTTCCAGATGAAAGCGTGTTCTGGGTATGAGGGATGCAGAGACGTTGACACAGGCATTAATAACCTCTCGTCTTGATTATTGCGATTCTTTGCTTGTTGGTAAACCTGTCACTAAACCTAGAAGGATTCAGCTTGTCCAGAACAAAAAAAATTGACGTCGCCAATTATTTTACCCCGGTTTTCACCCCAGTTTAGCATGCCCAATTAGTATCTGTATCCCCGGCTCACCGCTCGCAACCCCCCCGCCGACTCAGGAAACAGAGGCTGAAACACGCGTCCTCCGAAACGTGCTCCTTCCAAGCCGTCATTTTTCGCACTGCAGATCCACAGCAATGCCACCAGACCTATAGTGCCGGAGGACAACACAGATCGGGCGACCTATCGGCCACAGGGGTCGCTGATGCGCGGTGAGCCGTGGATTCCCCTGCCGACCTAAGCCCTCCCTACCCGGTCAGCGCTCAGCCAATTGTGCGCCGCCCCCTAGGAACTCTCGGTCACGGTCAGCTGTGACATAGCCTGGACTCGAACCTGCGATCTCCAGGCTATAGGGCACATCCTGCGAGGAGCGCCTTTAGTGGATGCGCCACTCGGGAGCCCGTGAAACATTGGATTCTTAAATCGAATATGAAAACACACTTTTGTGAATGTGCTTTTATGTAATTGGTTGTAACTGGAATGTATTATAAGAACATCATTAAGTTTACAAACGAGAGGAGGCCATTCAGCCCATCTTGCTCGTTTGGTTGTTAGTAGCTTATTGATCCCAGAATCTCATCAAGCAGCTTCTTGAAGGATCTCAGGGTGTCAGCTTCAACAACATTACTGGGGAGTTGGTTCCAAATCCTCACAATTGTCTGTGTAAAAAAAGTGCCTCCTGTTTTCTGTTCTGAATGCCCCTTTATCTAATCTCTATTTGTGACCCCTGGTCCTTGTTTCTTTTTTCAGGTCAAAAAAGTCCCTTGGGTCGACATTGTCTGACTCTATACCTTTTAGGATTTTGAATGTTTGAATCAGATCGCCGCGTGGTCTTCTTTGTTCAAGACTGAATAGATTCAATTCTTTGAGCCTGTCTGCATACGACATACCTTTTAAACCCGGGATAATTCTGGTTGCTCTTCTTTGCACTCTTTCTAGAGCAGCAATATGCTTTTTGTAACAAGGTGACCAGAACTGAACACAATATTCTAGGTGAGGTCTTACTAATGTATTGTAAAGTTTTAACATTATTTCCCTTGATTTAAATTCAACACTTCTCACAATATATCCGAGCATCTTTGTTGGGGAAGCTATAAAAAAGGCCACATTGTCTAGATGAAGACATTTCTGAGTCAACATAAACTCCTAGGTCTTTTTCATAGTTCCCGTCTTCAATTTCCGTATCTCCCATATGATATTTATAATGCACATTTTTATTGCCTGCATGCAATACTTTACACTTTTCTCTATTAAATATATTAAATATATTCTATATATATATATATATATATATATATAGAAAACTGGAAGAAAGTGGGCGGCAAAGAAAGCTGTGGAAGATGCAAAGGCTGCACTTCGAATTGGTGATATCATGGGGCAAGTTCAGCATGGAAGAGGGGGTCTTGGTCTCAGTTCAGCTCCTCCTACATGGCACAAGGCAGCCCCAGCTCAAAGGAGGAAGCTGGTAGTCAACGAGGTGCAAAAGCAGGAGGAGAGGATGAGGTGTATAAAGGCCATTTCCCAGGCCAAGCAGGGAGAATGGATGAGATGGGAGAGTGTGGAACAACGCAAGATTGGCTGGCAAGACCTATGGTCAATGGAACAGAGCAGGATCAGTTTCCTCATCAGGTCAACATATGATGTTCTCCCATCACCACAGAACCTAAACCTCTGGGTAGGAGAGGATCCCTCATGTCCTTTGTGTTCATCACCTGCAACATTAAGGCACATTTTGACAGGATGTAAGGTGGCTCTTAGCCAAGGACGGTTTACTTGGCGCCATGACCAGGTGCTGCGATGTTTGGCCTTAGCATTGGAAGACAAGCGTAACATGACCAATAAGTTGTCACCTGTTCCATCAAAACATTACACACAAAAGACAACATTCCTCCGCCCAGGAGAGCAACCACCAAGAAAAGGTGTTAAAACCAACCCTCGGCCAGGACAACTGGAAGCTGCTAGAGACTGGAAAATGCTGGCAGATGTTGGTCAACGGCTTATTTTTCCACCTGAGATTGCCACCACTAACCTTCGACCAGATATTGTCTTGTGGTCTGGATCAGCACGCCTTTTTCACCTGGTAGAGTTATCAGTGCCATGGGAGGATGCTGTAGATGAAGCGTATGAGAGGAAGAGACTGCGGTATGCTCAACTAGCCACTGAAGCGGAACAGCGAGGATGGAGAGTTCGGGTTTACCCAGTGGAAGTGAGTTGTCGAGGATTTGTGGCACACTCTACAACCCGGTTTCTCAGAGACGTCGGATTCAGTGGCCAAGAGTTGCGTCGCACAGTGAAGAACTTATCTGAAGCAGCAGAGAGGAGCAGCAACTGGCTGTGGTTGAGACGGAAAGATTCTGGCTGGGGATCTCAAGCACAATAGAAAGAAAGAAACGCTGATGTACAGGTAAGTAAGCTGGGCTGAGTTGAGTGGGGGACAGAGGGGGGTGATGCTGGGACGCCAGAATCACCGTCGAGCCCTCTTGAGGTGTCGTGGGCTAGTCGACGAAACACTGAGGATGGAAGGTGCCCACTTGAAAACCCCAGAGATGTACCCTACTTAGCTCAATCCAGATGGTTGTCATGCTGATGCGCTGGGGAGGCCGCACTTTGGTTGATCCCGGAGCCAGCATCGCAGCCGTTGTGTGTGCTGATGCGCCAGAGAGGCTAAATAAGCTGATCCCTGGAGCCAGCATTACACTTCAGCCATTAAACACAAAACAAAATAGCTCTCATTTATATATAATATTGCTCTCATATATATCTATCTCTCTCTCTGTGTATATATATATATATATATATATATATATATATATATATATATATATATATATATATATATATATATATATATAATAGTTAATAGAGAAAAGTGTAAAGTATTGCATGCAGGCAATAAAAATGTGCATTATAAATATCATATGGGAGATATGGAAATTGAAGGGAACTATGAAAAAGACCTAGGAGTTTATGTTGATTCAGAAATGTCTTCATCTAGACAATGTGGCCTTTTTTATAGCTTCCCCAACAAAGATGCTCGGATATATTGTGAGAAGTGTTGAATTTAAATCAAGGGAAGTAATGTTAAAACTTTACAATACATAATATTGTGTTCAGTTCTGGTCACCTTGTTACAAAAAGCATATTGCTGCTCTAGAAAGAGTGCAAAGAAGAGCAACCAGAATTATCCCAGGTTTAAAAGGTATGTCGTATGCAGACAGGCTCAAAGAATTGAATCTATTCAGTCTTGAACAAAGAAGACCACGCGGCGATCTGATTCAAACATTCAAAATCCTAAAAGGTATAGACAATGTCGACCCAGGGACTTTTTTGACCTGAAAAAAGAAACAAGGACCAGGGGTCACAAATAGAGATTAGATAAAGGGGCATTCAGAACAGAAAACAGGAGGCACTTTTTTTACACAGACAATTGTGAGGATTTGGAACCAACTCCCCAGTAATGTTGTTGAAGCTGACACCCTGAGATCCTTCAAGAAGCTGCTTGATGAGATTCTGGGATCAATAAGCTACTAACAACCAAACGAGCAAGATGGGCTGAATGGCCTCCTCTCGTTTGTACACTTTCTTATGTTCTTATAATACATTCCAGTTACAACCAATTACATAAAAGCACATTCACAAAAGTGTGTTTTCATTTTCGATTTAAGAATCCAATGTTTCAACCTGCATAATGGTAACTGGAGCGGAGTTCTGGACAAGCTGAATCCTTCTAGGTTTAGTGACAGGTTTACCAACAAGCAAAGAATCGCAATAATCAAGACGAGAGGTTATTAATGCCTGTGTCAACGTCTCTGCATCCCTCATACCCAGAACACGCTTTCATCTGGAAACATTTCTCAAATGATAAGACGCTGTTCTGATACAGAAATCATAAGAAAGCGTGAGGTCCAAGATAACATCCGGGGTCTTCGCTAGTGGAAGCTAAAATGGAATTGCCTCCAAAAATGATATGGACTGGATTACACTTTGCTAAACCTAGTTTGTAGCCACCCAGGATGGGATCTCAGTGAAACACTTGCAGTCCACACGTTTTTAATTGCGTTTGTGAACGATAAGGGAGGAAACAAGCCTCCCATTTCTTGGCAGTTTGATACAGACGACTAGCTCAGATGTTTAATTAAGCACATAGTGCGCGCGCACTATGTAAAATGCCATTTGAAATGATACATATCATATGATAAGCATCCCCAGCGGCACTGTTAGCATCACGTGTGTGTGTGGTTTGATTTGTCGGCCGGGCGACTCCACCTGTATTTCTGTTCTGCAAGTTGCTCTACAACTGGCATCGTCTATAAACGTAACACAGACAAAGGGACTATTTTAATTGCATAGAACATGTTGCAAATTAAACTTCATCAACTGTGTTCATCATTTTCTTTTCATTCTTCTAACTTAAAACAATGGGGAAGAATAGCAAAACATTCATTTCAAAGGGAAAGGGACTCTTAATTTATTACACAAGTTATGGCAGTGGCATAACACAGGTGTGTCCAATCATGGCCCCGGAGGGCTATTCCACTCCTGGTCTTTGTTGCAACCCGGTTCTAAATCCTCTAAATAATGTGTGCGCTTCACAGCTGGTTTGAAGGGTGAATGAAGCACGCTTGCCCTCTCATCCTCGTTTACTACACGCGCATATGGGATATTGCATCGATTACCACAAAGGATGTAGGCGTCACAGTTAAAGCAAAGGCTGTGAAAATATTAACAACTGGGCAGCTTCACGTTAAAGTTGGGTTTTAAAAAGTCTCGGTGTGCGAGTTTACCTTTCCAAAAAAAAAAAACCCGCGTGAGAATGATGGCGCGTGGAACCCGATTGGAGCGTCAATGAAGCCCTCGCGCGGTCTCGACACCTCTTATAAACCCCCAGAGCGCAGTAAGCGAGGATACAGCCTGACTGCAGGGACTGGAGCGACAAGTGGCTGCGGGAAAACAACACCAATGTGTCGGAGCGGGCAGAGGATGATGATGCTGCCGCCTTGCTTACTTGTGGCGTGCTTGCTGCTTGGATTCGGCCGGGCCGCCTTGTCTTGGACCGGGGAGACCCCGCTGCTGCAGCCTGGGAATGCGACTCCCAATCTCGGTGAGGCGTCAGAAAGGAGGCTTACTTTTTTGTTTGTTTTTCTCTGTGAGTTTGTTTTTAAATGTGCTCAGTTCCACCTGCACTGCACAGTGCCTTCGTTACAAACAGATAGACACGGGGCGTCCTTCTGCAGTGATTCTCTACCGGTTAACTTTGCTTCCTCTCGTTCCTCCCGCTAGACTCCTTCCACACTAACGTCCCAAGCGAGGGTGATGACGGCGGCGAGACAGCCTCCACCGGCCCGGCTCTTAAACCGGAGGATCCCGGATTAATCTGCTACGAGGATAGAATGACACTCAAGCTACCCGGCACTGGCGTGAAGGCGCTCCGTGTGCGAGGTGAGGGCGAGGAGGGGCCTCGGCGACTCCATACAACGCTTTATTCATATGTACTGGTTTATGTATGACTGGAATACAGAACTAAATGGTGCGTGTGGGTCTTACAATTAAAATGCAGTGTAGTTAGTTGACCAAGAAAGTAATTTTATTCTAAATAACAGCAAAATATTAGCTGGATATTTGACGTCTGTTTTAATGTTTGTTGTACTTCCTTGAATCGAGCAAACATTGAAACCTGGCAAATCCTGGAACATACATTTCAGATGACAGCATTCCTCTTGTCTTGTTTGAATCTGGTCTGTGTTTAATAGACCCGCCTCCGTCCTGCTACTAGATGGAAATAAATCGCATGTTTACTTTAAACTTCGGGCACGTGGTCCCGGTGTAGCGACAAAGTGTTTCATCGTCAGAATGTGGTGCGCGTACCCGTCTAACGCCAGAAAATGATACGCTGTGATCGACTACTGCACACATCACTACAAACAAGGCACTATCATACAGGTTTACAGTGTTAGATAACCCAGTTTGTTCATCACCAGTTACAACATGCCCCTTTCAGATGGTCGTGTGGAGCTAAAATCATTTGTGCATGCCCGGGCAAGCGCAGCACATAGTGTACCACGTTTTAATGTGTACCACACCCCGTGATGGATGACCTCGCACGATGTTACTATATTTCTTTTAGTGAAGAATCGCCTCCTTCCAGTGGCGAGCCTGGCCGGGTTTTGCAAGTACAGCGTGACGTTTAGTGGGGGCTACAGCTTGTTCACGACGTCATTCAAGGGCTGCAACGTGAAGATACAGGCAAGTTGCTTCAACTCCTTTCTATTGTGGGTTTGGAGAATTCAGAGACTCTGGATCCGACAGGATGCTCCTCAATCACTAGAAATAATTTAATGAATAAATAAATGCTCTTTTAATAATTGGCTACAGTGTTGGGTAGCATGGTAGAAATAGCAGGTAGAGTACATCAAATGGACTGGTTCTGTATTGGTCAGACCGATTTCTCAATTGTGGGAACGGAGGGACCGCATTGAGTAATGAATGCTTTCTGGTTAACCCATGAAGTGTCTTGTGGATTTAACTTGGTAATACCTCTAATTCTAACTAGCTGCAAAAGTAGTGTATCAGATTGCATAAATACAGCTTGTGTTTGTTCTCAAATGTAGTACTCGCTGGGTTAATACCACACCATTCCAGACTTCTTAAAGGGAGTTGCTTTGATAGCAGTATTGGCCACCCCTGGTGTTACTGTCTTGTTCCTTTTAGGAAATCAACGGGATCTCCTCCTTCGTGCTCACTGTGTTCTTCCCAAGGACAGGGGGTGCAGGGCTGGTGATGAGGTGTCCACAGAGCACCCCCAAATCTCTCCCCAATGCAGCCTGTGGGGTCACCACTGTGACCTTTGAACTGCCAGAGGGACCCCTAGAGGAGGTCACAATCACAGGTGAGACCCTGATTATCAAATGCTATTCTATGTGTCTAGTGGTGTTCCTGAATCTGAACACAAGGGCTGCAACAAGACACTAATGTCACGACCGTATCGATATGAAGGTGTGGTACGATCTGTATCAATGTGATGGGCTACTTGTAGATGCCTAATCAAATGTTCATTTGATGGCTATTGTTACATTGAGACTGGATCATACCACTATCCCAAGCAGCTATGACACCCCTCATAGCTTGTGTCCAACTATTCAGACCTCTCTTTACATTGCGTAGACACCATGATTGTCTGGCCCTGGCTAGAACTACAGCTCCCATCATGCCTATGCACCTGCAGCAATGGTGAGTGATGCTGGGAGCTGTAGTTTAGACTAGTGAGCTATGCTGTGGTCTTGTATCGCGATACAAACTAGATACACCTATTGCAATATCCTATCTTGACTCCTTTTAATACACAGTGGGTGGGGGGGGGTACAGTTCACCTAGCAGTCTCTCAAGATTGACTTCTCGTTTTGGAGTATTTCAATTGAGTGACTTCTAGTATTTCACATTTGCATGAAGCTTGATATTGCTTCTCGTATTGTGTGTTTTCTCAGACCGGTCTGGTTTGGAGATGCTGATCAAAGACGCCCCAGATGAATGTGCTTTCTACCTGATGAAGGGAGACGGGATGAATGTGCTCACAATCTCTTACTATGCCAAGGATGAAGGCTGTCCTCTTCAAACACAGGTACAAGGTCAAAGCGTGCACTGACTGTCCTTCAATAATCTCAACCGAGGACCAGCGGCTATTGGCATAAAACCCCTTGGTGAAGCGTAACAAGGATACATTTTCCCCTTGACTGGGATATTGACTCCAATGTTTCAAGCTGTTTTCTGCAACACCCTTGAACTCCAAGGGAGGGAATTCACTTCAGGTGTTTTATAGGAGCAGCCACTGAACAGCACTCAGCCCTGCAGCCCTTATAGCTGGGGCCATTCATAAAAGGCGGCAATTGCACAGGATTTGATGTTGAAGATGCTTCACTAATTCACAGAATTGCCCTTAACCCATTAAGTACCAACATGTATTTGAACACAAGCTGTATTTGGTACCTTTAGGTGGTTATGGCTAACGGTTACAGTATCAATGTAAAATTAAAACGGGTAGATGAGTTAAATACTCAAGTGAAGCATGTCCTCCAAAGAAGGACAATTAAATGTTACAATTTACTACAGCAATTGTGGAAGCTAACAGTTAAACTAACCTCTGTGCTTTCGCAGTGGTAAAGTCTGCAATTGTAGCTTAATCTAGTCTTTGGCAAATCTGGTGCATGATTGATGTCTGTCCTAGTCCAGTCCAATGTTCCTGCAACAATGTGAATTTATTGATTTACTATTTGGGCAAGAAAAGCTTCTCCCCTGAAGCTACTGTAACAGTCTAAAGCAAGCTCAAGGCGCTATTCTAACCTGTCTTCCTCCCAGAACAATACCCTGGTCTTCCATGTGACGTACAAGGACGCGGAGGGACGGCCAGGCTCCATAGAGCAGGGGTGTCTCCCATTCGAACCCCCTGCTGTCTGTGGCCCCTCCAGCATGAGTACAGATCTTCCAGAGGGGCCACTAGACCAGGTCTTCATCCTGGGTGAGTCTGCAGTGGGAGGGGCTGGTTTGTAAAGCCTCTTGCTCTTAATCATGAATGCAATAGCAGTGTACCCATTCCAGGCTTTACCAAGAGCTTGATTAGCCACTGTGTATAGGGAACAAGTTCACATGTCTTAAACTCCTAGTGACACCAGGAATAGCTGAAACTGCTATGCGATGGGAGTGTTATTTCCAGCCCTGGTGTCAAAGCTTATAAGAGTTGGAATGGATTTTAGAGATGGTCAGCACTCCTCCTAAAGGGGGTGGATGGGGGTCAGTGATCATGTTGCAGAGAGTGCAGCAAGACTCCTATTGCATAGTAGTTACTATGAGCTTCATTCGCCACAGTGTAGGTATCCAGCTCAGGGGTGTCTTCAACTCCTAGTGAGACTAGTATTGGTTCCTTAATTGTACTTGCATAAATCACAGTAGATCCATTGGCAAGTTACCCTCCCAATGGCATGAGTGCTGTAGCTATACCCACCTCCTCCTGTCCTTGTAGATGGGAAGAACAACCTGGTCGCTGTGAAGGCCAATGGCAGCTGTGGCTATGGGCTGGTCCAGGGGATTGGGAAGAACTACTTTATGGCTCCTTACGATGCTTGTGATGTGCTGAAACAGGTGAGGCTGTCTGTGAGTGAGCAAGCAGGGACCCCTTCAGACCTAGTCAATTACTATTTGACCTGTCATTTACAATGTAGTTGAACTTGGCACACCTGTGCAATTCCTGCATATTTGTCTTGCCCACAGTAACAGCTCAGCAGTGTGACAGTACAGTGAAAGCATGTGTGAAGCATTAGAAACAGTACACAACTAGAGCAGGGTAAAACTATCCCTTCAGTTTCCCAGTGAAAGCATGCTAAAGCGTGGTAATGGCTGATCATGCCATGCTTTCACTGAGCCTAGTTCTTGGCAATGGTAAACCATGCATTTTTGTGGGGACTTCTCATTGTGTAACCCTTATTTCTCTTTGTAGAACATTGACGGCCATGTCCATTACTCGCTGTCCGTTTCGTTCTCTGATGTAAACGAGGTGACTCGCTTGAGGCATATGAAGTGCCGTGTCTTGGCTAAGCGTGAGATCCTCCCTCCCCACCCTGCTGGTGTCTCTGTCTCCTGCAGTGAGGGGTGCATGACGGTGCTGCTGCCTGCCGGTCCCCTCAATCTGGTCAAAGTCAAGGGTGAGTCTGGGGCTGGCTTTTGACTGTCAAAGCCATGATTGTCATTTGAGCACTTGCAAATTGAGACTCGTTCTATCTTAAGCTGCTGAGAGCCTTCATGCTTTTGTCTTGGTTTATTGTAATGCTGATTTTATAAACCTATTGACTGTCTGTATCTGGGGGGTGTATGGAAGCTTGCTGTGTTTCACATTAACATTTTTACACATGTAGAGAACAGCTGGTCCAATAAACTTGTTCAGGAACTTTGGCACAAGCTATTGAGTGTCTGTATCTGGGGCTGCATGGAGGCAGTCTGTGCTGCATGCAGTGGCTGTAGATTGAGGCTTTGGTACTGATGCTATGATTATATTCAGAACCGTGGCAATGGGTGATGGATGGCCCTAACCCAGGCTTTGTTTTGATCTTTTTGTAGATGACTCCAATAATCTGGTTGGGGTGCAGTCTGCACCAAGTGCTTGTGGCTACACTCTAGAGGAGAAGGATGGAAAGACCGTCTTCACAGTGTCTTACACGGCCTGCCATGTCAAGACCTTGGTAAGAGCCTGCCCAACTCGTGAATGCCTGGACGCTGCATCCAGTCCTTGGGTTCAGAGCAGGTTTACCAGGGGTCTGCCTGAACAAGGTGGAGTTCTGAAAGCCAGGACTGGGTGCAGCAGGGCTAGTGTGTGTCAATCCATTTGTGTTGCTGGATGTGTGTGTTCTATTGTGCCAATGTCTCCACTCTCCCTCCTTGTGTTCTAGAATAACTGGTATGTCCTGACGGTGCTCTTCACCCCCTACTCCTCTCGCCAGAGGGAGGTGACGGTATCTTCCTGCCCTGTACCCCCAAATCCCATCCCCCAAGAAGGTGGGTTTAATGAACTCCCTCCTCCCATTGCACAGGAATTTCACCTATTCCAGCTTTTGATCAGAGCTTGATTATCCCCAGGATCTAGTTAACAAGCTTGGGTGTGTTATTAAACTCGTAGCAAAACGCAGTGGTGTGCAGTGACAATCCACTGGGGTAGCAGAGTCAACACCTGCCCCCACCACACAATAACCGTTTTATATTGTCATGGGGGGGGGGGGGGGGGGGGGGAGAGAGAACAGCAAGCGTGTTTTTAATGTAATTGTTTTGTAACCTTGTAAGTCGTGTAGTGCGGTTTTGATAAAAACTGCAACCTATAAACATTGAATACAGAAAAGAAACCAAGCTTTGAGTAAGCTGAGTAGATGGATGCATTGGGTAGCTTTCTTTTGAGGTTGGAGCTTTATGAATGGCTAATGTCAAGTGACTCTCCACACTACTTGTACACAGTCCGTTCTGTATTCCTCCTTCAGTGGCTGAGCACATCTGTTTGATATTTTAACTTTATCAATGTAATGAACTGCCTCTAATCTCTTGCACAAAATTCAGCTTTTCTTGCACTGCTTGGCCTTGCATCTGTCCTGCCTCAATGATTAGCCACCTGCGTAACAAGGGGCACATCTGACACTCCCATTGGTTAAAATTACTCCAGACCTTCAGACCAGGCAGAATGCCTTCAACTGTGTGTCCCTCTGCTCACTTGTGATTGGACTGCCACAGAATGCAGGTCTTTTATTGGTTGATCATGTTGCAGGACCTTCAGCACAACCTAAGAGTATCCGATTCTGGGGGTGTGGAGGGAGTGACACACTTGAGGCTGCCCCACACCAGATTGGCAGTGGTATCACCAGAAGTGATGTGACCAGTTGGAGAACTGGCTGATCTGTCCAGCTAATTGCTATTGACTAAACAATGATCAAGACTGGTACATAATCATGATGTTGAAATTGAGTCTTCTCCGACAGTATTTCAACATGGGTGACAATAAGTCGCACATACCAGGCTTATCCAGTGCCTTTTGAAATGGACTCCCATAGTCTTAATCTTATTACGGTCCTTGTCACAAAGCTCTGGGTGTTTCCTCTGTCATTCTGGAGATTGCTTCACCCTGCTGGACCGCATGCATGGAAGCTG
This sequence comes from Acipenser ruthenus, assembly GCF_902713425.1. Lineage (NCBI taxonomy): Eukaryota > Metazoa > Chordata > Actinopteri > Acipenseriformes > Acipenseridae > Acipenser > Acipenser ruthenus. Next base: position 8,656,921 of record NC_081211.1, read on the forward strand.
TTCTATTTTGTGTTGCCTGTGGTGTGATGCATCTCAAGTATAGGTTTTATTAATCCCTGCAGTTGCGCCTGGTGTGTAGCAGCCTTTACTCTTCCAAGCAGCAATCCATACAAACCCAAGCCGCTGTCTCTTCACGCTGAATGGTAAATCTGCTTCCCTGTCTCACTTCCTGCAGGCTGTCTGATCCCAGCTGAGCAGCAGCTTCCCTGTGGCCCCTCTAAGCTTTCTCCAGCGCTGTGCCGGGCTAGAGGCTGCTGCATGAACCCCAAAACCCGCCGCTGCTTCTACCCTCTAGAGAGTAAGCACCCCATTCCTCCTCCAATAGACTGATTTCCTCTTGCATCCATTAGTGTCATCCACCTCTGTCCTTTCCAATGAATGCAGTAAGCCTGGGCTGCTAGTGGGTTCATGGTCATTCTTGGCTGTTTAAAAGCCTGTATTGGATTCAATCTCTCTCTCTCTCTCTCTCCTCAGTGTGCACGGCAGACGAGCAGTTTGTGTTTGCTGTTTACCGCAAGTCTTTCAATCCTGAGGTCAACCCTGCCAGTCTGGCGCTCGCTGGGGACCAGTCCTGCCTCCCAGTTCTCTGCACTCCAGACTATGCCATCTTCAAATTCCCAGTCACTGGCTGTGGGACCCGCACCTTTGTGAGTTCCTGTTCAGAAGTTTGAATGGAGCATTTCAGAATTGACCCTTTTGATGCATGACATATCAAATGGCTGTAATTAGTTTTGGCCACGTACATTTAATTGGACCAGTGACGTGATGCACTGGATTGTAACCCTCTGTGTGCAGGTTGTGGGGGAGACTAGAGTCTACCTGGCTGAGGTGCAGAGCTTGATCCAACGCAGGCAGTGGACCTACGGGCTCGTAACCAGCGACAGTCCCTTTAGGCAAGTATATAGCCAGAGCTCTGCCCTTATTGCAGGTATACATTGCTTTTTAGATGGAGCCTCTAGTAATGGTGTGGATCACACAGTCCTTCTGCTATACTGTATTCAGTGCTCCACTCTTTCTACCCCTAGTCTCCTTGTGGAATGTCGTTATTCTAAAGGGAACGTGGCCAGCACTGGGTTCCTGGTGAAGACCCCCACAGACCTCCGCCCTGCCCCTCACCTGGGGGTGTTTCAGGTGCAGTTACAGATTGCTAAAGGTGAGACATGCCACCTGGAGGTGTATCTATCTCTTCAGTTATTAAACCAAATACAAAGTTATCAAACGCTCCATTTCAATGCATGTAATAAATCTGTCCTCCAGAACTGAGATCCAGCCGCTTCTACCCCCATGTCTCACTTAATAGGATGCTGAAAGTCTCTCTCTCCTCAGATGGGACCTTCTCCCAGTTCTACCCCTCCACCAGCCTGCCCGTGAGTCTCCTCCTGGGGAGCAGAGTTTACCTCGAGCTGCGTCTGATCAACCCCACTGACCCCAGCCTGGTTCTGCTGGTGCACTACTGCATTGCTTACCCACGCTCCTCCAGTGCTGTGTGGGTGCTGCTGTACCAGGGGTGAGTCTGACCATCACACGCATGTTCTGAGGTCCTGTCAGTCTGCCATAAGCTTTTTTTAACCCTATACCGCTTCTGATTGGATGTCTCTGTCCCTCAGTTGTCCAAATGTCCTGGATTACGGCAGCTCTGCGTCTCTGCACGTGGACGGCCAGCCCCCCCACTCCAAATTGAGACGACGCTTCAGTCTCCGAACATTCCAGTTCCTGAGCAGTGGGCTAGCCCTGGACGAGGAGGTGGGTGGGGTATTAATGGGGTGCTGCAGACTGACCTGGCTCTGCACGGGTCTGTATTGCATCAGTAACAACGCTCAACTGCCAGTGTCTTCAGTGGAAATTCCATGACCAGCATTTAGACTCTCAGTCTTTCTGTCTTCTGCATTTTCGATCTCTGTTGTAGTTGAAGACACGGATGGAAATCCTCCAGAGCAGTTGGGTCCATTCCTGGTTTTGCTATTGGTTTAATCGTACACCTGAGCTTGTTGCCTCTACACTCTGGCTGATCAAGCTTGTAGTAAAACCTGGAATGGGTGATGCTACTGGCAATGGGAGTTCTTTCCATCCCTGTGAAATTCAGTGCCATATGTTTTGACCAAGTCTCTCCTCCCGTGTATCTCAGATCTCCTTCATGTGCTCCACTGAAGTCTGTTCTCCAGACCAGCGCCGCTGCAATGAGGGTTGCTTTGATGGGAGAGGTGAGTTGCACAATGGATCAAATCCTTCTAGAAAAGGACCAGCGTTGACTCAGGATTCTGTTGATTGGGTTCACACGTGTGTGAGAATTAAGGGGAACACTGTCTTGTGTATTTTGCATAATAGCTGGTAATTTGGAAGTACACATGCATTAATTTTATCCATAGTTCTAATATTTCAGATACATGTGTTCTATTTGAGCTGTGCTGCTGATGCATTTTGAACTGCATGGGTTTTATTGTAGTGATTTTGTACTTGCTATCTAGTGCTTCACACTATTGAACAGCAGTTCGATTGGCTTGTACTTCACTCTGGTACATTGTGTTGCTTCTGATTGTCCCAGCATGCTGTATTCTGAACCCAGCACTGTGCCTCTTGTAACTCCTCCTTCAGACACTCCCATCTCGGTCGACCCCAGTATGAGACTGCGCTGTGCTGGTAATCCCTGCCCAGGGAGGGTGATGCTGGAGGGAGCCTAGTGAAGGAGCTCAGAGCCCAGGCAGGAAACTCAGCCCTAAGACTACAGTAACCATTTCAAATAAAAAGAACCAACCCATCTCTTCTGTGCTGTGTCTTCATTGTAACACTCTCTCCACCTCAACACCTGCAAAACAGTCTGGATCTGCCAAACTGGGGGCAAATAGAATTAAGTCTACAATTTATAGGGGTTCACAAGTGTGACAAATGCATGTGAACAAATGTAACCTTTTGAATGCATGGCACCCTTGTATGGGGCTGCTATCTCAACTTAAACTCGGCCTCTCTAAATCTGACCTTTGCTTCCTCTCCCTCTGACGTCTCAGTCTCTCTCGACTGTCACTCTCTCTGAAAATCTAGGTGTTACTCTTGACCCTTCTCTCAACACATCTTTCCTGACACAATTGCTTTCTTTGTATGTAGCATCTACCATATCTGTCCTTTTCTTACTGCTGTATTCCACCCAATTCCTGGTCCAAGCTCTTGTACTCTCCAGATTGGACTCCTCTCTCCTCCCCCTCTTCATCTTATTCAAAACTCTGCTGCTTGTCTTCTGTTCTCTCAGCCTTCCTCCTCTCATGCTACCTTATTGCACTAACTGTAAACTACACTATTTAAATATGAAGCTTGCAGTGTAACCCTGTACTGCCCTGTAACACCTGCAAGTCTGCTTCGATAAAGGTGTCTACAAAATAAACTGCAGAACAAAAATATTGATTTGCGCATTTGAAGACCAACAGCAGGAAGTAAAGCGAGAGAGGCAGAGAGTGAGTAAGTGTGTGAACCTCCAGGGTTTGATGATGTAATATTTAACTGGATGGTGTGTCTGTGAAATGGCCAGGACTTGCTTTTAAAGGTATAAACAGCAGTGTAGGATGACCTGGTTGTGCGTGTAGATTACAGTACTCCTGGACACTGTGCTGGGCTCAGGTTGTGCTTGTAGATTACAGTACTTCTGGACACTGTGCTGGGCTCAGGTTGTGCTTGTAGATTACAGTACTCCTGGACACTGTGCTGGGCTCTGGTCGTGCTTGTAGATTACAGTACTCCTGGACACTGCTGGGCTCTGGTCGTGCTTGTAGATTACAGTACTCCTGGACAGTGTGCTGGGCTCTGGTAGTCCCAGAAGGTCATCTGTAAACGGAGAGTAGTTAAATGCTGGTAATGTATAGTGAGTGCCCCCTGCTGGTGGACAGAGGAGCAGTCCAGTTCCTCAGATTATCTATAAAAAGCAACGTCCCACCACTACACACTCAGTCACACAGACACACACACCAGGGATGAAAATACAATGCAATATAAAGCGCCCTCCCTTCACGCCATGGCATCCCACAGCGCTGTCCAAAGTTAAACACCAAACAGATATGCTCTCATATCTATCTATCTATCTATCTATATATATATATATATATTTAATAGAGAAAAGTGTAAAGTATTGCATGCAGGCAATAAAAATGTGCATTATAAATATCATACGGGAGATACTGAAATTGAAGAAGGGAACTATGAAAAAGACCTAGGAGTTTATGTTGACTCAGAAATGTCTTCATCTAGACAATGTGGCCTTTTTTATAGCTTCCCCAACAAAGATGCTCGGATATATTGTGAGAAGTGTTGAATTTAAATCAAGGGAAATAATGTTAAAACTTTACAATACATTAGTAAGACCTCACCTAGAATATTGTGTTCAGTTCTGGTCACCTTGTTACAAAAAGCATATTGCTGCTCTAGAAAGAGTGCAAAGAAGAGCAACCAGAATTATCCCGGGTTTAAAAGGTATGTCGTATGCAGACAGGCTCAAAGAATTGAATCTATTCAGTCTTGAACAAAGAAGACCACGCGGCGATCTGATTCAAACATTCAAAATCCTAAAAGGTATAGACAATGTCGACCCAGGGGACTTTTTTGACCTGAAAAAAAAAACAAGGACCAGGGGTCACAAATAGAGATTAGATAAAGGGGCATTCAGAACAGAAAATAGGAGGCACTTTTTTTACACAGAGAATTGTGAGGATTTGGAACCAACTCCCCAGTAGTGTTGTTGAAGCTGACACCCTGAGATCCTTCAAGAAGCTGCTTGATGAGATTCTGGGATCAATAAGCTACTAACAACCAAACGAGCAAGATGGGCTGAATGGCCTCCTCTCGTTTGTAAACTTAATGATGTTCTTATAATACATTCCAGTTACAACCAATTACATAAAAGCACATTCACAAAAGTGTGTTTTCATATTCGATTTAAGAATCCAATGTTTCAACCTGCATAATGGTAACTGGAGCGGAGTTCTGGACAAGCTGAATCCTTCTAGGTTTAGTGACAGGTTTACCAACAAGCAAAGAATCGCAATAATCAAGACGAGAGGTTATTAATGCCTGTGTCACCGTCTCTGCATCCCTCATACCCAGAACACGCTTTCATCTGGAAACATTTCTCAAATGATAAGACGCTGTTCTGATACAGAAATCAAAAGAAAGCATGAGGTCCAAGATAACATCCGGGGTCTTCGCTAGTGGAAGCTAAAATGGAATTGCCTCCAAAAATGGTATGGACTGGATTACACTTTGCTAAACCTAGTTTGTAGCCACCCAGGATGGGATCTCAGTGAAACACTTGCAGTCCACACGTTTTTAATTGCGTTTGTGAACGATAAGGGAGGAAACAAGCCTCCCATTTCTTGGCAGTTTGATACAGACGACTAGCTCAGATGTTTAATTAAGCACATAGTGCGCGCGCACTATGTAAAATGCCATTTGAAATGATACATATCATATGATAAGCATCCCCAGCGGCACTGTTAGCATCACGTGTGTGTGTGGTTTGATTTGTCGGCCGGGCGACTCCACCTGTATTTCTGTTCTGCAAGTTGCTCTACAACTGGCATCGTCTATAAACGTAACACAGACAAAGGGACTATTTTAATTGCATAGAACATGTTGCATATTAAACTTCATCAACTGTGTTCATCATTTTCTTTTCATTCTTCTAAGTGTTAAAACAATGGGGAAGAATAGCAAAACATTCATTTCAAAGGGAAAGGGACTCGTACTTTATTACACAAGTTATGGCAGTGGCATAACACAGGTGTGTCCAATCATGGCCCCGGAGGGCTATTCCACTCCTGGTCTTTGTTCCAACCCGGTTCTAAATCCTCTAAATAATGTGTGCGCTTCACAGCTGGTTTGAAGGGTGAATGAAGCACGCTTGCCCTCTCATCCTCGTTTACTACACGCGCATATGGGATATTGCATCGATTACCACAAAGGATGTAGGCGTCACAGTTAAAGCAAAGGCTGTGAAAATATTAACAACTGGGCAGCTTCACGTTAAAGTTGGGTTTTAAAAAGTCTCGGTGTGCGAGTTTACCTTTCCAAAAAAAAAAACCCGCGTGAGAATGATGGCGCGTGGAACCCGATTGGACCGTCAATGAAGCCCTCGCGCGGTCTCGACACCTCTTATAAACACCCAGAGCGCAGTAAGCGAGGATACAGCCTGACTGCAGGGACTGGAGCGACAAGTGGCTGCGGGAAAACAACACCAATGTGTCGGAGCGGGCAGAGGATGATGATGCTGCCGCCTTGCTTACTTGTGGCGTGCTTGCTGCTTGGATTCGGCCGGGCCGCCTTGTCTTGGACCGGGGAGACCCCGCTGCTGCAGCCTGGGAATGCGACTCCCAACCTCGGTGAGGCGCCAGAAAGGAGGCTTACTTTTTTGTTTGTGTTTTCTCTGTCAGCTTGTTTTTAAATGTGCTCAGTTCCACCTGCACTGCACAGTGCCTTCGTTACAAACAGATAGACACGGTGCGTCCTTCTGCAGTGATTCTCTACCGGTTAACTTTGCTTCCTCTCGTTCCTCCCGCTAGACTCCTTCCACACTAACGTCCCAAGCGAGGACGATGACGGCGGTCGAGACAGCCTCCACCGGCCCGGCTCTTAAACCGGAGGAGCCCGGATTAACCTGCTACGAGGATAGAATGACACTCAAGCTACCCGGCACTGGCGTGAAGGCGCTCCGTGTGCGAGGTGAGGGCGAGGAGGGGCCTCGGCGACTCCATACAACGATAGATTGCGGATGCAACCCCGGTTCCCTGAAAGAGAAAATAACCATCAACATGAGATACTGCCGTCAGGCAGCACCGGTAGGCTGAGCTTTTATAGCAAAGCTGCCGATAGGCCCCCACGCCAGCTGCAGTGTAAGCCCGCCCCCCTGGGAGCTTATTTAACTGCGCGCGCGGGGATGCACTTCCTCTTTTGCTCTTCAGGCCGTGAAGGCTACCGGAGCGACCTCGCAGCTTGATGGTTCTTTTCTCTTTCAGGGAACCGGGGTTGCATCCGCAACCTATCGTTCCCTTTCAAGTCGAAAATAACCATCAACATGGGATACAGTGTACCCTAGCTGTCGCGAGGGAGGATTCTCGGCAGTAGGACAGACTTACGTCATAACGCAACTGCGTAGGCAGTACATCTAGGCATATGCGGAGCTGCGCCTCAGCGTCTATGCTCGTAATGACACCTGTTTTAAAGGTGGAACAGTCAACACCATGCTATCAACCACTCTATACGTCCGCATCCTGAGGCGTCGTAGAGTGTAAAACAGATGCTCCAAACAGTGGAGCAGAGGAATCCAGTACATTTAACCTGTAAAACCTCATGAAAGTATGCGGTGTAGCCCAACTGGCTGCCGTGCAAATATCAGACACCGGCACCCCTCGAAAGAGGGCCCAGGATGTCGCCATACCCCTGGTAGAATGCGCCTTCAACTGCCCTGGTGGTGGAAGGCCTGCAGATTCATACGCTAATTTAATAGCATCCACTATCCAGTGGGAAAGGCGCTGTTTAGACAGCGGCTGACCCAAAGATCTAGAACCATGGCATATGAACAACTGTTCTGTCTGCCTCACAGTCTTTGTACGGTCAATATAACACCTCAATGCCCTCACGGGGCTGAGCATGTGTAACCGCTCTTCCTCTGGGGAAGAAAAAGGAGGAGGATGGAACGCCATCAACTCGACTGACTGGTTCATGTGGAACGGGGATATAACCTTTGGTAAAAAGGCCGGATTAGGGCGCATGGAGACCTTAGAACCGTCTCCTGCAAAACGAGTACAAGAAGGATGCACTGAAAGTGCATGTAACTCGCTCACGCGTTTTGCTGATACCACAGCCAGCAAAAATGCAGTCTTAATAGATATGAGCTTCATATCCACGCTGTGGAGAGGCTCAAACGGTGCCTTGGTAAGGGCTTCTAGCACCACATCAAGGCTCCATGACGGTAAACTGGTAGTTCTTGGAGGCCGCAAGCGTCTTGCGCCTTTCAGAAACTGAGATGCCAAAAAATGGCAACCAGGTGATAAACCGTCAATGCGTACATGACAAGCCGAAATGGCGGCTAAATACACTTTAAGTGTAGAAGGAGATTTCCCTTCATCCAGCAGTTTCTGCAGAAACTGCAATATTACTGCCATAGGACAGGAGACTGGGTCGTGGCTCTCAGCCAGACACCAACTCTGAAACAACTGCCACTTATACGCATACTGCGACCTAGTAGAGGGCGCTCTCGCACTCTGGATGGTCGATATAACTGCAGTCGAAAGCCCTAAGGCTGACAGGCGCTCCCGCTCAGGGGCCAAACCCATAACTGCATGAGTTTGGGGTTCAGATGCCAAAGCTCTCCCTGAGCTTGGGACAACAGGTCCGCTCGCAGAGGGAGCTCCCTCGGGCGACCATGCAGTAATTGCACTAGACTCGGGAACCATATTCTCCGAGGCCACCAAGGAGCGATCAGAATCACTGTCGCTCGCTCTACCCTGACCTTCTCCAAGAAGGCGGGGAGCATCGGAATCGGTGGAAAGGCATACAGGAGCCCTGGCGGCCATTCGTGAGCCAGTGCATCCACCCCCAGGGGGCTGTCGAGGTCCTTCACCGAGAACCATAGAGGACAGTGCGTGGTCTCTCGCGAAGCGAAGAGATCGACTTGCGCTGTGCCGAACCATTCCCAGATGCGCTCTACCACCCGAGGGTGAAGACGCCATTCGCCCGCAAGAGGACCTCCTCTGGACAGGAGATCCGCTGCGTAATTGACTCTGCCCGGCAGATGAACTGCACGCAGAGAGGCTAAACGCGGTTGAGCCCAGAGCAACAGCCGCGTTACCATCCGGTGAAGACCGGGGGACCGCAATCCGCCCTGGCGATTGATATACGCCACTACTGTGGTGTTGTCTGACCGCACTAACACGTGCTTGTCTAGAAGCACTGGCAAGAAGTGCCGAAGGGCGAGGTCCACTGCTCTGAGTTCCAGAGCGTTGATGTGGGCTGACCTCCAGGGTCCTGACCACACTCCACGGGTCCCTGTCCCGTTCCAGACTGCTCCCCAGCCTTGGTTGGAAGCGTCGGTTGTGATAACTTCCCTTCGGAAGATGGGACCCAAGCGCACGCCCTGGCGGATGTTCAACTGAACTTTCCACCAGCGTAATGCTTCCCAGCAGGTTCGGGATACCCTCAACCTGCGGTGCTTGTCTCTCCGCGGGTGCAACGTGAAGGCATTGAACCAGGCCTGCAGAGGTCTCTGGTGTAGTAAGCCCAAAGGAAGGGCTTGCGAGGCGGCAGCCATCAACCCCAGCATGCGCTGACAGAGCTCCATGCTGACTGTTTCTCTCAACCTGAATAGGGAGAGACACTGCTCTAATGAGGCAACTCTTTGTGTCGATAGGGTCGCTTCCATGGACACTGAGTCCAGATGCAGACCCAAAAACTCGGTCTGTTGGCTGGGCACAAGGCGGCTCTTGTCTGGATTGACCTTCAGACCTAGCCGCTGAAGATGGTCTGTAACCATCACTGTGTGCTGTGCCAGCTGCTCCTTTGACTGCGCGCAGACGAGCCAGTCGTCCAGATAGTTCAGCAGTCGGACGCCTTGAGCCCGCAAAGGAGCTAAAATGGCGTCCATACACTTCGAAAAGGTTCGAGGAGCTAGAGACAGGCCGAATGGCAGGACGCAAAACTCGTAGACCCTGCTCTGGAATGCGAATCGTAGATACTTCCTGTGACCCGGACAGATGGGAACGTGAAAGTACGCATCTGTCAGATCTATGGTGGTAAACCAGTCGCCCTGCCGGACAGACTGGACAATGTGCATCTTGAACGACAACACCCATAGGTATTTGTTCAGTACACGCAGGTCTAGAATAGGGCGGAGCCCGCCGTCCTTCTTTGGCACAAGGAAGTATTTGGAGTAGAACCCCTGGTCGGTCAGAGCAGGGTCTACTAGTTGAATGGCACGCTTCCTGAGCAATGCCTGTATTTCCACATTCAGAGCTGAGGACTGAACCACGTCCTTCACCACAGTTACCACCACCCCCCTGAAGGGGGGGGGGTTTTAACCGGAACTGAAGGGTGTACCCGGTGAGTATAGTTTTGCGCACCCAGATATCGCTGGTGCATTGTTGCCAAAACAGAAGCTGTGGAACAGTATAGGGTTGGGTTAATGGCTGCCTGGTTTTCTCAGGGCTGCTTAGGCTTCGCTCGCTCACGAGGGGCCTGGCCAGAGCCACGAGGGCGTGGTCTGCCGCCTCCTCTAGGTCGCCACCCTGTGCGCTGCGGTCTCCCCATTGGGATTTGGCCACGCGCTGCTGTACCCGCTGGGGAGGTCTTAGTACCCTCTGGACGCGGCTGGTGTTGCGGTGGTGTTCTACACCACTGATGTTCTTGTGGGCGTTTGACCTGGAAAGGCCTACGCGGCCATATCGTAGCAAACTGCTGTGATGCCTCTCTAGCCTTAGCTGAGCTTTGCAGCATCTCTTCCACCGCTGGGCCAAATGTGTGCCCCGGTGTAATTGGGGCATCCAACAAGGGAGCTTTGTCATGCTCCTGGACTCTCGCCTGCGAGAGCCAGAGCTGTCGTCTGGCCACCACCAGAGACGCGATGCTCCTGCCCTGGGCCCGCACGCTAAGCTGGGCTAGCTTGACCAGCAGCTGGGCAATTAGCCCCAACTCCGCTCTCAGAGACACCGAAAGGTAGTCTGGGAGATCCTTTATTAACGCAGCCTGATAAACTGAGAGGAGGCTGGCCAGACTGGACAGCCTAACTGCCTCTGTAGCCGCCGAATAGCCCCTCTTGAGGTGCACCTCAGTGATCCTGCACTGCTTGTTAGGGCAGGTGGGGTCCTTCACCAACCCAGAGAGTGTTGGTGACTTCACCAATGCTGCAAACGCAGCACCAACTGGCGGAAATGACGCCAGACCCGCTTCACTCGCCCCTTGCATGGTAAAGGCAGCCGCCTTATGTGAGGTTGCCGGGGCGGAGGCTGGAGTCCCCCAAGTGGACTTCACCTCCTTAACAAAGTCTGGGAAGGCCGGAAGCGTCCTAGAGTGCTGGCCCTGTGCCAAAGGCGACTCAAAAAGAGAGCGCCTAGGTTCTTCAGTGGCAGGCCATTCTAAGCCCAGGTGGCGAGTCGCCCGCTCTACTAGGGACCATAAAGAGTCATCTACGCCTACCTCCATCTCAGACTCTGAGTGGTGGGACGAGAGCTCTGCCTCCACACTATCCTCTCCGTGGAGAGGCTCACCCTCTGATGCATCTCGAGAGATAGCATCCACGTCCCATGCATCCTGTTGCGTAACTGGAACGGACAGGGGTTGTGGTGGGATGATCGGCTGGTTGACAACCGGTCTGACTGTCTCCTCTGCGGCCCGAGCTGTGGCAAGGGACATGAGCAGCGATTGCTGCCCCATCATAAGGTCCATAAACTGAGACATCTTATTAGTGAGCTCAGTTACACCACCTCGCCTGTCGCGACGAGGAGAACGGGAACGTCCTCTCCTTCGGGGCGATCTAGAGCGGGATCTCGAGATCTGACGGGGGCGTTCGCCGCGAGGAGAAGGGCCTCGCATTACAGAAAGGCTGTGGGAGCGGTCTCTCTTACGCCTAACGTCAGGAGATCGTTGACCAGGGGTAACCTGGGAAGGCGAACTCCTGGAAAAAGGCAGCTTCGCTGGCGGGGAAGCCAAAGAAGGCTGCGGGGCGGAAAGGGTGTGTGACGACCCAGATGAAGGGGAGCGATCCCCGACTGCTCTCCTCGCCCTACGACGCAGAGTGCGCGTCTGAAAGCTTGCACATGACGTGCAAAAGGCTTTGTCTGCCAAGGCAGATGCCGCATGCTCCGGCCCCAGACAGGACACGCAGTCCTCATGCGGGTCATTAGCCGGTAGCTTCGTCCCACAGGTGACGCAGCGGTGAAATGACATGGTGCAGCACGTTGTATGCCGAAGCGTACCGTGCCAGTAATAGGAGCGCCGAGCGTTAAGCACTGAGCACCAAGCGTACAGCTTTAAGGTGCGTTGAGGCGCGTGCACCAAGCACTGAAAAGACAATCGTCAAGTGCGTGCACTGAGGCACCGAGCGTCGAGGTGCATGCACCGAGCACCGAGCGTCGAGGTGCGTGCACCGAGGCACCGAGCACCGAGCGTCGAGGTACGTGCACCGAGGCACCGAGCGTCGAGGTGCGTGCACCGAGGCACCGAGCACCGAGCTACGAGGCGCATGCACCGAGGCACCGAGCGTCGAGGTGCGTGCACCGAGGCACCGAGCACCGAGCGTCGAGGCGCGTGCACCGAGGCACCGAGCGCCGAGGTGCGTGCACCGAGGCAGCGAGCACCGAGCGTCGAGGTGCGTGCACCGAGGCAGCGAGCACTGAGCGTCGAGGTGCGTGCACCGAGGCACCGAGCATCGAGGTGCGTGCACCGAGGCACCGAGCACCGAGCGTCGAGGTGCGTGCACCGAGGCACCGAGCACCGAGCGTCGAGGTGCGTGCACCGAGGCACCGAGCACCGAGGTGCGTGCACCGAGGCACCGAGCGTCGAGGTGCGTGCACCGAGGCACCGAGCACCGAGCGTCGAGGTGCGTGCACCGAGGCACCGAGCGTCGAGGTGCGTGCACCGAGCACCGAGCGTCGAGGTGCGTGCACCGAGGCACCGAGCACTGAGCGTCGAGGCGCGTGCACCGAGGCACCGAGCACCGAGGCGCGTGCACCGAGGCACCGAGCACCGAGGTGCGTGCACCGAGGCAGCGAGCACCGAGCGTCGAGGTGCGTGCACCGAGGCAGCGAGCACTGAGCGTCGAGGTGCGTGCACCGAGGCACCGAGGTGCGTGCACCGAGGCACCGAGCGTCGAGGTGCGTGCACCGAGGCACCGAGCACCGAGCGTCGAGGTGCGTGCACCGAGGCACCGAGCGTCGAGGTGCGTGCACCGAGGCACCGAGCACCGAGCGTCGAGGTGCGTGCACCGAGGCACCGAGCGTCGAGGTGCGTGCACCGAGGCACCGAGCACCGAGCGTCGAGGTGCGTGCACCGAGGCACCGAGCGTCGAGGTGCGTGCACCGAGGCACCGAGCGTCGAGGTGCGTGCACCGAGGCACCGAGCACCGAGCGTCGAGGTGCGTGCACCGAGGCACCGAGCACCGAGCGTCGAGGTGCGTGCACCGAGGCACCGAGCACCGAGCGTCGAGGTGCGTGCACCGAGGCACCGAGCGTCGAGGTGCGTGCACCGAGGCACCGAGCACCGAGCGTCGAGGTGCGTGCACCGAGCACCGAGCGTCGAGGTGCGTGCACCGAGGCACCGAGCGTCGAGGTGCGTGCACCGAGCACTGAGCACCGAGCGTCGATGTGCGTGCACCGAGCACCGAGCGTCGAGGTGCGTGCACCGAGGCACCGAGCACCGAGCGTCGAGGTGCGTGCACCGAGGCACCGAGGTGCGTGCACCGAGCACCGAGTGTCGAGGTGCGTGCACCGAGGCACCGAGCACCGAGCGTCGAGGTGCGTGCACCGGGCACCGAGCGTCGAGGTGCGTGCACCGAGCACCGAGTGTCGAGGTGCGTGCACCGAGGCACCGAGCACCGAGCGTCGAGGTGCGTGCACAGGTGCGTTGCGTGCACTGAGCCCAAGCACTAGGCGCCAAAGCGCTACACCAGGCGCCTAAGCGCTGACACCGAAAGCGCCGGAGCGCGTGTACTGCACCAGACGATCCACGTCAGCTGACCCGCAAAGCGGAGACGCTATGTGCTCTAGTACTGTGTCTGAGTCTCGAAAGACAAGGTGTTGTGCTGCTTATAAGGGCAACAGTTAATGCACTTGGTGGTCGTCTTCCTTATACTGTATGGGAAAAAAACTTTTTTTTTTTTTTTTTTTTTTTTGTTTGGACGCTGCAGCAGACACTACGTATAGTGTAAGAACAGTGGGGCTATACTCAATAGCAGCCACGTGGCAGTAGAACGCGCCGCGGTGGGGGGGGGGAGACTGCAATGCAGGCTGCACGCACACACACACACACACACCCGGTCTAGCCTAAGCAAGACCGAGGCTGCAATAATGCGCGTGGCCTAAGGCCAATGCAACACGCGTCCCAAACAATATACAATAAAATATATATAACAATATATATATACACAAAAACCCAAATAATAAATATAATATAAATTATATATTATAATAATAACAATAAGAAAAGGAAGACGGGAGACCACAAAGACGCGATGCCGAAGCAAAGCGAAAGGAAAAATATATATTAACAAGAAAATATATATAATCCTAAATAACACAGTAACTGAAATAAACTCAGAGAAGGGGTAATTAACCAGCTTCTCAAGCGTAAAGCTTATCGAGTACAATCAGTTAACAAGCTCTATTATCTATTAACTACCGTACCAAGGCTGAAGACAAAAGAGGAAGTGCATCCCCGCGCACGCAGTTAAGTAATCTCCCAGGGGGGCGGGCTTACACTGCAGCTGGCGTGGGGGCCTATCGGCAGCTTTGCTATAAAAGCTCAGGCTACCGGTGCTGCCTGACGGCAATATCTCATGTTGATGGTTATTTTCGACTTGAAAGGGAACCACACACAGGCGGAGGGCGGGCGCGAACCCGGGTCCTCTCGCAGTGAAGCATAGCGCCGATACCGCTGTACAACCGGGTTCGCGCCCGCCCTCCGTCTGTGTGTGGATTTCCTCGCTCTGTGTGATGCGCCTGCCTGCTGGAACCGAGAACGCTACATTGGTGTCAGAAGTGGACGCAGGTACCCCAGCACGCACTTGTCGGACTGTAGCCTGGTTAGCAAGTCCGGGGCGGACTTGAGGCTGGCAGGGGAGAGTGTAGCGTGCACGGGGGAAGGCAGCAGTAGGGCTGGTAGGTGACGTAATCACACACAGAGACATAAGCCCGATATACGCTCTTTGCAAAGGAGCCGGCTCATGTTGCATATTAAACTTCATCAACTGTGTTCATCATTTTCTTTTCATTCTTCTAACTGTTAAAACAATGGGGAAGAATAGCAAAACATTCATTTCAAAGGGAAAGGGACTCTTACTTTATTACACAAGTTATGGCAGTGGCATAACACAGGTGTGTCCAATCATGGCCCCGGAGGGCTATTCCACTCCTGGTCTTTGTCCCAACCCGGTTCTAAATCCTCTAAATAATGTGTGCGCTTCACAGCTGGTTTGAAGGGTGAATGAAGCACGCTTGCCCTCTCATCCTCGTTTACTACACGCGCATATGGGATATTGCATCGATTACCACAAAGGATGTAGGCGTCACAGTTAAAGCAAAGGCTGTGAAAATATTAACAACTGGGCAGCTTCACGTTAAAGTTGGGTTTTAAAAAGTCTCGGTGTGCGAGTTTACCTTTCCAAAAAAAAAAAAACCCGCGTGAGAATGATGGCGCGTGGAACCCGATTGGACCGTCAATGAAGCCCTCGCGCGGTCTCGACACCTCTTATAAACCCCCAGAGCGCAGTAAGCGAGGATACAGCCTGACTGCAGGGACTGGAGCGACAAGTGGCTGCGGGAAAACAACACCAATGTGTCGGAGCGGGCAGAGGATGATGATGCTGCCGCCTTGCTTACTTGTGGCGTGCTTGCTGCTTGGATTCGGCCGGGCCGCCTTGTCTTGGACCGGGGAGACCCCGCTGCTGCAGCCTGGGAATGCGACTCCCAACCTCGGTGAGGCGTCAGAAAGGAGGCTTACTTTTTTGTTTGTTTTTCTCTGTGAGTTTGTTTTTAAATGTGCTCAGTTCCACCTGCACTGCACAGTGCCTTCGTTACAAACAGATAGACACGGGGCGTCCTTCTGCAGTGATTCTCTACCGGTTAACTTTGCTTCCTCTCGTTCCTCCCGCTAGACTCCTTCCACACTAACGTCCCAAGCGAGGATGATGACGGCGGCGAGACAGCCTCCACCGGCCCGGCTCTTAAACCGGAGGATCCCGGATTAATCTGCTACGAGGATAGAATGACACTCAAGCTACCCGGCACTGGCGTGAAGGCGCTCCGTGTGCGAGGTGAGGGCGACTCCATACAACACACACATATATATTACTGGTTTATGTATGACTGGAATACAGAACTAAATGGTGCGTGCGGGTCTTACAATTAAAATGCAGTGTAGTTTGTTGACCAAGAAAGTAATTTTATTCTAAATAACAGCAAAATATTAGCTGGATATTTGACGTCTGTTTTAATGTTTGTTGTACTTCCTTGAATCGAGCAGATATTGAAACCTGGCAAATCCTGGAACATACATTTCAGATGACAGCATTCCCTCTTGTCTTGTTTGAATCTGGTCTGTGTTTAATAGACCCGCCTCCGTCCTGCTACTAGATGGAAATAAATCGCATGTTTACTTTAAACTTCGGGCACGTGGTCCCGGTGTAGCGACAAAGTGTTTCATCGTCAGAATGTGGTGCGCGTACCCGTCTAACGCCAGAAAATGATACGCTGTGATCGACTACTGCACACATCACTACAAACAAGACACTATCATACAGGTTTACAGTGTTAGATAACCCAGTTTGTTCATCACCAGTTACAACATGCCCCTTTCAGATGGTCGTAATTGAGCTAAAATCATTTGTGCGTGGCCGGGCAAGCGCAGCACAGTGTACCACGTTTTAATGTGTACCACACCCCGTGATGGATGACCTCGCACGATGTTACTATATTTCTTTTAGTGAAGAATCGCCTCCTTCCAGTGGCGAGCCTGGCCGGGTTTTGTAAGTACAGCGTGACGTTTAGTGGGGGCTACAGCTTGTTCACGACGTCATTCAAGGGCTGCAACGTGAAGATACAGGTAAGTTGCTTCAACTCCTTTTTACTGTGGGTTTGGAGAATTCAGAGACTCTGGATCCGACAGGATGCTCCTCAATCACTAGAAATAATTTAATGAATAAATAAATGCTCTTTTAATAATTGGCTACAATGTTGGACAGCATGGTAGAAATAGCAGGTAGACTATAATTGAGTTGGACTGGTTCTGTATTGGTGAGATTGATTCTATTGTTGAGGGACCACTCTGTTTTAACCCATGAAGTGTCTTGTGGATTTAATTGGCTTCTACCTCTTAACTAGCTGCAAAAGTGAAGTCAGTGTAGTGTATCAGATTGCATAAATACAGCTTGTGTTTGTTCTCAGAAATGTAGTACTCGCTGGGTTAATACCTCACCATTCCAGGCTTCTTAAAGGGAGTTGCTTTGATAGCAGTATTGGCCACCCCTGGTGTTACTGTCTTGTTCCTTTTAGGAAATCAACGGGATCTCCTCCTTTGTGCTCACCGTGTTCTTCGCAAGGAGAGGGGGTGCAGGGCTGGTGATGAGGTGTCCACAGAGCACCCCCAAATCTCTCCCCAGTGCAGCCTGTGGGGTCACCACTGTGACCTTTGAACTGCCAGAGGGACCCCTAGAGGAGGTCACAATCATAGGTGAGACCCTGATTGTCAAATGCTGTTCTGCATGTCTAGTGTTCTTCCTGAATCTGAACACAAGGGCTGCAACAAGACACAAATGTCACGACCGTATCGATATGAAAGTGTGGTACGATCTGCATCAGCATGTGATGGGCTACTTGTAGATGCCTAATGAGCTCAAACGATCATTTAGTGGCTATTGTTACATTGAGACTGGGATAGTGGTGTGATCCTAGCAGCTATAACACACCCTTCATAGCTTGTGTCCAACCATCCAGACCTCTCTCTTTACATTGTGTAGACACCATGATTGTCTGGCTCTGGCTAGAACTACAGCTCCCATCATGCCTATGCACCTGCAGCAATGGTGAGTGATGCTGGGAGCTGTAGATTGAGTAGTGAGCTATGCTGTGGTCTTGTATCGCGATACAAACTATATCCACCTATTGCAATATCATATCTTGACTCCTTTTAATACACAGTGACTTCTAGTATTTCACATTTGCATGAAGCTTGATATTGCTTCTCATGTTGTGTGTTTTCTCAGACCGGTCTGGTTTGGAGATGCTGATCAAAGACGCCCCAGATGAATGTGCTTTCTACCTGATGAAGGGAGACGGGATGAATGTGCTCACAATCTCTTACTATGCCAAGGATGAAGGCTGTCCTCTTCAAACACAGGTACAAGGTCAAAGCGTGCACTGACTGTCCTTCAATAATCTCAACCGAGGACCAGCGGCTATTGGCATAAAACCCCTTGCTGAAGCGTAACAAGGATACATTTTTCCCTTGACTGGGATATTGACTCCAATGTCTCAAGCTGTTTTCTGCAACACCCTTGAACTCCAAGGGAGGGAATTCACTTCAGGTGTTTTATAGGAGCAGCCACTGAACAGCACTCAGCCCTGCAGCCCTTAAGCTGGGGCCATTCAGGAAGGCAATTGCACAAGATTTGAGGTAGAAAGATGCTTCACTAATTCACAGAATTGCCCTTAATCCATTAAGTATCAACATGTAGTTGAAGTATCTGAACACAAGAAGTTGTATTTGTAATTTGGTACCTTTCTGTGTTTCTGGCTAACAATTACAGTATCAATGTTAAAATAAAACAGGTAGATGAGTTAAGTACTCGATGACAAAGTGAAGCCTGTCCTCCAAATAAGGACTGACAATTAAATGTTACAATTTACTACAGCAATTGTAGAAACTAACGGTTAAACTAACCTCTGTGCTTTCGCAGTGGTAAAGTCTGCAATTGTAGCTTAATCTAGTCTTTGGCAAATCTGGTGCATGATTGATGTCTGTCCTAGTCCAGTCCAATGTTCCTGCAACAATGTAAATTTATTGATTTAATATTTGGGCAAGAAAAGCTTCTCCCCTGATGCTACTGTAACAGTCTAAAGCAAGCTCAAGGCGCTATTCTAACCTGTCTTCCTCCCAGAACAATACCCTGGTCTTCCATGTGACGTACAAGGACGCGGAGGGACGGCCAGGCTCCATAGAGCAGGGGTGTCTCCCATTCGAACCCCCTGCTGTCTGTGGCCCCTCCAGCATGAGTACAGATCTTCCAGAGGGGCCACTAGACCAGGTCTTCATCCTGGGTGAGTCTGCAGTGGGAGGGGCTGGTTTGTAAAGCCTCTTGCTCTTAATCATGAATGCAATAGCAGTGTTACTGCCATAGCAGTGTACCCATTCCAGGCTTTACCAAGAGCTTGATTAGCCACTGTGTATAGGGAACAAGTTCACATGTCTTGAACTCCTAGTGACACCAGGAATAGCTGAAACTGCTATGCGATGGGAGTGTTGTTTCCATCCCTGGTGTCAAAGCTTATAGAGTTGGAATGGATTTTAGAGATGGTCAGCACTCCTCCTAAAGGGGGTGGATGGGGGTCAGTGATCATGTTGCAGGGAGTGCAGCAAGACTCCTATTGCATAGTAGTTACTATGAGCTTCATTCGCCACAGTGTAGGTATCCAGCTCAGGGGTGTCTTCAACTCCTAGTGAGACTAGTATTGGATCCTTAATTGTACTTGCATAAATCACAGATCCATTGGCAAGTTACCCTCCCAATGGCATGAGTGCTGTAGCTATACCCACCTCCTCCTGTCCTTGTAGATTGGAAGAACAGCCTGGTTGCTGTGAAGGCCAATGGCAGCTGTGGCTATGGGCTGGTCCAGGGGATTGGGAAGAACTACTTTATGGCTCCTTACGATGCTTGTGATGTGCTGAAACAGGTGAGGCTGTCTGTGTGAGCAAGCAGGGACCCCTTCAGACCTCGTCAATTACTATTGGACCTGTCATTTACAATGTAGTTGAACTTGGCACACCTGTGCAATTCCTGCATATTTGTCTTGCCCACAGTAACAGCACAGCAGTGTGACAGTACAGTGAAAGCATGTGTGAAGCATTAGAAACGGTACACAAAAAAACCAGAGCAGGGTAAAACTAACCCTTCAGTTTCCCAGTGAAAGCATGCTAAAGCGTGGTAATGGCTGATCATGCCATGCTTTCACTGAGCCTAGTTCTTGGCAATGGTAAATCATGCATTTTTGTGGGGACTTATTGTGTGTGTGTAACCCTTATTTCTCTTTGTAGAACATTGACGGCCATGTCCATTACTCGCTGTCAGTTTCGTTCTCTGATGTAAACGAGGTGACTCGCTTGAGGCATATGAAGTGCCGTGTCTTGGCTAAGCGTGAGATCCTCCCTCCTCCCTCTCTCCCTCCCCACCCTGCTGGTGTCTCTGTCTCCTGCAGTGAGGGGTGCATGACGGTGCTGCTGCCTGCCGGTCCCCTCGATCTGGTCAAAGTCAAGGGTGAGTCTGGGGCTGGCTTTTGACTGTCAAAGCCATGATTGTCATTTGAGCACTTGCAAATTGAGACTCGTTCTATCTTAAGCTGCTGAGAGCCTTCATGCTTTTGTCTTGGTTTATTGTAATGCTGATTTTATAAACCTATTGACTATCTGTACCTGGGGGGTGTATGGAAGCTTGCTGTGTAAAAATGTTAGTGTGAAACACATGTAGAGAACAGCTGGTCCAATAAACTTGTTCAGGAATTTTGGCACAAGCTATTGAGTGTCTGTATCTGGGGCTGCATGGAGGCAGTCTGTGCTGCATGCAGTGGCTGTAGATAATGGCTTTGTTACTGATGCTATGATTACATTCAGAACTGTGGCAATGGGTGATGGATGGCCCTAACCCAGGCTTTGTTTTGATCTTTTTGTAGATGACTCCAATAATCTGGTTGGGGTGCAGTCTGCACCAAGTGCTTGTGGCTACACTCTAGAGGAGAAGGATGGAAAGACCGTCTTCACAGTGTCTTACACGGCCTGCCATGTCAAGACCTTGGTAAGAGCCTGCCCAACTCGTGAATGCCTGGACGCTGCATCCAGTCCTTGGGTTCAGAGCAGGTTTACCAGGGGTCTGCTTGACCTTTTCAATAAAATACCTGAACAAGGTGGAGTTCTGAAAGCCAGGACTGGGTGCAGCAGGGCTAGTGTGTGTCAATCCATTTGTGTTGCTGGATGTGTGTTTTTTCTATTGTGCCAATGTCTCCACTCTCCCTCCTTGTGTTCTAGAATAACTTGTATGTCCTGACGGTGCTCTTCACCCCCTACTCCTCTCGCCAGAGGGAGGTGACGGTATCATCCTGCCCTGTACCCCCAAATCCCATCCCCCAAGAAGGTGGGTTTAATGAACTCCCTCCTCCCATTGCACAGGAATTTCACCTATTCCAGCTTTTGATCAGAGCTTGATTATCCCCAGGATCTAGTTAACAAGCTTGGGTGCGTTATTAAACTCGTAGCAAAACCCAGTGGTGTGCAGTGACAATCCACTGGGGTAGCAGAGTCAACACCTGCCCCCACCACACAATAACCGTTTTATATTGTCATGGAGGGGGGGGGGGGGGGGGAAGAGAGAACAGCAAGCGTGTTTTTAATGTAATTGTTTTGTAACCTTGTAATTCGTGTAGTGCGGTTTTGATACAAAAACTGCAACCTATAAACATTCTGAATACAGAAAAGAAACCAAGCTTTGAGTAAGCTGAGTAGATGGATGCATTGGGTAGCTTTCTTTTGTGGCTGGAGCTTTATGAATAGCTAATGTCAAGTGACTCTCCACACTACTTGTACACAGTCCATTCTGTATTCCTCCTTCAGTGGCTGAGCACATCTCTGTTTGATATTTTAACGTGATCAATGTAATGAACTGCCTCTAATCTCTTGCACAAAATTCAGCTTTTCTTGCACTGCTTAGCCTTGCATATGTCCTGCCTCAATGATTAGCCACCTGCGTAACAAGGGGCACATCTGACACTCCCATTGGTTAAAATTACTCCAGACCTTCAGACCAGGCAGAATGCCTTCAACTGTGTGTCCCTCCTCTGCTCACTTGTGCTTGGACTACCACAGAATGCAGGTCTTTTATTGGTTGATCATGTTGCAGGACCTTCAGCACAACCTACGAGTATCAGATTCTGGGGGTGTGGAGGGAGTGACACACTTGAGGCTGCCCCACACCAGATTGGCAGTGGTATCACCAGAAGTGATGTGACCAGTTGGAGAACTGGCTGATCTGTCCAGCTAATTGCTATTGACAAAACAATGATCAAGACTGGTACATAATCATGATGTTGAAATTGAGTCTTCTCTGACACTATTTCAACATGGGTGACAATAAGTCGCACATACCAGGCTTATCCAGTGCCTTTTGAAATGGACTCCCATAGTCTTAATCTTATTGCGGTCCTTGTCACAAAGCTCTGGGTGTTTCCTCTGTCATTCTGGGGATCAGCTTCACCCTGCTGGACCGCATGCATGGAAGCTGTTCTATTTCGTGTTGCCTGTGGTGTGATACATCTCAAGTATAGGTTTTATTAATCCCTGCAGTTGCGCCTGGTGTGTAGCAGCCTTTACTCTTCCAAGCAGCAATCCATACAAACCCAAGCCGCTGTCTCTTCACGCTGAATGGTAAATCTGCTTCCCTGTCTCATTTCCTGCAGGCTGTCTGATCCCAGCTGAGCAGCAGCTTCCCTGTGGCCCCTCTAAGCTCTCTCCAGCGCTGTGCCGGGCTAGAGGCTGCTGCATGAACCCCAAAACCCGCCGCTGCTTCTACCCTCTAGAGAGTAAGCACCCCGTTCCTCTCCTCCAATAGACTGATTTCCTCTTGCATCCATTGGTGTCGTGCACCTCTGTCCTTTGCAATGAATGCAGTAAGCCTGGGCTGCTAGTGGGTTCATGGTCATTCTTGGCTGTTTAAAAGCCTGTATTGGATTCAATCTCTCTCTCCTCAGTGTGCACGGCAGACGAGCAGTTTGTGTTTGCTGTTTACCGCAAGTCTTTCAATCCTGAGGTCAACCCTGCCAGTCTGGCGCTCGCTGGGGACCAGTCCTGCCTCCCAGTTCTCTGCACTCCAGACTATGCCATCTTCAAATTCCCAGTCACTGGCTGTGGGACCCGCACCTTTGTGAGTTCCTGTTCAGAAGTTTGAATGGAGCATTTCAGAATTGACCCTTTTGATGCATGACATATCAAATGGCTGTAATTAGTTTTGGCCACGTACATTTAATTGGACCAGTGACGTGATGCACTGGATTGTAACCCTCTGTGTGCAGGTTGTGGGGGAGACTAGAGTCTACCTGGCTGAGGTGCAGAGCTTGATCCAACGCAGACAGTGGACCTACGGGCTCGTAACCAGCGACAGTCCCTTTAGGCAAGTATATAGCCAGAGCTCTGCCCTTATCGCAGGTATACATTGCTTTTTAGATGGAGCCTCTAGTAATGGTGTGGATCACACAGTCCTTCTGCTGTACTGTATTCAGTGCTCCACTCTTTCTACCCCTAGTCTCCTTGTGGAATGTCGTTATTCTAAAGGGAACGTGGCCAGCACTGGGTTCCTGGTGAAGACCCCCACAGACCTCCGCCCTGCCCCTCACCTGGGGGTGTTTCAGGTGCAGTTACAGATTGCTAAAGGTGAGACATGCCACCTGGAGGTGTATCTATCCATCTCTTCAGTTATTATAAACCAAATACAAAGTTATCAAACGCTCCATTTCAATGCATGTAATAAATCTGTCCTCCAGAACTGAGATCCAGCCGCTTCTACCCCCATGTCTCACTTAATAGGATGCTGAAAGTCTCTCTCTCTCTCTCTCTCTCTCTCTCTCCTCAGATGGGACCTTCTCCCAGTTCTACCCCTCCTCCAGCCTGCCCGTGAGTCTCCTCCTGGGGAGCAGAGTTTACCTCGAGCTGCGTCTGATCAACCCCACTGACCCCAGCCTGGTTCTGCTGGTGCACTACTGCATTGCTTACCCACGCTCCTCCAGTGCTGTGTGGGTGCTGCTGTACCAGGGGTGAGTCTGACCATCACACACATGTTCTGAGGTCCTGTCAGTCTGCCATAAGCTTTTTTTAACCCTATACCGCTTCTGATTGGATGTCTCTGTCCCTCAGTTGTCCAAATGTCCTGGATTACGGCAGCTCTGCGTCTCTGCACGTGGACGGCCAGCCCCCCCACTCCAAATTGAGACGACGCTTCAGTCTCCGAACATTCCAGTTCCTGAGCAGTGGGCTAGCCCTGGACGAGGAGGTGGGTGGGGTATTAATGGGGTGCTGCAGACTGACCTGGCTCTGCACGGGTCTGTATTGCATCAGTAACAACGCTCAACTGCCAGTGTCTTCAGTGGAAATTCCATGACAAGCATTTGGACTCTCAGTCTTTCTGTCTTCTGCATTTTCGATCTCTGTTGTAGTTGAAGACACGGATGGAAATCCTCCAGAGCAGTTTGGTCCATTCCTGGTTTTGCTATTGGTTTAATCGTACACCTGAGCTTGTTGCCTCTACACTCTGGCTGATCAAGCTTGTAGTAAAACCTGGAATGGGTGATGCTGCTGGCAATGGGAGGTCTTTCCATCCCTGTGAAATTCAGTGCCATATGCTTTGACCAAGTCTCTCCTCCTCCCGTGTATCTCAGATCTCCTTCATGTGCTCCACTGAAGTCTGTTCTCCAGACCAGCGCCGCTGCAATGAGGGTTGCTTTGATGGGAGAGGTGAGTTGCACAATGGATCAAATCCTTCTAGGAAAGGACCAGCGTTGACTCGGGATTCTGTTGATTGGGTTCACACGTGTGTGAGAATTAAGGGGGAACACTGTCTTGTGTGTTTTGCATAATAGCTGGTAATTGTGCAAGTACACATGCATTACCTTTATCCATAGTTCTAATATTTCAGATACATGTGTTGTATTTGAGCTGCGCTGCTGATGCATTTTTTGAACTGCATGGGTTTTACTGTAGTGATTTTGTACTTGCTATCTAGTGCGTCACACTATTGAACAGCAGTTCTATTGGCTTGTACTTCACTCTGGTACATTGTGTTGCTTCTGATTGTCCCAGCATGCTGTATTCTGACCCCAGCACTGTGCCTCTTGTAACTCCTCCTTCAGACACTCCCATCTCAATCGACCCCAGTATGAGACTGCGCTGTGCTGGTAATCCCTGCCCAGGGAGGGTGATGCTGGAGGGAGCCTAGTGAAGGAGCTCAGAGCCCAGGCAGGAAACTCAGCCCTAAGACTACAGTAACCATTTCAAATAAAAAGAAGAAACCCATCTCTTCTGTGCTGTGTCTTCATTGTAACACTCTCTCCACCTCAACACCTGCAAAACAGTCTGGATCTGCCAAACTGGGGGCAAATAGAATTAAGTCTACAATTTATAGGGGTTCACAAAGGATGACAAATGCATGTGAACAAATGTAACCTTTTGAATGCATGGCACCCTTGTATGGGGCTGCTATCTCAACTTTAACTCTGTCTCACCACTTCAAACTCGGCCTCTCTAAATCTGACCTTTGCTTCCTCTCCCTCTGTCTCAGTCTCTCGACTGTCACTCTCTCTGAAAATGTAGGTGTTACTCTTGACCCTTCTCTCAACACATCTTTCCTGACACAATTGCTTTCTTTGTATGTAGCATCTACCATATCTGTCCTTTTCTTACTGCTGTATTCCACCCAATTCCTGGTCCAAGCTCTTGTACTCTCCAGATTGGACTTCTCTCTCTCCTCCCCCTCTTCAGCTCATTCAAAACTCTGCTGCTTGTCTTCTGTCCTCTCATGCTTCACTCTGTCTCTGCTGGGATTCAATTTAAAATGCTTGTTCTTGCTTGCTGCCTCTCAGACCCACCTGTTCAGACTGCCCTTGTTGATCTACCCCTCTTATTATGCACTGGACTTACCTGACCTGAGCACCATGTTACTGGATCCTCTGCTAATGCGCTATTCCACTACTAATGTCATTGTAGATATAACTGCATCCTAGTTTACACTGTAGTCTAGTAGTATTATTGCACTAACTGTAAACTATACTACTTAAATATGAAGCTTGCATTGTAACCCTGTACTGCCCTGTAACACCTGCAAGTCTGCTTCGATAAAGGTGACTACAAAATAAACTGCAGAACAAAAATATTTTGATTTGTGCATTTGAAGACCGACAGCAGGAAGTAAAGCGAGAGAGGCAGAGTAAGTGTGTGAACCTCCAGGGTTTGATGTAATATTTAACTGGATGGTGTGTCTCTGAAATGGCCAGGACTTGCTTTTAAAGGTATAAACAGCAGTGCAGGGTGACCTGGTCATGCATGGAGATTACAGTACTCCTGGACACCGTGCTGGGCTCTGGTCGTGCTTGTAGATTACAGTACTCCTGGACACTGTGCTGGGCTCTGGTCGTGCTTGTAGATTACAGTACTCCTGGACACTGTGCTGGGCTCTGGTAGTCCCATAAGGGCATCTGTAAACAGAGTAGTTAAATGCTGGTAATGTATAGTGAGTGCCCCCTGCTGGTGGACAGAGGAGCAGTCCAGTTCATCAGATTATCTATAAAAAGCAACGTCCCACCACTACACACTCAGTCACACAGACACACACACCAGGGATGAAAATACAATGCAATATAAAGTGCCCTCCATTCACGCCATGGCATCCCACAGCGCTGTCCAAAGTTAAACACAAAACAAAATAGCTCTCATATATGTACATAATATTGCTCTCATATCTATCTATCTATCTATATATATATATATATAATTTAATAGAGAAAAGTGTAAAGTATTGCATGCAGGCAATAAAAATGTGCATTATAAATATCATACGGGAGATACTGAAATTGAAGAAGGGAACTATGAAAAAGACCTAGGAGTTTATGTTGACTTAGAAATGTCTTCATCTAGACAATGTGGCCTTTTTTTATAGCTTCCCCAACAAAGATGCTCGGATATATTGTGAGAAGTGTTGAATTTAAATCAAGGGAAATAATGTTAAAACTTTACAATACATTAGTAAGACCTCACCTAGAATATTGTGTTCAGTTCTGGTCACCTTGTAACAAAAAGCATATTGCTGCTCTAGAAAGAGTGCATAGAAGTGCAACCAGAATTATCCCGGGTTTAAAAGGTATGTCGTATGCAGACAGGCTCAAAGAATTGAATCTATTCAGTCTTGAACAAAGAAGACTACGCGGCGATCTGATTCAAACATTCAAAATCCTAAAAGGTATAGACAATGTCGACCCAGGGGACTTTTTTGACCTGAAAAAAGAAACAAGGACCAGGGGTCACAAATAGAGATTAGATAAAGGGGCATTCAGAACAGAAAATAGGAGGCACTTTTTTTACACAGAGAATTGTGAGGATTTGGAACCAACTCCCCAGTAGTGTTGTTGAAGCTGACACCCTGAGATCCTTCAAGAAGCTGCTTGATGAGATTCTGGGATCAATAAGCTACTAACAACCAAACGAGCAAGATGGGCTGAATGGCCTCCTCTCGTTTGTAAACTTAATGATGTTCTTATAATACATTCCAGTTACAACCAATTACATAAAAGCACATTCACAAAAGTGTGTTTTCATTTTCGATTTAAGAATCCAATGTTTCAACCTGCATAATGGTAACTGGAGCGGAGTTCTGGACAAGCTGAATCCTTCTAGGTTTAGTGACAGGTTTACCAACAAGCAAAGAATCGCAATAATCAAGACGAGAGGTTATTAATGCCTGTGTCACCGTCTCTGCATCCCTCATACCCAGAACACGCTTTCATCTGGAAACATTTCTCAAATGATAAGACGCTGTTCTGATACAGAAATCATAAGAAAGCGTGAGGTCCAAGATAACATCCGGGGTCTTCGCTAGTGGAAGCTAAAATGGAATTGCCTCCAAAAATGATATGGACTGGATTACACTTTGCTAAACCTAGTTTAGAGCCAATTAACAAAACCTCAGTTTTATCTGGTTTTATTTTCAACCAGTTTGTAGCCACCCAGGATGGGATCTCAGTGAAACACTTGCAGTCCACACGTTTTTAATTGCGTTTGTGAACGATAAGGGAGGAAACAAGCCTCCCATTTCTTGGCAGTTTGATACAGACGACTAGCTCAGATGTTTAATTAAGCACATAGTGCGCGCGCACTATGTAAAATGCCATTTGAAATGATACATATCATATGATAAGCATCCCCAGCGGCACTGTTAGCATCACGTGTGTGTGTGGTTTGATTTGTCGGCCGGGCGACTCCACCTGTATTTCTGTTCTGCAAGTTGCTCTATAACTGGCATCGTCTATAAACGTAACACAGACAAAGGGACTATTTTAATGGCATACAACATGTTGCAAATGAAGCCTGTCCGTGACGCACAGCCTGGCGCGTCTCATCACGTGTTCGTGCTGCATGCGGTTTGATAGAGACGCGGCCGCCCCTTCCTTGCAGTTTAATGGAAGTTGTTTGTTTGTGTGTTCTGTGGTTTTGCCGCTGACGTCAGTAGCAGTTCCCTTGGGCCGGGGTGTTTGTGGAGCCGGTGGCTCGTGAAAGCTGGGAGTTATCACAAGTTAGCAGCACTGAATGTGTGCGTGCAAGCCACTTGTCATACCCATTGGAACCAGCAGAGGGCGACATCAATCAATAATATGCATATTCAGATATTTCACATACACGCTAGAAAATGTTGCGGCTGCTTCCGGGTACCGAATCACGTCTAGTTCAGACTCGCTCCAATGATCTTGCTGCAATCAGACCACGTGACCCAAAGTATTTGATATATTTGAATATCTTGACGTCTCGGCACAATACACATTGAGCCGTAATAATGCAAATGAAGCTAATGATTAGTAAGAAATTAATTGTAAAGCAATAAAGGACATACACACGTGTCTGGACGCCAAAACCAAGAGGTCTTCAGTCCCGACAGAGAAGCAGCGCCACTAACTCGGGGCAGGAGAGACTGTTCACTACAATTTCATAGCGAGTTCATTTATAACAATACAAAAAACAAAAATCTGGTAAAAATGTATGACCCAGAAAATGGGTCAACTTATAAACTAAACAGGGAAATGTTGGTTAATTGATAAAGTTAGTGTAATTGTAAAAAGAGCACGAAACGTCAGGTATAGGTTCGATTCATGTGCTCGTACTTTCTCTCAATACGACACCGGAGAAATAAAACCATATCTTCTCGGAAAACTAGGAAACGGGTATTAAAAGAGACAAGGCTTATTTTCTATAACAAATTATATTTTATTCTCATTTGTAAACATGAACATAAATGCATTCCCATGAAAAGAAACTATTTTTTTGATGTAGGCATTTCATCATCAACATACATCTCCAGACCACAATACAATATCTGGTCGAAGGTTAGTGGTGGCAATCTCAGGTGGAAAAATAAGCCGTTGACCAACATCTGCCAGCACTCTCTAGCAGCTTCCAGTTGTCCTGGCCGAGGGTTGGTTTTAACACCTTTTCTTGGTGGTTGCTCTCCTGGATGGAACAGGTGACAACTTATTGGTCATGTTACGCTTGTCTTCCAATGCTAAGGCCAAACATCGCAGCACCTGGTCATGGCGCCAAGTAAACCGTCCTTGGCTAAGAGCCACCTTACATCCTGTCAAAATGTGCCTTAATGTTGCAGGTGATGAACACAAAGGACATGAGGGATCCTCTCCTACCCAGAGGTTTAGGTTCTGTGGTGATGGGAGAACATCATATGTTGACCTGATGAGGAAACTGATCCTGCTCTGTTCCATTGACCATAGGTCTTGCCAGCCAATCTTGCGTTGTTCCACACTCTCCCATCTCATCCATTCTCCCTGCTTGGCCTGGGAAATGGCCTTTATACACCTCATCCTCTCCTCCTGCTTTTGCACCTCGTTGACTACCAGCTTCCTCCTTTGAGCTGGGGCTGCCTTGTGCCATGTAGCAGGAGCTGAACTGAAACCAAGACCCCCTCTTCCATGCTGAACTTGCCCCATGATATCACCAATTCGAAGGGCAGCCTTTGCATCTTCCACAGCTTTCTTTGCCGCCCACTTTCTTCCAGTTTTATATATATATATATATAGAATATATTTAATATATTTAATAGAGAAAAGTGTAAAGTATTGCATGCAGGCAATAAAAATGTGCATTATAAATATCATACGGGAGATACTGAAATTGAAGAAGGGAACTATGAAAAAGACCTAGGAGTTTATGTTGACTTAGAAATGTCTTCATCTAGACAATGTGGCCTTTTTTAGAGCTTCCCCAACAAAGATGCTCGGATATATTGTGAGAAGTGTTGAATTTAAATCAAGGGAAATAATGTTAAAACTTTACAATACATTAGTAAGACCTCACCTAGAATATTGTGTTCAGTTCTGGTCACCTTGTTACAAAAAGCATATTGCTGCTCTAAAAAGAGTGCAAAGAAGAGCAACCAGAATTATCCCGGGTTTAAAAGGTATGTCGTATGCAGACAGGCTCAAAGAATTCAATCTATTCAGTCTTGAACAAAGAAGACCACGCGGCGATCTGATTCAAACATTCAAAATCCTAAAAGGTATAGAGTCAGACAATTTCGACCCAGGGGACTTTTTTGACCTGAAAAAAGAAACAAGGACCAGGGGTCACAAATAGAGATTAGATAAAGGGGCATTCAGAACAGAAAACAGGAGGCACTTTTTTTACACAGACAATTGTGAGGATTTGGAACCAACTCCCCAGTAATGTTGTTGAAGCTGACACCCTGAGATCCTTCAAGAAGCTGCTTGATGAGATTCTGGGATCAATAAGCTACTAACAACCAAACGAGCAAGATGGGCTGAATGGCCTCCTCTCGTTTGTACACTTTCTTATGTTCTTATAATACATTCCAGTTACAACCAATTACATAAAAGCACATTCACAAAAGAGTGTTTTCATATTCGATTTAAGAATCCAATGTTTCACGGGCTCCCGAGTGGCGCATCCACTAAAGGCGCTCCTCGCAGGATGTGCCCTATAGCCTGGAGATCGCAGGTTCGAGTCCAGGCTATGTCACAGCTGACCGTGACCGAGAGTTCCTAGGGGGCGGCGCACAATTGGCTGAGCGCTGACCGGGTAGGGAGGGCTTAGGTCGGCAGGGGAATCCAATTGGCTGAGCGCTGACCGGGTAGGGAGGGCTTAGGTCGGCAGGGGAATCCACGGCTCACCGCGCATCAGCGACCCCTGTGGCCGATAGGTCGCCTGTGGCTCTGCAGCGGAGCCGTCCGATCTGTGTTGTCCTCCGGCACTATAGGTCTGGTGGCATTGCTGTGGATCTGCAGTGCGAAAAATGACGGCTTGGAAGGAGCACGTTTCGGAGGACGCGTGTTTCAGCCTCCGTTTCCCGAGTTGGCGGGGGGGTTGCGAGCGGTGAGCCGGGGATACAGATACTAATTGGGCATGCTAAACTGGGGTGAAAACCGGGGTAAAATAATTGGCGACGTCTAAATTAAAAAAAAAAAAAAAAAAAAAAAAAAAAGAATCCAATGTTTCAACCTGCATAATGGTAACTGGAGCAGAGTTCTGGACAAGCTGAATCCTTCTAGGTTTAGTGACAGGTTTACCAACAAGCAAAGAATCGCAATAATCAAGACGAGAGGTTATTAATGCCTGTGTCACCGTCTCTGCATCCCTCATACCCAGAACACGCTTTCATCTGGAAACATTTCTCAAATGATAAGACGCTGTTCTGATACAGAAATCATAAGAAAGCGTGAGGTCCAAGATAACATCCGGGGTCTTCGCTAGTGGAAGCTAAAATGGAATTGCCTCCAAAAATGATATGGACTGGATTACACTTTGCTAAACCTAGTTTGTAGCCACCCAGGATGGGATCTCAGTGAAACACTTGCAGTCCACACGTTTTTAATTGCGTTTGTGAACGATAAGGGAGGAAACAAGCCTCCCATTTCTTGGCAGTTTGATACAGACGACTAGCTCAGATGTTTAATTAAGCACATAGTGCGCGCGCACTATGTAAAATGCCATTTGAAATGATACATATCATATGATAAGCATCCCCAGCGGCACTGTTAGCATCACGTGTGTGTGTGGTTTGATTTGTCGGCCGGGCGACTCCACCTGTATTTCTGTTCTGCAAGTTGCTCTACAACTGGCATCGTCTATAAACGTAACACAGACAAAGGGACTATTTTAATTGCATATAACATGTTGCAAATTAAACTTAATCAACTGTGTTCATCATTTTCTTTTCATTCTTCTAAGTGTTAAAACAATGGGGAAGAATAGCAAAACATTCATTTCAAAGGGAAAGGGACTCGTACTTTATTACACAAGTTATGGCAGTGGCATAACACAGGTGTGTCCAATCATGGCCCCGGAGGGCTATTCCACTCCTGGTCTTTGTTGCAACCCGGTTCTAAATCCTCTAAATAATGTGTGCGCTTCACAGCTGGTTTGAAGGGTGAATGAAGCACGCTTGCCCTCTCATCCTCGTTTACTACACGCGCATATGGGATATTGCATCGATTACCACAAAGGATGTAGGCGTCACAGTTAAAGCAAAGGCTGTGAAAATATTAACAACTGGGCAGCTTCACGTTAAAGTTGGGTTTTAAAAAGTCTCGGTGTGCGAGTTTACCTTTCCAAAAAAAAAACCCCGCGTGAGAATGATGGCGCGTGGAACCCGATTGGAGCGTCAATGAAGCCCTCGCGCGGTCTCGACACCTCTTATAAACCCCCAGAGCGCAGTAAGCGAGGATACAGCCTGACTGCAGGGACTGGAGCGACAAGTGGCTGCGGGAAAACAACACCAATGTGTCGGAGCGGGCAGAGGATGATGATGCTGCCGCCTTGCTTACTTGTGGCGTGCTTGCTGCTTGGATTCGGCCGGGCCGCCTTGTCTTGGACCGGGGAGACCCCGCTGCTGCAGCCTGGGAATGCGACTCCCAACCTCGGTGAGGCGTCAGAAAGGAGGCTTACTTTTTTGTTTGTTTTTCTCTGTCAGTTTGTTTTTAAATGTGCTCAGTTCCACCTGCACTGCACAGTGCCTTCGTTACAAACAGATAGACACGGGGCGTCCTTCTGCAGTGATTCTCTACCGGTTAACTTTGCTTCCTCTCGTTCCTCCCGCTAGACTCCTTCCACACTAACAGCCCAAGCGAGGATGATGACGGCGGCGAGACAGCCTCCACCGGCCCGGCTCTTAAACCGGAGGATCCCGGATTAATCTGCTACGAGGATAGAATGACACTCAAGCTACCCGGCACTGGCGTGAAGGCGCTCCGTGTGCGAGGTGAGGGCGACTCCATACAACACACACATATATATTACTGGTTTATGTATGACTGGAATACAGAACTAAATGGTGCGTGTGGGTCTTACAATTAAAATGCTGTGTAGTTAGTTGACCAAGAAAGTAATTTTATTCTAAATAACAGCAAAATATTAGCTGGATATTTGACGTCTGTTTTAATGTTTGTTGTACTTCCTTGAATCGAGCAAATATTGAAACCTGGCAAATCCTGGAACATGCATTTCAGATTACAGCATTCCCTCTTGTCTTGTTTGAATCTGGTCTGTGTTTAATAGACCCGCCTCCGTCCTGCTACTAGATGGAAATAAATCGCATGTTTACTTTAAACTTCGGGCACGTGGTCCCGGTGTAGCGACAAAGTGTTTCATCGTCAGAATGTGGTGCGCGTACCCGTCTAACGCCAGAAAATGATACGCTGTGATCGACTACTGCACACATCACTACAAACAAGACACTATCATACAGGTTTACAGTGTTAGATAACCCAGTTTGTTCATCACCAGTTACAACATGCCCATTTCAGATGGTCGTAGTTGAGCTAAAATCATTTGTGCGTGGCCGGGCAAGCGCAGCACAGTGTACCACGTTTTAATGTGTACCACACCCCGTGATGGATGACCTCGCACGATGTTACTATATTTCTTTTAGTGAAGAATCGCCTCCTTCCAGTGGCGAGCCTGGCCGGGTTTTGCAAGTACAGCGTGACGTTTAGTGGGGGCTACAGCTTGTTCACGACGTCATTCAAGGGCTGCAACGTGAAGATACAGGTAAGTTGCTTCAACTCCTTTTTACTGTGGGTTTGGAGAATTCAGAGACTCTGGATCCGACAGGATGCTCCTCAATCACTAGAAATAATTTAATAAATAAATGCTCTTTTAATAATTGGCTACAATGTTGGGTAGCAATAGCAGGTAGAGTACATCAAATGGACTGGTTCTGTATTGGTCAGACCGATTTCTCAATTGTGGGAACGGAGGGACCGCATTGAGTAATGAATGCTTTCTGGTTAACCCATGAAGTGTCTTGTGGTTTTAACTGGCTAATACCTCTAATTCTAACTAGCTGCAAAAGTGAAGTTGGTGTAGTGTCAGATTGCATAAATACAGCTTGTGTTTGTTCTCAGAAATGTTGTACTCGCTGGGTTAATACCTCACCATTCCAGACTTCTTTGATAGCAGTATTGGCCACCCCTGGTGTTACTGTCTTGTTCCTTTTAGGAAATCAACGGGATCTCCTCCTTTGTGCTCACCGTGTTCTTCGCAAGGACAGGGGGTGCAGGGCTGGTGATGAGGTGTCCACAGAGCACCCCCAAATCTCTCCCCAGCGCAGCCTGTGGGGTCACCACTGTGACCTTTGAACTGCCAGAGGGACCCCTAGAGGAGGTCACAATCATAGGTGAGACCATGATTGTCAAATGCTGTTCTGCATGTCTAGTGTTCTTCCTGAATCTGAACACAAGGGCTGCAACAAGACACTAATGTCACGACCGTATCGATATGAAGGTGTGGTACGATCTGTATCAATGTGATGGGCTACTTGTAGATGCCTAATGAGATCAAATGATCATTTAGTGGCTATTGTTACATTGAGACTGGGATAGTGGTGTGATCCTAGCAGCTATAACACACCCTTCATAGCTTGTGTCCAACCATCCAGACCTCTCTCTTTACATTGTGTAGACACCATGATTGTCTGGCCCTGGCTAGAACTACAGCTCCCATCATGCTTATGCACCTGCAGCAATGGTGAGTGATGCTGGGAGCTGTAGATTGAGTAGTGAGCTATGCTGTGGTCTTGTATCGCGATACAAACTATATACACCTATTGCAATATCATATCTTGACTCCTTTTAATACACAGTGACTTCTAGTATTTCACATTTGCATGAAGCTTGATATTGCTTCTCATATTGTGTGTGTTCTCAGACCGGTCTGGTTTGGAGATGCTGATCAAAGACGCCCCAGATGAATGTGCTTTCTACCTGATGAAGGGAGACGGGATGAATGTGCTCACAATCTCTTACTATGCCAAGGATGAAGGCTGTCCTCTTCAAACACAGGTACAAGGTCAAAGCGTGCACTGACTGTCCTTCAATAATCTCAACCGAGGACCAGCGGCTATTGGCATAAAACCCCTTGCTGAAGCGTAACAAGGATACATTTTCCCTTGACTGGGATATTGACTCCAATGTTTCAAGCTGTTTTCTGCAACACCCTTGAACTCCAAGGGAGGGAATTCACTTCAGGTGTTTTATAGGAGCAGCCACTGAACAGCACTCGGCCCTGCAGGCCTTATAGCTGGGGCCATTCAGGAAGGCAATTGCACAAGATTTGAGGTAGAAAGATGCTTCACTAATTCACAGAATTGCCCTTAATCCATTAAGTATCAACATGTAGTTGAAGTATCTGAACACAAGAAGTTGTATTTGTAATTTGGTACCTTTCGGTGTTTATGGCTAACAATTACAGTATCAATGTTAAAATAAAACGGGTAGATGAGTTAAATACTCGATGACAAAGTGAAGCCTGTCCTCCAAATCAGGACTGACTATTAAATGTTACAATTTACTACAGCAATTGTAGAAACTAACAGTTAAACTAACCTCTGTGCTTTCGCAGTGGTAAAGTCTGCAATTGTAGCTTAATCTAGTCTTTGGCAAATCTGGTGCATGATCGATGTCTGTCGCTATTCTAACCTGTCTTCCTCCTAGAACAATACCCTGGTCTTCCATGTGACGTACAAGGACGCAGAGGGACGGCCAGGCTCCATAGAGCAGGGGTGTCTCCCATTCGAACCCCCTGCTGTCTGTGGCCCCTCCAGCATGAGTACAGATCTTCCAGAGGGGCCACTAGACCAGGTCTTCATCCTGGGTGAGTCTGCAGTGGGAGGGGCTGGTTTGTAAAGCCTCTTGCTCTTAATCATGAATGCAATAGTAGTGTACCCATTCCAGGCTTTACCAAGAGCTTGATTAGCCACTGTGTATAGGGAACAAGTTCACATGTCTTAAACTCCTAGTGACACCAGGAATAGCTGAAACTGCTATGCGATGGGAGTGTTATTTCCAGCCCTGGTGTCAAAGCTTATAAGAGTTGGAATGGATTTTAGAGATGGTCAGCACTCCTCCTAAAGGGGGTGGATGGGGGTCAGTGATCATGTTGCAGGGAGTGCAGCAAGACTCCTATTGCATAGTAGTTACTATGAGCTTCATTCGCCACAGTGTAGGTATCCAGCTCAGGGGTGTCTTATTCAACTCCTAGTGAGACTAGTATTGGATCCTTAATTGTACTTGCATAAATCACAGTAGATCCATTGGCAAGTTACCCTCCCAATGGCATGAGTGCTGTAGCTATACCCACCTCCTCCTGTCCTTGTAGATGGGAAGAACAACCTGGTTGCTGTGAAGGCCAATGGCAGCTGTGGCTATGGGCTGGTCCAGGGGATTGGGAAGAACTACTTTATGGCTCCTTACGATGCTTGTGATGTGCTGAAACAGGTGAGGCTGTCTGTGAGTGAGCAAGCAGGGACCCCTTCAGACCTAGTCAATTACTATTGGACCTGTCATTTACAATGTAGTTGAACTTGGCACACCTGTGCAATTCCTGCATATTTGTCTTGCCCACAGTAACAGCACAGCAGTGTGACAGTACAGTGAAAGCATGTGTGAAGCATTAGGAACGGTATACAAAAAAACCAGAGCAGGGTAAAACTAACCCTTCAGTTTCCCAGTGAAAGCATGCTAAAGTGTGGTAATGGATGATCATGCCATGCTTTCACTGAGCCTAGTTCTTGGCAATGGTAAACCATGCATTTTTGTGGGGACGTGTGTGTAACCCTTATTTCTCTTTGTAGAACATTGACGGCCATGTCCATTACTCGCTGTCCGTTTCGTTCTCTGATGTAAACGAGGTGACTCGCTTGAGGCATATGAAGTGCCGTGTCTTGGCTAAGCGTGAGATCCTCCCTCCTCCCTCTCTCCCTCCCCACCCTGCTGGTGTCTCGGTCTCCTGCAGTGAGGGGTGCATGACGGTGCTGCTGCCTGCCGGTCCCCTCGATCTGGTCAAAGTCAAGGGTGAGTCTGGGGCTGGCTTTTGACTGTCAAAGCCATGATTGTCATTTGAGCAGTTGCAAATTGAGACTCATTCTATCTTGAGCTGCTGAGAGTCTTCATGCTTTTGTCTTGGTTTATTGTAATGCTGATTTTATAAACCTATTGACTATCTGTACCTGGGGGGTGTATGGAAGCTTGCTGTGTAAAAATGTTAGTGTGAAACACATGTAGAGAACAGCTGGTCCAATAAACTTGTTCAGGAACTTTGGCACAAGCTATTGAGTGTCTGTATCTGGGGCTGCATGGAGGCAGTCTGCTGCATGCAGTGGCTGTAGATCGAGGCTTTGTTACTGATGCTATGATTATATTCAGAACCGTGGCAATGGGTGATGGATGGCCCTAACCCAGGCTTTGTTTTGATCTTTTTGTAGATGACTCCAATAATCTGGTTGGGGTGCAGTCTGCACCAAGTGCTTGTGGCTACACTCTAGAGGAGAAGGATGGAAAGACTGTCTTCACAGTGTCTTACACAGCCTGCCATGTCAAGACCTTGGTAAGAGCCTGCCCAACTCGTGAATGGCTGGACTCTGCATCCAGTCCTTGGGTTCAGAGCAGGCTTACCAGGGGTCTGCTTGACCTTTTCAATAAAATACCTGAACAAGGTGGAGTTCTGAAAGCCAGGACTGGGTGCAGCAGGGCTAGTGTGTGTCAATCCATTTGTGTTGCTGGATGTGTTTTCTATTGTGCCAATGTCTCCACTCTCCCTCCTTGTGTTCTAGAATAACTGGTATGTCCTGACGGTGCTCTTCACCCCCTACTCCTCTCGCCAGAGGGAGGTGACGGTATCTTCCTGCCCTGTACCCCCAAATCCCATCCCCCAAGAAGGTGGGTTTAATGAACTCCCTCCTCCCATTGCACAGGAATTTCACCTATTCCAGCTTTTGATCAGAGCTTGATTATCCCCAGGATCTAGTTAACAAGCTTGGGTGTGTTATTAAACTCGTAGCAAAACCCAGTGGTGTGCAGTGACAATCCACTGGGGTATCAGAGTCAACACCTGCCCCCACCACACAGTAACAGTTTTATATGGTCATGGAGGGGGGGGGAAGAGAGAACAGCAAGCGTTTTTTTAATGTAATTGTTTTGTAACCTTGTAATTCGTGTAGTGCAGTTTTGATACAAAAACTGCAACCTATAAACATTCTGAATACAGAAAAGAAACCAAGCTTTGAGTAAGCGGAGTAGATGGATGCATTGGGTAGCTTTCTTTTGCGGCTGGAGCTTTATGAATAGCTAATGTCAAGTGACTCTCCACACTGCTTGTACACAGTCCATTCTGTATTCCTCCTTCAGTGGCTGAG
This sequence comes from Acipenser ruthenus, assembly GCF_902713425.1. Taxonomy (NCBI): domain Eukaryota; kingdom Metazoa; phylum Chordata; class Actinopteri; order Acipenseriformes; family Acipenseridae; genus Acipenser; species Acipenser ruthenus. Next base: position 8,695,328 of record NC_081211.1, read on the forward strand.
CACATCTCTGTTTGATATTTTAACGTTATCAATGTAATGAACTGCCTCTAATCTCTTGCACAAAATTGAGCTTTTCTTGCACTGCTTAGCCTTGCATATGTCCTGCCTCAATGATTAGCCACCTGCGTAACAAGGGGCACATCTGACACTCCCATTGGTTAAAATTACTTCAGACCTGGCAGAATGCCTTCAACTGTTTGTCCCTCCTCTGCTCACTTGTGCTTGGACTACCACAGAATGCAGGTCTTTTATTGGTTGATCATGTTGCAGGACCTTCAGCACAACCTAAGAGTATCAGATTCTGGGGGTGTGGAGGGAGTGACACACTTGAGGCTGCCCCACACCAGATTGGCAGTGGTATCACCAGAAGTGATGTGACCAGTTGGAGAACTGGCTGATCTGTCCAGCTAATTGCTATTGACAAAACAATGATCAAGACTGGTACATAATCATGATGTTGAAATTGAGTCTTCTCTGACACTATTTCAACATGGGTGACAATAAGTCGCACATACCAGGCTTATCCAGTGCCTTTTGAAATGGACTCCCATAGTCTTAATCTTATTGCGGTCCTTGTCACAAAGCTCTGGGTGTTTCCTCTGTCATTCTGGAGACTGCTTCACCCTGCTGGACCGCGTGCATGGCAGCTGTTCTATTTCGTGTTTCCTGTGGTGTGATACATCTCAAGTATAGGTTTTATTAATCCCTGCAGTTGCGCCTGGTGTGTAGCAGCCTTTACTCTTCCAAGCAGCAATCCATACAAACCCAAGCCGCTGTCTCTTCACGCTGAATGGTAAATCTGCTTCCCTGTCATTTCCTGCAGGCTGTCTGATCCCAGCTGAGCAGCAGCTTCCCTGTGGCCCCTCTAAGCTCTCTCCAGCGCTGTGCCGGGCTAGAGGCTGCTGCATGAACCCCAAAACCCGCCGCTGCTTCTACCCTCTAGAGAGTAAGCACCCCGTTCCTCTCCTCCAATAGACTGATTTCCTCTTGCATCCATTGGTGTCGTGCACCTCTGTCCTTTGCAATGAATGCAGTAAGCCTGGGCTGCTAGTGGGTTCATGGTCATTCTTGGCTGTTTAAAAGCCTGTATTGGATTCAATCTCTCTCTCTCTCCTCAGTGTGCACGGCAGACGAGCAGTTTGTGTTTGCTGTTTACCGCAAGTCTTTCAATCCTGAGGTCAACCCTGCCAGTCTGGCGCTCGCTGGGGACCAGTCCTGCCTCCCAGTTCTCTGCACTCCAGACTATGCCATCTTCAAATTCCCAGTCACTGGCTGTGGGACCCGCACCTTTGTGAGTTCCTGTTCAGAAGTTTGAATGGAGCATTTCAGAATTGACCCTTTTGATGCATGACATATCAAATGGCTGTAATTAGTTTTGGCCACGTACATTTAATTGGACCAGTGACGTGATGCACTGGATTGTAACCCTCTGTGTGCAGGTTGTGGGGGAGACTAGAGTCTACCTGGCTGAGGTGCAGAGCTTGATCCAACGCAGGCAGTGGACCTACGGGCTCGTAACCAGCGACAGTCCCTTTAGGCAAGTATATAGCCAGAGCTCTGCCCTTATCGCAGGTATACATTGCTTTTTAGATGGAGCCTCTAGTAATGGTGTGGATCACACAGTCCTTCTGCTATACTGTATTCAGTGCTCCACTCTTTCTACCCCTAGTCTCCTTGTGGAATGTCGTTATTCTAAAGGGAACGTGGCCAGCACTGGGTTCCTGGTGAAGACCCCCACAGACCTCCGCCCTGCCCCTCACCTGGGGGTGTTTCAGGTGCAGTTACAGATTGCTAAAGGTGAGACATGCCACCTGGAGGTGTATCTATCCATCTCTTCAGTTATTATAAACCAAATACAAAGTTATCAAACGCTCCATTTCAATGCATGTAATAAATCTGTCCTCCAGAACTGAGATCCAGCCGCTTCTACCCCCATGTCTCGCTTAATAGGATGCTGAAAGTCTCTCTCTCTCTCCTCAGATGGGACCTTCTCCCAGTTCTACCCCTCCTCCAGCCTGCCCGTGAGTCTCCTCCTGGGGAGCAGAGTTTACCTTGAGCTGCGTCTGATCAACCCCACTGACCCCAGCCTGGTTCTGCTGGTGCACTACTGCATTGCTTACCCACGCTCCTCCAGTGCTGTGTGGGTGCTGCTGTACCAGGGGTGAGTCTGACCATCACACACATGTTCTGAGGTCCTGTCAGTCTGCCATAAGCCTTTTTTAACCCTATACCGCTTCTGATTGGATGTCTCTGTCCCTCAGTTGTCCAAATGTCCTGGATTACGGCAGCTCTGCGTCTCTGCACGTGGACGGCCAGCCCCCCCACTCCAAATTGAGACGACGCTTCAGTCTCCGAACATTCCAGTTCCTGAGCAGTGGGCTAGCCCTGGACGAGGAGGTGGGTGGGGTATTAATGGGGTGCTGCAGACTGACCTGGCTCTGCACGGGTCTGTATTGCATCAGTAACAACGCTCAACTGCCAGTGTCTTCAGTGGAAATTCCATGACAAGCATTTGGACTCTCAGTCTTTCTGTCTTCTGCATTTTCGATCTCTGTTGTAGTTGAAGACACGGATGGAAATCCTCCAGAGCAGTTGGGTCCATTCCTGGTTTTGCTATTGGTTTAATCGTACACCTGAGCTTGTTGCTTCTACACTCTGGCTGATCAAGCTTGTAGTAAAACCTGGAATGGGTGATGCTGCTGGCAATGGGAGTTCTTTCCATCCCTGTGAAATTCAGTGCCATATGCTTTGACCAAGTCTCTCCTCCCGTGTATCTCAGATCTCCTTCATGTGCTCCACTGAAGTCTGTTCTCCAGACCAGCGCCGCTGCAATGAGGGTTGCTTTGATGGGAGAGGTGAGTTGCACAATGGATCAAATCCTTCTAGAAAAGGACCAGCGTTGACTCAGGATTCTGTTGATTGGGTTCACACGTGTGTGAGAATTAAGGGGGAACACTGTCTTGTGTGTTTTGCATAATAGCTGGTAATTGTGGAAGTACACATGCATTACCTTTATCCATAGTTCTAATATTTCAGATACATGTGTTGTATTTGAGCTGCGCTGCTGATGCATTTTTGAACTGCATGGGTTTTACTGTAGTGATTTTGTACTTGCTATCTAGTGCGTCACACTATTGAACAGCAGTTCTATTGGCTTGTACTTCACTCTGGTACATTGTTGCTTCTGATTGTCCCAGCATGCTGTATTCTGACCCCAGCACTGTGCCTCTTGTAACTCCTCCTTCAGACACTCCCATCTCGGTCGACCCCAGTATGAGACTGCGCTGTGCTGGTAATCCCTGCCCAGGGAGGGTGATGCTGGAGGGAGCCTAGTGAAGGAGCTCAGAGCCCAGGCAGGAAACTCAGCCCTAAGACTACAGTAACCATTTCAAATAAAGAGAACAAACCCATCTCTTCTGTGCTGTGTCTTCATTGTAACACTCTCTCCACCTCCACACCTGCAAAACAGTCTGGAGCTGCCAAACTGGGGGCAAATAGAATTAAGTCTACAATTTATAGGGGTTCACAAAGTATGACAAATGCATGTGAACAAATGTAACCTTTTGAATGCATGGCACCCTTGTATGGGGCTGCTATCTCAACTTTAACTCGGCCTCTCTAAATCTGACCTTTGCTTCCTCTCCCTCTGACGTCTCGGTATCTCTCGACTGTCACTCTCTCTGAAAATCTAGGTGTTGCTCTTGACCCTTCTCTCAACACATCTTTCCTGACACAATTGCTTTCTTTGTATGTAGCATCTACCATATCTGTCCTTTTCTTACTGTTGTATTCCACCCAATTCCTGGTCCAAGCTCTTGTACTCTCCAGATTGGACTCCTCTCTCCTTTTCCTCTTCATCTTATTCAAAACTCTGCTGCTTGTCTTCTGTTCTCTCAGCCTTCCTCCTCTCATGCTACCTCTGCTTCACTCTGTCTGTGCTGGGATTCAATTTAAGATGCTTGTTCTTGCTTGCTGCCTCTCAGACCCACCTGTTCAGACTGCCCTTGTTGATCTACCCCTCTTATTATGCACTGGACTTACCTGACCTCAGCACCATGTTACTGGATCCTCAGCTAATGCTCTATTCCATTACTAATGTCATTGTTGATATAACTGCATCCTAGTTCACACTGTAGTCTAGTAGTATTATTGCACTAACTGTAAACAACACTATTTAAATATGAAGCTTGCATTGTAACCCTGTACTGCCCTGTAACACCTGCAAGTCTGCTTCAATAAAGGTGTCTACAAAATAAACTGCAGAACAAAAATTTTGATTTGCGCATTTGAAGACCGACAGCAGGAAGTAAAGCGAGAGAGGCAGAGAGTGAGTAAGTGTGTGAACCTCCAGGGTTTGATGTAATATTTAACTGGATGGTGTGTCTGTGAAATGGCCAGGACTTGCTTTTAAAGGTATAAACAGCAGTGTAGGGTGACCTGGTCATGCATGGAGATTACAATACTCCTGGACACTGTGCTGGGCTTTGGTCGTGCTTGTAGATTACAGTACTCCTGGACACTGTGCTGGGCTCTGGTCGTGCTTGTAGATTACAGTACTCCTGGACACTGTGCTGGGCTCTGGTCGTGCTTGTAGATTACAGTACTCCTGGACACTGTGCTGGGCTCTGGTCGTGCTTGTAGATTACAGTACTCCTGGACACTGTGCTGGGCTCTGGTCGTGCTTGTAGATTACAGTACTCCTGGACACTGTGCTGGGCTCTGGTCGTGCTTGTAGATTACAGTACTCATGGACACTGTGCTGGGCTCTGGTAGTCCCAGAAGGGCATCTGTAAACAGAGAGTAGTTAAATGCTGGTAATGTAGAGTGAGTGCCCCCTGCTGGTGGACAGAGGAGCAGTCCAGTTCATCAGATTATCTATAAAAAGCAACGTCCCACCACTACACACTCAGACACACACACCAGGGATGAAAATACAATGCAATATAAAGCGCACTCCCTTCACGCCATGGCATCCCACAGCGCTGTCCAAAGTTAAACACAAAACAAAATAGCTCTCATATATGTACATAATATTGCTCTCATATCTATCTATCTATCTATATATATATATATATATATATATATATATATATATATATATTTAATAGAGAAAAGTGTAAAGTATTGCATGCAGGCAATAAAAATGTGCATTATAAATATCATACGGGAGATACTGAAATTGAAGAAGGGAACTATGAAAAAGACCTAGGAGTTTATGTTGACTCAGAAATGTCTTCATCTAGACAATGTGGCCTTTTTTATAGCTTCCCCAACAAAGATGCTCGGATATATTGTGAGAAGTGTTGAATTTAAATCAAGGGAAATAATGTTAAAACTTTACAATACATTAGTAAGACCTCACCTAGAATATTGTGTTCAGTTCTGGTCAGCTTGTTACAAAAAGCATATTGCTGCTCTAGAAAGAGTGCAAAGAAGAGCAACCAGAATTATCCCGAGTTTAAAAGGTATGTCGTATGCAGACAGGCTCAAAGAATTCAATCTATTCAGTCTTGAACAAAGAAGACCACGCGGCGATCTGATTCAAACATTCAAAATCCTAAAAGGTATAGACAATGTCGACCCAGGGGACTTTTTTGACCTGAAAAAAAAAACAAGGACCAGGGGTCACAAATAGAGATTAGATAAAGGGGCATTCAGAACAGAAAATAGGAGGCACTTTTTTTACACAGAGAATTGTGAGGATATGGAACCAACTCCCCAGTAGTGTTGTTGAAGCTGACACCCTGAGATCCTTCAAGAAGTTGCTTGATGAGATTCTGGGATCAATAAGCTACTAACAACCAAACGAGCAAGATGGGCTGAATGGCCTCCTCTCGTTTGTAAACTTAATGATGTTCTTATAATACATTCCAGTTACAACCAATTACATAAAAGCACATTCACAAAAGTGTGTTTTCATATTCGATTTAAGAATCCAATGTTTCAACCTGCATAATGGTAACTGGAGCGGAGTTCTGGACAAGCTGAATCCTTCTAGGTTTAGTGACAGGTTTACCAACAAGCAAAGAATCGCAATAATCAAGACGAGAGGTTATTAATGCCTGTGTCACCGTCTCTGCATCCCTCATACCCAGAACACGCTTTCATCTGGAAACATTTCTCAAATGATAAGACGCTGTTCTGATACAGAAATCATAAGAAAGCGTGAGGTCCAAGATAACATCCGGGATCTTCGCTAGTGGAAGCTAAAATGGAATTGCCTCCAAAAATGATATGGACTGGATTACACTTTGCTAAACCTAGTTTAGAGCCAATTAACAAAACCTCAGTTTTATCTGGTTTTATTTTCAACCAGTTTGTAGCCACCCAGGATGGGATCTCAGTGAAACACTTACAGTCCACACGTTTTTAAGTGCGTTTATGATCGATAAGGGAGGAAACAAGCCTCCCATTTCTTGGCAGTTTGATACAGACGACTAGCTCAGATGTTTAATTAAGCACATAGTGCGCGCGCACTATGTAAAATGCCATTTGAAATGATACATATTGTAGCGAGCACAGGGATTAATGGAGACACGCATACAATAGCTCTTTTAGGTAATGCAGTTTATTAAGCAGCTAACAGCAAGTCAGCGCCAACCAACCAAACACGCACACACAGCCCTTCCCCACCCCAGAGCACTACTCTGCCTCTCAGGGTGACATTCACATACTTAACAAACAACACCGGAAGGGTAATAACAATTACAGGGAAATGCATAGAACAGTACTGGAACTTTTACAATAACAAACAAATAAACACAACAACAATAATTCCGTTTCTCCCCTACCATAGTTCGTACTCCCAGCATCCTCTGCTGCACATTAACCAAATGTAGGGGACTGGCTCCGGGCACAGCGCCCTATTCGCCGACAGGTGGCAACGGCGAGTCAGTCCAGCCGTGCCCGTTACACAGCCCCCATCTTAGGGCCGAACGTCCCGTCGGCCCAACACTTAATGTCTCACAAAGTCAGAGAGTCCCGTGGGTGGTCGACGGATACGCTGGCCGCGCTGGAGCACAGGTGCAGCGGGCTGGGAGTCAGCTGGAGCCGGAATGCTCCTAGCTGGGCCACCAGCTGGTGAACTATTCGGTTGTTGCAAGGGGGAAGCGCTTTCCCAGTCCTGGGAGCTGGCCTCCGCGCTGGCTGCAGGGACAACCGAGTTTGTTCCGGGGCGGTAGGGGGCCAAGCGGTCTTGGTGGAGCACAACCGCCCGGCTACGGGTCCGCAGCCGCACTCGATAAGTCACCTCGGAGAGCCTCTCCAGAACAACACAGGGGCCCTCCCAGTTACTGGCCAGCTTGGGGCAGAGTCCCTTTCTTCGCCGGGGGCAGTGAACCCAGACTTGCTCCCCAGCTTGAAATCCCCGGCCCTTGCAGTGAGTATCGTATGCCCGTTTCTGACGCTGGCCAGCCGAGGTGAGGTGCTTCCGAGCGTAAGCATGGGCAGTGTCCAATCGGTCCTGTAGCTGCTGGAGGTATTCCGGGCCGGCAGGTTCCGGAGTGTGGAGCTGAGGTGGCCGGCCGAACACAAGGTCCACTGGGGTGCGGAGCTCTCTCCCAAACATAAGAGCCGCTGGCGTGCACCCTGTAGATTCATGCACTGCAGTCCGGTAGGCCATTAGGACCAAGGGCAAGCATTGATCCCAGTCACGCTGGTGCTGGGAGGTCCACATGGTCAGCTGGGTGGCAAGGGTGCGGTTAAACCGCTCCACCAATCCATCGCTCTGTGGGTGTAGTGGGGTCGTCCTGGTTTTCTTAATACCCAGCCGCCTGCACACCTCACCAAACACCTGCGCTTCAAAGTTACGCCCCTGGTCACTGTGTAGCTCCTCGGGAACCCCAAACCGGCAGAACATGCCTTCCAGCAGTGCCTCCGCGCAGGTAGTCGCGCTCTGATCGGGGACTGCGTACGCCTCGGGCCATTTAGTAAAGTAATCCATGGCCACCAGGACGTACCGGTTGCCCCCCTCCGTCCGTGGAAACGGCCCTAAGATGTCCACACCGACGCGCTCTAATGGTGCCCCCACCTGGTACTGCTGGAGCGGGGCATGAGAGCGGTCCAAGGGGCCCTTCCGGGGGCGGTGCACTGGTCACAGCGTCGCACATAAGTCTCCACATCACGTCGGCACCGTCCCCAGTAGAACCGCTCCCGAAGCCGACCCAGGGTCTTGGCAACGCCGAAGTGTCCAGTGGCTGGTCCGCCATGCACGGCTCGCAGGACGGTCTCTCGGAGAGCTTGAGGAACCACTGCTTGTAACCGCTTGCGCCCTGTCGCAGGGTCTGTCCAGGCACGGTACAGCACACTTTCCCAGAGGCTCAAACATTCCCATTGCGCCAACAGCGCTTTTACCTCCGGGGAGAGGGCTGACACCGCACGTCTGGCTGGGCGCTGACCCGCCGATAACCAGCGGATCAGTGGTGCCAGCTCAGCGTCCAGACCCTGCTGACGCTGGATCTCCCCCGCTGGCAACTCAAGGGGGGTCTCCACAGCTACAGTGGCAGCACTTACTTGCTCCTCCAAGGACCGCTGTGCCTCTCGCTCCTTCATCCGATGGCAGTGCTTACAGTCCTCAGAGAAGCAGGGGCGACGGGACAGGGCATCTGCATTATTGTGTAGGTGGCCAGCCTGGTGCTGGACGGAGTAGTCATACCCTTGCAGTGTCTCTATCACCTGTCCTTCGGGCTGTCCGAACGGTTTTTGGGGATCAGGGAACGCCAAGACTGGGGCCTTCACAAGGGCCTCTCGCAATTCCCCAAAGGTAGCTGCGCAGTCGGTGTCCCAGCTGAACCGGCCCCCTTTCTCGGTCAGGCGGTGCAGGGGCCTGGCGATCTGAGCAAAGTCCTTCACAAAGCGGCGGTAATAAGACGCCAGGCCCAGAAAGCTACGCACCTCCGTCACAGTCCTGGGGACCGGCCAGTCCTTTACAGCAGTCATTTTAGCAGGGTCTGTGGCAATGCCGTCTGCCCCGACAACGTGTCCGAGGAAGTGTGTTTCTCTTCTCAGCAGGTTGCACTTCCCAGGGTGGAGTTTCAAGCCAGCTCCACGGATGCGCTCGAACACAGTCCGCAAGTTCTGCAGTGCCGCCGAAAAGGTTGTGGCGTGCACCAGTAAGTCATCCAGGTATACAACACAATGGGTCCGTGGAACTCCGGCGAGCACCCGCTCCATCAGGCGCTCGAACGTTGCTGGGGCACTGCACAGTCCAAAGGGCATCACTGAAAACTGCCACAGACCCTGGCCAATGGAGAATGCAGTTTTCTGTTGTGCCTCAGGGGCCAGCTCAACCTGCCAGTATCCGCTGCGCAGGTCGAGGGAGCTGAACCAGCGGGAGCCCGCGATGTAGTCCAGAGCTTCATCGATTCTGGGGAGGGGGTACGAGTCCTTGTGGGTCACTGCATTCAGTTTGCGATAATCCACACAGAACCGCAGTGACCCGTCTTTCTTTTTTACCAGCTGGGCTGGCGCGGCCCAGGGGCTAGCCGACGGTTCAATTACCCCGGCAGCGGCCATTTCCAGAATCATGCCCTCGGCCGCTTCCCGCTTTGCCAAGGGTAGCCGCCGTGGCCGCTCCCGGATCGGAGCCGCGTCTCCCGTGTTAATGCTGTGCTGAACTAATCCAGTCCGCCCACAGTCCTCTATGTTTGCAGCAAAAATGTCCAAGTACCCCCTTAATAGTTCCCATAACTGGTCCCGCTGGCCCTGAGATAGACCCTCCTTACTCCTCTGCCACAGCGCTTTCACCGCATCAGTTGTCCTGCAGTCCTGTGTTCCACCGGTTGGGGTTGCGGGGGGCGATGAACGTTCTGCAGGGGAAGGGGCGGAGACAGTTGAAGCCCTTGCAAACTCTGTCGCCGATGTCCTGTCCTCTGCTTCTGGGAGAGGCCGGGTCCTGCCCCCCCGCGTCCGACGAACCTCCCTCGTCTGGCTATGCCGCACGGTGGTTCTGGTGCGGCGTTGCTCCCCTTCCTTCTCCCGACCCGGAATCAGGCGCAGTTGGCTCTGGCCAAGGCACAGGGTTCCCTCAGCCAAGTCGATGGTAGCTCCTGCTTTGTTCAGGAGGTCCACGCCCAGAATGCAGCGATCCTGTATCTCCGCCAGCCAGAATTCGTGTTGGATCGTGCAGTCTCCGAGCTGGATCTCCAGACGCCGTCATCCCAGCATTGACGCGACCTGGCCGGTGACAGTGCGGAGGTGAACCTTGGTGGGCGTCCAGCCTCCCAGCCATCCGTCACTTTCTCTGGGGAGGACCCCGGGCCGCAGGATGGAGATGGTGGAGCCCGTGTCGACCAAGGCCTTGCACTGCACCCCATTTAGGAGGCAGGGTGCATGCAGACTGTTGCCCTGGCCAACACGGCCCACCAGATCCACCGCGTCGTTCTCATTGTCTCTATGGGTGGGGGAAGGAAGGTGAAGGAGCGGCGGTCCCCCGTTTACGCCGCTCCTTTTTCGTTTCCCGACGACGACGTCTCTTGTTCAGACGGTACTGGGTAACGGCGGCGGCGGCATTGTGCATGCAGGTGACTCGGGCTTCCGCAGTTCCAGCAGCGTCTTACAGGCGTGGCCTGCCTGACAGTGGCGGTATCCTCGTCTCCATCGCTATCTTCCTTTCCTCTGACCGCGCAGACTTTGGGGATCCGGACTCGCTCGCCCTCCTCGAGCACGGCCTCAATCCTTAGGGCATGGGTTAAAGCCTGCTCTAGGGAGGTTGGGGCAACGAGCCGAACCTGTTGTCTGAGCGCGGTGGGGTTCAGGCCACGGATGAACGCCTCCATCGCCAGGTCTTCTTGTACAGCTGGAGGTAAACCAGGATACCCCCTCCGTGCCAAGTATTTAGTGTCCGCGGCCAGTATCCCGAGTTTCTCGCCACTGGCTCTCTTGCGCGTGGCGAGGCGATCGCGCAGGCTGACGGCTGACTCCACTTGTCCAAAGCCGTGGATAGGGTATGGAAGTCACACGGCTCCTCTGGGTCTAAATCGAGCAATGCTTGCATCGCCTTCCCTTCCAGTGCTGCCGCCAGCTGCCCCGCCTGTTCTTCTATTCTCCAGTTGTTTGCCAAGGCTGCGAGGCGGAACTTTGCTTGGTAGGCTTCCCAGGGCGCAGTCCCGTCATAGCGGCCTGCCTTGACAGCACTCTTGTTGGCAGGCTGCGCTGGTTCCACCGAGGCAGGGGGCTGGGGCCACCCAGGCTGATAAGGGTTCACGCCACTTTGGTTCCGTTCTCAGCCGTCCTCTTCCCCGCCACCGGCGTGCTCGCAGCCTCTCCTGGAGTAGCCCGCTCGGCTAGCCTCGTCTAGGCTGCTGCTCCCGAGGCATCCCGCCTGGTTGCCGTCTTCGGCGTCTCTCCGGAGGTGGCGCGCTTGGCTGCCAGCTTCTTTGTGCTGCAGCAAGAGTTCGCCGCCGTGGGTCTTCTGAAGCGCGAGTCTTGCTTCTCCGCGTCGCCGCTGGGTGTTCTGCATCCGTCCCGTCAACTGGGCGATCTGTTGCTCCATCCTCTGGATCTCTTAGTCCATCTTCCAGATGCGGATTAAGTGCGTGTCATCCATCCCGCTGCTGACACCAGTGTAGCGAGCACAGGGATTAATGGAGACACGCACACAATAGCTCTTTTAGGTAATGCAGTTTATAAAGCAGCTAACAGCAAATCAGCGCCAACCAACCAAACACGCACACACAGCCCTTCCCCACCCCAGAGCACTACTCTGCCTCTCAGGGTGACATTCACATACTTAACAAACAACACCAGAAGGGTAATAACAATTACAGGGAAATGCATAGAACAGTACTGGAACTTTTACAATAACAAACAAATAAACACAACAACAATAATTCCGTTTCTCCCCTACCATAGTTCGTACTCCCAGCATCCTCTGCTGCACATTAACCAAATGTCGGGGACTGGCTCCGGGCACAGCGCCCTATTCGCCGACAGGTGGCAACGGCGAGTCAGTCCAGCCGTGCCCGTTACAATATCATATGATAAGCATCCCCAGCGGCACTGTTAGCATCACGTGTGTGTGTGGTTTGATTTGTCGGCCGGGCGACTCCACCTGTATTTCTGTTCTGCAAGTTGCTCTACAACTGGCATCGTCTATAAACGTAACACAGACAAAGGGACTATTTTAATTGCATAGAACATGTTGCAAATTAAACTTCATCAACTGTGTTCATCATTTTCTTTTCATTCTTCTAACTGTTAAAACAATGGGGAAGAATAGCAAAACATTCATTTCAAAGGGAAAGGGACTCGTACTTTATTACACAAGTTATGGCAGTGGCATAACACAGGTGTGTCCAATCATGGCCCCGGAGGGCTATTCCACTCCTGGTCTTTGTTGCAACCCGGTTCTAAATCCTCTAAATAATGTGTGCGCTTCACAGCTGGTTTGAAGGGTGAATGAAGCACGCTTGCCCTCTCATCCTCGTTTACTACACGCGCATATGGGATATTGCATCGATTACCACAAAGGATGTAGGCGTCACACTAGTTAAAGCAAAGGCTGTGAAAATATTAACAACTGGGCAGCTTCACGTTAAAGTTGGGTTTTAAAAAGTCTCGGTGTGCGAGTTTACCTTTCCAAAAAAAAAAAACCCGCGTGAGAATGATGGCGCGTGGAACCCGATTGGAGCGTCAATGAAGCCCTCGCGCGGTCTCGACACCTCTTATAAACCCCCAGAGCGCAGTAAGCGAGGATACAGCCTGACTGCAGGGACTGGAGCGACAAGTGGCTGCGGGAAAACAACACCAATGTGTCGGAGCGGGCAGAGGATGATGATGCTGCCGCCTTGCTTACTTGTGGCGTGCTTGCTGCTTGGATTCGGCCGGGCCGCCTTGTCTTGGACCGGGGAGACCCCGCTGCTGCAGCCTGGGAATGCGACTCCCAACCTCGGTGAGGCGTCAGAAAGGAGGCTTACTTTTTTTGTTTGTTTTTCTCTGTGAGTTTGTTTTTAAATGTGCTCAGTTCCACCTGCACTGCACAGTGCCTTCGTTACAAACAGATAGACACGGGGCGTCCTTCTGCAGTGATTCTCTACCGGTTAACTTTGCTTCCTCTCGTTCCTCCCGCTAGACTCCTTCCACACTAACAGCCCAAGCGAGGATGATGACGGCGGCGAGACAGCCTCCACCGGCCCGGCTCTTAAACCGGAGGATCCCGGATTAATCTGCTACGAGGATAGAATGACACTCAAGCTACCCGGCACTGGCGTGAAGGCGCTCCGTGTGCGAGGTGAGGGCGAGGAGGGGCCTCGGCGACTCCATACAACGCTTTATTCATATGTACTGGTTTATGTATGACTGGAATACAGAACTAAATGGTGCGTGTGGGTCTTACAATTAAAATGCAGTGTAGTTAGTTGACCAAGAAAGTAATTTTATTCTAAATAACAGCAAAATATTAGCTGGATATTTGACGTCTGTTTTAATGTTTGTTGTACTTCCTTGAATCGAGCAAACATTGAAACCTGGCAAATCCTGGAACATACATTTCAGATTACAGCATTCCCTCTTGTCTTGTTTGAATCTGGAATGTGTTTAATAGACCCGCCTCCGTCCTGCTACTAGATGGAAATAAATCGCATGTTTACTTTAAACTTCGTGCACGTGGTCCCGGTGTAGCGACAAAGTGTTTCATCGTCAGAATGTGGTGCGCGTACCCGTCTAACGCCAGAAAATGATACGCTGTGATCGACTACTGCACACATCACTACAAACAAGACACTATCATACAGGTTTACAGTGTTAGATAACCCAGTTTGTTCATCACCAGTTACAACATGCCCCTTTCAGATGGTCGTAGTTGAGCTAAAATCATTTGTGCATGCCCGGGCAAGCGCAGCACAGTGTACCACACCCCGTGATGGATGACCTCGCACGATTTTTCTATATTTATTTTAGTGAAGAATCGACTCCTTCCAGTGACGAGCCTGGCCGGGTTTTGCAAGTACAGCGTGACGTTTAGTGGGGGCTACAGCTTGTTCACGACGTCATTCAAGGGCTGCAACGTGAAGATACAGGTAAGTTGCTTCAACTCCTTTTTACTGTGGGTTTGGAGAATTCAGAGACTCTGGATCCGACAGGATGCTCCTCAATCACTAGAAATAATTTAATAAATAAATGCTCTTTTAATAATTGGCTACATTGAGTAATGAATGGTTTCTGGTTAACCCATGAAGTGTCTTGTGGTTTTAACTGGCTAATACCTCTTTAATTTTAACTAGCTGCAAAAGTGAAGTTGGTGTAGTGTCAGATTGCATAAATACAGCTTGTGTTTGTTCTCAGAAATGTTGTACTCGCTGGGTTAATACCTCACCATTCCAGACTTCTTTGATAGCAGTATTGGCCACCCCTGGTGTTACTGTCTTGTTCCTTTTAGGAAATCAACGGGATCTCCTCCTTTGTTCTCACCGTGTTCTTCGCAAGGAGAGGGGGTGCAGGGCTGGTGATGAGGTGTCCACAGAGCACCCCCAAACCTCTCCCCAGCGCAGCCTGTGGGGTCACCACTGTGACCTTTGAACTGCCAGAGGGACCCCTAGAGGAGGTCACAATCATAGGTGAGACCCTGATTGTCAAATGCTGTTCTGCATGTCTAGTGTTCTTCCTGAATCTGAACACAAGGGCTGCAACAAGACACTAATGTCACGACCGTATCGATATGAAGGTGTGGTACGATCTGCATCAGCATGTGATGGGCTACTTGTAGATGCCGAATGAGATCAAACGATCATTTAGTGGCTATTGTTACATTGAGACTGGGGTAGTGGTGTGATCCTAGCAGCTATAACACACCCTTCATAGCTTGTGTCCAACCATCCAGACCTCTCTTTACATTGTGTGGACACCATGATTGTCTGGCTCTGGCTAGAACTACAGCTCCCATCATGCCTATGCACCTGCAGCAATGGTGAGTGATGCTGGGAGCTGTAGATTGAGTAGTGAGCTATGCTGTGGTCTTGTATCGCGATACAAACTATATACACCTATTGCAATATCATATCTTGACTCCTTTTAATACACAGTGACTTCTAGTATTTCACATTTGCATGAAGCTTGATATTGCTTCTCATATTGTGTGTGTTCTCAGACCGGTCTGGTTTGGAGATGCTGATCAAAGACGCCCCAGATGAATGTGCTTTCTACCTGATGAAGGGAGACGGGATGAATGTGCTCACAATCTCTTACTATGCCAAGGATGAAGGATGTCCTCTTCAAACACAGGTACAAGGTCAAAGCGTGCACTGACTGTCCTTCAATAAGCTCAACCGAGGACCAGCGGCTATTGGCATAAAACCCCTTGCTGAAGCGTAACAAGGATACATTTTTCCCTTGACTGGGATATTGACTCCAATGTTTCAAGCTCTTTTCTGCAACACCCTTGAACTCCAAGGGAGGGAATTCACTTCAGGTGTTTTATAGGAGCAGCCACTGAACAGCACTCAGCCCTGCAGCCCTTATAGCTGGGGCCATTCAGGAAGGCAATTGCACAAGATTTGAGGTAGAAAGATGCTTCACTAATTCACAGAATTGCCCTTAATCCATTAAGTATCAACATGTAGTTGAAGTATCTGAACACAAGAAGTTGTATTTGTAATTTGGTACCTTTCGGTGTTTCTGGCTAACAATTACAGTATCAATGTTAAAGTAAAACAGGTAGATGAGTTAAATACTCGATGACAAAGTGAAGCCTGTCCTCCAAATAAGGACTGACAATTAAATGTTACAATTTACTACAGCAATTGTAGAAACTAACCGTTAAACTAACCTCTGTGCTTTCGCAGTGGTAAAGTCTGCAATTGTAGCTTAATCTAGTCTTTGGCAAATCTGGTGCATGATTGATGTCTGTCCTAGTCCAGTCCAATGTTCCTGCAACAATGTAAATTTATTGTTTTAATATTTGGGCAAGAGAAGCTTCTCCCCTGATGCTACTGTAACAGTCTAAAGCAAGCTCAAGGCGCTATTCTAACCTGTCTTCCTCCCAGAACAATACCCTGGTCTTCCATGTGACGTACAAGGACGCGGAGGGACGGCCAGGCTCCATAGAGCAGGGGTGTCTCCCATTCGAACCCCCTGCTGTCTGTGGCCCCACCAGCATGAGTACAGATCTTCCAGAGGGGCCACTAGACCAGGTCTTCATCCTGGGTGAGTCTGCAGTGGGAGGGGCTGGTTTGTAAAGCCTCTTGCTCTTAATCATGAATGCAATAGTAGTGTACCCATTCCAGGCTTTACCAAGAGCTTGATTAGCCACTGTGTATAGGGAACAAGTTCACATGTCTTAAACTCCTAGTGACACCAGGAATAGCTGAAACTGCTATGCGATGGGAGTGTTGTTTCCATCCCTGGTGTCAAAGCTTAAGAGTTGGAATGGATTTTAGAGATGGTCAGCACTCCTCCTAAAGGGGGTGGATGGGGGTCAGTGATCATGTTGCAGGGAGTGCAGCAAGACTCCTATTGCATAGTAGTTACTATGAGCTTCATTCGCCAGAGTGTAGGTATCCAGCTCAGGGGTGTCTTATTCAACTCCTAGTGAGACTAGTTTTGGATCCTTAATTGTACTTGCATAAATCACAGGAGATCCATTGGCAAGTTACCCTCCCAATGGCATGAGTGCTGTAGCTATACCCACCTCCTCCTGTCCTTGTAGATGGGAAGAACAACCTGGTTGCTGTGAAGGCCAATGGCAGCTGTGGCTATGGGCTGGTCCAGGGGATTGGGAAGAACTACTTTATGGCTCCTTACGATGCTTGTGATGTGCTGAAACAGGTGAGGCTGTCTGTGAGCAAGCAGGGACCCCTTCAGACCTAGTCAATTACTATTGGAACTGTCATTTACAATGTAGTTGAACTTGGCACACCTGTGCAATTCCTGCATATTTGTCTTGCCCACAGTAACAGCACAGCAGTGTGACAGTACAGTGAAAGCATGTGTGAAGCATTAGAAACGGTACACAAAAAAACTAGAGCAGGGTAAAACTAACTCTTCAGTTTCCCAGTGAAAGCATGCTAAAGCGTGGTAATGGCTGATCATGCCATGCTTTCACTGAGCCTAGTTCTTGGCAATGGTAAACCATGCATTTTTGTGGGGACGTGTGTAACCCTTATTTCTCTTTGTAGAACATTGACGGCCATGTCCATTACTCGCTGTCCGTTTCGTTCTCTGATGTAAACGAGGTGACTCGCTTGAGGCATATGAAGTGCCGTGTCTTGGCTAAGCGTGAGGTCCTCCCTCCCCACCCTGCTGGTGTCTCGGTCTCCTGCAGTGAGGGGTGCATGACGGTGCTGCTGCCTGCCGGTCCCCTCGACCTGGTCAAAGTCAAGGGTGAGTCTGGGACTGGCTTTTGACTGTCAAAGCCATGATTGTCATTTTGAGCACTTTCAAATTGAGACTCTTTCTATCTTCAGCTGCTGAGTCTTCATGCTTTTGTCTTGGTTTATTGTAATGCTGATTTTATAAACCTATTGACTATCTGTACCTGGGGGGTGTATGGAAGCTTGCTGTGTAAAAATGTTAGTGTGAAACACATGTAGAGAACAGCTGGTCCAATAAACTTGTTCAGGAACTTTGGCACAAGCTATTGAGTGTCTGTATCTGGGGCTGCATGGAGGCAGTCTGTGCTGCATGCAGTGGATGTAGATCAAGGCTTTGTTACTGATGCTATGATTACATTCAGAACTGTGGCAATGGGTGATGGATGGCCCTAACCCAGGCTTTGTTTTGATCTTTTTGTAGATGACTCCAATAATCTGGTTGGGGTGCAGTCTGCACCAAGTGCTTGTGGCTACACTCTAGAGGAGAAGGATGGAAAGACCGTCTTCACAGTGTCTTACACGGCCTGCCATGTCAAGACCTTGGTAAGAGCCTGCCCAACTCGTGAATGCCTGGACTCTGCATCCAGTCCTTGGGTTCAGAGCAGGTTTACCAGGGGTCTGCCTGAACAAGGTGGAGTTCTGAAAGCCAGGACTGGGTGCAGCAGGGCTAGTGTGTGTCAATCCATTTGTGTTGCTGGATGTGTGTTTTCTATTGTGCCAATGTCTCCACTCTCCCTCCTTGTGTTCTAGAATAACTTGTATGTCCTGACGGTGCTCTTCACCCCCTACTCCTCTCGCCAGAGGGAGGTGACGGTATCTTCCTGCCCTGTACCCCCAAATCCCATCCCCCAAGAAGGTGGGTCTAATGAACTTCCTCCTCCCATTGCACAGGAATTTCACCTATTCCAGCTTTTGATCAGAGCTTGATTATCCCCAGGATATAGTTAACAAGCTTGGGTGTGTTATTAAACTCGTAGCAAAACCCAATGGTGTGCAGTGACAATCCACTGGGGTAGCAGAGTCAACACCTGCCCCCACCACACAATAACCGTTTTATATGGTCATGGAGGGGGGGGGGAAGAGAGAACAGCAAGCGTGTTTTTAATGTAATTGTTTTGTAACCTTGTAATTCGTGTAGTGCGGTTGATACAAAAACTGCAACCTATAAACATTCTGAATACAGAAAAGAAACCAAGCTTTGAGTAAGCGGAGTAGATGGATGCATTGGGTAGCTTTCTTTTGCGGCTGGAGCTTTATGAATAGCTAATGTCAAGTGACTCTCCACACTACTTGTACACAGTCCATTCTGTATTCCTCCTTCAGTGGCTGAGCACATCTCTGTTTGATATTTTAACGTTATCAATGTAATGAACTGCCTCTAATCTCTTGCACAAAATTCAGCTTTTCTTGCACTGCTTAGCCTTGCATATGTCCTGCCTCAATGATTAGCCACCTGCGTAACAAGGGGCACATCTGACACTCCCATTGGTTAAAATTACTCCAGACCTTCAGACCAGGCAGAATGCCTTCAACTGTTTGTCCCTCCTCTGCTCACTTGTGCTTGGACTACCACAGCATGCAGGTCTTTTATTGGTTGATCATGTTGCAGGACCTTCAGCACAACCTAAGAGTATCCGATTCTGGGGGTGTGGAGGGAGTGACACACTTGAGGCTGCCCCACACCAGCTTGGCAGTGGTATCACCAGAAGTGATATGACCAGTTGGAGAACTGGCTGATCTGTCCAGCTAATTGCTATTGACAAACCAATGATCAAGACTGGTACATAATCATGAGTCTTCTCTGACACTATTTCAACATGTGTGACAATAAGTCGCACATACCAGGCTTATCCAGTGCCTTTTGAAATGGACTCCCATAGTCTTAATCTTATTACGGTCCTTGTCACAAAGCTCTGGGTGTTTCCTCTGTCATTCTGGAGATTGCTTCACCCTGCTGGACCGCATGCATGGAAGCTGTTCTATTTTGTGTTGCCTGTGGTGTGATACATCTCAAGTATAGGTTTTATTAATCCCAGCAGTTGCGCCTGGTGTGTAGCAGCCTTTACTCTTCCAAGCAGCAATCCATACAAACCCAAGCCGCTGTCTCTTCACTCTGAATGGTAAATCTGCTTCCCTGTCATTTCCTGCAGGCTGTCTGATCCCAGCTGAGCAGCAGCTTCCCTGTGGCCCCTCTAAGCTCTCTCCAGCGCTGTGCCGGGCTAGAGGCTGCTGCATGAACCCCAAAACCCGCCGCTGCTTCTACCCTCTAGAGAGTAAGCACCCCATTCCTCTCCTCCAATAGACTGATTTCCTCTTGCATCCATTGGTGTCGTGCACCTCTGTCCTTTCCAATGAATGCAGTAAGCCTGGGCTGCTAGTGGGTTCATGGTCATTCTTGGCTGTTTAAAAGCCTGTATTGGATTCAATCTCTCTCTCCTCAGTGTGCACGGCAGACGAGCAGTTTGTGTTTGCTGTTTACCGCAAGTTTTTCAATCCTGAGGTCAACCCTGCCAGTCTGGCGCTCGCTGGGGACCAGTCCTGCCTCCCAGTTCGCTGCACTCCAGACTATGCCATCTTCAAATTCCCAGTCACTGGCTGTGGGACCCGCACCTTTGTGAGTTCCTGTTCAGAAGTTTGAATGGAGCATTTCAGAATTGACCCTTTTGATGCATGACATATCAAATGGCTGTAATTAGTTTTGGCCACGTTCATTTAATTGGACCAGTGACGTGATGCACTGGATTGTAACCCTCTGTGTGCAGGTTGTGGGGGAGACTAGAGTCTACCTGGCTGAGGTGCAGAGCTTGATCCAACGCAGGCAGTGGACCTACGGGCTCGTAACCAGCGACAGTCCCTTTAGGCAAGTATATAGCCAGAGCTCTGCCCTTATCGCAGGTATCCATTGCTTTTAGATGGAGCCTCTAGTAATGGTGTGGATCACACAGTCTTTCTCCTATGCTGTATTCAGTGCTCCACTCTTTCTACCCCTAGTCTCCTTGTGGAATGTCGTTATTCTAAAGGGAACGTGGCCAGCACTGGGTTCCTGGTGAAGACCCCCACAGACCTCCGCCCTGCCCCTCACCTGGGGGTGTTTCAGGTGCAGTTACAGATTGCTAAAGGTGAGACATGCCACCTGGAGGTGTATCTATCCATCTCTTCAGTTATTATAAACCAAATACAAAGTTATCAAACGCTCCATTTCAATGCATGTTATAAATCTGTCCTCCAGAACTGAGATCCAGCCGCTTCTACCCCCATGTCTCGCTTAATAGGATGCTGAAAGTCTCTCTCTCTCTCCTCAGATGGGACCTTCTCCCAGTTCTACCCCTCCTCCAGCCTGCCCGTGAGTCTCCTCCTGGGGAGCAGAGTTTACCTTGAGCTGCGTCTGATCAACCCCACTGACCCCAGCCTGGTTCTGCTGGTGCACTACTGCATTGCTTACCCACGCTCCTCCAGTGCTGTGTGGGTGCTGCTGTACCAGGGGTGAGTCTGACCATCACTCGCATGTTCTAAGGTCCTGTCAGTCTGCCATAAGCCTTTTTTTTAACCCTATACCGCTTCTGATTGGATGTCTCTGTCCTTCAGTTGTCCAAATGTCCTGGATTACGGCAGCTCTGCGTCTCTGCACGTGGACAGCCAGCCCCCCCACTCCAAATTCAGACGACGCTTCAGTCTCCGAACATTCCAGTTCCTGAGCAGTGGGCTAGCCCTGGACGAGGAGGTGGGTGGGGTATTAATGGGGTGCTGCAGACTGACCTGGCTCTGCACGGGTCTGTATTGCATCAGTAACAACGCTCAACTGCCAGTGTCTTCAGTGGAAATTCCATGACAAGCATTTAGACTAGCAGTCTGCTATGCATTTTAGGTCTGTATTGTATTCGTGACACGGATTGAGAGCCTTCCAAAGCAGTTGGGTCCATTCCTGTTTTTGCTATTGGTTTAATTGCACACCTCGGCTTGTTGCCTCTACACTCTGGCTAATCAAGCTTGTAGTAAAACCTGGAATGGGTGATGCTGCTGGCAATGGGAGGTCTTTCCATCCCTGTGAAATTCAGTGCCATATGCTTTGACCAAGTCTCTCCTCCTCCCGTGTATCTCAGATCTCCTTCATGTGCTCCACTGAAGTCTGTTCTCCAGACCAGCGCCGCTGCAATGAGGGTTGCTTTGATGGGAGAGGTGAGTTGCACAATGGATCAAATCCTTCTAGGAAAGGACCAGCGTTGACTCAGGATTCTGTTGATTGGGTTCACGTGTGTGAGAATTAAGGGGAACACTGTCTTGTGTAATTTGCATAGTCGCTGGTAATTGTGCAAGTACACATGCATTAATTTTATCCATAGTTCTAATATTTCAGATACATGTGTTGTATTTGATCTGCGCTGCTGATACATTTTGAACTGCATGGGTTTTACTGTAGTGATTTTGTACTTGCTATCTAGTGCGTCACACTATTGAACAGCAGTTCTATTGGCTTGTACTTCACTCTGGTACATTGTGTTGCTTCTGATTGTCCCAGCATGCTGTATTCTGAACCCAGCACTGTGCTTCTTGTAACTCCTCCTTCAGACACTCCCATCTCGGTCGACCCCAGTATGAGACTGCGCTGTGCTGGTAATCCCTGCCCGGGGAGGGTGCTGCTGGAGGGAGGCTAGTGAAGGAGCTCGGAGCCCAGGCAGGAAACGCAGCCCTAAGACTACAGTAACCATTTCAAATAAAAAGAACAAACCCATTTCTGCTGTGTCTTCATTGTAACACTCTCTCCACCCCACTATTTCAACACTGCAAAAATGTTGTCATCTGGCAGGCAATTCATGAATTAATTACAGCAGAATTGTTTGCTGTAATTCAAATTACACTGCTGTTTCGCATATGTGTCAATGTTGAGCTTTATTATTTATTTATTGGCAGACGCCCTTATCCAGGGTGGCTTACACTCGTAAGTAAGGGATTACAACGTAAGGGATTTTTTTTTTTTGTTATCTTAAATCTCAGTGGCCTGCAGTGAATCCCTACGCAAGACAGACATAAAAGTATTCCCCTCATAATTGGTGAAATGAGACGGTGCTCCTTAACTGCTTTTTAGAAGGTGGTTTCTGTTTGACATGCTTCACTACCTAATTCTCTCTTGGTCCTTGTTATATTGGAGGTAGCTGGTTTGGCAGCAGACAATACTTTTGTGAATGGGTCCACTGGAGTTGATTTTGCAAAGCATAAACAAGTGGTGTTACATATCCCAGAACAAACGTAACGGGTGAGTTTGGTTCTGCATGTTGATGGGCTATGGCACCTACTTTAACAATAAAAAAGGGGGTATTGCAATGTTCATAACACTGGAGTTGTGTGGCGGATCAATCTAACTTTTCCTTGGCCATCTTCTATTTGGAATAAACTCTGCTGCACATAAACACATGTTATGAATCTGCATTTCTAAACCATGTTGATGCTGAACTTGTAATGAACATTCTTCACTATTTGTGATGTTCAGACTTTCCTGCAGAATACTTTGCAGTGTGTGAGTCTGGGAGCATCTCTATTTGAACTAGTCACAACATGTAATGGGCTCTGTGTAAACTTTTTAATTTTTTTTTTTTTATTTTGGCAATGAGAGATGTTAACTGAAGCACTGGTTTGCTGCGCACCACTGGATATAGATATATATTTTTTTTTTCTGTGAACGCTTGTACCACACACGTTCTTGCTCCCATGTCCACTGTTAATGAGTCCTGCATAGTTTACAGAAAGTGTCTTTTCAGCATTGCTTTAGATTGTGGAGTGTTTATTGCCTGTGCAGCCATCGTAGCTGGTCAAGTGTGTGCGCTTGTCTCGTCTGCTGAATGCATGCCTGCCACAGTGCTCCCCTAGGTCCTAAACCCTGCTAGGTACAGACAGGGATTGCAGTAACACAGACCTACATTTAAAGGGGTTTAACAGTATAGTTTTGAGCAAAATATGGAATCCCCTACATGAGCTTCAGGACTGCTGCGTGTCACTGCCTTCTACCTCCAGAGCCAGCTGTGTAGGTCCACCCTCCTACATCCTGCACTCTGCTGACCTCATCAGCATGCTACCACATCTTCCACTGAAGCACTATTGCATTACCAGTATGTCATTGTAGATGTACATTGTTGTAATCCTAACTTGTTGCATCTTATTTCATATTGTACTCAAAACAAACAAATGTTTTAGTCCTCAATCAGTTATGGTATCAATCAATGTACTGTTTAAAATTGATTTCAAATGTTCTGTATTTTAAAATAGATGTTTTTAATAATTATAGTTGCAATAAAATGAGCTGGGAAAGAACAGATCTAACACACAGCTGCAGTGCAAAACAAAGTACTGTGCTGTCTGGAAGCAGTTTAAAGGAAGAGACGCACACCCCCGGATTGGATTCATATGGAATTGTGTTCATTTTCTTTCACAAGCACAGCAGCTGCAGAGTTGTATAGAATGCACACACAGGTAATGCATGGTTATTTAAAGTATAGGAAACACAGCCTCATTCTCTATATAGTATAATGGAGTGCTTAAGTTGATTAGTTTAAGGATATTGTTTTCCTGTTGATTGCTATAAGTAGTACATTTTGCTATGAACAGCTTCTCATAGGAATGTGTATTTTAGGTGAGTTAATATCACTTATCACTTACAAATATCAGAATTTTGAATACAGATGTAAAGTGGAAGTCACTGGAAGAACATTTCGATTAAAAAAACACCTTGGAAAATACACAGGTGTTTAAAGAACCGTTCCATCTTCCATTTTCCTTTTTGTATTTTCCTTTATCTCTTCTTTTTCTGTATTTGCCTCCATGTTTCTTTGCTTTATTTCACCCTTTGTCTTTTTCTTATAGTTCTTCATTTTCACTGGTTTTATTTCACCTTTTATTTATTTTTCTTCACTTTATCCCATCTTTCTATTTAGTTTTTCTTTATTTCCATTGCTGGCTCACCATGTTCTTATTTGGCCTTTGTTTGATGTCCCTTTTCCATTGGTTTGTCTCACTATACTTGTTTTGTCTTGTTCTTCATGCAGTTGTAATTGCCTTTCTTGTTTTTGTTTGCCACCCTCCCTAGATGCAGAAGCACCAGCAGCATCTTTTTCTCCTCCGTCTGGTTTTTCTTGGAAATGTTTTTAAACCATCCAAACCCCCTTCCCTTCTCACTGGGCAGCTGTTCCTTCAAAGGCTCCACGGCGCTGACTTTCTCCTCCTCGTCTCTTTCACAGAGGCTTCCCATCCCTTTAGGATCCTCTGGGTCTTGCTGTCCCACCTCCTGGTCTCTCCCCCCTGCAGAGCGGTGCTGTGATTTTCTTCCTCCGGGATGTTATGTGGAGAGGTCTCCAGGCTTTGCAGAACCAGGTTCTCCTCATTGAGTGGGGCAGCTCTTATTTCCCTCCTCTGCAGAATCTGTTGCTGCCGCTGGCATGCTGCGTCTGGTTTTCATGGGGGTCTCTTCTGATGGTTGGGGGTGCACCCTCCTGTGCCCCTACGCATGAAGAAGCCGCTGTCCTCACTGCCAACACGCTGAGGCATGTTGCAGTCCACATTAAATTGAGGCAGATGTTTCATTTCCTCGCCCAGCTGTTTGTCAGGGCCCTGAGATGTCACGCTGGGGCTCAGGGACTTCTGGTCAGGTTCACTTTTCAATTGCTCTTTTGGAAGCTCCCTGGTGGCTTTTTGGATAATCTCATCGATGAATTTGACAGCCACAGCCCACAGCAGTGGTGAAACTTTATCAACTCTGTTCATCATTTTCTTTTCATTCTTCTAACTGTTAAAACAATGGGGAAAAATAGCAAAACATTCACTTCAAAGGGAAAGGGACTCTTACTTTATTACACAAGTTATGGCAGAGGCATAACACAGGTGTGGCCAATCATGGCCCCAGAGGGCTATTCCACTCCTGGTCTTTGTTCCAACCCTGTTCTAAATTGTTTAACTGAACCAATGAAACCTCCAGCCAGACCCTGAAGTAGTTCATTGTCTCATTAACCCTGGAGTGGAATGGCCCTCCAGGACCGTGATTGGACACCCCTGCCTAGCATTAAATCTACACGGAACTTTAACAGAACTGCCTACAGCACTGGCCAAAAGTTTAGCATCACCTACAATTTTAGGATTGAGATAATTAAAAAAAAACAAAAAAAAAAAACTACATGAACATAATTTAGATCTTTTATTTAACATGCCAAACAGAAGTAGAAATTGGGATTTATTTATTTATTTACTCTTTAACCAGGGAAAAACCCATTGAGAGCAAGGCCTCTTTTACAAGAGTGTCCTGGCAAGATGAGCAGAAACAGACAGCAGTGATTTCACATCCCTAAAACAACATCACTCTAAAAGACAATCTCATCACACATTCAGCCTGGGATCAGAAACACTTCATTCTTAGAATAAATCTGAAAATAAATGGAATCTTACTCATTATTCTTCAATAATAATAGCGTTTAGGGAAAGCTTGGAAAGTGAACACCAGGACGCACCAATTAGGAATTATTTAGGATTAATAGGGAAACATTTTTTTTTAAACAATATCCAAAAGAGCTCTTTTTGATCTTATAAATAATCCCATGTTTTCTATCAGTGTTCCTGTATAGTTCTAAAGTAATGACCTCATAAATAATCACAACTGGAAAGAATATCCTTCATCTCCAAGTGACACACAGAATAGCAATGATGTCACTGTGCTGTGACGATGTCATTCTATTCTGAGGATGTCTTTGCATTGCGAGGATCTTATTTAAATGCAGTTACAGTATTCCGGTATAGAGACATTTTAATAATCAGCTATTTTATCTGACATTTACCTGATGTTTGCACATCAAGAATAGTCTCTGAATTTGACTTTTTCAGAACATCCTGGTATAAAAGCATTTCAGAATTGATATTCAAAGAATTGAAATTCTTAAGAACCAAATTATTTTCCAAATAATGCTACAGCAAGTGTCACTGGATTCCTCTTATCACAATAAGCCAAATTGACATAATTGCTTGCTATACCCACAAACTATATTTAAATTACTGTACCCCGCCTTCTGATTGGTCCTGTCCTTTTGACCGTAAATGAGGTCACAGTTCTGTCACATAAAACATCTATTTTGCTGTGCACTTGAAAGGGAAGGTCCATTAATAGAAATGTCAGTTTGTACTTTTTGACATTCTGAAAGGCTGTTACTGCATTAGTGAGGTAACTGCTTACAGTGGGGGAAAACACACACAGTACATTGCGTCTCGTCTTACCATAGCAACAACCAGCAACGTCATTTTTTTTTTTGAGCTAAGACTTCCTGCCCTGTCTTCTAGTATGCGTGACAATTAAAGTTTCGCATTTTCCCTTCAAATATGTCATCTCAAATGTAATGCTTTACTGCCAAATGAAATGACCTGTTCTTATTAGCAATTTCAATTTCCCTTCAGATCTTGAGTTTTTCAGTATAATCTAGCGAGGCAAATGGAGTCTTAATCAGCCCATCAGCTGCGTTATCCTGCATTTCAAAACGAAGCCATTTCAATCCTCACTCATACAACTGCAATACAGCCGCGCGTTAGAAGGGGTGGGTCGCTCCTCCAATTAAAACCCGTGCTCAGATCACCCGATCACAGACAGACAGGAGTTAAGGGCTGATTACACTGGCAGCGGAAAGCGGTAAACCGTGCGGGTTTTCACGTTACACTGGCGGCGGGAAACCACGCGGTGTATGTACATTTATTATCACGTGTTAATGTTGTTTTTAACTCACGTCTGAACCAAACAATGTTATTCAGCACCATATAAAGATAGTGTGCATTGCATGACTGAATTGTTTACCTGGCTTGGCTAAAATCGCCACTTAAATAAAATAAAACAAAACTGCGTTGAGTCAATCTCGCTGAGAGACGCGGTAAAGTTTCCTCCGCGTTGAGTCAATCTCGCTGAGAGACGCGGTAAAGTTTCCTCCGCGTTGAGTCAATCTCGCTGAGAGACGCGGTAAAGTTTCCTCCGCGTTGAGTCAATCTCGCTGAGAGACGCGGTAAAGTTTCCTCCGCGTTGAGTCAATCTCGCTGAGAGACGCGGTAAAGTTTCCTCCGCGTTGAGTCAATCTCGCTGAGAGACGCGGTAAAGTTTCCTCCGTGGTTTAAAGTGGTTTAAAAAAAAAAAAAAACCTGCGTGAGAATGATGGCGCGTGGAACCCGATTGGAGCGTCAATGAAGCCCTCGCGCGGTCTCGACACCTCTTATAAACCCCCAGAGCGCAGTAAGCGAGGATACAGCCTGACTGCAGGGACTGGAGCGACAAGTGGCTGCGGGAAAACAACACCAATGTGTCGGAGCGGGCAGAGGATGATGATGCTGCCGCCTTGCTTACTTGTGGCGTGCTTGCTGCTTGGATTCGGCCGGGCCGCCTTGTCTTGGACCGGGGAGACCCCGCTGCTGCAGCCTGGGAATGCGACTCCCAACCTCGGTGAGGCGTCAGAAAGGAGGCTTACTTTTTTGTTTGTTTTTCTCTGTCAGTTTGTTTTTAAATGTGCTCAGTTCCACCTGCACTGCACAGTGCCTTCGTTACAAACAGATAGACACGGGGCGTCCTTCTGCAGTGATTCTCTACCGGTTAACTTTGCTTCCTCTCGTTCCTCCCGCTAGACTCCTTCCACACTAACAGCCCAAGCGAGGACGATGACGGCGGCGAGACAGCCTCCACCGGCCCGGTTCTTAAACCGGAGGATCCCGGATTAATCTGCTACGAGGATAGAATGACACTCAAGCTACCCGGCACTGGCGTGAAGGCGCTCCGTGTGCGAGGTGAGGGCGAGGAGGGGCCTCGGCGACTCCATACAACACACATACATATAAATATATTACTGGTTTATGTATGACTGGAATACAGAACTAAATGGTGCGTGTGGGTCTTACAATTAAAATGCAGTGTAGTTAGTTGACCAAGAAAGTAATTTTATTCTAAATAACAGCAAAATATTAGCTGGATATTTGACGTCTGTTTTAATGTTTGTTGTACTTCCTTGAATCGAGCAAACATTGAAACCTGGCAAATCCTGGAACATACATTTCAGATGACAGCATTCCCTCTTGTCTTGTTTGAATCTGGTCTGTGTTTAATAGACCCGCCTCCGTCCTGCTACTAGATGGAAATAAATCGCATGTTTACTTTAAACTTCGGGCACGTGGTCCCGGTGTAGCGACAAAGTGTTTCATCGTCAGAATGTGGTGCGCGTACCCGTCTAACGCCAGAAAATGATACGCTGTGATCGACTACTGCACACATCACTACAAACAAGGCACTATCATACAGGTTTACAGTGTTAGATAACCCAGTTTGTTCATCACCAGTTACAACATGGCCCTTTTCAGATGGTCGTAATTGAGCTAAAATCATTTGTGCATGGCAAGCGCAGCACACAGTGTACCACGTTTTAATGTGTACCACACCCCGTGATGGATGACCTCGCACGATGTTACTATATTTCTTTTAGTGAAGAATCGCCTCCTTCCAGTGGCGAGCCTGGCCGGGTTTTGCAAGTACAGCGTGACGTTTAGTGGGGGCTACAGCTTGTTCACGACGTCATTCAAGGGCTGCAACGTGAAGATACAGGCAAGTTGCTTTAACTCCTTTTTACTGTGGGTTTGGAGAATTCAGAGACTCTGGATCCGACAGGATGCTCCTCAATCACTAGAAATAATTTAAGGAAGAAATGGATAAATGCTCTTTTAATAATTGGCTACAGTGTTGGACAGCATGGTAGAAATAGCAGGTAGACTATAATTGAGTTGGACTGGTTCTGTATTGGTGAGATTGATTCTATTGTTGAGGGACCACTCTGTTTTAACCCATGAAGTGTCTTGTGGATTTAATTGGCTTCTACCTCTTAACTAACTGCAAAAGTGAAGTCAGTGTAGTGTATCAGATTGCATAAATACAGCTTGTGTTTGTTCTCAGAAATGTTGTACTCGCTGGGTTAATACCTCACCATTCCAGACTTCTTTGATAGCAGTATTGGCCACCCCTGGTGTTACTGTCTTGTTCCTTTTAGGAAATCAACGGGATCTCCTCCTTTGTGCTCACCGTGTTCTTCGCAAGGACAGGGGGTGCAGGGCTGGTGATGAGGTGTCCACAGAGCACCCCCAAATCTCTCCCCAGCGCAGCCTGTGGGGTCACCACTGTGACCTTTGAACTGCCAGAGGGACCCCTAGAGGAGGTCACAATCATAGGTGAGACCCTGATTGTCAAATGCTGTTCTGCATGTCTAGTGTTCTTCCTGAATCTGAACACAAGGGCTGCAACAAGACACTAATGTCACGACCGTATCGATATGAAGGTGTGGTACGATCTGTATCAATGTGATGGGCTACTTGTAGATGCCTAATCAAATGTTCATTTGATGGCTATTGTTACATTGAGACTGGATCATACCACTATCCCAAGCAGCTATGACACCCCTCATAGCTTGTGTCCAACTATTCAGACCTCTCTCTTTACATTGCGTAGACACCATGATTGTCTGGCCCTGGCTAGAACTACAGCTCCCATCATGCCTATGCACCTGCAGCAATGGTGAGTGATGCTGGGAGCTGTAGTTTAGACTAGTGAGCTATGCTGTGGTCTTGTATCGCGATACAAACTATATACACCTATTGCAATATCATATCTTGACTCCTTTTAATACACAGTGACTTCTAGTATTTCACATTTGCATGAAGCTTGATATTTCTTCTCATGTTGTGTGTTTTCTCAGACCGGTCTGGTTTGGAGATGCTGATCAAAGACGCCCCAGATGAATGTGCTTTCTACCTGATGAAGGGAGACGGGATGAATGTGCTCACAATCTCTTACTATGCCAAGGATGAAGGCTGTCCTCTTCAAACACAGGTACAAGGTCAAAGCGTGCGCTGACTGTCCTTCAATAATCTCAACCGAGGACCAGCGGCTATTGGCATAAAACCCCTTGCTGAAGCGTAACAAGGATACATTTTTCCCTTGACTGGGATATTGACTCCAATGTTTCAAGCTGTTTTCTGCAACACCCTTGAACTCCAAGGGAGGGAATTCACTTCAGGTGTTTTATAGGAGCAGCCACTGAACAGCACTCAGCCCTGCAGCCCTTATAGCTGGGGCCATTCAGGAAGGCAATTGCACAAGATTTGAGGTAGAAAGATGCTTCACTAATTCACAGAATTGCCCTTAATCCATTAAGTATCAACATGTAGTTGAAGTATCTGAACACAAGAAGTTGTATTTGTAATTTGGTACCTTTCGGTGTTTCTGGCTAACAATTACAGTATCAATGTTAAAGTAAAACAGGTAGATGAGTTAAATACTCGATGACAAAGTGAAGCCTGTCCTCCAAATAAGGACTGACAATTAAATGTTACAATTTACTACAGCAATTGTAGAAACTAACCGTTAAACTAACCTCTGTGCTTTCGCAGTGGTAAAGTCTGCAATTGTAGCTTAATCTAGTCTTTGGCAAATCTGGTGCATGATTGATGTCTGTCCTAGTCCAGTCCAATGTTCCTGCAACAATGTATATTTATTGTTTTAATATTTGGGCAAGAGAAGCTTCTCCCCTGATGCTACTGTAACAGTCTAAAGCCGGCTCAAGGCGCTATTCTAACCAGTCTTCCTCCCAGAAAAATACCCTGGTCTTCCATGTGACGTACAAGGACGCGGAGGGACGGCCAGGCTCCATAGAGCAGGAGTGTCTCCCATTAGAACCCCCTGCTGTCTGTGGCCCCTCCAGCATGAGTACAGATCTTCCAGAGGGGCCACTAGACCAGGTCTTCATCCTGGGTGAGTCTGCAGTGGGAGGGGCTGGTTTGTAAAGCCGCTTGCTCTTAATCATGAATGCAATAGTAGTGTACCCATTCCAGGCTTTACCAAGAGCTTGATTAGCCACTGTGTATAGGGAACAAGTTCACTTGTCTTAAACTCCTAGTGACACCAGGAATAGCTGAAACTGCTATGCGATGGGAGTGTTGTTTCCATCCCTGGTGTCAAAGCTTATAAGAGTTGGAATGGATTTTAGAGATGGTCAGCACTCCTCCTAAAGGGGGTGGATGGGGGTCAGTGATCATGTTGCAGGGAGTGCAGCAAGACTCCTATTGCATAGTAGTTACTATGAGCTTCATTAGCCACAGTGTAGGTATCCAGCTCAGGGGTGTCTTCTTCAACTCCTAGTGAGACTAGTATTGGATCCTTAATTGTACTTGCATAAATCACAGTAGATCCATTGGCAAGTTACCCTCCCAATGGCATGAGTGCTGTAGCTATACCCACCTCCTCCTGTCCTTGTAGATGGGAAGAACAACCTGGTTGCTGTGAAGGCCAATGGCAGTTGTGGCTATGGGCTGGTCCAGGGGATTGGGAAGAACTACTTTATGGCTCCTTACGATGCTTGTGATGTGCTGAAACAGGTGAGGCTGTCTGTGTGAGCAAGCAGGGACCCCTTCAGACCTAGTCAATTACTATTGGACCTGTCATTTACAATGTAGTTGAACTTGGCACACCTGTGCAATTCCTGCATATTTGTCTTGCCCACAGTAACAGCACAGCAGTGTGACAGTACAGTGAAAGCATGTGTGAAGCATTAGAAACGGTACACAAAAAAACCAAAGCAGGGTAAAACTAACCCTTCAGTTTCCCAGTGAAAGCATGCTAACGTGTGGTAATGGATGATCATGCCATGCTTTCACTGAGCCTAGTTCTTGGCAATGGTAAACCATGCATTTTTGTGGGGACTTATTGTGTGTAACCCTTATTTCTCTTTGTAGAACATTGACGGCCATGTCCATTACTCGCTGTCCGTTTCGTTCTCTGATGTAAACGAGGTGACTCGCTTGAGGCATATGAAGTGCCGTGTCTTGGCTAAGCGTGAGATCCTCCCTCCCCACCCTGCTGGTGTCTCTGTCTCCTGCAGTGAGGGGTGCATGACGGTGCTGCTGCCTGCCGGTCCCCTCGACCTGGTCAAAGTCAAGGGTGAGTCTGGGACTGGCTTTTGACTGTCAAAGCCATGATTGTCATTTGAGCACTTTCAAATTGAGACTCTTTCTATCTTCAGCTGCTGAGAGTCTTCATGCTTTTGTCTTGGTTTATTGTAATGCTGATTTTATAAACCTATTGACTGTATCTGGGGGGTGTATGGAAGCTTGCTGTGTTTCACATTAACATTTTTACACATGTAGAGAACAGCTGGTCCAATCAACTTGTTCAGGAACTTTGGCACAAGCTATTGAGTGTCTGTATCTGGGGCTGCATGGAGGCAGTCTGTGCTGCATGCAGTGGCTGTAGATAATGGCTTTGTTACTGATGCTATGATTACATTCAGAACTGTGGCAATGGGTGATGGATGGCCCTAACCCAGGCTTTGTTTTGATCTTTTTGTAGATGACTCCAATAATCTGGTTGGGGTGCAGTCTGCACCAAGTGCTTGTGGCTACACTCTAGAGGAGAAGGATGGAAAGACCGTCTTCACAGTGTCTTACACGGCCTGCCATGTCAAGACCTTGGTAAGAGCCTGCCCAACTCGTGAATGGCTGGACTCTGCATCCAGTCCTTGGGTTCAGAGCAGGTTTACCAGGGGTCTGCTTGACCTTTTCAATAAAATACCTGAACAAGGTGGAGTTCTGAAAGCCAGGACTGGGTGCAGCAGGGCTAGTGTGTGTCAATCCATTTGTGTTGCTGGATGTGTGTTTTCTATTGTGCCAATGTCTCCACTCTCCCTCCTTGTGTTCTAGAATAACTTGTATGTCCTGACGGTGCTCTTCACCCCCTACTCCTCTCGCCAGAGGGAGGTGACGGTATCTTCCTGCCCTATACCCCCAAATCCCATCCCCCAAGAAGGTGGGTCTAATGAACTCCCTCCTCCCATTGCACAGGATTTTCACCTATTCCAGCTTTTGATCAGAGCTTGATTATCCCCAGGATCTAGTTAACAAGCTTGGGTGTGTTATTAAACTCGTAGCAAAACCCAGTGGTGTGCAGTGACAATCCACTGGGGTAGCAGAGTCAACACCTGCCCCCACCACACAATAACCGTTTTATATGGTCATGGAGGGGGGAAGAGAGAACAGCAAGCGTGTTTTTAATGTAATTGTTTGGTAACCTTGTAATTCGTGTAGTGCGGTTGATACAAAAACTGCAACCTATAAACATTCTGAATACAGAAAAGAAACCAAGCTTTGAGTAGATGGATGCATTGGGTAGCTTTCTTTTGCAGCTGGAGCTTTACGAATAGCTAATGTCAAGTGACTCTCCACACTACTTGTACACAGTCCATTCTGTATTCCTCCTTCAGTGGCTGAGCACATCTCTGGTTGATATTTTAACGTTATCAATGTAATGAACTGCCTCTAATCTCTTGCACAAAATTCAGCTTTTCTTGCACTGCTTAGCCTTGCATATGTCCTGCCTCAATGATTAGCCACCTGCGTAACAAGGGGCACATCTGACACTCCCATTGGTTAAAATTACTCCAGACTTTCAGACCAGGCAGAATGCCTTCAACTGTTTGTCCCTCCTCTGCTCACTTGTGCTTGGACTACCACAGCATGCAGGTCTTTTATTGGTTGATCATGTTGCAGGACCTTCAGCACAACCTAAGAGTATCAGATTCTGGGGGTGTGGAGGGAGTGACACACTTGAGGCTGCCCCACACCAGATTGGCAGTGGTATCACCAGAAGTGATGTGACAAGTTGGAGAACTGGCTGATCTGTCCAGCTAATTGCTATTGACAAAACAATGATCAAGACTGGTACATAATCATGATGTTGAAATTGAGTCTTCTCTGACACTATTTCAGCATGGGTGACAATAAGTCGCACATACCAGGCTTATCCAGTGCCTTTTGAAATGGACTCCCATAGTCTTAATCTTATTGTGGTCCTTGTCACAAAGCTCTGGGTGTTTCCTCTGTCATTCTGGGGATCAGCTTCACCCTGCTGGACCGCATGCATGGCAGCTGTTCTATTTTGTGTTGCCTGTGGTGTGATGCATCTCAAGTATAGGTTTTATTAATCCCTGCAGTTGCGCCTGGTGTGTAGCAGCCTTTACTCTTCCAAGCAGCAATCCATACAAACCCAAGCCGCTGTCTCTTCACTCTGAATGGTAAATCTGTTTCCCTGTCTCATTTCCTGCAGGCTGTCTGATCCCAGCTGAGCAGCAGCTTCCCTGTGGCCCCTCTAAGCTCTCTCCAGCGCTGTGCCGGGCTAGAGGCTGCTGCATGAACCCCAAAACCCGCCGCTGCTTCTACCCTCTAGAGAGTAAGCACCCCATTCCTCTCCTCCAATAGACTGATTTCCTCTTGCATCCATTGGTGTCGTGCACCTCTGTCCTTTCCAATGAATGCAGTAAGCCTGGGCTGCTAGTGGGTTCATGGTCATTCTTGGCTGTTTAAAAGCCTGTATTGGATTCAATCTCTCTCTCTCTCCTCAGTGTGCACGGCAGACGAGCAGTTTGTGTTTGCTGTTTACCGCAAGTCTTTCAATCCTGAGGTCAACCCTGCCAGTCTGGCGCTCGCTGGGGACCAGTCCTGCCTCCCAGTTCTCTGCACTCCAGACTATGCCATCTTCAAATTCCCAGTCACTGGCTGTGGGACCTGCACCTTTGTGAGTTCCTGTTCAGAAGTTTGAATGGAGCATTTCAGAATTGACCCTTTTGATGCATGACATATCAAATGGCTGTAATTAGTTTTGGCCACGTACATTTAATTGGACCAGTGACGTGATGCACTGGATTGTAACCCTCTGTGTGCAGGTTGTGGGGGAGACTAGAGTCTACCTGGCTGAGGTGCAGAGCTTGATCCAACGCAGACAGTGGACCTACGGGCTCGTAACCAGCGACCGTCCCTTTAGGCAAGTATATAGCCAGAGCTCTGCCCTTATCGCAGGTATACATTGCTTTTAGATGGAGCCTCTAGTAATGGTGTGGATCACAGTCTTTCTCCTATGCTGTATTCAGTGCTCCACTCTTTCTACCCCTAGTCTCCTTGTGGAATGTCGTTATTCTAAAGGGAACGTGGCCAGCACTGGGTTCCTGGTGAAGACCCCCACAGACCTCCGCCCTGCCCCTCACCTGGGGGTGTTTCAGGTGCAGTTACAGATTGCTAAAGGTGAGACATGCCACCTGGAGGTGTATCTATCCATCTCTTCAGTTATTATAAACCAAATACAAAGTTATCAAACGCTCCATTTCAATGCATGTTATAAATCTGTCCTCCAGAACTGAGATCCAGCCGCTTCTACCCCCATGTCTCACTTGATAGGATGCTGAAAGTCTCTCTCTCCTCAGATGGGACCTTCTCCCAGTTCTACCCCTCCTCCAGCCTGCCCGTGAGTCTCCTCCTGGGGAGCAGAGTTTACCTCGAGCTGCGTCTGATCAACCCCACTGACCCCAGCCTGGTTCTGCTGGTGCACTACTGCATTGCTTACCCACGCTCCTCCAGTGCTGTGTGGGTGCTGCTGTACCAGGGGTGAGTCTGACCATCACACACATGTTCTGAGGTCCTGTCAGTCTGCCATGAGCTTTTTTTTAACCCTATACCGCTTCTGATTGGATGCCTCTGTCCCTCAGTTGTCCAAATGTCCTGGATTACGGCAGCTCTGCGTCTCTGCACGTGGACGGCCAGCCCCCCCACTCCAAATTCAGACGACGCTTCAGTCTCCGAACATTCCAGTTCCTGAGCAGTGGGCTAGCCCTGGACGAGGAGGTGGGTGGGGTATTAATGGGGTGCTGCAGACTGACCTGGCTCTGCACGGGTCTGTATTGCATCAGTAACAACGCTCAACTGCCAGTGTCTTCAGTGGACATTCCATGACAAGCATTTGGACTCTCAGTCTTTCTGTCTTCTGCATTTTCGATCTCTGTTGTAGTTGAAGACACGGATGGAAGTCCTCCAGAGCAGTTGGGTCCATTCCTGGTTTTGCTATTGGTTTAATCGTACACCTGAGCTTGTTGCCTCTACACTCTGGCTGATCAAGCTTGTAGTAAAACCTGGAATGGGTGATGCTGCTGGCAATGGGAGGTCTTTCCATCCCTGTGAAATTCAGTGCCATATGCTTTGACCAAGTCTCTCCTCCTCCCGTGTATCTCAGATCTCCTTCATGTGCTCCACTGAAGTCTGTTCTCCAGACCAGCGCCGCTGCAATGAGGGTTGCTTTGATGGGAGAGGTGAGTTGCACAATGGATCAAATCCTTCTAGAAAAGGACCAGCGTTGACTCTGGATTCTGTTGATTGGGTTCACATGTGTGTGAGAATTAAGGGGAACACTGTCTTGTGTGTTTTGCATAATAGCTGGTAATTTGGAAGTACACATGCATTAACTTTATCCATAGTTCTAATATTTCAGATACATGTGTTGTATTTGAGCTGCGCTGCTGATGCATTTTTGAACTGCATGGGTTTTATTGTAGTGATTTTGTACTTGCTATCTAGTGCGTCACACTATTGAACAGCAGTTCTATTGGCTTGTACTTCACTCTGGTACATTGTGTTGCTTCTGATTGTCCCAGCATGCTGTATTCTGACCCCAGCACTGTGCCTCTTGTAACTCCTCCTTCAGACACTCCCATCTCAGTCGACCCCAGTATGAGACTGCGCTGTGCTGGTAATCCCTGCCCAGGGAGGGTGATGCTGGAGGGAGCCTAGTGAAGGAGCTCAGAGCCCAGGCAGGAAACTCAGCCCTAAGACTACAGTAACCATTTCAAATAAAAAGAACCAACCCATCTCTTCTGTGCTGTGTCTTCATTGTAACACTCTCTCCACCTCAACACCTGCAAAACAGTCTGGATCTGCCAAACTGGGGGCAAATAGAATTAAGTCAATAATTTATAGGGGTTCACAAAGTATGACAAATGCATGTGAACAAATGTAACCTTTTGAATGCATGGCACCCTTGTATGGGGCTGCTATCTCAACTTTAACTCGGTCTCACCACTTCAAACTCGGCCTCTCTAAATCTGACCTTTGCTTCCTCTCCCTCTGTCTCAGTCTCTCGACTGTCACTCTACCTGAAAATGTAGGTGTTACTCTTGACCCTTCTCTCAACATATGTTTCCTGACACAATTGCTTTCTTTGTATGTAGCATCTACCATATCTGTCCTTTTGTTACTGTTGTATTCCACCCAATTCCTGGTCCAAGCTCTTGTACTCTCCAGATTGGACTTCTCTCTCTCCTCCCCCTCTTCAGCTCATTCAAAACTCTGCTGCTTGTCTTCTGTCCTCTCATGCTTCACTCTGTCTCTGCTGGGATTCAATTTAAAATGCTTGTTCTTGCTTGCTGCCTCTCAGACCCACCTGTTCAGACTGCCCTTGTTGATCTACCCCTCTTATTATGCACTGGACTTACCTGACCTGAGCACCATGTTACTGGATCCTCTGCTAATGCGCTATTCCACTACTAATGTCATTGTAGATATAACTGCATCCTAGTTCACACTGTAGTCTAGTAGTATTATTGCACTAACTGTAAACTACACTATTTAAATATGAAGCTTGCATTGTAACACCTGCAAGTCTCCTTGGATAAAGGTGTCTACAAAATAAACTGCAGAACAAAAATATTTTGATTTGCGCATTTGAAGACCGACAGCAGGCAGTAAAGCGAGAGAGGCAGAGAGTGAGTAAGTGTGTGAACCTCCAGGGTTTGATGATGTAATATTTAACTGGATGGTGTGTCTGTGAAATGGCCAGGACTTGCTTTTAAAGGTATAAACAGCAGTGTAAAGGTGACCTGGTCATGCATGGAGATTACAATACTCCTGGACACTGTGCTGGGCTCTGGTCGTGCTTGTAGATTACAGTACTGCTGGACACTGTGCTGGGCTCTGGTCGTGCTTTTAGATTACAGTACTCCTGGACACTGTGCTGGGCTCTGGTAGTCCCAGAAGGACATCTGTAAACAGAGTAGTTAAATGCTGGTAATGTATAGTGAGTGCCCCCTGCTGGTGGACAGAGGAGCAGTCCAGTTCATCAGGTTATCTATAAAAAGCAACGTCACACCACTACACACTCACACACACACACACTCCAGGGATGAAAATACAATGCAATATAACGCGCCATCCCTTCACGCCGTGGCATCCCACAGCGCTGTCCAAAGTTAAACACAAAACAAAATAGCTCTCATATATATCTGTATATATATATATATATATATATATATATATATATATAATGATTTCCATTACACGAGAGTAGATGTTAAAACTTCATGCTGATTTGAACTCGGCTCTCGCCAAGATAAGCACTAACTAAGACGTAGTTTTACAGTAAACTAATGTGATCCATATGTGTCTCCATCCATTTACGTTTCCTTCCATATGATGATGTAGATATCCTTCTGTCTGGTGTTAACTTTGGACAGCGGTGTGGGATGCCATGGCGTGAAGGGAGGGCGCTTTATATTGCATTATATTTTCATCCCTGGAGTGTGTGTGTGTGTGTGTGTGTGTGAGTGTGTAGTGGTGGGACGTTGCTTTTTATAGATAATCTGATGAAGTGGACTGCTCCTCTGTTCACCAGCAGGAGGCACTCACTATACATTACCAGCATTTAACTACTCTTGGTTTACAGATGCCCTTGTGGGACTACCAGAGCCCCATCATAGTAGCTAGTACTGTAATCTACAAGCACAACCAGAGCCCAGCACAGTGTCCAGTACTGTAATCTACAAGTACTACCAGATCCCAGCAGTGTCCAGTACTGTAATTTACAAGCACAACCAGGTCACCCTGCACTGTTGTTTATACCCTACCTTACTACCTGCACTGCTGTTTATACCCTATCTTACTTTTACAAGCAGGTCCTGGCCATTTCACAGACACACCATCCATTTAAATATTACATCAAACCCTGGAGGTTCACACACTTACTCACTCTCTGCCTCTCACTTTACTGCCTGCTGTCGGTCTTCAAATGCACAAATCAAAATATTTTTGTTCTGCAGTTTATTTTGTAGACACCTTTATCCAAGGAGACTTGCAGGTGTTACAATGCAAGCTTCATATTTAAATAGTGTAGTTTACAGTTAGTGCAATAATACTACTAGACTACAGTGTGAACTAGGATGCAGTTATATCTACAATGACATTAGTAGTGGAATAGCGCATTAGCAGAGGATCCAGTAACATGGTGCTCAGGTCAGGTAAGTCCAGTGCATAATAAGAGGGGTAGATCAACAAGGGCAGTCTGAACAGGTGGGTCTGAGAGGCAGCAAGCAAGAACAAGCATTTTAAATTGAATCCCAGCAGAGACAGAGTGAAGCATGAGAGGACAGAAGACAAGCAGCAGAGTTTTGAATGAGCTGAAGAGGGGGAGGAGAGAGAGAGAAGTCCAATCTGGAGAGTACAAGAGCTTGGACCAGGAATTGGGTGGAATACAACAGTAACAAAAGGACAGATATGGTAGATGCTACATACAAAGAAAGCAATTGTCAGGAAACATATGTTGAGAGAAGGGTCAAGAGTAACACCTACATTTTCAGGTAGAGTGACAGTCGAGAGACTGAGACAGAGGGAGAGGAAGCAAAGGTCAGATTTAGAGAGGCCGAGTTTGAAGTGGTGAGACAGAGTTAAAGTTGAGATAGCAGCCCCATACAAGGGTGCCATGCATTCAAAAGGATACATTTGTTCACATGCATTTGTCATACTTTGTGAACCCCTATAAATTGTAGACTTAATTCTATTTGCCCCCAGTTTGGCAGATCCAGACTGTTTTGCAGGTGTTGAGGTGGAGAGAGTGTTACAATGAAGACACAGCACAGAAGAGATGGGATGGTTCTTTTTATTTGAAATGGTTACTGTAGTCTTAGGGCTGAGTTACCTGCCTGGGCTCTGAGCTCCTTCACTAGGCTCCCTCCAGCATCACCCTCCCTGGGCAGGGATTACCAGCACAGCGCAGTCTCATATTGGGGTCGACTGAGATGGGAGTGTCTGAAGGAGGAGTTACAAGAGGCACAGTGCTGGGGTCAGAATACAGCATGCTGGGACAATCAGAAGCAACACAATGTACCAGAGTGAAGTACAAGCCAATAGAACTGCTGTTCAATAGTGTGACGCACTAGATAGCAAGTACAAAATCACTACAGTAAAACCCATGCAGTTCAAAAATGCATCAGCAGCGCAGCTCAAATAGAACACATGTATCTGAAATATTAGAACTATGGATAAAATTAATGCATGTGTACTTGCACAATTACCAGCTATTATGCAAAACACACAAGACAGTGTTCCCCCTTAATTCTCACACACGTGTGAACCCAATCAACAGAATCCCGAGTCAACGCTGGTCCTTTCCTAGAAGGATTTGATCCATTGTGCAACTCACCTCTCCCATCAAAGCAACCCTCATTGCAGCGGCGCTGGTCTGGAGAACAGACTTCAGTGGAGCACATGAAGGAGATCTGAGATACACGGGAGGAGGAGAGACTTGGTCAAAGCATATGGCACTGAATTTCACAGGGATGGAAAGACCTCCCATTGCCAGCAGCATCACCCATTCCAGGTTTTACTACAAGCTTGATCAGCCAGAGTGTAGAGGAAACAAGCTCAGGTGTACGATTAAACCAATAGCAAAACCAGGAATGGACCCAACTGCTCTGGAGGATTTCCATCCGTGTCTTCAACTACAACAGAGATCGAAAATGCAGAAGACAGAAAGACTGAGAGTCTAAATGCTGGTCATGGAATTTCCACTGAAGACACTGGCAGTTGAGCGTTGTTACTGATGCAATACCCGTGCAGAGCCAGGTCAGTCTGCAGCACCCCATTAATACCCCACCCACCTCCTCGTCCAGGGCTAGCCCACTGCTCAGGAACTGGAATGTTCGGAGACTGAAGCGTCGTCTGAATTTGGAGTGGGGGGGGCTGGCCGTCCACGTGCAGAGACGCAGAGCTGCCGTAATCCAGGACATTTGGACAACTGAGGGACAGACATCCAATCAGAAGCGGTATTGGGTTAAAAAAGGCTTATGGCAGTCTGACAGGACCTCAGAACATGTGTGTGATGGTCAGACTCACCCCTGGTACAGCAGCACCCACACAGCACTGGAGGAGCGTGGGTAAGCAATGCAGTAGTGCACCAGCAGAACCAGGCTGGGGTCAGTGGGGTTGATCAGACGCAGCTCAAGGTAAACTCTGCTTCCCAGGAGGAGACTCACGGGCAGGCTGGAGGAGGGGTAGAACTGGGAGAAGGTCCCATCTGAGGAGAGAGAGAGAGAGAGAGAGAGAGAGAGAGAGAGACTTTCAGCATCCTATCAAGTGAGACATGGGGGTAGAAGCGGCTGGATCTCTGTTCTGGAGGACAGATTTATTACATGCATTGAAATTGAGCGTTTGATAACTTTGTATTTGGTTTATAATAACTGAAGAGATGGATAGATACACCTCCAGGTGGCATGTCTCACCTTTAGCAATCTGTAACTGCACCTGAAACACCCCCAGGTGAGGGGCAGGGCGGGCCGTGTAAGACACTGTGAAGACGGTCTTTCCATCCTTCTCCTCTAGAGTGTAGCCACAAGCACTTGGTGCAGACTGCACCCCAACCAGATTATTGGAGTCATCTACAAAAAGATCAAAACAAAGCCTGGGTTAGGGCCATCCATCACCCATTGCCACGGTTCTGAATATAATCATAGCATCAGTAACAAAGCCTCGATCTACAGCCACTGCATGCAGCACAGACTGCCTCCATGCAGCCCCAGATACAGACACTCAATAGCTTGTGCCAAAGTTCCTGAACAAGTTGATTGGACCAGCTGTTCTCTACATGTGTAGAAATGTTAGTGTGAAACACAGCAAGCTTCCATACACCCCCCAGATACAGATAGTCAATAGGTTTATAAAATCAGCATTACAATAAACCAAGACAAAAGCATGATGACTCTCAGCAGCTTAAGATAGAACGAGTCTCAATTTGCAAGTGCTCAAATGACAATCATGGCTTTGACAGTCAAAAGCCAGCCCCAGACTCACCCTTGACTTTGACCAGATCGAGGGGACCGGCAGGCAGCAGCACCGTCATGCACCCCTCACTGCAGGAGACCGAGACACCAGCAGGGTGGGGAGGGAGAGAGGGAGGAGGGAGGATCTCACGCTTAGTCAAGACACGGCACTTCATATGCCTCAAGCGAGTCACCTCGTTTACATCAGAGAACGAAACGGACAGCGAGTAATGGACATGGCCGTCAATGTTCTACAAAGAGAAATAAGGGTTACACACACAATGAGAAGTCCCCACAAAAATGCATGATTTACCATTGCCAAGAAC
Organism: Acipenser ruthenus; assembly: GCF_902713425.1. Taxonomy (NCBI): domain Eukaryota; kingdom Metazoa; phylum Chordata; class Actinopteri; order Acipenseriformes; family Acipenseridae; genus Acipenser; species Acipenser ruthenus. The sequence goes on from NC_081211.1 coordinate 8,737,889, forward strand.
TAGGCTCAGTGAAAGCATGGCATGATCAGCCATTACCACACTTTAGCATGCTTTCACTGGGAAACTGAAGGGTTAGTTGTACCCTGCTCTGGTTTTTGTATACCGTTTCTAATGCTTCACACATGCTTTCACTGTACTGTCACACTGCTGTGCTGTTACTGTGGGCAAGACAAATATGCAGGAAATGCACAGGTGTGCCAAATTCAACTACATTGTAAATGACAGCTCCAATAGTAATTGACTAGGTCTGAAGGGGTCCCTGCTTGCTCACACAGACAGCCTCACCTGTTTCAGCACATCACAAGCATCGTAAGGAGCCATAAAGTAGTTCTTCCCAATCCCCTGGACCAGCCCATAGCCACAGCTGCCATTGACCTTCACAGCAACCAGGCTGTTCTTCCCATCTACAAGGACAGGAGGAGGTGGGTATAGCTACAGCACTCATGCCATTGGGAGGGTAACTTGCCAATGGATCTACTGTGATTTATGCAAGTACAATTAAGGATGCAATACTAGTCTCACTAGGAATTGAAGACACCCCTGAGCTGGATACCTACACTGTGGCTAATGAAGCTCATAGTAACTATTATGCAATAGGAGTCTTGCTGCACTCCCTGCAACATGATCACTGACCCCCATCCACCCCCTTCAGGAGGAGTGCTGACCATCTCTAAAATCCATTCCAACTCTTATAAGCTTTGACACTCTGGCAGTTCAAAGGTCACAGTGGTGACCCCACAGGCTGCGCTGGGGAGAGATTTGGGGGTGCTCTGTGGACACCTCATCACCAGCCCTGCACCCCCTCTCCTTGCGAAGAACACGGTGAGCACAAAGGAGGAGATCCCGTTGATTTCCTAAAAGGAACAAGACAGTAACACCAGGGGTGGCCAATACTGCTATCAAAGAAGTCTGGAATGGTGAGGTATTAACCCAGCGAGTACAACATTTCTGAGAACAAACACAAGCTGTATTTATGCAATCTGATACACTAAAGACAGACTACTTTTGCAGCTAGTTAGAATTAGAGGTATTACCAAGTTAAATCCACAAGACACTTCATGGGTTAACCAGAAAGCATTCATTGCTCAATGCGGTCCCTCCGTTCCCACAATTGAGAAATCGGTCTGACCAATACAGAACCAGTCCATTTGATGTACTCTACCTGCTATTTCTACCATGCTACCCAACACTGTATCCAATTATTAAAAGAGCATTTATTTATTCATTAAATTATTTCTAGTGATTGAGGAGCATCCTGTTGGATCCAGAGTCTCTGAATTCTCCAAACCCACAGTAAAAAGGAGTTGAAGCAACTTGCCTGTATCTTCACGTTGCAGCCCTTGAATGACGTCGTGAACAAGCTGTAGCCCCCACTAAACGTCACGCTGTACTTGCAAAACCCGGCCAGGCTCGCCACTGGAAGGAGGCGATTCTTCACTAAAATAAGTATAGAAACATCGTGCGAGGTCATCCATCACGGGGTGTGGTACACATTAAAACGTGGTACACTGATTTTAGCTCAATTACGACCATCTGAAAGGGCCATGTTGTAACTGGTGATGAACAAACCAGTACATATGAATAAAGTGTTGTATGGAGTCGCCGAGGACCCTCCTCGCCCTCACCTCGCACACGGAGCGCCTTCACGCCAGTGCCGGGTAGCTTGAGTGTCATTCTATCCTCGTAGCAGATTAATCCGGGATCCTCCGGTTTAAGAGCCGGGCCGGTGGAGGCTGTCTCGCCGCCGTCATCATCCTCGCTTGGGACGTTAGTGTGGAAGGAGTCTAGCGGGAGGAACGAGAGGAAGCAAAGTTAACCGGTAGAGAATCACTGCAGAAGGACGCCCCGTGTCTATCTGTTTGTAACGAAGGAACTGTGCAGTGCAGGTGGAACTGAGCACATTTAAAAACAAACTCACAGAGAAAAACAAACAAAAAAAGTAAGCCTCCTTTCTGACGCCTCACCGAGGTTGGGAGTCGCATTCCCAGGCTGCAGCAGCGGGGTCTCCCCGGTCCAAGACAAGGCGGCCCGGCCGAATCCAAGCAGCAAGCACGCCACAAGTAAGCAAGGCGGCAGCATCATCATCCTCTGCCCGCTCCGACACATTGGTGTTGTTTTCCCGCAGCCACTTGTCGCTCCAGTCCCTGCAGTCAGGCTGTATCCTCGCTTACTGCGCTCTGGGGGTTTATAAGAGGTGTCGAGACCGCGCGAGGGCTTCATTGACGGTCCAATCGGGTTCCATCATTCTCACGCGGGTTTTTATTTTGGAAAGGTAAACTCGCACACCGAGACTTTTTAAAACCCAACTTTAACGTGAAGCTGCCCAGTTGTTAATATTTTCACAGCCTTTGCTTTAACTGTGACGCCTACATCCTTTGTGGTAATCGATGCAATATCCCATATGCGCGTGTAGTAAACGAGGATGAGAGGGCAAGCGTGCTTCATCCACCCTTCAAACCAGCTGTGAAGCGCACACATTATTTAGAGGATTTAGAACCGGGTTGGAACAAAGACCAGGAGTGGAATCGCCCTCCGGGGCCATGATTGGACACACCTGTGTTATGCCACTGCCATAACTTGTGTAATAAATTAAGAGTCTCTTTCCCTTTGAAATGAATGTTTTGCTATTCTTCCCCATTGTTTTAACAGTTAGAAGAATGAAAAGAAAATGATGAACACAGTTGATGAAGTTTAATTTGCAACATGTTCTATGCAATTAAAATAGTCCCTTTGTCTGTGTTACGTTTATAGACGATGCCAGTTGTAGAGCAACTTGCAGAACAGAAATACAGGTGGAGTCGCCCGGCCGACAAATCAAACCACACACACACGTGATGCTAACAGTGCCGCTGGGGATGCTTATCATATGATATGTATCATTTCAAATGGCATTTTACATAGTGCGCGCGCACTATGTGCTTAATTAAACATCTGAGCTAGTCGTCTGTATCAAACTGCCAAGAAATGGGAGGCTTGTTTCCTCCCTTATCGTTCACAAACGCAATTAAAAACGTGTGGACTGCTAGTGTTTCACTGAGATCCCATCCTGGGTGGCTACAAACTAGGTTTAGCAAAGTGTAATCCAGTCCATATCATTTTTGGAGGCAATTCCATTTTAGCTTCCACTAGCGAAGACCCCGGATGTTATCTTGGACCTCACGCTTTCTTATGATTTCTGTATCAGAACAGCGTCTTATCATTTGAGAAATGTTTCCAGATGAAAGCGTGTTCTGGGTATGAGGGATGCAGAGACGGTGACACAGGCATTAATAACCTCTCGTCTTGAATATTGCGATTCTTTGCTTGTTGGTAAACCTGTCACTAAACCTAGAAGGATTCAGCTTGTCCAGAATTTCCGCTCCAGTTACCATTATGCAGGTTGAAACATTGGATTCTTAAATCGAATATGAAAACACTTTTGTGAATGTGCTTTTATGTAATTGGTTGTAACTGGAATGTATTATAAGAACATAAGAAAGTGTACAAACGAGAGGAGGCCATTCAGCCCATCTTGCTCCTTTGGTTGTTAGTAGCTTATTGATCCCAGAATCTCATCAAGCAGCTTCTTGAAGGATCTCAGGGTGTCAGCTTCAACAACATTACTGGGGAGTTGGTTCCAAATCCTCACAATTGTCTGTGTAAAAAAAGTGCCTCCTGTTTTCTGTTCTGAATGCCCCTTTATCTAATCTCTATTTGTGACCCCTGGTCCTTGTTTCTTTTTTCATGTCAAAAAAGTCCCCTGGGTCGACATTGTCTGACTCTATACCTTTTAGGATTTTGAATGTTTGAATCAGATCGCCGCGTGGTCTTCTTTGTTCAAGACTGAATAGATTCAATTCTTTGAGCCTGTCTGCATACGACATGCCTTTTAAACCCGGGATAATTCTGGTTGCTCTTCTTTGCACTCTTTCTAGAGCAGCAATATGCTTTTTGTAACAAGGTGACCAGAACTGAACACAATATTCTAGGTGAGGTCTTACTAATGTATTGTAAAGTTTTAACATTATTTCCCTTGATTTAAATTCAACACTTCTCACAATATATCCGAGCATCTTTGTTGGGGAAGCTATAAAAAAGGCCACATTGTCTAGATGAAGACATTTCTAAGTCAAGATAAACTCCTAGGTCTTTTTCATAGTTTCCTTCTTCAATTTCAGTATCTCCCGTATGATATTTATAATGCACATTTTTATTGCCTACATGCAATACTTTACACTTTTCTCTATTATATATATATATATATATATATATATATATATATATATAGATAGATATATAGATATGAGAGCAATATTATATATATATATATATATAAATATATATATATAGATAGATATATAGATATGAGAGCAATATTATATATATATATATAAATATATATATATATATATATATATATATATATATATATATGAGAGCTATTTTGTTTTGTGTTTAACTTTGGACAGCACTGTGGGATGCCATGGCGTGAATGGAGGGCGCTTTATATTGCATTGTATTTTCATCCCTGGTGTGTGTGTGTGTGTGAGTGTGTAGTGGTGGGAAGTTGCTTTTTATAGATAATCTGATGAACTGGACTGCTCCTCTGTCCACCAGCAGGGGGCACTCACTATACATTACCAGCATTTAACTATTCTCTGTTTACAGATGCCCTTCTGGGACTACCAGAGCCCAGCACAGTGTCCAGGAGTACTGTAATCTACAAGCACGACCAGAGCCCAGCACAGTGTCCAGGAGTATTGTAATCTCCATGCATGACCAGGTCACCCTGCACTGCTGTTTATGCCTTTAAAAGCAAGTCCTGGCCATTTCACAGACACACCATCCAGTTAAATATTACATCATCAAACCCTGGAGGTTCACACACTTACTCACTCTCTGCCTCTCTCGCTTTACTTCCTGCTGTTGGTCTTCAAATGCACAAATCAAAATATTTTTGTACTGCAGTTTATTTTGTAGACACCTTTATCGAAGCAGACTTGCAGGTGTTACAGGGCAGTACAGGGTTACAATGCAAGCTTCATATTTAAATAGTGTAGTTTACAGTTAGTGCAATAATACTATAATGTGAACTAGGATGCAGTTATATCTACAATGACATTAGTAGTGGAATAGCGCATTAGCAGAGGATCCAGTAACATGGTGCTCAGGTCAGGTAAGTCCAGTGCATAATAAGAGGGGTAGATCAACAAGGGCAGTCTGAACAGGTGGGTCTGAGAGGCAGCAAGCAAGAACAAGCATTTTAAATTGAATCCCAGCAGAGACAGAGTGAAGCATGAGAGGACAGAAGACAAGCAGCAGAGTTTTGAATGAGCTGAAGAGGGGGAGGAGAGAGAGAAGTCCAATCTGGAGAGTACAAGAGCTTGGACCAGGAATTGGGTGGAATACAACAGTAACAAAAGGACAGATATGGTAGATGCTACATACAAAGAAAGCAATTGTGTCAGGAAACATATGTTGAGAGAAGGGTCAAGAGTAACACCTACATTTTCAGGTAGAGTGACAGTCGAGAGACTGAGACAGAGGGAGAGGAAGCAAAGGTCAGATTTAGAGAGGCCGAGTTTGAAGTGGTGAGACAGAGTTAAAGTTGAGATAGCAGCCCCATACAAGGGTGCCATGCATTCAAAAGGTTACATTTGTTCACATGCATTTGTCATCCTTTGTGAAGCCCTATAAATTGTAGGCTTAATTCTATTTGCCCCCAGTTTGGCAGATCCAGACTGTTTTGCAGGTGTTGAGGTGGAGAGAGTGTTACAATGAAGACACAGCACAGAAGAGATGGGTTTCTTCTTTTTATTTGAAATGGTTACTGTAGTCTTAGGGCTGAGTTTCCTGCCTGGGCTCTGAGCTCCTTCACTAGGCTCCCTCCAGCATCACCCTCCCTGGGCAGGGATTACCAGCACAGCGCAGTCTCATATTGGGGTCGACCGAGATGGGAGTGTCTGAAGGAGGAGTTACAAGAGGCACAGTGCTGGGGTCAGAATACAGCATGCTGGGACAATCAGAAGCAACACAATGTACCAGAGTGAAGTACAAGCCAATAGAACTGCTGTTCAATAGTGTGACGCACTAGATAGCAAGTACAAAATCACTACAATAAAACCCATGCAGTTCAAAAAAGCATCAGCAGCACAGCTCAAATAGAACACATGTATCTGAAATATTAGAACTATGGATAACGTTAATGCATGTGTACTTCCACAATTACCAGCTTATGCAAAACACACAAGACAGTGTTCCCCCTTAATTCTCACACACGTGTGAACCCAATCAACAGAATCATGAGTCAACGCTGGTCCTTTTCTAGAACAATTTGATCCATTGTGCAACTCACCTCTCCCATCAAAGCAACCCTCATTGCAGCGGCGCTGGTCTGGAGAACAGACTTCAGTGGAGCACATGAAGGAGATCTGAGATACACGGGAGGAGAGACTTGGTCAAAACATATGGCACTGAATTTCACAGGGATGGAAAGACCTCCCATTGCCAGCAGCATCACCCATTCCAGGTTTTACTACAAGCTTGATCAGCCAGAGTGTAGAGGAAACAAGCTCAGGTGTACGATTAAACCAATAGCAAAACCAGGAATGGACCCAACTGCTCTGGAGGATTTCCATCCGTGTCTTCAACTACAACAGAGATCGAAAATGCAGAAGACAGAAAGACCGAGAGTCTAAATGCTGGTCATGGAATTTCCACTGAAGACACTGGCAGTTGAGCGTTGTTACTGATGCAATACAGACCCGTGCAGAGCCAGGTCAGTCTGCAGCACCCCATTAATACCCCACCCACCTCCTCGTCCAGGGCTAGCCCACTGCTCAGGAACTGGAATGTTCGGAGACTGAAGCGTCGTCTGAATTTGGAGTGGGGGGGCTGGCCGTCCACGTGCAGAGACGCAGAGCTGCCGTAATCCAGGACATTTGGACAACTGAGGGACAGACACCCAATCAGAAGCGGTATAGAGTTAAAAAAGGCTTATGGCAGTCTGACAGGACCTCAGAACATGCGTGTGATGGTCAGACTCACCCCTGGTACAGCAGCACCCACACAGCACTGGAGGAGCGTGGGTAAGCAATGCAGTAGTGCACCAGCAGAACCAGGCTGGGGTCAGTGGGGTTGATCAGACGCAGCTCAAGGTAAACTCTGCTCCCCAGGAGGAGACTCACGGGCAGGCTGGTGGAGGGGTAGAACTGGGAGAAGGTCCCATCTGAGGAGAGAGAGAGACTTTCAGCATCCTATCAAGTGAGACATGGGGGTAGAAGCGGCTGGATCTCAGTTCTGGAGGACAGATTTATTACATGCATTGAAATGGAGCGTTTGATAACTTTGTATTTGGTTTATAATAACTGAAGAGATGGATAGATACACCTCCAGGTGGCATGTCTCACCTTTAGCAATCTGTAACTGCACCTGAAACACCCCCAGGTGAGGGGCAGGGCGGAGGTCTGTGGGGGTCTTCACCAGGAACCCAGTGCTGGCCACGTTCCCTTTAGAATAACGACATTCCACAAGGAGACTAGGGGTAGAAAGAGTGGAGCACTGAATACAGTATAGGAGAAGGACTGTGTGATCCACACCATTACTAGAGGCTCCATCTAAAAGCAATGGATACCTGCAATAAGGGCAGAGCTCTGGCTATATACTTGCCTAAAGGGACGGTCGCTGGTTACGAGCCCGTAGGTCCACTGTCTGCGTTGGATCAAGCTCTGCACCTCAGCCAGGTAGACTCTAGTCTCCCCCACAACCTGCACACAGAGGGTTACAATCCAGTGCATCACGTCACTGGTCCAATTAAATGTACGTGGCCAAAACTAATTACAGCCATTTGATATGTCATGCATCAAAAAGGTCAATTCTGAAATGCTCCATTCAAACTTCTGAACAGGAACTCACAAAGGTGCGGGTCCCACAGCCAGTGACTGGGAATTTGAAGATGGCATAGTCTGGAGTGCAGAGAACTGGGAGGCAGGACTGGTCCCCAGCGAGGGCCAGACTGGCAGGGTTGACCTCAGGATTGAAAGACTTGCGGTAAACAGCAAACACAAACTGCTCGTCTGCCGTGCACACTGAGGAGAGAGAGAGAGAGAATCCAAAACAGGCTTTTAAAACAGCCAAGAATGACCATGAACCCACTAGCAGCCCAGGCTTACTGCATTCATTGGAAAGGACAGAGGTGCACGACACCAATGGATGCAAGAGGAAATCAGTCTATTGGAGGAGAGGAATGGGGTGCTTACTCTCTAGAGGGTAGAAGCAGCGGCGGGTTTTGGGGTTCATGCAGCAGCCTCTAGCCCGGCACAGCGCTGGAGAGAGCTTAGAGGGGCCACAGGGAAGCTGCTGCTCAGCTGGGATCAGACAGCCTGCAGGAAATGAGACAGGGAAGCAGATTTACCATTCAGAGTGAAGAGACAGCGGCTTGGGTTTGTATGGATTGCTGCTTGGAAGAGTAAAGGCTGCTACACACCAGGCGCAACTGCAGGGATTAATAAAACCTATACTTGAGATGCATCACACCACAGGCAACACAAAATAGAACAGCTTCCATGCATGCGGTCCAGCAGGGTGAAGCAATCTCCAGAATGACAGAGGAAACACCCAGAGCTTTGGGACAAGGACCGTAATAAGATTAAGACTATGGGAGTCCATTTCAAAAGGAACTGGATAAGCCTGGTATGTGCGGCTTATTGTCACACATGTTGAAATACTGTCAGAAGACTCAATTTCAACATCATGATTATATACCAGTCTTGATCATTGTTTTGTCAATAGCAATTAGCTGGACAGATCAGCCAGTTCTCCAACTGGTCACATCACTTCTGGTGATACCACTGCCAATCTGGTGTGGGGCGGCCTCAAGTGTGTCACTCCCTCCACACCCCCAGAATCGGATACTCTTAGGTTGTGCTGAAGGTCCTGCAACATGATCAACCAATAGAAGACCTGCATTCTGTGGCAGTCCAATCACAAGTGAGCAGAGGGACAAAGTTGAAGGCATTCTGCCTGGTCTGGAGTAATTTTAACCAATGGGAGTGTCAGATGTGCCCCTTGTTACGCAGGTGGCTAATCATTGAGGCAGGACAGATGCAAGGCTAAGCAGTGCAAAAAAAGCTGAATTTTGTGCAAGAGATTAGAGGCAGTTCATTACATTGATCACGTTAAAATATCAAACAGAGATGTGCTCAGCCACTGAAGGAGGAATACAGAACGGACTGTGTACAAGCAGTGTGGAGAGTCACTTGACATTAGCTATTCATAAAGCTCCAACCTCAAAAGAAAGCTACCCAATGCATCCATCTACTCCGCTTACTCAAAGCTTGGTTTCTTTTCTGTATTCAGAATGTTTATAGGTTGCAGTCTCATATCAACCGCACTACACGAATTACAAGGTTACAAAACAATTGCATTAAAAACACGCTTGCTGTTCTCTCTTCCCCCCCCTCCATGACCATATAAAACGGTTATTGTGTGGTGGGGGCAGGTGTTGACTCTGCTACCCCAGTGGATTGTCACTGCACACCACTGGGTTTTGCTACGAGTTTAATAACACACCCAAGCTTGTTAACTAGATCCTGGGGATAATCAAGCTCTGATCAAAAGCTGGAATAGGTGAAATTCCTGTGCAATGGGAGGAGGGAGTTCATTAGACCCACCTTCTTGGGGGATGGGATTTGGGGGTACAGGGCAGGATGATACCGTCACCTCCCTCTGGCGAGAGGAGTAGGGGGTGAAGAGCACCGTCAGGACATGCAAGTTATTCTAGAACACAAGGAGGGAGAGTGGAGACATTGGCACAGTAGAAAACACACATCCAGCAACACAAATGGATTGACACACACTAGCCCTGCTGCACCCAGTCCTGGCTTTCAGAACTCCACCTTGTTCAGGTATTTTATTGAAAAGGTCAAGCAGACCCCTGGTAAACCTGCTCTGAACCCAAGGACTGGATGCAGCGTCCAGCCATTCACGAGTTGGGCAGGCTCTTACCAAGGTCTTGACATGGCAGGCCGTGTAAGACACTGTGAAGACGGTCTTTCCATCCTTCTCCTCTAGAGTGTAGCCACAAGCACTTGGTGCAGACTGCACCCCAACCAGATTATTGGAGTCATCTACAAAAAGATCAAAACAAAGCCTGGGTTAGGGCCATCCATCACCCATTGCCACGGTTCTGAATATAATCATAGCATCAGTAACAAAGCCTCGATCTACAGCCACTGCATGCAGCACAGACTGCCTCCGTGCAGCCCCAGATACAGACACTCAATAGCTTGTGCCAAAGTTCCTGAACAAGTTTATTGGACCAGCTGTTCTCTACAGGTGTAAAAATGTTAGTGTGAAACACAGCAAGCTTCCATACACCCCCCCAGATACAGACAGTCAATAGGTTTAAAAAAAAATCAGCATTACAATAAACCAAGACAAAAGCATGAAGACTCTCAGCAGCTTAAGATAGAAAGAGTCTCAATTTGAAAGTGCTCAAATGACAATCATGGCTTTGACAGTCAAAAGCCAGTCCCAGACTCACCCTTGACTTTGACCAGGTCGAGGGGACCGGCAGGCAGCAGCACCGTCATGCACCCCTCACTGCAGGAGACAGAGACACCAGCAGGGTGGGGAGGGAGAGAGGGATAAGGGAGGATCTCACGCTTAGCCAAGACACGGCACTTCATATGCCTCAAGCGAGTCACCTCGTTTACATCAGAGAAGGAAACGGACAGCGAGTAATGGACATGGCCGTCAATGTTCTACAAAGAGAAATAAGGGTTACACACACAATAAGTCCCCACAAAAATGCATGGTTTACCATTGCCAAGAACTAGGCTCAGTGAAAGCATGGCATGATCAGCCATTACCACGCTTTAGCATGCTTTCACTGGGAAACTGAAGGGTTAGTTGTACCCTGCTCTGGTTTTTGTATACCGTTTCTAATGCTTCACACATGCTTTCACTGTACTGTCACACTGCTGTGCTGTTACTGTGGGCAAGACAAATATGCAGGAATTGCACAGGTGTGCCAAGTTCAACTACATTGTAAATGACAGCTCCAATAGTAATTGACTAGGTCTGAAGGGGTCCCTGCTTGCTCACACACAGCCTCACCTGTTTCAGCACATCACAAGCATCGTAAGGAGCCATAAAGTAGTTCTTCCCAATCCCCTGGACAAGCCCATAGCCACAGCTGCCATTGGCCTTCACAGCAACCAGGCTGTTCTTCCCATCTACAAGGACAGGAGGAGGTGGGTATAGCTACAGCACTCATGCCATTGGGAGGGTAACTTGCCAATGGATCTACTGTGATTTATGCAAGTACAATTAAGGATCCAATACTTGTCTCACTAGGAGTTGAATAAGACACCCCTGAGCTGGATACCTACACTGTGGCGAATGAAGCTCATAGTAACTACTATGCAATAGGAGTCTTGCTGCACTCCCTGCAACATGATCACTGACCCCCATCCACCCCCTTTAGGAGGAGTGCTGACCATCTCTAAAATCCATTCCAACTCTATAAGCTTTGACACCAGGGCTGGAAACAACACTCCCATCGCATAGCAGTTTCAGCTATTCCTGGTGTCACTAGGAGTTTAAGACAAGTGAACTTGTTCCCTATACACAGTGGCTAATCAAGCTCTTGGTAAAGCCTGGAATGGGTACACTGCTATGGCAGTAACACTGCTATTGCATTCATGATTAAGAGCAAGAGGCTTTACAAACCAGCCCCTCCCACTGCAGACTCACCCAGGATGAAGACCTGGTCTAGTGGCCCCTCTGGAAGATCTGTACTCATGCTGGAGGGGCCACAGACAGCAGGGGGTTCGAATGGGAGACACCCCTGCTCTATGGAGCCTGGCCGTCCCTCCGCGTCCTTGTACGTCACATGGAAGACCAGGGTATTGTTCTGGGAGGAAGACAGGTTAGAATAGCGCCTTGAGCTTGCTTTAGACTGTTACAGTAGCATCAGGGGAGAAGCTTTTCTTGCCCAAATATTAAATCAATAAATTTACATTGTTGCAGGAACATTGGACTGGACTAGGACAGACATCAATCATGCACCAGATTTGCCAAAGACTAGCTTAAGCTACAATTGCAGACTTTACCACTGCGAAAGCACAAAAAGGTTAGTTTAACTGTCCGAGTTCACAATTGCTGTAGTAAATTAACATTTCATTGTCCTTCTTTGGAGGACATGCTTCACTTGAGTATTTAACTCATCTACCCGTTTTAATTTTACATTGATACTGTAACCGTTAGCCATAACCACCTAAAAGTACCAAATACAGCTTGTGTTCAAATACATGTTGGTACTTAATGGGTTAAGGGCAATTCTGTGAATTAGTGAAGCATCTTTCATCAAATCCTGTGCAATTGCCTTCTTTTATGAATGGCCCCAGCTATAGGGGCTGCAGGGCTGAGTGCTGTTCAGTGGCTGCTCCTATAAAACACCTGAAGTGAATTCCCTCCCTTGGAGTTCAAGGGTGTTGCAGAAAACAGCTTGAAACATTGGAGTCAATATCCCAGTCAAGGGAAAAATGTATCCTTGTTACGCTTCAGCAAGGGGTTTTATGCCAATAGCCGCTGGTCCTCGGTTGAGATTATTGAAGGACAGTCAGTGCACGCTTTGACCTTGTACCTGTGTTTGAAGAGGACAGCCTTCATCCTTGGCATAGTAAGAGATTGTGAGCACATTCATCCCATCTCCCTTCATCAGGTAGAAAGCACAGTCATCTGGGGCGTCTTTGATCAGCATCTCCAAACCAGACCGGTCTGAGAACACACACAACATGAGAAGCAAAAATCAAGCTTCATGCAAATGTGAAATACTAGAAGTCACTGTGTATTAAAAGGAGTCAAGATATGATATTGCAATAGGTGGATATAGTTTGTATCGAGATACAAGACCACAGCATAGCTCACTAGTCTAAACTACAGCTCCCAGCATCACTCACCATTGCTGCAGGTGCATAGGCATGATGGGAGCTGTAGTTCTAGCCAGGGCCAGACAATCATGGTGTCTACGCAATGTAAAGAGAGAGGTCTGAATAGTTGGACACAAGCTATGAGGGGTGTCATAGCTGCTTGGGATAGTGGTATGATCCAGTCTCAATGTAACAATAGCCATCAAATGAACATTTGATTAGGCATCTACAAGTAGCCCATCACATTGATACAGATCGTACCACACCTTCATATCGATACGGTCGTGACATTAGTGTCTTGTTGCAGCCCTTGTGTTCAGATTCAGGAACACCACTAGACATATAGAATAGCATTTGATAATCAGGGTCTAACCTGTGATTGTGACCTCCTCTAGGGGTCCCTCTGGCAGTTCAAAGGTCACAGTGGTGACCCCACAGGCTGCGCTGGGGAGAGATTTGGGGGTGCTCTGTGGACACCTCATCACCAGCCCTGCACCCCCTGTCCTTGCGAAGAACACGGCGAGCACAAAGGAGGAGATACCGTTGATTTCCTAAAAGGAACAAGACAGTAACACCAGGGGTGGCCAATACTGCTATCAAAGAAGTCTGGAATGGTGAGGTATTAACCCAGCGAGTACAACATTTCTGAGAACAAACACAAGCTGTATTTATGCAATCTGATACACTAAAGACAGACTACTTTTGCAGCTAGTTAGAATTAGAGGTATTACCAAGTTAAATCCACAAGACACTTCATGGGTTAACCAGAAAGCATTCATTGCTCAATGCGGTCCCTCCGTTCCCACAATTGAGAAATCGGTCTGACCAATACAGAACCAGTCCATTTGATGTACTCTACCTGCTATTTCTACCATGCTACCCAACACTGTAGCCAATTATTAAAAGAGCATTTATTTATTCATTAAATTATTTCTAGTGATTGAGGAGCATCCTGTTGGATCCAGAGTCTCTGAATTCTCCAAACCCACAGTAAAAAGGAGTTGAAGCAACTTGCCTGTATCTTCACGTTGCAGCCCTTGAATGACGTCGTGAACAAGCTGTAGCCCCCACTAAACGTCACGCTGTACTTGCAAAACCCGGCCAGGCTCGCCACTGGAAGGAGGCGATTCTTCACTAAATGAAATATAGTAACATCGTGCGAGGTCATCCATCACGGGGTGTGGTACACATTAAAACGTGGTACACTGTGTGCTGCGCTTGCCATGCACAAATGATTTTAGCTCAATTACGACCATCTGAAAAGGGCCATGTTGTAACTGGTGATGAACAAACTGGGTTATCTAACACTGTAAACCTGTATGATAGTGCCTTGTTTGTAGTGATGTGTGCAGTAGTCGATCACAGCGTATCATTTTCTGGCGTTAGACGGGTACGCGCACCACATTCTGACGATGAAACACTTTGTCGCTACACCGGGACCACGTGCCCGAAGTTTAAAGTAAACATGCGATTTATTTCCATCTAGTAGCAGGACGGAGGCGGGTCTATTAAACACAGACCAGATTCAAACAAGACAAGAGGGAATGCTGTCATCTGAAATGTATGTTCCAGGATTTGCCAGGTTTCAATGTTTGCTCGATTCAAGGAAGTACAACAAACATTAAAACAGACGTCAAATATCCAGCTAATATTTTGCTGTTATTTAGAATAAAATTACTTTCTTGGTCAACTAACTACACTGCATTTTAATTGTAAGACCCACACGCACCATTTAGTTCTGTATTCCAGTCATACATAAACCAGTATATATGAATAAAGCGTTGTATGGAGTCGCCGAGGCCCCTCCTCGCCCTCACCTCGCACACGGAGCGCCTTCACGCCAGTGCCGGGTAGCTTGAGTGTCATTCTATCCTCGTAGCAGATTAATCCGGGATCCTCCGGTTTAAGAGCCGGGCCGGTGGAGGCTGTCTCGCCGCCGTCATCGTCCTCGCTTGGGACGTTAGTGTGGAAGGAGTCTAGCGGGAGGAACGAGAGGAAGCAAAGTTAACCGGTAGAGAATCACTGCAGAAGGACGCCCCGTGTCTATCTGTTTGTAACGAAGGCACTGTGCAGTGCAGGTGGAACTGAGCACATTTAAAAACAAACTCACAGAGAAAAACAAACAAAAAAAGTAAGCCTCCTTTCTGACGCCTCACCGAGGTTGGGAGTCGCATTCCCAGGCTGCAGCAGCGGGGTCTCCCCGGTCCAAGACAAGGCGGCCCTGCCGAATCCAAGCAGCAAGCACGCCACAAGTAAGCAAGGCGGCAGCATCATCATCCTCTGCCCGCTCCGACACATTGGTGTTGTTTTCCCGCAGCCACTTGTCGCTCCAGTCCCTGCAGTCAGGCTGTATCCTCGCTTACTGCGCTCTGGGGGTTTATAAGAGGTGTCGAGACCGCGCGAGGGCTTCATTGACGCTCCAATCGGGTTCCACGCGCCATCATTCTCACGCGGGTTTTTTTTTTTTGGAAAGGTAAACTCGCACACCGAGACTTTTTAAAACCCAACTTTAACGTGAAGCTGCCCAGTTGTTAATATTTTCACAGCCTTTGCTTTAACTAGTGTGACGCCTACATCCTTTGTGGTAATCGATGCAATATCCCATATGCGCGTGTAGTAAACGAGGATGAGAGGGCAAGCGTGCTTCACTCACCCTTCAAACCAGCTGTGAAGCGCACACATTATTTAGAGGATTTAGAACCGGGTTGGAACAAAGACCAGGAGTGGAATCGCCCTCCGGGGCCATGATTGGACACACCTGTGTTATGCCACTGCCATAACTTGTGTAATAAAGTACGAGTCCCTTTCCCTTTGAAATGAATGTTTTGCTATTCTTCCCCATTGTTTTAACACTTAGAAGAATGAAAAGAAAATGATGAACACAGCTGATGAAGTTTAATTTGCAACATGTTCTATGCAATTAAAATAGTCCCTTTGTCTGTGTTACGTTTATAGACGATGCCAGTTGTAGAGCAACTTGCAGAACAGAAATACAGGTGGAGTCGCCCGGCCGACAAATCAAACCACACACACACGTGATGCTAACAGTGCCGCTGGGGATGCTTATCATATGATATGTATCATTTCAAATGGCATTTTACATAGTGCGCGCGCACTATGTGCTTAATTAAACATCTGAGCTAGTCGTCTGTATCAAACTGCCAAGAAATGGGAGGCTTGTTTCCTCCCTTATCGTTCACAAACGCAATTAAAAACGTGTGGACTGAGATCCCATCCTGGGTGGCTACAAACTAGGTTTAGCAAAGTGTAATCCAGTCCATATCATTTTTGGAGGCAATTCCATTTTAGCTTCCACTAGCGAAGACCCCGGATGTTATCTTGGACCTCACGCTTTCTTATGATTTCTGTATCAGAACAGCGTCTTATCATTTGAGAAATGTTTCCAGATGAAAACGTGTTCTGGGTATGAGGGATGCAGAGACGGTGACACAGGCATTAATAACCTCTCGTCTTGAATATTGCGATTCTTTGCTTGTTGGTAAACCTGTCACTAAACCTAGAAGGATTCAGCTTGTCCAGAACTCCGCTCCAGTTACCATTATGCAGGTTGAAACATTGGATTGTTAAATCGAAAATGAAAACACACTTTTGTGAATGTGCTTTTATGTAATTGGTTGTAACTGGAATGTATTATAAGAACATAAGAAAGTTTACAAACAAGAGGAGGCCATTCAGCCCATCTTGCTCCTTTGGTTGTTAGTAGCTTATTGATCCCAGAATCTCATCAAGCAGCTTCTTGAAGGATCTCAGGGTGTCAGCTTCAACAACATTACTGGGGAGTTGGTTCCAAATCCTCACAATTGTCTGTGTAAAAAAAGTGCCTCCTGTTTTCTGTTCTGAATGCCCCTTTATCTAATCTCTATTTGTGACCCCTGGTCCTTGTTTCTTTTTTCAGGTCAAAAAAGTCCCTGGGTCGACATTGTCTATACCTTTTAGGATTTTGAATGTCTGAATCAGATCGCCGCGTAGTCTTCTTTGTTCAAGACTGAATAGATTCAATTCTTTTGAGCCTGTCTGCATATGACATGCCTTTTAAACCCGGGATAATTCTGGTTGCTCCTCTTTGCACTCTTTCTAGAGCAACAATATGCTTTTTGTAACAAGGTGACCAGAACTGAACACAATATTCTAGGTGAGGTCTTACTAATGTATTGTAAAGTTTTAACATTACTTGCCTTGATTTAAATTCAACACTTCTCACAATATATCCGAGCATCTTTGTTGGGGAAGCTATAAAAAAGGCCACATTGTCTAGATGAAGACATTTCTGAGTCAACATAAACTCCTAGGTCTTTTTCATAGTTCCCTTCTTCAATTTCCATATTTCCCATATGATATTTATAATGCACATTTTTATGGCCTGCATGCAATACTTTACACTTTTCTCTTAAATATATATTATATATATATATATATATATATATATATATATATATATATATATATATATACACAGACATGCTCAAATTTGTTGGTACCCCTCCACAAAAAACGAAGAATGCACAATTTTCTCTGAAATAACTTGAAACTGACAAAAGTAATTGGCATCCACCATTGTTTATTCCATATTTAATAGAAATCAGACTTTGCTTTTGATTTTTTATTCAACATAATATTGTAAATAATAAAACAAATGAAAATGGCATGGACAAAAATGATGGGACCGCTAACCTAATATTTTGTTGCACAACCTTTAGAGGCGATCACTGCAATCAAACGTTTTCTGTAGCTCTCAATGAGACTTCTGCACCTGTTAGCAGGTAGTTTGGCCCACTCTTCCTGAGCAATCTGCTCCAGCTATCTCAGGTTTGATGGGTGCCTTCTCCAGACTGCAAGTTTCAGCTCTTTCCATAGATGTTCGATAGGATTCAGATCAGGACTCATAGAAGGCCACTTCAGAATAGTCCAATGTTTTGTTCTTATCCATTCTTGGGTGCTTTTAGCTGTGTGTTTTGGGTCATTATCCTGTTGGAGGACCCATGACCTGCGACTGAGAGACAGCTTTCTGACACTGGGCAGTACGTTTCGCTCCAGAATGCCTCGATAGTCTTGAGATTTCATTGTGCCCTGCACAGATTCAAGGCACCCTGTGCCAGGCGCAGCAAAGCAGCCCCAAAACATAACCGAGCCTCCTCCATGTTTCACTGTAGGTATGGTGTTCTTTTCTTTGAAAGCTTCATTTTTTCGTCTGTGAACATAGAGCTGATGTGACTTGCCAAAAAGCTCCAGTTTTGACTCATCTGTCCAAAGGACATTCTCCCAGAAGGATTGTAGCTTGTCAATATGCATTTTAGCAAATTCCAGTCTGGCTTTTTTATGTCTTCTTCCATGGAGCCCACTTTTGCTCACAAAGCGACGGATGGTGCGATCAGAAACTGACGTACCTTCACCTTGGAGTTCAGCTTGTATCTCTTTGGCAGTTATCCTTGGTTCTTTTTCTACCATTCGCACTATCCTTCTGTTCAATCTGGGGTCGATTTTCCTCTTGCGGCCGCGCCCAGGGAGGTTGGCTACAGTTCCATGGACCTTAAACTTCTTAATAATATTTGCAGCTGTTGTCACAGGAACATCAAGCTGCTTGGAGATGGTCTTGTAGCCTTTACCTTTACCATGCTTGTCTATTATTTTCTTTCTGATCTCCTCAGACAACTCTCTCCTTTGCTTTCTCTGGTCCATGTTCAGTGCGGTGCACACAATGATACCAAACAGCACAGTGACTACTTTTCTCCCTTTAAATAGGCTGAATGACTGATTACAAGATTGGAGACATGTGTGATACTAATTAAAGAAACTAATAAGTTTGAAATATCACTATAACCCAATTATTTATTATCTTTTCTAAGGGGTACCAACAAATGTGTCCAGGCCATTTTAGAATCTCTTTGTAGAATAAGCAATAATTCATCTCTTTTCACAGCTTCTTTGCTTTATTCTATGACATACCAAAGGCATGCAAGTATACATGATAAAATAGCTTTTAATTTCTTCACTTTTCAGGAGGAATGAAGCATTATTTCAGATGAAGACATTTCTGAGTCAACATAAACTCCTACGTCTTTTTCATAGTTCCCTTCTTCAATTTCCATATCTCCCACATTTTTATTGCCTGCATGCAATACTTTACACTTTTCTCTTAAATATATATATATATATATATATATATATATAGATAGATATGAGAGCAATATTATATATATATGAGAGCTATTTTGTTTTGTGTTTAACTTTGGACAGCGCTGTGGGATGCCACGGCGTGAAGGGAGGGCACTTTATATTGCATTGTATTTTCATCCCTGGTGTGTGTGAGTGTGTAGTGGTGGGACGTTGCTTTTTATAGATAATCTGATGAACTGGACTGCTCCTCTGTCCACCAGCAGGGGGCACTCACTTTACATTACCAGCATTTAACTATTCTCTGTTTACAGATGCCCTTCTGGGACTACCAGAGCCCAGCACAGTGTCCAGGAGTACTGTAATCTACAAGCACGACCAGAGCCCAGCACGGTGTCCAGGAGTATTGTAATCTCCATGCATGACTAGGTCAACCTGCACTGCTGTTTATGCCTTTAAAAGCAAGTCCTGGCCATTTCACAGACACACCATCCAGTTAAACATTACATCAAACCCTGGAGGTTCACACACTTACTCACTCTCTGCCTCTCTCGCTTTACTTCCTGCTGTCGGTCTTCAAATGCGCAAATCAAAATATTTTTGTTCTGCAGTTTATTTTGTAGACACCTTTATTGAAGGAGACTTGCAGGTGTTACAATGCAAGCTTCATATTTAAATAGTGTAGTTTACAGTTAGTGCAATAATACTACAGTGTGAACTAGGATGCAGTTATATCAATGACATTAGTAATGGAATAGAGCATTAGCAGAGGATCCAGTAACATGGTGCTGAGGTCAGGTAAGTCCAGTGCATAATAAGAGGGGTAGCTCAACAAGGGCAGTCTGAACAGGTGGGTCTGAGAAGCAGCAGAAGGCAGTGAGAACAGTAAGCAAGAACAAGCATCTTAAATTGAATCCTAGCAGAGACAGAGAGGAGGAAGGCTGAGAGAACAGAAGACAAGCAGAGTTTTGAGCTGAAGAGGAGAGAGAGAGAGAGAAGTCCAATCTGGAGAGTACAAGAGCTTGGACCAGGAATTGGGTGGAATACAGCAGTAAGAAAAGGACAGATATGGTAGATGCTACATACAAAGAAAGCAATTGTGTCAGGAAAGATGTGTTGAGAGAAGGGTCAAGAGCAACACCTAGATTTTCAGAGAGAGAGAGAGAGAGAGAGAGAGAGAGAGAGAGAGAGAGAGAGAGAGAGAGAGAGAGAGAGAGAGAGAGAGAGACACAGATGTCAGAGGGAGAGGAAGCAAAGGTCAGATTTAGAGAGGCCAAGTTTGAAGTGGTGAGACAGAGTTAAAGTTGAGATAGCAGCCCCATACAAGGGTGCCATGCATTCAAAAGGTTACATTTGTTCACATGCATTTGTCATCCTTTGTGAAGCCCTATAAATTGTAGGCTTAATTCTATTTGCCCCCAGTTTGGCAGATCCAGACTGTTTTGCAGGTGTTGAGGTGGAGAGAGTGTTACAATGAAGACACAGCACAGAAGAGATGGGTTTCTTCTTTTTATTTGAAATGGTTACTGTAGTCTTAGGGCTGAGTTTCCTGCCTGGGCTCTGAGCTCCTTCACTAGGCTCCCTCCAGCATCACCCTCCCTGGGCAGGGATTACCAGCACAGCGCAGTCTCATATTGGGGTCGACCGAGATGGGAGTGTCTGAAGGAGGAGTTACAAGAGGCACAGTGCTGGGGTCAGAATACAGCATGCTGGGACAATCAGAAGCAACACAATGTACCAGAGTGAAGTACAAGCCAATAGAACTGCTGTTCAATAGTGTGACGCACTAGATAGCAAGTACAAAATCACTACAATAAAACCCATGCAGTTCAAAAAAGCATCAGCAGCACAGCTCAAATAGAACACATGTATCTGAAATATTAGAACTATGGATAACGTTAATGCATGTGTACTTCCACAATTACCAGCTTATGCAAAACACACAAGACAGTGTTCCCCCTTAATTCTCACACACGTGTGAACCCAATCAACAGAATCATGAGTCAACGCTGGTCCTTTTCTAGAACAATTTGATCCATTGTGCAACTCACCTCTCCCATCAAAGCAACCCTCATTGCAGCGGCGCTGGTCTGGAGAACAGACTTCAGTGGAGCACATGAAGGAGATCTGAGATACACGGGAGGAGAGACTTGGTCAAAACATATGGCACTGAATTTCACAGGGATGGAAAGACCTCCCATTGCCAGCAGCATCACCCATTCCAGGTTTTACTACAAGCTTGATCAGCCAGAGTGTAGAGGAAACAAGCTCAGGTGTACGATTAAACCAATAGCAAAACCAGGAATGGACCCAACTGCTCTGGAGGATTTCCATCCGTGTCTTCAACTACAACAGAGATCGAAAATGCAGAAGACAGAAAGACCGAGAGTCTAAATGCTGGTCATGGAATTTCCACTGAAGACACTGGCAGTTGAGCGTTGTTACTGATGCAATACAGACCCGTGCAGAGCCAGGTCAGTCTGCAGCACCCCATTAATACCCCACCCACCTCCTCGTCCAGGGCTAGCCCACTGCTCAGGAACTGGAATGTTCGGAGACTGAAGCGTCGTCTGAATTTGGAGTGGGGGGGCTGGCCGTCCACGTGCAGAGACACAGAGCTGCCGTAATCCAGGACATTTGGACAACTGAGGGACAGACACCCAATCAGAAGCGGTATAGAGTTAAAAAAGGCTTATGGCAGTCTGACAGGACCTCAGAACATGCGTGTGATGGTCAGACTCACCCCTGGTACAGCAGCACCCACACAGCACTGGAGGAGCGTGGGTAAGCAATGCAGTAGTGCACCAGCAGAACCAGGCTGGGGTCAGTGGGGTTGATCAGACGCAGCTCAAGGTAAACTCTGCTCCCCAGGAGGAGACTCACGGGCAGGCTGGTGGAGGGGTAGAACTGGGAGAAGGTCCCATCTGAGGAGAGAGAGAGACTTTCAGCATCCTATCAAGTGAGACATGGGGGTAGAAGCGGCTGGATCTCAGTTCTGGAGGACAGATTTATTACATGCATTGAAATGGAGCGTTTGATAACTTTGTATTTGGTTTATAATAACTGAAGAGATGGATAGATACACCTCCAGGTGGCATGTCTCACCTTTAGCAATCTGTAACTGCACCTGAAACACCCCCAGGTGAGGGGCAGGGCGGAGGTCTGTGGGGGTCTTCACCAGGAACCCAGTGCTGGCCACGTTCCCTTTAGAATAACGACATTCCACAAGGAGACTAGGGGTAGAAAGAGTGGAGCACTGAATACAGTATAGGAGAAGGACTGTGTGATCCACACCATTACTAGAGGCTCCATCTAAAAGCAATGGATACCTGCAATAAGGGCAGAGCTCTGGCTATATACTTGCCTAAAGGGACGGTCGCTGGTTACGAGCCCGTAGGTCCACTGTCTGCGTTGGATCAAGCTCTGCACCTCAGCCAGGTAGACTCTAGTCTCCCCCACAACCTGCACACAGAGGGTTACAATCCAGTGCATCACGTCACTGGTCCAATTAAATGTACGTGGCCAAAACTAATTACAGCCATTTGATATGTCATGCATCAAAAAGGTCAATTCTGAAATGCTCCATTCAAACTTCTGAACAGGAACTCACAAAGGTGCGGGTCCCACAGCCAGTGACTGGGAATTTGAAGATGGCATAGTCTGGAGTGCAGAGAACTGGGAGGCAGGACTGGTCCCCAGCGAGGGCCAGACTGGCAGGGTTGACCTCAGGATTGAAAGACTTGCGGTAAACAGCAAACACAAACTGCTCGTCTGCCGTGCACACTGAGGAGAGAGAGAGAGAGAATCCAAAACAGGCTTTTAAAACAGCCAAGAATGACCATGAACCCACTAGCAGCCCAGGCTTACTGCATTCATTGGAAAGGACAGAGGTGCACGACACCAATGGATGCAAGAGGAAATCAGTCTATTGGAGGAGAGGAATGGGGTGCTTACTCTCTAGAGGGTAGAAGCAGCGGCGGGTTTTGGGGTTCATGCAGCAGCCTCTAGCCCGGCACAGCGCTGGAGAGAGCTTAGAGGGGCCACAGGGAAGCTGCTGCTCAGCTGGGATCAGACAGCCTGCAGGAAATGAGACAGGGAAGCAGATTTACCATTCAGAGTGAAGAGACAGCGGCTTGGGTTTGTATGGATTGCTGCTTGGAAGAGTAAAGGCTGCTACACACCAGGCGCAACTGCAGGGATTAATAAAACCTATACTTGAGATGCATCACACCACAGGCAACACAAAATAGAACAGCTTCCATGCATGCGGTCCAGCAGGGTGAAGCAATCTCCAGAATGACAGAGGAAACACCCAGAGCTTTGGGACAAGGACCGTAATAAGATTAAGACTATGGGAGTCCATTTCAAAAGGAACTGGATAAGCCTGGTATGTGCGGCTTATTGTCACACATGTTGAAATACTGTCAGAAGACTCAATTTCAACATCATGATTATATACCAGTCTTGATCATTGTTTTGTCAATAGCAATTAGCTGGACAGATCAGCCAGTTCTCCAACTGGTCACATCACTTCTGGTGATACCACTGCCAATCTGGTGTGGGGCGGCCTCAAGTGTGTCACTCCCTCCACACCCCCAGAATCGGATACTCTTAGGTTGTGCTGAAGGTCCTGCAACATGATCAACCAATAGAAGACCTGCATTCTGTGGCAGTCCAATCACAAGTGAGCAGAGGGACAAAGTTGAAGGCATTCTGCCTGGTCTGGAGTAATTTTAACCAATGGGAGTGTCAGATGTGCCCCTTGTTACGCAGGTGGCTAATCATTGAGGCAGGACAGATGCAAGGCTAAGCAGTGCAAAAAAAGCTGAATTTTGTGCAAGAGATTAGAGGCAGTTCATTACATTGATCACGTTAAAATATCAAACAGAGATGTGCTCAGCCACTGAAGGAGGAATACAGAACGGACTGTGTACAAGCAGTGTGGAGAGTCACTTGACATTAGCTATTCATAAAGCTCCAACCTCAAAAGAAAGCTACCCAATGCATCCATCTACTCCGCTTACTCAAAGCTTGGTTTCTTTTCTGTATTCAGAATGTTTATAGGTTGCAGTCTCATATCAACCGCACTACACGAATTACAAGGTTACAAAACAATTGCATTAAAAACACGCTTGCTGTTCTCTCTTCCCCCCCCTCCATGACCATATAAAACGGTTATTGTGTGGTGGGGGCAGGTGTTGACTCTGCTACCCCAGTGGATTGTCACTGCACACCACTGGGTTTTGCTACGAGTTTAATAACACACCCAAGCTTGTTAACTAGATCCTGGGGATAATCAAGCTCTGATCAAAAGCTGGAATAGGTGAAATTCCTGTGCAATGGGAGGAGGGAGTTCATTAGACCCACCTTCTTGGGGGATGGGATTTGGGGGTACAGGGCAGGATGATACCGTCACCTCCCTCTGGCGAGAGGAGTAGGGGGTGAAGAGCACCGTCAGGACATGCAAGTTATTCTAGAACACAAGGAGGGAGAGTGGAGACATTGGCACAGTAGAAAACACACATCCAGCAACACAAATGGATTGACACACACTAGCCCTGCTGCACCCAGTCCTGGCTTTCAGAACTCCACCTTGTTCAGGTATTTTATTGAAAAGGTCAAGCAGACCCCTGGTAAACCTGCTCTGAACCCAAGGACTGGATGCAGCGTCCAGCCATTCACGAGTTGGGCAGGCTCTTACCAAGGTCTTGACATGGCAGGCCGTGTAAGACACTGTGAAGACGGTCTTTCCATCCTTCTCCTCTAGAGTGTAGCCACAAGCACTTGGTGCAGACTGCACCCCAACCAGATTATTGGAGTCATCTACAAAAAGATCAAAACAAAGCCTGGGTTAGGGCCATCCATCACCCATTGCCACGGTTCTGAATATAATCATAGCATCAGTAACAAAGCCTCGATCTACAGCCACTGCATGCAGCACAGACTGCCTCCGTGCAGCCCCAGATACAGACACTCAATAGCTTGTGCCAAAGTTCCTGAACAAGTTTATTGGACCAGCTGTTCTCTACAGGTGTAAAAATGTTAGTGTGAAACACAGCAAGCTTCCATACACCCCCCCAGATACAGACAGTCAATAGGTTTAAAAAAAAATCAGCATTACAATAAACCAAGACAAAAGCATGAAGACTCTCAGCAGCTTAAGATAGAAAGAGTCTCAATTTGAAAGTGCTCAAATGACAATCATGGCTTTGACAGTCAAAAGCCAGTCCCAGACTCACCCTTGACTTTGACCAGGTCGAGGGGACCGGCAGGCAGCAGCACCGTCATGCACCCCTCACTGCAGGAGACAGAGACACCAGCAGGGTGGGGAGGGAGAGAGGGATAAGGGAGGATCTCACGCTTAGCCAAGACACGGCACTTCATATGCCTCAAGCGAGTCACCTCGTTTACATCAGAGAAGGAAACGGACAGCGAGTAATGGACATGGCCGTCAATGTTCTACAAAGAGAAATAAGGGTTACACACACAATAAGTCCCCACAAAAATGCATGGTTTACCATTGCCAAGAACTAGGCTCAGTGAAAGCATGGCATGATCAGCCATTACCACGCTTTAGCATGCTTTCACTGGGAAACTGAAGGGTTAGTTGTACCCTGCTCTGGTTTTTGTATACCGTTTCTAATGCTTCACACATGCTTTCACTGTACTGTCACACTGCTGTGCTGTTACTGTGGGCAAGACAAATATGCAGGAATTGCACAGGTGTGCCAAGTTCAACTACATTGTAAATGACAGCTCCAATAGTAATTGACTAGGTCTGAAGGGGTCCCTGCTTGCTCACTCACAGACAGCCTCACCTGTTTCAGCACATCACAAGCATCGTAAGGAGCCATAAAGTAGTTCTTCCCAATCCCCTGGACAAGCCCATAGCCACAGCTGCCATTGGCCTTCACAGCAACCAGGCTGTTCTTCCCATCTACAAGGACAGGAGGAGGTGGGTATAGCTACAGCACTCATGCCATTGGGAGGGTAACTTGCCAATGGATCTACTGTGATTTATGCAAGTACAATTAAGGATCCAATACTTGTCTCACTAGGAGTTGAAGACACCCCTGAGCTGGATACCTACACTGTGGCGAATAAAGCTCATAGTAACTACTATGCAATAGGAGTCTTGCTGCACTCCCTGCAACATGATCACTGACCCCCATCCACCCCCTTTAGGAGGAGTGCTGACCATCTCTAAAATCCATTCCAACTCTATAAGCTTTGACACCAGGGCTGGAAACAACACTCCCATCGCATAGCAGTTTCAGCTATTCCTGGTGTCACTAGGAGTTTAAGACAAGTGAACTTGTTCCCTATACACAGTGGCTAATCAAGCTCTTGGTAAAGCCTGGAATGGGTACACTGCTATTGCATTCATGATTAAGAGCAAGAGGCTTTACAAACCAGCCCCTCCCACTGCAGACTCACCCAGGATGAAGACCTGGTCTAGTGGCCCCTCTGGAAGATCTGTACTCATGCTGGAGGGGCCACAGACAGCAGGGGGTTCGAATGGGAGACACCCCTGCTCTATGGAGCCTGGCCGTCCCTCCGCGTCCTTGTACGTCACATGGAAGACCAGGGTATTGTTCTGGGAGGAAGACAGGTTAGAATAGCGCCTTGAGCTTGCTTTAGACTGTTACAGTAGCATCAGGGGAGAAGCTTTTCTTGCCCAAATAGTAAATCAATAAATTCACATGGTTGCAGGAACATTGGACTGGACTAGGACAGACATCAATCATGCACCAGATTTGCCAAAGACTAGCTTAAGCTACAATTGCAGACTTTACCACTGCGAAAGCACAAAAAGGTTAGTTTAACTGTCCGAGTTCACAATTGCTGTAGTAAATTAACATTTCATTGTCCTTCTTTGGAGGACATGCTTCACTTGAGTATTTAACTCATCTACCCGTTTTAATTTTACATTGATACTGTAACCGTTAGCCATAACCACCTAAAAGTACCAAATACAGCTTGTGTTCAAATACATGTTGGTACTTAATGGGTTAAGGGCAATTCTGTGAATTAGTGAAGCATCTTTCATCAAATCCTGTGCAATTGCCTTCTTTTATGAATGGCCCCAGCTATAGGGGCTGCAGGGCTGAGTGCTGTTCAGTGGCTGCTCCTATAAAACACCTGAAGTGAATTCCCTCCCTTGGAGTTCAAGGGTGTTGCAGAAAACAGCTTGAAACATTGGAGTCAATATCCCAGTCAAGGGAAAAATGTATCCTTGTTACGCTTCAGCAAGGGGTTTTATGCCAATAGCCGCTGGTCCTCGGTTGAGATTATTGAAGGACAGTCAGTGCACGCTTTGACCTTGTACCTGTGTTTGAAGAGGACAGCCTTCATCCTTGGCATAGTAAGAGATTGTGAGCACATTCATCCCATCTCCCTTCATCAGGTAGAAAGCACAGTCATCTGGGGCGTCTTTGATCAGCATCTCCAAACCAGACCGGTCTGAGAACACACACAACATGAGAAGCAAAAATCAAGCTTCATGCAAATGTGAAATACTAGAAGTCACTGTGTATTAAAAGGAGTCAAGATATGATATTGCAATAGGTGGATATAGTTTGTATCGAGATACAAGACCACAGCATAGCTCACTAGTCTAAACTACAGCTCCCAGCATCACTCACCATTGCTGCAGGTGCATAGGCATGATGGGAGCTGTAGTTCTAGCCAGGGCCAGACAATCATGGTGTCTACGCAATGTAAAGAGAGAGGTCTGAATAGTTGGACACAAGCTATGAGGGGTGTCATAGCTGCTTGGGATAGTGGTATGATCCAGTCTCAATGTAACAATAGCCATCAAATGAACATTTGATTAGGCATCTACAAGTAGCCCATCACATTGATACAGATCGTACCACACCTTCATATCGATACGGTCGTGACATTAGTGTCTTGTTGCAGCCCTTGTGTTCAGATTCAGGAACACCACTAGACATATAGAATAGCATTTGATAATCAGGGTCTAACCTGTGATTGTGACCTCCTCTAGGGGTCCCTCTGGCAGTTCAAAGGTCACAGTGGTGACCCCACAGGCTGCGCTGGGGAGAGATTTGGGGGTGCTCTGTGGACACCTCATCACCAGCCCTGCACCCCCTGTCCTTGCGAAGAACACGGCGAGCACAAAGGAGGAGATACCGTTGATTTCCTAAAAGGAACAAGACAGTAACACCAGGGGTGGCCAATACTGCTATCAAAGAAGTCTGGAATGGTGAGGTATTAACCCAGCGAGTACAACATTTCTGAGAACAAACACAAGCTGTATTTATGCAATCTGATACACTAAAGACAGACTACTTTTGCAGCTAGTTAGAATTAGAGGTATTACCAAGTTAAATCCACAAGACACTTCATGGGTTAACCAGAAAGCATTCATTGCTCAATGCGGTCCCTCCGTTCCCACAATTGAGAAATCGGTCTGACCAATACAGAACCAGTCCATTTGATGTACTCTACCTGCTATTTCTACCATGCTACCCAACACTGTAGCAAATTATTAAAAGAGCATTTATTTATTCATTAAATTATTTCTAGTGATTGAGGAGCATCCTGTTGGATCCAGAGTCTCTGAATTCTCCAAACCCACAGTAAAAAGGAGTTGAAGCAACTTGCCTGTATCTTCACGTTGCAGCCCTTGAATGACGTCGTGAACAAGCTGTAGCCCCCACTAAACGTCACGCTGTACTTGCAAAACCCGGCCAGGCTCGCCACTGGAAGGAGGCGATTCTTCACTAAATGAAATATAGTAACATCGTGCGAGGTCATCCATCACGGGGTGTGGTACACATTAAAACGTGGTACACTGTGTGCTGCGCTTGCCATGCACAAATGATTTTAGCTCAATTACGACCATCTGAAAAGGGCCATGTTGTAACTGGTGATGAACAAACTGGGTTATCTAACACTGTAAACCTGTATGATAGTGCCTTGTTTGTAGTGATGTGTGCAGTAGTCGATCACAGCGTATCATTTTCTGGCGTTAGACGGGTACGCGCACCACATTCTGACGATGAAACACTTTGTCGCTACACCGGGACCACGTGCCCGAAGTTTAAAGTAAACATGCGATTTATTTCCATCTAGTAGCAGGACGGAGGCGGGTCTATTAAACACAGACCAGATTCAAACAAGACAAGAGGGAATGCTGTCATCTGAAATGTATGTTCCAGGATTTGCCAGGTTTCAATGTTTGCTCGATTCAAGGAAGTACAACAAACATTAAAACAGACGTCAAATATCCAGCTAATATTTTGCTGTTATTTAGAATAAAATTACTTTCTTGGTCAACTAACTACACTGCATTTTAATTGTAAGACCCACACGCACCATTTAGTTCTGTATTCCAGTCATACATAAACCAGTATATATGAATAAAGCGTTGTATGGAGTCGCCGAGGCCCCTCCTCGCCCTCACCTCGCACACGGAGCGCCTTCACGCCAGTGCCGGGTAGCTTGAGTGTCATTCTATCCTCGTAGCAGATTAATCCGGGATCCTCCGGTTTAAGAGCCGGGCCGGTGGAGGCTGTCTCGCCGCCGTCATCGTCCTCGCTTGGGACGTTAGTGTGGAAGGAGTCTAGCGGGAGGAACGAGAGGAAGCAAAGTTAACCGGTAGAGAATCACTGCAGAAGGACGCCCCGTGTCTATCTGTTTGTAACGAAGGCACTGTGCAGTGCAGGTGGAACTGAGCACATTTAAAAACAAACTCACAGAGAAAAACAAACAAAAAAAGTAAGCCTCCTTTCTGACGCCTCACCGAGGTTGGGAGTCGCATTTCCAGGCTGCAGCAGCGGGGTCTCCCCGGTCCAAGACAAGGCGGCCCGGCCGAATCCAAGCAGCAAGCACGCCACAAGTAAGCAAGGCGGCAGCATCATCATCCTCTGCCCGCTCCGACACATTGGTGTTGTTTTCCCGCAGCCACTTGTCGCTCCAGTCCCTGCAGTCAGGCTGTATCCTCGCTTACTGCGCTCTGGGGGTTTATAAGAGGTGTCGAGACCGCGCGAGGGCTTCATTGACGCTCCAATCGGGTTCCACGCGCCATCATTCTCACGCGGGTTTTTTTTTTTTGGAAAGGTAAACTCGCACACCGAGATTTTTTAAAACCCAACTTTAACGTGAAGCTGCCCAGTTGTTAATATTTTCACAACCTTTGCTTTAACTGTGACGCCTACATCCTTTGTGGTAATCGATGCAATATCCCATATGCGCGTGTAGTAAACGAGGATGAGAGGGCAAGCGTGCTTCATCCACCCTTCAAACCAGCTGTGAAGCGCACACATTATTTAGAGGATTTAGAACCGGGTTGGAACAAAGACCAGGAGTGGAATAGCCCTCCGGGGCCATGATTGGACACACCTGTGTTATGCCACTGCCATAACTTGTGTAATAAAGTAAGAGTCCCTTTCCCTTTGAAATGAATGTTTTGCTATTCTTCCCCATTGTTTTAACACTTAGAAGAATGAAAAGAAAATGATGAACACAGCTGATGAAGTTTAATTTGCAACATGTTCTATGCAATTAAAATAGTCCCTTTGTCTGTGTTACGTTTATAGACGATGCCAGTTGTAGAGCAACTTGCAGAACAGAAATACAGGTGGAGTCGCCCGGCCGACAAATCAAACCACACACACACGTGATGCTAACAGTGCCGCTGGGGATGCTTATCATATGATATGTATCATTTAAAATGGCATTTTACATAGTGCGCGCGCACTATGTGCTTAATTAAACATCTGATCTAGTTGTCTGTATCAAACTGCCAAGAAATGGGAGGCTTGTTTCCTCCCTTATCGTTCACAAACGCAATTAAAAACGTGTGGACTGCAAGTGTTTCACTGAGATCCCATCCTGGGTGGCTACAAACTAGGTTTAGCAAAGTGTAATCCAGTCCATATCATTTTTGGAGGCAATTCCATTTTAGCTTCCACTAGCGAAGACCCCGGATGTTATCTTGGACCTCACGCTTTCTTATGATTTCTGTATCAGAACAGCGTCTTATCATTTGAGAAATGTTTCCAGATGAAAGCGTGTTCTGGGTATGAGAGATGCAGAGACGTTGACACAGGCATTAATAACCTCTCGTCTTGATTATTGCGATTCTTTGCTTGTTGGTAAACCTGTCACTAAACCTAGAAGGATTCAGCTTGTCCAGAACTCCGCTCCAGTTACCATTATGCAGGTTGAAACATTGGATTCTTTTTTTTTTTTTTTTTTAATTTAGACGTCGCCAATTATTTTACCCCGGTTTTCACCCCAGTTTAGCATGCCCAATTAGTATCTGTATCCCCGGCTCACCGCTCGCAACCCCCCCGCCGACTCGGGAAACGGAGGCTGAAACACGCCGTCATTTTTCGCACTGCAGATCCACAGCAATGCCACCAGACCTATAGTGCCGGAGGACAACACAAATCGGGCGGCTCCGCTGCAGAGCCACAGGCGACCTATCGGCCACAGGGGTCGCTGATGCGCGGTGAGCCGTGGATTCCCCTGCCGACCTAAGCCCTCCCTACCCGGTCAGCGCTCAGCCAATTGTGCGCCGCCCCCTAGGAACTCTCGGTCACGGTCAGCTGTGACATAGCCTGGACTCGAACCTGCGATCTCCAGGCTATAGGGCACATCCTGCGAGGAGCGCCTTTAGTGGATGCGCCACTCGGGAGCCCGTGAAACATTGGATTCTTAAATCGAATATGAAAACACACTTTTGTGAATGTGCTTTTATGTAATTGGTTGTAACTGGAATGTATTATAAGAACATCATTAAGTTTACAAACGAGAGGAGGCCATTCAGCCCATCTTGCTCGTTTGGTTGTTAGTAGCTTATTGATCCCAGAATCTCATCAAGCAGCTTCTTGAAGGATCTCAGGGTGTCAGCTTCAACAACATTACTGGGGAGTTGGTTCCAAATCCTCACAATTGTCTGTGTAAAAAAAGTGCCTCCTGTTTTCTGTTCTGAATGCCCCTTTATCTAATCTCTATTTGTGACCCCTGGTCCTTGTTTCTTTTTTCAGGTCAAAAAAGTCCCTTGGGTCGACATTGTCTGACTCTATACCTTTTAGGATTTTGAATGTTTGAATCAGATCGCCGCGTGGTCTTCTTTGTTCAAGACTGAATAGATTCAATTCTTTGAGCCTGTCTGCATACGACATACCTTTTAAACCCGGGATAATTCTGGTTGCTCTTCTTTGCACTCTTTCTAGAGCAGCAATATGCTTTTTGTAACAAGGTGACCAGAACTGAACACAATATTCTAGGTGAGGTCTTACTAATGTATTGTAAAGTTTTAACATTATTTCCCTTGATTTAAATTCAACACTTCTCACAATATATCCGAGCATCTTTGTTGGGGAAGCTATAAAAAAGGCCACATGTCTAGATGAAGACATTTCTGAGTCAACATAAACTCCTAGGTCTTTTTCATAGTTCCCGTCTTCAATTTCCGTATTTTTATTGCCTGCATGCAATACTTTACACTTTTCTCTATTAAATATATTAAATATATTCTATATATATATATATATATATATATATATATATATATATATATATATATATATATATATATATATATATATATATATATATATATATATATAGAAAACTGGAAGAAAGTGGGCGGCAAAGAAAGCTGTGGAAGATGCAAAGGCTGCACTTCGAATTGGTGATATCATGGGGCAAGTTCAGCATGGAAGAGGGGGTCTTGGTCTCAGTTCAGCTCCTCCTACATGGCACAAGGCAGCCCCAGCTCAAAGGAGGAAGCTGGTAGTCAACGAGGTGCAAAAGCAGGAGGAGAGGATGAGGTGTATAAAGGCCATTTCCCAGGCCAAGCAGGGAGAATGGATGAGATGGGAGAGTGTGGAACAACGCAAGATTGGCTGGCAAGACCTATGGTCAATGGAACAGAGCAGGATCAGTTTCCTCATCAGGTCAACATATGATGTTCTCCCATCACCACAGAACCTAAACCTCTGGGTAGGAGAGGATCCCTCATGTCCTTTGTGTTCATCACCTGCAACATTAAGGCACATTTTGACAGGATGTAAGGTGGCTCTTAGCCAAGGACGGTTTACTTGGCGCCATGACCAGGTGCTGCGATGTTTGGCCTTAGCATTGGAAGACAAGCGTAACATGACCAATAAGTTGTCACCTGTTCCATCAAAACATTACACACAAAAGACAACATTCCTCCGCCCAGGAGAGCAACCACCAAGAAAAGGTGTTAAAACCAACCCTCGGCCAGGACAACTGGAAGCTGCTAGAGACTGGAAAATGCTGGCAGATGTTGGTCAACGGCTTATTTTTCCACCTGAGATTGCCACCACTAACCTTCGACCAGATATTGTCTTGTGGTCTGGATCAGCACGCCTTTTTCACCTGGTAGAGTTATCAGTGCCATGGGAGGATGCTGTAGATGAAGCGTATGAGAGGAAGAGACTGCGGTATGCTCAACTAGCCACTGAAGCGGAACAGCGAGGATGGAGAGTTCGGGTTTACCCAGTGGAAGTGAGTTGTCGAGGATTTGTGGCACACTCTACAACCCGGTTTCTCAGAGACGTCGGATTCAGTGGCCAAGAGTTGCGTCGCACAGTGAAGAACTTATCTGAAGCAGCAGAGAGGAGCAGCAACTGGCTGTGGTTGAGACGGAAAGATTCTGGCTGGGGATCTCAAGCACAATAGAAAGAAAGAAACGCTGATGTACAGGTAAGTAAGCTGGGCTGAGTTGAGTGGGGGACAGAGGGGGGTGATGCTGGGACGCCAGAATCACCGTCGAGCCCTCTTGAGGTGTCGTGGGCTAGTCGACGAAACACTGAGGATGGAAGGTGCCCACTTGAAAACCCCAGAGATGTACCCTACTTAGCTCAATCCAGATGGTTGTCATGCTGATGCGCTGGGGAGGCCGCACTTTGGTTGATCCCGGAGCCAGCATCGCAGCCGTTGTGTGTGCTGATGCGCCAGAGAGGCTAAATAAGCTGATCCCTGGAGCCAGCATTACACTTCAGCCATTAAACACAAAACAAAATAGCTCTCATTTATATATAATATTGCTCTCATATATATCTATCTCTCTCTCTGTGTATATATATATATATATATATATATATATATATATATATATATATATATATATATATATATATATATATAATAGTTAATAGAGAAAAGTGTAAAGTATTGCATGCAGGCAATAAAAATGTGCATTATAAATATCATATGGGAGATATGGAAATTGAAGGGAACTATGAAAAAGACCTAGGAGTTTATGTTGATTCAGAAATGTCTTCATCTAGACAATGTGGCCTTTTTTATAGCTTCCCCAACAAAGATGCTCGGATATATTGTGAGAAGTGTTGAATTTAAATCAAGGGAAGTAATGTTAAAACTTTACAATACATAATATTGTGTTCAGTTCTGGTCACCTTGTTACAAAAAGCATATTGCTGCTCTAGAAAGAGTGCAAAGAAGAGCAACCAGAATTATCCCAGGTTTAAAAGGTATGTCGTATGCAGACAGGCTCAAAGAATTGAATCTATTCAGTCTTGAACAAAGAAGACCACGCGGCGATCTGATTCAAACATTCAAAATCCTAAAAGGTATAGACAATGTCGACCCAGGGACTTTTTTGACCTGAAAAAAGAAACAAGGACCAGGGGTCACAAATAGAGATTAGATAAAGGGGCATTCAGAACAGAAAACAGGAGGCACTTTTTTTACACAGACAATTGTGAGGATTTGGAACCAACTCCCCAGTAATGTTGTTGAAGCTGACACCCTGAGATCCTTCAAGAAGCTGCTTGATGAGATTCTGGGATCAATAAGCTACTAACAACCAAACGAGCAAGATGGGCTGAATGGCCTCCTCTCGTTTGTACACTTTCTTATGTTCTTATAATACATTCCAGTTACAACCAATTACATAAAAGCACATTCACAAAAGTGTGTTTTCATTTTCGATTTAAGAATCCAATGTTTCAACCTGCATAATGGTAACTGGAGCGGAGTTCTGGACAAGCTGAATCCTTCTAGGTTTAGTGACAGGTTTACCAACAAGCAAAGAATCGCAATAATCAAGACGAGAGGTTATTAATGCCTGTGTCAACGTCTCTGCATCCCTCATACCCAGAACACGCTTTCATCTGGAAACATTTCTCAAATGATAAGACGCTGTTCTGATACAGAAATCATAAGAAAGCGTGAGGTCCAAGATAACATCCGGGGTCTTCGCTAGTGGAAGCTAAAATGGAATTGCCTCCAAAAATGATATGGACTGGATTACACTTTGCTAAACCTAGTTTGTAGCCACCCAGGATGGGATCTCAGTGAAACACTTGCAGTCCACACGTTTTTAATTGCGTTTGTGAACGATAAGGGAGGAAACAAGCCTCCCATTTCTTGGCAGTTTGATACAGACGACTAGCTCAGATGTTTAATTAAGCACATAGTGCGCGCGCACTATGTAAAATGCCATTTGAAATGATACATATCATATGATAAGCATCCCCAGCGGCACTGTTAGCATCACGTGTGTGTGTGGTTTGATTTGTCGGCCGGGCGACTCCACCTGTATTTCTGTTCTGCAAGTTGCTCTACAACTGGCATCGTCTATAAACGTAACACAGACAAAGGGACTATTTTAATTGCATAGAACATGTTGCAAATTAAACTTCATCAACTGTGTTCATCATTTTCTTTTCATTCTTCTAACTTAAAACAATGGGGAAGAATAGCAAAACATTCATTTCAAAGGGAAAGGGACTCTTAATTTATTACACAAGTTATGGCAGTGGCATAACACAGGTGTGTCCAATCATGGCCCCGGAGGGCTATTCCACTCCTGGTCTTTGTTGCAACCCGGTTCTAAATCCTCTAAATAATGTGTGCGCTTCACAGCTGGTTTGAAGGGTGAATGAAGCACGCTTGCCCTCTCATCCTCGTTTACTACACGCGCATATGGGATATTGCATCGATTACCACAAAGGATGTAGGCGTCACAGTTAAAGCAAAGGCTGTGAAAATATTAACAACTGGGCAGCTTCACGTTAAAGTTGGGTTTTAAAAAGTCTCGGTGTGCGAGTTTACCTTTCCAAAAAAAAAAAACCCGCGTGAGAATGATGGCGCGTGGAACCCGATTGGAGCGTCAATGAAGCCCTCGCGCGGTCTCGACACCTCTTATAAACCCCCAGAGCGCAGTAAGCGAGGATACAGCCTGACTGCAGGGACTGGAGCGACAAGTGGCTGCGGGAAAACAACACCAATGTGTCGGAGCGGGCAGAGGGTGATGATGCTGCCGCCTTGCTTACTTGTGGTGTGCTTGCTGCTTGGATTCGGCCGGGCCGCCTTGTCTTGGACCGGGGAGACCCCGCTGCTGCAGCCTGGGAATGCGACTCCCAACCTCGGTGAGGCGTCAGAAAGGAGGCTTACTTTTTTGTTTGTTTTTCTCTGTCAGTTTGTTTTTAAATGTGCTCAGTTCCACCTGCACTGCACAGTGCCTTCGTTACAAACAGATAGACACGGGGCGTCCTTCTGCAGTGATTCTCTACCGGTTAACTTTGCTTCCTCTCGTTCCTCCCGCTAGACTCCTTCCACACTAACAGCCCAAGCGAGGACGATGACGGCGGCGAGACAGCCTCCACCGGCCCGGCTCTTAAACCGGAGGATCCCGGATTAATCTGCTACGAGGATAGAATGACACTCAAGCTACCCGGCACTGGCGTGAAGGCGCTCCGTGTGCGAGGTGAGGGCGACTCCATACAACACACATATATATTACTGGTTTATGTATGACTGGAATACAGAACTAAATGGTGCGTGTGGGTCTTACAATTAAAATGCTGTGTAGTTAGTTGACCAAGAAAGTAATTTTATTCTAAATAACAGCAAAATATTAGCTGGATATTTGACGTCTGTTTTAATGTTTGTTGTACTTCCTTGAATCGAGCAAATATTGAAACCTGGCAAATCCTGGAACATGCATTTCAGATTACAGCATTCCCTCTTGTCTTGTTTGAATCTGGTCTGTGTTTAATAGACCCGCCTCCGTCCTGCTACTAGATGGAAATAAATCGCATGTTTACTTTAAACTTCGGGCACGTGGTCCCGGTGTAGCGACAAAGTGTTTCATCGTCAGAATGTGGTGCGCGTACCCGTCTAACGCCAGAAAATGATACGCTGTGATCGACTACTGCACACATCACTACAAACAAGACACTATCATACAGGTTTACAGTGTTAGATAACCCAGTTTGTTCATCACCAGTTACAACATGCCCATTTCAGATGGTCGTAGTTGAGCTAAAATCATTTGTGCGTGGCCGGGCAAGCGCAGCACACAGTGTACCACGTTTTAATGTGTACCACACCCCGTGATGGATGACCTCGCACGATGTTACTATATTTCTTTTAGTGAAGAATCGCCTCCTTCCAGTGGCGAGCCTGGCCGGGTTTTGCAAGTACAGCGTGACGTTTAGTGGGGGCTACAGCTTGTTCACGACGTCATTCAAGGGCTGCAACGTGAAGATACAGGTAAGTTGCTTCAACTCCTTTTTACTGTGGGTTTGGAGAATTCAGAGACTCTGGATCCGACAGGATGCTCCTCAATCACTAGAAATAATTTAATAAATAAATGCTCTTTTAATAATTGGCTACAATGTTGGGTAGCAATAGCAGGTAGAGTACATCAAATGGACTGGTTCTGTATTGGTCAGACCGATTTCTCAATTGTGGGAACGGAGGGACCGCATTGAGTAATGAATGCTTTCTGGTTAACCCATGAAGTGTCTTGTGGTTTTAACTGGCTAATACCTCTTTAATTTTAACTAGCTGCAAAAGTGAAGTTGGTGTAGTGTCAGATTGCATAAATACAGCTTGTGTTTGTTCTCAGAAATGTTGTACTCGCTGGGTTAATACCTCACCATTCCAGACTTCTTTGATAGCAGTATTGGCCACCCCTGGTGTTACTGTCTTGTTCCTTTTAGGAAATCAACGGGATCTCCTCCTTTGTGCTCACCGTGTTCTTCGCAAGGACAGGGGGTGCAGGGCTGGTGATGAGGTGTCCACAGAGCACCCCCAAATCTCTCCCCAGCGCAGCCTGTGGGGTCACCACTGTGACCTTTGAACTGCCAGAGGGACCCCTAGAGGAGGTCACAATCATAGGTGAGACCATGATTGTCAAATGCTGTTCTGCATGTCTAGTGTTCTTCCTGAATCTGAACACAAGGGCTGCAACAAGACACTAATGTCACGACCGTATCGATATGAAGGTGTGGTACGATCTGTATCAATGTGATGGGCTACTTGTAGATGCCTAATGAGATCAAATGATCATTTAGTGGCTATTGTTACATTGAGACTGGGATAGTGGTGTGATCCTAGCAGCTATAACACACCCTTCATAGCTTGTGTCCAACCATCCAGACCTCTCTCTTTACATTGTGTAGACACCATGATTGTCTGGCCCTGGCTAGAACTACAGCTCCCATCATGCTTATGCACCTGCAGCAATGGTGAGTGATGCTGGGAGCTGTAGATTGAGTAGTGAGCTATGCTGTGGTCTTGTATCGCGATACAAACTATATACACCTATTGCAATATCATATCTTGACTCCTTTTAATACACAGTGACTTCTAGTATTTCACATTTGCATGAAGCTTGATATTGCTTCTCATATTGTGTGTGTTCTCAGACCGGTCTGGTTTGGAGATGCTGATCAAAGACGCCCCAGATGAATGTGCTTTCTACCTGATGAAGGGAGACGGGATGAATGTGCTCACAATCTCTTACTATGCCAAGGATGAAGGCTGTCCTCTTCAAACACAGGTACAAGGTCAAAGCGTGCACTGACTGTCCTTCAATAATCTCAACCGAGGACCAGCGGCTATTGGCATAAAACCCCTTGGTGAAGCGTAACAAGGATACATTTTCCCCTTGACTGGGATATTGACTCCAATGTTTCAAGCTGTTTTCTGCAACACCCTTGAACTCCAAGGGAGGGAATTCACTTCAGGTGTTTTATAGGAGCAGCCACTGAACAGCACTCGGCCCTGCAGGCCTTATAGCTGGGGCCATTCAGGAAGGCAATTGCACAAGATTTGAGGTAGAAAGATGCTTCACTAATTCACAGAATTGCCCTTAATCCATTAAGTATCAACATGTAGTTGAAGTATCTGAACACAAGAAGTTGTATTTGTAATTTGGTACCTTTCGGTGTTTATGGCTAACAATTACAGTATCAATGTTAAAATAAAACGGGTAGATGAGTTAAATACTCGATGACAAAGTGAAGCCTGTCCTCCAAATCAGGACTGACTATTAAATGTTACAATTTACTACAGCAATTGTAGAAACTAACAGTTAAACTAACCTCTGTGCTTTCGCAGTGGTAAAGTCTGCAATTGTAGCTTAATCTAGTCTTTGGCAAATCTGGTGCATGATCGATGTCTGTCGCTATTCTAACCTGTCTTCCTCCTAGAACAATACCCTGGTCTTCCATGTGACGTACAAGGACGCAGAGGGACGGCCAGGCTCCATAGAGCAGGGGTGTCTCCCATTCGAACCCCCTGCTGTCTGTGGCCCCTCCAGCATGAGTACAGATCTTCCAGAGGGGCCACTAGACCAGGTCTTCATCCTGGGTGAGTCTGCAGTGGGAGGGGCTGGTTTGTAAAGCCTCTTGCTCTTAATCATGAATGCAATAGTAGTGTACCCATTCCAGGCTTTACCAAGAGCTTGATTAGCCACTGTGTATAGGGAACAAGTTCACATGTCTTAAACTCCTAGTGACACCAGGAATAGCTGAAACTGCTATGCGATGGGAGTGTTATTTCCAGCCCTGGTGTCAAAGTTTATAAGAGTTGGAATGGATTTTAGAGATGGTCAGCACTCCTCCTAAAGGGGGTGGATGGGGGTCAGTGATCATGTTGCAGGGAGTGCAGCAAGACTCCTATTGCATAGTA
Source organism: Acipenser ruthenus (assembly GCF_902713425.1). Taxonomy (NCBI): domain Eukaryota; kingdom Metazoa; phylum Chordata; class Actinopteri; order Acipenseriformes; family Acipenseridae; genus Acipenser; species Acipenser ruthenus. Next base: position 8,777,893 of record NC_081211.1, read on the forward strand.
GTTACTATGAGCTTCATTCGCCACAGTGTAGGTATCCAGCTCAGGGGTGTCTTATTCAACTCCTAGTGAGACTAGTATTGGATCCTTAATTGTACTTGCATAAATCACAGTAGATCCATTGGCAAGTTACCCTCCCAATGGCATGAGTGCTGTAGCTATACCCACCTCCTCCTGTCCTTGTAGATGGGAAGAACAACCTGGTTGCTGTGAAGGCCAATGGCAGCTGTGGCTATGGGCTGGTCCAGGGGATTGGGAAGAACTACTTTATGGCTCCTTACGATGCTTGTGATGTGCTGAAACAGGTGAGGCTGTCTGTGAGTGAGCAAGCAGGGACCCCTTCAGACCTAGTCAATTACTATTGGACCTGTCATTTACAATGTAGTTGAACTTGGCACACCTGTGCAATTCCTGCATATTTGTCTTGCCCACAGTAACAGCACAGCAGTGTGACAGTACAGTGAAAGCATGTGTGAAGCATTAGGAACGGTATACAAAAAAACCAGAGCAGGGTAAAACTAACCCTTCAGTTTCCCAGTGAAAGCATGCTAAAGTGTGGTAATGGATGATCATGCCATGCTTTCACTGAGCCTAGTTCTTGGCAATGGTAAACCATGCATTTTTGTGGGGACGTGTGTGTAACCCTTATTTCTCTTTGTAGAACATTGACGGCCATGTCCATTACTCGCTGTCCGTTTCCTTCTCTGATGTAAACGAGGTGACTCGCTTGAGGCATATGAAGTGCCGTGTCTTGGCTAAGCGTGAGATCCTCCCTCCTCCCTCTCTCCCTCCCCACCCTGCTGGTGTCTCGGTCTCCTGCAGTGAGGGGTGCATGACGGTGCTGCTGCCTGCCGGTCCCCTCGATCTGGTCAAAGTCAAGGGTGAGTCTGGGGCTGGCTTTTGACTGTCAAAGCCATGATTGTCATTTGAGCAGTTGCAAATTGAGACTCGTTCTATCTTGAGCTGCTGAGAGTCTTCATGCTTTTGTCTTGGTTTATTGTAATGCTGATTTTATAAACCTATTGACTATCTGTACCTGGGGGGTGTATGGAAGCTTGCTGTGTAAAAATGTTAGTGTGAAACACATGTAGAGAACAGCTGGTCCAATAAACTTGTTCAGGAACTTTGGCACAAGCTATTGAGTGTCTGTATCTGGGGCTGCATGGAGGCAGTCTGCTGCATGCAGTGGCTGTAGATCGAGGCTTTGTTACTGATGCTATGATTATATTCAGAACCGTGGCAATGGGTGATGGATGGCCCTAACCCAGGCTTTGTTTTGATCTTTTTGTAGATGACTCCAATAATCTGGTTGGGGTGCAGTCTGCACCAAGTGCTTGTGGCTACACTCTAGAGGAGAAGGATGGAAAGACTGTCTTCACAGTGTCTTACACAGCCTGCCATGTCAAGACCTTGGTAAGAGCCTGCCCAACTCGTGAATGGCTGGACTCTGCATCCAGTCCTTGGGTTCAGAGCAGGCTTACCAGGGGTCTGCTTGACCTTTTCAATAAAATACCTGAACAAGGTGGAGTTCTGAAAGCCAGGACTGGGTGCAGCAGGGCTAGTGTGTGTCAATCCATTTGTGTTGCTGGATGTGTTTTCTATTGTGCCAATGTCTCCACTCTCCCTCCTTGTGTTCTAGAATAACTGGTATGTCCTGACGGTGCTCTTCACCCCCTACTCCTCTCGCCAGAGGGAGGTGACGGTATCTTCCTGCCCTGTACCCCCAAATCCCATCCCCCAAGAAGGTGGGTTTAATGAACTCCCTCCTCCCATTGCACAGGAATTTCATCTATTCCAGCTTTTGATCAGAGCTTGATTATCCCCAGGATCTAGTTAACAAGCTTGGGTGTGTTATTAAACTCGTAGCAAAACCCAGTGGTGTGCAGTGACAATCCACTGGGGTATCAGAGTCAACACCTGCCCCCACCACACAGTAACAGTTTTATATGGTCATGGAGGGGGGGGGAAGAGAGAACAGCAAGCGTGTTTTTAATGTAATTGTTTTGTAACCTTGTAATTCGTGTAGTGCAGTTTTGATACAAAAACTGCAACCTATAAACATTCTGAATACAGAAAAGAAACCAAGCTTTGAGTAAGCGGAGTAGATGGATGCATTGGGTAGCTTTCTTTTGCGGCTGGAGCTTTATGAATAGCTAATGTCAAGTGACTCTCCACACTGCTTGTACACAGTCCATTCTGTATTCCTCCTTCAGTGGCTGAGCACATCTCTGTTTGATATTTTAACGTTATCAATGTAATGAACTGCCTCTAATCTCTTGCACAAAATTGAGCTTTTCTTGCACTGCTTAGCCTTGCATATGTCCTGCCTCAATGATTAGCCACCTGCGTAACAAGGGGCACATCTGACACTCCCATTGGTTAAAATTACTTCAGACCTGGCAGAATGCCTTCAACTGTTTGTCCCTCCTCTGCTCACTTGTGCTTGGACTACCACAGAATGCAGGTCTTTTATTGGTTGATCATGTTGCAGGACCTTCAGCACAACCTAAGAGTATCAGATTCTGGGGGTGTGGAGGGAGTGACACACTTGAGGCTGCCCCACACCAGATTGGCAGTGGTATCACCAGAAGTGATGTGACCAGTTGGAGAACTGGCTGATCTGTCCAGCTAATTGCTATTGACAAAACAATGATCAAGACTGGTACATAATCATGATGTTGAAATTGAGTCTTCTCTGACACTATTTCAACATGGGTGACAATAAGTCGCACATACCAGGCTTATCCAGTGCCTTTTGAAATGGACTCCCATAGTCTTAATCTTATTGCGGTCCTTGTCACAAAGCTCTGGGTGTTTCCTCTGTCATTCTGGAGACTGCTTCACCCTGCTGGACCGCGTGCATGGCAGCTGTTCTATTTCGTGTTTCCTGTGGTGTGATACATCTCAAGTATAGGTTTTATTAATCCCTGCAGTTGCGCCTGGTGTGTAGCAGCCTTTACTCTTCCAAGCAGCAATCCATACAAACCCAAGCCGCTGTCTCTTCACGCTGAATGGTAAATCTGCTTCCCTGTCATTTCCTGCAGGCTGTCTGATCCCAGCTGAGCAGCAGCTTCCCTGTGGCCCCTCTAAGCTCTCTCCAGCGCTGTGCAGGGCTAGAGGCTGCTGCATGAACCCCAAAACCCGCCGCTGCTTCTACCCTCTAGAGAGTAAGCACCCCGTTCCTCTCCTCCAATAGACTGATTTCCTCTTGCATCCATTGGTGTCGTGCACCTCTGTCCTTTGCAATGAATGCAGTAAGCCTGGGCTGCTAGTGGGTTCATGGTCATTCTTGGCTGTTTAAAAGCCTGTATTGGATTCAATCTCTCTCTCCTCAGTGTGCACGGCAGACGAGCAGTTTGTGTTTGCTGTTTACCGCAAGTCTTTCAATCCTGAGGTCAACCCTGCCAGTCTGGCGCTCGCTGGGGACCAGTCCTGCCTCCCAGTTCTCTGCACTCCAGACTATGCCATCTTCAAATTCCCAGTCACTGGCTGTGGGACCCGCACCTTTGTGAGTTCCTGTTCAGAAGTTTGAATGGAGCATTTCAGAATTGACCCTTTTGATGCATGACATATCAAATGGCTGTAATTAGTTTTGGCCACGTACATTTAATTGGACCAGTGACGTGATGCACTGGATTGTAACCCTCTGTGTGCAGGTTGTGGGGGAGACTAGAGTCTACCTGGCTGAGGTGCAGAGCTTGATCCAACGCAGGCAGTGGACCTACGGGCTCGTAACCAGCGACAGTCCCTTTAGGCAAGTATATAGCCAGAGCTCTGCCCTTATCGCAGGTATACATTGCTTTTTAGATGGAGCCTCTAGTAATGGTGTGGATCACACAGTCCTTCTGCTATACTGTATTCAGTGCTCCACTCTTTCTACCCCTAGTCTCCTTGTGGAATGTCGTTATTCTAAAGGGAACGTGGCCAGCACTGGGTTCCTGGTGAAGACCCCCACAGACCTCCGCCCTGCCCCTCACCTGGGGGTGTTTCAGGTGCAGTTACAGATTGCTAAAGGTGAGACATGCCACCTGGAGGTGTATCTATCCATCTCTTCAGTTATTATAAACCAAATACAAAGTTATCAAACGCTCCATTTCAATGCATGTAATAAATCTGTCCTCCAGAACTGAGATCCAGCCGCTTCTACCCCCATGTCTCGCTTAATAGGATGCTGAAAGTCTCTCTCTCTCCTCAGATGGGACCTTCTCCCAGTTCTACCCCTCCTCCAGCCTGCCCGTGAGTCTCCTCCTGGGGAGCAGAGTTTACCTTGAGCTGCGTCTGATCAACCCCACTGACCCCAGCCTGGTTCTGCTGGTGCACTACTGCATTGCTTACCCACGCTCCTCCAGTGCTGTGTGGGTGCTGCTGTACCAGGGGTGAGTCTGACCATCACACACATGTTCTGAGGTCCTGTCAGTCTGCCATAAGCCTTTTTTAACCCTATACCGCTTCTGATTGGATGTCTCTGTCCCTCAGTTGTCCAAATGTCCTGGATTACGGCAGCTCTGCGTCTCTGCACGTGGACGGCCAGCCCCCCCACTCCAAATTCAGACGACGCTTCAGTCTCCGAACATTCCAGTTCCTGAGCAGTGGGCTAGCCCTGGACGAGGAGGTGGGTGGGGTATTAATGGGGTGCTGCAGACTGACCTGGCTCTGCACGGGTCTGTATTGCATCAGTAACAACGCTCAACTGCCAGTGTCTTCAGTGGAAATTCCATGACAAGCATTTGGACTCTCAGTCTTTCTGTCTTCTGCATTTTCGATCTCTGTTGTAGTTGAAGACACGGATGGAAATCCTCCAGAGCAGTTGGGTCCATTCCTGGTTTTGCTATTGGTTTAATCGTACACCTGAGCTTGTTGCTTCTACACTCTGGCTGATCAAGCTTGTAGTAAAACCTGGAATGGGTGATGCTGCTGGCAATGGGAGTTCTTTCCATCCCTGTGAAATTCAGTGCCATATGCTTTGACCAAGTCTCTCCTCCCGTGTATCTCCAGATCTCCTTCATGTGCTCCACTGAAGTCTGTTCTCCAGACCAGCGCCGCTGCAATGAGGGTTGCTTTGATGGGAGAGGTGAGTTGCACAATGGATCAAATCCTTCTAGAAAAGGACCAGCGTTGACTCAGGATTCTGTTGATTGGGTTCACACGTGTGTGAGAATTAAGGGGGAACACTGTCTTGTGTGTTTTGCATAATAGCTGGTAATTGTGGAAGTACACATGCATTAATTTTATCCATAGTTCTAATATTTCAGATACATGTGTTCTATTTGAGCTGTGCTGCTGATGCATTTTTGAACTGCATGGGTTTTACTGTAGTGATTTTGTACTTGCTATCTAGTGCGTCACACTATTGAACAGCAGTTCTATTGGCTTGTACTTCACTCTGGTACATTGTGTTGCTTCTGATTGTCCCAGCATGCTGTATTCTGACCCCAGCACTGTGCCTCTTGTAACTCCTCCTTCAGACACTCCCATCTCAGTCGACCCCAGTATGAGACTGCGCTGTGCTGGTAATCCCTGCCCAGGGAGGGTGATGCTGGAGGGAGCCTAGTGAAGGAGCTCAGAGCCCAGGCAGGAAACTCAGCCCTAAGACTACAGTAACCATTTCAAATAAAGAGAACAAACCCATCTCTTCTGTGCTGTGTCTTCATTGTAACACTCTCTCCACCTCCACACCTGCAAAACAGTCTGGAGCTGCCAAACTGGGGGCAAATAGAATTAAGTCTACAATTTATAGGGGTTCACAAAGTATGACAAATGCATGTGAACAAATGTAACCTTTTGAATGCATGGCACCCTTGTATGGGGCTGCTATCTCAACTTTAACTCGGCCTCTCTAAATCTGACCTTTGCTTCCTCTCCCTCTGACGTCTCGGTATCTCTCGACTGTCACTCTCTCTGAAAATCTAGGTGTTGCTCTTGACCCTTCTCTCAACACATCTTTCCTGACACAATTGCTTTCTTTGTATGTAGCATCTACCATATCTGTCCTTTTCTTACTGTTGTATTCCACCCAATTCCTGGTCCAAGCTCTTGTACTCTCCAGATTGGACTCCTCTCTCCTTTTCCTCTTCATCTTATTCAAAACTCTGCTGCTTGTCTTCTGTTCTCTCAGCCTTCCTCCTCTCATGCTACCTCTGCTTCACTCTGTCTGTGCTGGGATTCAATTTAAGATACTTGTTCTTGCTTGCTGCCTCTCAGACCCACCTGTTCAGACTGCCCTTGTTGATCTACCCCTCTTATTATGCACTGGACTTACCTGACCTCAGCACCATGTTACTGGATCCTCAGCTAATGCTCTATTCCATTACTAATGTCATTGTTGATATAACTGCATCCTAGTTCACACTGTAGTCTAGTAGTATTATTGCACTAACTGTAAACAACACTATTTAAATATGAAGCTTGCATTGTAACCCTGTACTGCCCTGTAACACCTGCAAGTCTGCTTCAATAAAGGTGTCTACAAAATAAACTGCAGAACAAAAATTGATTTGCGCATTTGAAGACCGACAGCAGGAAGTAAAGCGAGAGAGGCAGAGAGTGAGTAAGTGTGTGAACCTCCAGGGTTTGATGTAATATTTAACTGGATGGTGTGTCTGTGAAATGGCCAGGACTTGCTTTTAAAGGTATAAACAGCAGTGTAGGGTGACCTGGTCATGCATGGAGATTACAATACTCCTGGACACTGTGCTGGGCTTTGGTCGTGCTTGTAGATTACAGTACTCCTGGACACTGTGCTGGGCTCTGGTCGTGCTTGTAGATTACAGTACTCCTGGACACTGTGCTGGGCTCTGGTCGTGCTTGTAGATTACAGTACTCCTGGACACTGTGCTGGGCTCTGGTCGTGCTTGTAGATTACAGTACTCCTGGACACTGTGCTGGGCTCTGGTCGTGCTTGTAGATTACAGTACTCCTGGACACTGTGCTGGGCTCTGGTCGTGCTTGTAGATTACAGTACTCATGGACACTGTGCTGGGCTCTGGTAGTCCCAGAAGGGCATCTGTAAACAGAGAGTAGTTAAATGCTGGTAATGTAGAGTGAGTGCCCCCTGCTGGTGGACAGAGGAGCAGTCCAGTTCATCAGATTATCTATAAAAAGCAACGTCCCACCACTACACACTCAGACACACACACCAGGGATGAAAATACAATGCAATATAAAGCGCACTCCCTTCACGCCATGGCATCCCACAGCGCTGTCCAAAGTTAAACACAAAACAAAATAGCTCTCATATATGTACATAATATTGCTCTCATATCTATCTATCTATCTATCTATCTATCTATATATATATATATATATATATATATATATATATATATATATATATATTTAATAGAGAAAAGTGTAAAGTATTGCATGCAGGCAATAAAAATGTGCATTATAAATATCATACGGGAGATACTGAAATTGAAGAAGGGAACTATGAAAAAGACCTAGGAGTTTATGTTGACTCAGAAATGTCTTCATCTAGACAATGTGGCCTTTTTTATAGCTTCCCCAACAAAGATGCTCGGATATATTGTGAGAAGTGTTGAATTTAAATCAAGGGAAATAATGTTAAAACTTTACAATACATTAGTAAGACCTCACCTAGAATATTGTGTTCAGTTCTGGTCAGCTTGTTACAAAAAGCATATTGCTGCTCTAGAAAGAGTGCAAAGAAGAGCAACCAGAATTATCCCGAGTTTAAAAGGTATGTCGTATGCAGACAGGCTCAAAGAATTCAATCTATTCAGTCTTGAACAAAGAAGACCACGCGGCGATCTGATTCAAACATTCAAAATCCTAAAAGGTATAGACAATGTCGACCCAGGGGACTTTTTTGACCTGAAAAAAAAAACAAGGACCAGGGGTCACAAATAGAGATTAGATAAAGGGGCATTCAGAACAGAAAATAGGAGGCACTTTTTTTACACAGAGAATTGTGAGGATATGGAACCAACTCCCCAGTAGTGTTGTTGAAGCTGACACCCTGAGATCCTTCAAGAAGTTGCTTGATGAGATTCTGGGATCAATAAGCTACTAACAACCAAACGAGCAAGATGGGCTGAATGGCCTCCTCTCGTTTGTAAACTTAATGATGTTCTTATAATACATTCCAGTTACAACCAATTACATAAAAGCACATTCACAAAAGTGTGTTTTCATATTCGATTTAAGAATCCAATGTTTCAACCTGCATAATGGTAACTGGAGCGGAGTTCTGGACAAGCTGAATCCTTCTAGGTTTAGTGACAGGTTTACCAACAAGCAAAGAATCGCAATAATCAAGACGAGAGGTTATTAATGCCTGTGTCACCGTCTCTGCATCCCTCATACCCAGAACACGCTTTCATCTGGAAACATTTCTCAAATGATAAGACGCTGTTCTGATACAGAAATCATAAGAAAGCGTGAGGTCCAAGATAACATCCGGGATCTTCACTAGTGGAAGCTAAAATGGAATTGCCTCCAAAAATGATATGGACTGGATTACACTTTGCTAAACCTAGTTTAGAGCCAATTAACAAAACCTCAGTTTTATCTGGTTTTATTTTCAACCAGTTTGTAGCCACCCAGGATGGGATCTCAGTGAAACACTTACAGTCCACACGTTTTTAAGTGCGTTTATGATCGATAAGGGAGGAAACAAGCCTCCCATTTCTTGGCAGTTTGATACAGACGACTAGCTCAGATGTTTAATTAAGCACATAGTGCGCGCGCACTATGTAAAATGCCATTTGAAATGATACATATTGTAGCGAGCACAGGGATTAATGGAGACACGCACACAATAGCTCTTTTAGGTAATGCAGTTTATTAAGCAGCTAACAGCAAGTCAGCGCCAACCAACCAAACACGCACACACAGCCCTTCCCCACCCCAGAGCACTACTCTGCCTCTCAGGGTGACATTCACATACTTAACAAACAACACCAGAAGGGTAATAACAATTACAGGGAAATGCATAGAACAGTACTGGAACTTTTACAATAACAAACAAATAAACACAACAACAATAATTCCGTTTCTCCCCTACCATAGTTCGTACTCCCAGCATCCTCTGCTGCACATTAACCAAATGTAGGGGACTGGCTCCGGGCACAGCGCCCTATTCGCCGACAGGTGACAACGGCGAGTCAGTCCAGCCGTGCCCGTTACACAGCCCCCATCTTAGGGCCGAACGTCCCGTCGGCCCAACACTTAATGTCTCACAAAGTCAGAGAGTCCCGTGGGTGGTCGACGGATACGCTGGCCGCGCTGGAGCACAGGTGCAGCGGGCTGGGAGTCAGCTGGAGCCGGAATGCTCCTACCTGGGCCACCAGCTGGTGAACTATTCGGTTGTTGCAAGGGGGAAGCGCTTTCCCTGTCCTGGGAGCTGGCCTCCGCGCTGGCTGCAGGGACAACCGAGTTTGTTCCGGGGCGGTAGGGGGCCAAGCGGTCTTGGTGGAGCACAACCGCCCGGCTACGGGTCCGCAGCCGCACTCGATAAGTCACCTCGGAGAGCCTCTCCAGAACAACACAGGGGCCCTCCCAGTTACTGGCCAGCTTGGGGCAGAGTCCCTTTCTTCGCCGGGGGCAGTGAACCCAGACTTGCTCCCCAGCTTGAAATCCCCGGCCCTTGCAGTGAGTATCGTATGCCCGTTTCTGACGCTGGCCAGCCGAGGTGAGGTGCTTCCGAGCGTAAGCATGGGCAGTGTCCAATCGGTCCTGTAGCTGCTGGAGGTATTCCGGGCCGGCAGGTTCCGGAGTGTGGAGCTGAGGTGGCCGGCCGAACACAAGGTCCACTGGGGTGCGGAGCTCTCTCCCAAACATAAGAGCCGCTGGCGTGCACCCTGTAGATTCATGCACTGCAGTCCGGTAGGCCATTAGGACCAAGGGCAAGCATTGATCCCAGTCACGCTGGTGCTGGGAGGTCCACATGGTCAGCTGGGTGGCAAGGGTGCGGTTAAACCGCTCCACCAATCCATCGCTCTGTGGGTGTAGTGGGGTCGTCCTGGTTTTCTTAATACCCAGCCGCCTGCACACCTCACCAAACACCTGCGCTTCAAAGTTACGCCCCTGGTCACTGTGTAGCTCCTCGGGAACCCCAAACCGGCAGAACATGCCTTCCAGCAGTGCCTCCGCGCAGGTAGTCGCGCTCTGATCGGGGACTGCGTACGCCTCGGGCCATTTAGTAAAGTAATCCATGGCCACCAGGACGTACCGGTTGCCCCCCTCCGTCCGTGGAAACGGCCCTAAGATGTCCACACCGACGCGCTCTAATGGTGCCCCCACCTGGTACTGCTGGAGCGGGGCATGAGAGCGGTCCAAGGGGCCCTTCCGGGGGCGGTGCACTGGTCACAGCGTCGCACATAAGTCTCCACATCACGTCGGCACCGTCCCCAGTAGAACCGCTCCCGAAGCCGACCCAGGGTCTTGGCAACGCCGAAGTGTCCAGTGGCTGGTCCGCCATGCACGGCTCGCAGGACGGTCTCTCGGAGAGCTTGAGGAACCACTGCTTGTAACCGCTTGCGCCCTGTCGCAGGGTCTGTCCAGGCACGGTACAGCACACTTTCCCAGAGGCTCAAACATTCCCATTGCGCCAACAGCGCTTTTACCTCCGGGGAGAGGGCTGACACCGCACGTCTGGCTGGGCGCTGACCCGCCGATAACCAGCGGATCAGTGGTGCCAGCTCAGCGTCCAGACCCTGCTGACGCTGGATCTCCCCCGCTGGCAACTCAAGGGGGGTCTCCACAGCTACAGTGGCAGCACTTACTTGCTCCTCCAAGGACCGCTGTGCCTCTCGCTCCTTCATCCGATGGCAGTGCTTACAGTCCTCAGAGAAGCAGGGGCGACGGGACAGGGCATCTGCATTATTGTGTAGGTGGCCAGCCTGGTGCTGGACGGAGTAGTCATACCCTTGCAGTGTCTCTATCACCTGTCCTTCGGGCTGTCCGAACGGTTTTTGGGGATCAGGGAACGCCAAGACTGGGGCCTTCACAAGGGCCTCTCGCAATTCCCCAAAGGTAGCTGCGCAGTCGGTGTCCCAGCTGAACCGGCCCCCTTTCTCGGTCAGGCGGTGCAGGGGCCTGGCGATCTGAGCAAAGTCCTTCACAAAGCGGCGGTAATAAGACGCCAGGCCCAGAAAGCTACGCACCTCCGTCACAGTCCTGGGGACCGGCCAGTCCTTTACAGCAGTCATTTTAGCAGGGTCTGTGGCAATGCCGTCTGCCCCGACAACGTGTCCGAGGAAGTGTGTTTCTCTTCTCAGCAGGTTGCACTTCCCAGGGTGGAGTTTCAAGCCAGCTCCACGGATGCGCTCGAACACAGTCCGCAAGTTCTGCAGTGCCGCCGAAAAGGTTGTGGCGTGCACCAGTAAGTCATCCAGGTACACAACACAATGGGTCCGTGGAACTCCGGCGAGCACCCGCTCCATCAGGCGCTCGAACGTTGCTGGGGCACTGCACAGTCCAAAGGGCATCACTGAAAACTGCCACAGACCCTGGCCAATGGAGAATGCAGTTTTCTGTTGTGCCTCAGGGGCCAGCTCAACCTGCCAGTATCCGCTGCGCAGGTCGAGGGAGCTGAACCAGCGGGAGCCCGCGATGTAGTCCAGAGCTTCATCGATTCTGGGGAGGGGGTACGAGTCCTTGTGGGTCACTGCATTCAGTTTGCGATAATCCACACAGAACCGCAGTGACCCGTCTTTCTTTTTTACCAGCTGGGCTGGCGCGGCCCAGGGGCTAGCCGACGGTTCAATTACCCCGGCAGCGGCCATTTCCAGAATCATGCCCTCGGCCGCTTCCCGCTTTGCCAAGGGTAGCCGCCGTGGCCGCTCCCGGATCGGAGCCGCGTCTCCCGTGTTAATGCTGTGCTGAACTAATCCAGTCCGCCCACAGTCCTCTATGTTTGCAGCAAAAATGTCCAAGTACCCCCTTAATAGTTCCCATAACTGGTCCCGCTGGCCCTGAGATAGACCCTCCTTACTCCTCTGCCACAGCGCTTTCACCGCATCAGTTGTCCTGCAGTCCTGTGTTCCACCGGTTGGGGTTGCGGGGGGCGATGAACGTTCTGCAGGGGAAGGGGCGGAGACAGTTGAAGCCCTTGCAAACTCTGTCGCCGATGTCCTGTCCTCTGCTTCTGGGAGAGGCCGGGTCCTGCCCCCCCGCGTCCGACGAACCTCCCTCGTCTGGCTATGCCGCACGGTGGTTCTGGTGCGGCGTTGCTCCCCTTCCTTCTCCCGACCCGGAATCAGGCGCAGTTGGCTCTGGCCAAGGCACAGGGTTCCCTCAGCCAAGTCGATGGTAGCTCCTGCTTTGTTCAGGAGGTCCACGCCCAGAATGCAGCGATCCTGTATCTCCGCCAGCCAGAATTCGTGTTGGATCGTGCAGTCTCCGAGCTGGATCTCCAGACGCCGTCATCCCAGCATTGACGCGACCTGGCCGGTGACAGTGCGGAGGTGAACCTTGGTGGGCGTCCAGCCTCCCAGCCATCCGTCACTTTCTCTGGGGAGGACCCCGGGCCGCAGGATGGAGATGGTGGAGCCCGTGTCGACCAAGGCCTTGCACTGCACCCCATTTAGGAGGCAGGGTGCATGCAGACTGTTGCCCTGGCCAACACGGCCCACCAGATCCACCGCGTCGTTCTCATTGTCTCTATGGGTGGGGGAAGGAAGGTGAAGGAGCGGCGGGCCCCCGTTTACGCCGCTCCTTTTTCGTTTCCCGACGACGACGTCTCTTGTTCAGACGGTACTGGGTGACGGCGGCGGCGGCATTGTGCATGCAGGTGACTCGGGCTTCCGCAGTTCCAGCAGCGTCTTACAGGCGTGGCCTGCCTGACAGTGGCGGTATCCTCGTCTCCATCGCTATCTTCCTTTCCTCTGACCGCGCAGACTTTGGGGATCCGGACTCGCTCGCCCTCCTCGAGCACGGCCTCAATCCTTAGGGCATGGGTTAAAGCCTGCTCTAGGGAGGTTGGGGCAACGAGCCGAACCTGTTGTCTGAGCGCGGTGGGGTTCAGGCCACGGATGAACGCCTCCATCGCCAGGTCTTCTTGTACAGCTGGAGGTAAACCAGGATACCCCCTCCGTGCCAAGTATTTAGTGTCCGCGGCCAGTATCCCGAGTTTCTCGCCACTGGCTCTCTTGCGCGTGGCGAGGCGATCGCGCAGGCTGACGGCTGACTCCACTTGTCCAAAGCCGTGGATAGGGTATGGAAGTCACACGGCTCCTCTGGGTCTAAATCGAGCAATGCTTGCATCGCCTTCCCTTCCAGTGCTGCCGCCAGCTGCCCCGCCTGTTCTTCTATTCTCCAGTTGTTTGCCAAGGCTGCGAGGCGGAACTTTGCTTGGTAGGCTTCCCAGGGCGCAGTCCCGTCATAGCGGCCTGCCTTGACAGCACTCTTGTTGGCAGGCTGCGCTGGTTCCACCGAGGCAGGGGGCTGGGGCCACCCAGGCTGATAAGGGTTCACGCCACTTTGGTTCCGTTCTCAGCCGTCCTCTTCCCCGCCACCGGCGTGCTCGCAGCCTCTCCTGGAGTAGCCCGCTCGGCTAGCCTCGTCTAGGCTGCTGCTCCCGAGGCATCCCGCCTGGTTGCCGTCTTCGGCGTCTCTCCGGAGGTGGCGCGCTTGGCTGCCAGCTTCTTTGTGCTGCAGCAAGAGTTCGCCGCCGTGGGTCTTCTGAAGCGCGAGTCTTGCTTCTCCGCGTCGCCGCTGGGTGTTCTGCATCCGTCCCGTCAACTGGGCGATCTGTTGCTCCATCCTCTGGATCTCTTAGTCCATCTTCCAGATGCGGATTAAGTGCGTGTCATCCATCCCGCTGCTGACACCAGTGTAGCGAGCACAGGGATTAATGGAGACACGCACACAATAGCTCTTTTAGGTAATGCAGTTTATAAAGCAGCTAACAGCAAATCAGCGCCAACCAACCAAACACGCACACACAGCCCTTCCCCACCCCAGAGCACTACTCTGCCTCTCAGGGTGACATTCACATACTTAACAAACAACACCAGAAGGGTAATAACAATTACAGGGAAATGCATAGAACAGTACTGGAACTTTTACAATAACAAACAAATAAACACAACAACAATAATTCCGTTTCTCCCCTACCATAGTTCGTACTCCCAGCATCCTCTGCTGCACATTAACCAAATGTCGGGGACTGGCTCCGGGCACAGCGCCCTATTCGCCGACAGGTGGCAACGGCGAGTCAGTCCAGCCGTGCCCGTTACAATATCATATGATAAGCATCCCCAGCGGCACTGTTAGCATCACGTGTGTGTGTGGTTTGATTTGTCGGCCGGGCGACTCCACCTGTATTTCTGTTCTGCAAGTTGCTCTACAACTGGCATCGTCTATAAACGTAACACAGACAAAGGGACTATTTTAATTGCATAGAACATGTTGCAAATTAAACTTCATCAACTGTGTTCATCATTTTCTTTTCATTCTTCTAACTGTTAAAACAATGGGGAAGAATAGCAAAACATTCATTTCAAAGGGAAAGGGACTCGTACTTTATTACACAAGTTATGGCAGTGGCATAACACAGGTGTGTCCAATCATGGCCCCGGAGGGCTATTCCACTCCTGGTCTTTGTTGCAACCCGGTTCTAAATCCTCTAAATAATGTGTGCGCTTCACAGCTGGTTTGAAGGGTGAATGAAGCACGCTTGCCCTCTCATCCTCGTTTACTACACGCGCATATGGGATATTGCATCGATTACCACAAAGGATGTAGGCGTCACAGTTAAAGCAAAGGCTGTGAAAATATTAACAACTGGGCAGCTTCACGTTAAAGTTGGGTTTTAAAAAGTCTCGGTGTGCGAGTTTACCTTTCCAAAAAAAAAAAACCCGCGTGAGAATGATGGCGCGTGGAACCCGATTGGAGCGTCAATGAAGCCCTCGCGCGGTCTCGACACCTCTTATAAACCCCCAGAGCGCAGTAAGCGAGGATACAGCCTGACTGCAGGGACTGGAGCGACAAGTGGCTGCGGGAAAACAACACCAATGTGTCGGAGCGGGCAGAGGATGATGATGCTGCCGCCTTGCTTACTTGTGGCGTGCTTGCTGCTTGGATTCGGCCGGGCCGCCTTGTCTTGGACCGGGGAGACCCCGCTGCTGCAGCCTGGGAATGCGACTCCCAACCTCGGTGAGGCGTCAGAAAGGAGGCTTACTTTTTTTGTTTGTTTTTCTCTGTCGGTGTGTTTTTAAATGTGCTCAGTTCCACCTGCACTGCACAGTGCCTTCGTTACAAACAGATAGACACGGGGCGTCCTTCTGCAGTGATTCTCTACCGGTTAACTTTGCTTCCTCTCGTTCCTCCCGCTAGACTCCTTCCACACTAACAGCCCAAGCGAGGATGATGACGGCGGCGAGACAGCCTCCACCGGCCCGGCTCTTAAACCGGAGGATCCCGGATTAATCTGCTACGAGGATAGAATGACACTCAAGCTACCCGGCACTGGCGTGAAGGCGCTCCGTGTGCGAGGTGAGGGCGAGGAGGGGCCTCGGCGACTCCATACAACGCTTTATTCATATGTACTGGTTTATGTATGACTGGAATACAGAACTAAATGGTGCGTGTGGGTCTTACAATTAAAATGCAGTGTAGTTAGTTGACCAAGAAAGTAATTTTATTCTAAATAACAGCAAAATATTAGCTGGATATTTGACGTCTGTTTTAATGTTTGTTGTACTTCCTTGAATCGAGCAGCTATTGAAACCTGGCAAATCCTGGGACATACATTTCAGATGACAGCATTCCCTCTTGTCTTGTTTGAATCTGGTCTGTGTTTAATAGACCCGCCTCCGTCCTGCTACTAGATGGAAATAAATCGCATGTTTACTTTAAACTTCGGGCACGTGGTCCCGGTGTAGCGACAAAGTGTTTCATCGTCAGAATGTGGTGCGCGTACCCGTCTAACGCCAGAAAATGATACGCTGTGATCGACTACTGCACACATCACTACAAACAAGACACTATCATACAGGTTTACAGTGTTAGATAACCCAGTTTGTTCATCACCAGTTACAACATGCCCCTTTCAGATGGTCGTAGTTGAGCTAAAATCATTTGTGCATGCCCGGGCAAGCGCAGCACAGTGTACCACACCCCGTGATGGATGACCTCGCACGATTTTTCTATATTTATTTTAGTGAAGAATCGACTCCTTCCAGTGACGAGCCTGGCCGGGTTTTGCAAGTACAGCGTGACGTTTAGTGGGGGCTACAGCTTGTTCACGACGTCATTCAAGGGCTGCAACGTGAAGATACAGGTAAGTTGCTTCAACTCCTTTTTACTGTGGGTTTGGAGAATTCAGAGACTCTGGATCCGACAGGATGCTCCTCAATCACTAGAAATAATTTAATAAATAAATGCTCTTTTAATAATTGGCTACATTGAGTAATGAATGGTTTCTGGTTAACCCATGAAGTGTCTTGTGGTTTTAACTGGCTAATACCTCTTTAATTTTAACTAGCTGCAAAAGTGAAGTTGGTGTAGTGTCAGATTGCATAAATACAGCTTGTGTTTGTTCTCAGAAATGTTGTACTCGCTGGGTTAATGCCTCACCATTCCAGACTTCTTTGATAGCAGTATTGGCCACCCCTGGTGTTACTGTCTTGTTCCTTTTAGGAAATCAACGGGATCTCCTCCTTTGTTCTCACCGTGTTCTTCGCAAGGAGAGGGGGTGCAGGGCTGGTGATGAGGTGTCCACAGAGCACCCCCAAACCTCTCCCCAGCGCAGCCTGTGGGGTCACCACTGTGACCTTTGAACTGCCAGAGGGACCCCTAGAGGAGGTCACAATCATAGGTGAGACCCTGATTGTCAAATGCTGTTCTGCATGTCTAGTGTTCTTCCTGAATCTGAACACAAGGGCTGCAACAAGACACTAATGTCACGACCGTATCGATATGAAGGTGTGGTACGATCTGCATCAGCATGTGATGGGCTACTTGTAGATGCCGAATGAGATCAAACGATCATTTAGTGGCTATTGTTACATTGAGACTGTGATAGTGGTGTGATCCTAGCAGCTATAACACACCCTTCATGGCTTGTGTCCAACCATCCAGACCTCTCTTTACATTGTGTGGACACCATGATTGTCTGGCTCTGGCTAGAACTACAGCTCCCATCATGCCTATGCACCTGCAGCAATGGTGAGTGATGCTGGGAGCTGTAGATTGAGTAGTGAGCTATGCTGTGGTCTTGTATCGCGATACAAACTATATACACCTATTGCAATATCATATCTTGACTCCTTTTAATACACAGTGACTTCTAGTATTTCACATTTGCATGAAGCTTGATATTGCTTCTCATATTGTGTGTGTTCTCAGACCGGTCTGGTTTGGAGATGCTGATCAAAGACGCCCCAGATGAATGTGCTTTCTACCTGATGAAGGGAGACGGGATGAATGTGCTCACAATCTCTTACTATGCCAAGGATGAAGGCTGTCCTCTTCAAACACAGGTACAAGGTCAAAGCGTGCACTGACTGTCCTTCAATAATCTCAACCGAGGACCAGCGGCTATTGGCATAAAACCCCTTGCTGAAGCGTAACAAGGATACATTTTTCCCTTGACTGGGATATTGACTCCAATGTTTCAAGCTCTTTTCTGCAACACCCTTGAACTCCAAGGGAGGGAATTCACTTCAGGTGTTTTATAGGAGCAGCCACTGAACAGCACTCAGCCCTGCAGCCCTTATAGCTGGGGCCATTCAGGAAGGCAATTGCACAAGATTTGAGGTAGAAAGATGCTTCACTAATTCACAGAATTGCCCTTAATCCATTAAGTATCAACATGTAGTTGAAGTATCTGAACACAAGAAGTTGTATTTGTAATTTGGTACCTTTCGGTGTTTCTGGCTAACAATTACAGTATCAATGTTAAAGTAAAACAGGTAGATGAGTTAAATACTCTATGACAAAGTGAAGCCTGTCCTCCAAATAAGGACTGACAATTAAATGTTACAATTTACTACAGCAATTGTAGAAACTAACCGTTAAACTAACCTCTGTGTTTTCGCAGTGGTAAAGTCTGCAATTGTAGCTTAATCTAGTCTTTGGCAAATCTGGTGCATGATTGATGTCTGTCCTAGTCCAGTCCAATGTTCCTGCAACAATGTAAATTTATTGTTTTAATATTTGGGCAAGAGAAGCTTCTCCCCTGATGCTACTGTAACAGTCTAAAGCAAGCTCAAGGCGCTATTCTAACCTGTCTTCCTCCCAGAACGATACCCTGGTCTTCCATGTGACGTACAAGGACGCGGAGGGACGGCCAGGCTCCATAGAGCAGGGGTGTCTCCCATTCGAACCCCCTGCTGTCTGTGGCCCCACCAGCATGAGTACAGATCTTCCAGAGGGGCCACTAGACCAGGTCTTCATCCTGGGTGAGTCTGCAGTGGGAGGGGCTGGTTTGTAAAGCCTCTTGCTCTTAATCATGAATGCAATAGTAGTGTACCCATTCCAGGCTTTACCAAGAGCTTGATTAGCCACTGTGTATAGGGAACAAGTTCACATGTCTTAAACTCCTAGTGACACCAGGAATAGCTGAAACTGCTATGCGATGGGAGTGTTGTTTCCATCCCTGGTGTCAAAGCTTAAGAGTTGGAATGGATTTTAGAGATGGTCAGCACTCCTCCTAAAGGGGGTGGATGGGGGTCAGTGATCATGTTGCAGGGAGTGCAGCAAGACTCCTATTGCATAGTAGTTACTATGAGCTTCATTCGCCAGAGTGTAGGTATCCAGCTCAGGGGTGTCTTATTCAACTCCTAGTGAGACTAGTATTGGATCCTTAATTGTACTTGCATAAATCACAGGAGATCCATTGGCAAGTTACCCTCCCAATGGCATGAGTGCTGTAGCTATACCCACCTCCTCCTGTCCTTGTAGATGGGAAGAACAACCTGGTTGCTGTGAAGGCCAATGGCAGCTGTGGCTATGGGCTGGTCCAGGGGATTGGGAAGAACTACTTTATGGCTCCTTACGATGCTTGTGATGTGCTGAAACAGGTGAGGCTGTCTGTGTGAGCAAGCAGGGACCCCTTCAGACCTAGTCAATTACTATTGGAACTGTCATTTACAATGTAGTTGAACTTGGCACACCTGTGCAATTCCTGCATATTTGTCTTGCCCACAGTAACAGCACAGCAGTGTGACAGTACAGTGAAAGCATGTGTGAAGCATTAGAAACGGTACACAAAAAAACTAGAGCAGGGTAAAACTAACCCTTCAGTTTCCCAGTGAAAGCATGCTAAAGCGTGGTAATGGCTGATCATGCCATGCTTTCACTGAGCCTAGTTCTTGGCAATGGTAAACCATGCATTTTTGTGGGGACGTGTGTAACCCTTATTTCTCTTTGTAGAACATTGACGGCCATGTCCATTACTCGCTGTCCGTTTCGTTCTCTGATGTAAACGAGGTGACTCGCTTGAGGCATATGAAGTGCCGTGTCTTGGCTAAGCGTGAGGTCCTCCCTCCCCACCCTGCTGGTGTCTCGGTCTCCTGCAGTGAGGGGTGCATGACGGTGCTGCTGCCTGCCGGTCCCCTCGACCTGGTCAAAGTCAAGGGTGAGTCTGGGACTGGCTTTTGACTGTCAAAGCCATGATTGTCATTTTGAGCACTTTCAAATTGAGACTCTTTCTATCTTCAGCTGCTGAGTCTTCATGCTTTTGTCTTGGTTTATTGTAATGCTGATTTTATAAACCTATTGACTATCTGTACCTGGGGGGTGTATGGAAGCTTGCTGTGTAAAAATGTTAGTGTGAAACACATGTAGAGAACAGCTGGTCCAATAAACTTGTTCAGGAACTTTGGCACAAGCTATTGAGTGTCTGTATCTGGGGCTGCATGGAGGCAGTCTGTGCTGCATGCAGTGGATGTAGATCAAGGCTTTGTTACTGATGCTATGATTACATTCAGAACTGTGGCAATGGGTGATGGATGGCCCTAACCCAGGCTTTGTTTTGATCTTTTTGTAGATGACTCCAATAATCTGGTTGGGGTGCAGTCTGCACCAAGTGCTTGTGGCTACACTCTAGAGGAGAAGGATGGAAAGACTGTCTTCACAGTGTCTTACACGGCCTGCCATGTCAAGACCTTGGTAAGAGCCTGCCCAACTCGTGAATGCCTGGACTCTGCATCCAGTCCTTGGGTTCAGAGCAGGTTTACCAGGGGTCTGCCTGAACAAGGTGGAGTTCTGAAAGCCAGGACTGGGTGCAGCAGGGCTAGTGTGTGTCAATCCATTTGTGTTGCTGGATGTGTGTTTTCTATTGTGCCAATGTCTCCACTCTCCCTCCTTGTGTTCTAGAATAACTTGTATGTCCTGACGGTGCTCTTCACCCCCTACTCCTCTCGCCAGAGGGAGGTGACGGTATCTTCCTGCCCTGTACCCCCAAATCCCATCCCCCAAGAAGGTGGGTCTAATGAACTTCCTCCTCCCATTGCACAGGAATTTCACCTATTCCAGCTTTTGATCAGAGCTTGATTATCCCCAGGATATAGTTAACAAGCTTGGGTGTGTTATTAAACTCGTAGCAAAACCCAATGGTGTGCAGTGACAATCCACTGGGGTAGCAGAGTCAACACCTGCCCCCACCACACAATAACCGTTTTATATGGTCATGGAGGGGGGGGGGGAAGAGAGAACAGCAAGCGTGTTTTTAATGTAATTGTTTTGTAACCTTGTAATTCGTGTAGTGCGGTTGATACAAAAACTGCAACCTATAAACATTCTGAATACAGAAAAGAAACCAAGCTTTGAGTAAGCGGAGTAGATGGATGCATTGGGTAGCTTTCTTTTGCGGCTGGAGCTTTATGAATAGCTAATGTCAAGTGACTCTCCACACTACTTGTACACAGTCCATTCTGTATTCCTCCTTCAGTGGCTGAGCACATCTCTGTTTGATATTTTAACGTTATCAATGTAATGAACTGCCTCTAATCTCTTGCACAAAATTCAGCTTTTCTTGCACTGCTTAGCCTTGCATATGTCCTGCCTCAATGATTAGCCACCTGCGTAACAAGGGGCACATCTGACACTCCCATTGGTTAAAATTACTCCAGACCTTCAGACCAGGCAGAATGCCTTCAACTGTTTGTCCCTCCTCTGCTCACTTGTGCTTGGACTACCACAGCATGCAGGTCTTTTATTGGTTGATCATGTTGCAGGACCTTCAGCACAACCTAAGAGTATCCGATTCTGGGGGTGTGGAGGGAGTGACACACTTGAGGCTGCCCCACACCAGCTTGGCAGTGGTATCACCAGAAGTGATGTGACCAGTTGGAGAACTGGCTGATCTGTCCAGCTAATTGCTATTGACAAACCAATGATCAAGACTGGTACATAATCATGAGTCTTCTCTGACACTATTTCAACATGTGTGACAATAAGTCGCACATACCAGGCTTATCCAGTGCCTTTTGAAATGGACTCCCATAGTCTTAATCTTATTACGGTCCTTGTCACAAAGCTCTGGGTGTTTCCTCTGTCATTCTGGAGATTGCTTCACCCTGCTGGACCGCATGCATGGAAGCTGTTCTATTTTGTGTTGCCTGTGGTGTGATACATCTCAAGTATAGGTTTTATTAATCCCAGCAGTTGCGCCTGGTGTGTAGCAGCCTTTACTCTTCCAAGCAGCAATCCATACAAACCCATGCCGCTGTCTCTTCACTCTGAATGGTAAATCTGTTTCCCTGTCTCATTTCCTGCAGGCTGTCTGATCCCAGCTGAGCAGCAGCTTCCCTGTGGCCCCTCTAAGCTCTCTCCAGCGCTGTGCCGGGCTAGAGGCTGCTGCATGAACCCCAAAACCCGCCGCTGCTTCTACCCTCTAGAGAGTAAGCACCCCATTCCTCTCCTCCAATAGACTGATTTCCTCTTGCATCCATTGGTGTCGTGCACCTCTGTCCTTTCCAATGAATGCAGTAAGCCTGGGCTGCTAGTGGGTTCATGGTCATTCTTGGCTGTTTAAAAGCCTGTATTGGATTCAATCTCTCTCTCTCCTCAGTGTGCACGGCAGACGAGCAGTTTGTGTTTGCTGTTTACCGCAAGTTTTTCAATCCTGAGGTCAACCCTGCCAGTCTGGCGCTCGCTGGGGACCAGTCCTGCCTCCCAGTTCGCTGCACTCCAGACTATGCCATCTTCAAATTCCCAGTCACTGGCTGTGGGACCCGCACCTTTGTGAGTTCCTGTTCAGAAGTTTGAATGGAGCATTTCAGAATTGACCCTTTTGATGCATGACATATCAAATGGCTGTAATTAGTTTTGGCCACGTTCATTTAATTGGACCAGTGACGTGATGCACTGGATTGTAACCCTCTGTGTGCAGGTTGTGGGGGAGACTAGAGTCTACCTGGCTGAGGTGCAGAGCTTGATCCAACGCAGACAGTGGACCTACGGGCTCGTAACCAGCGACAGTCCCTTTAGGCAAGTATATAGCCAGAGCTCTGCCCTTATCGCAGGTATCCATTGCTTTTAGATGGAGCCTCTAGTAATGGTGTGGATCACACAGTCTTTCTCCTATGCTGTATTCAGTGCTCCACTCTTTCTACCCCTAGTCTCCTTGTGGAATGTCGTTATTCTAAAGGGAACGTGGCCAGCACTGGGTTCCTGGTGAAGACCCCCACAGACCTCCGCCCTGCCCCTCACCTGGGGGTGTTTCAGGTGCAGTTACAGATTGCTAAAGGTGAGACATGCCACCTGGAGGTGTATCTATCCATCTCTTCAGTTATTATAAACCAAATACAAAGTTATCAAACGCTCCATTTCAATGCATGTTATAAATCTGTCCTCCAGAACTGAGATCCAGCCGCTTCTACCCCCATGTCTCACTTAATAGGATGCTGAAAGTCTCTCTCTCCTCAGATGGGACCTTCTCCCAGTTCTACCCCTCCTCCAGCCTGCCCGTGAGTCTCCTCCTGGGGAGCAGAGTTTACCTTGAGCTGCGTCTGATCAACCCCACTGACCCCAGCCTGGTTCTGCTGGTGCACTACTGCATTGCTTACCCACGCTCCTCCAGTGCTGTGTGGGTGCTGCTGTACCAGGGGTGAGTCTGACCATCACTCGCATGTTCTAAGGTCCTGTCAGTCTGCCATAAGCCTTTTTTTAACCCTATACCGCTTCTGATTGGATGTCTCTGTCCTTCAGTTGTCCAAATGTCCTGGATTACGGCAGCTCTGCGTCTCTGCACGTGGACAGCCAGCCCCCCCACTCCAAATTCAGACGACGCTTCAGTCTCCGAACATTCCAGTTCCTGAGCAGTGGGCTAGCCCTGGACGAGGAGGTGGGTGGGGTATTAATGGGGTGCTGCAGACTGACCTGGCTCTGCACGGGTCTGTATTGCATCAGTAACAACGCTCAACTGCCAGTGTCTTCAGTGGAAATTCCATGACAAGCATTTAGACTAGCAGTCTGCTATGCATTTTAGGTCTGTATTGTATTCGTGACACGGATTGAGAGCCTTCCAAAGCAGTTGGGTCCATTCCTGTTTTTGCTATTGGTTTAATTGCACACCTCGGCTTGTTGCCTCTACACTCTGGCTAATCAAGCTTGTAGTAAAACCTGGAATGGGTGATGCTGCTGGCAATGGGAGGTCTTTCCATCCCTGTGAAATTCAGTGCCATATGCTTTGACCAAGTCTCTCCTCCTCCCGTGTATCTCAGATCTCCTTCATGTGCTCCACTGAAGTCTGTTCTCCAGACCAGCGCCGCTGCAATGAGGGTTGCTTTGATGGGAGAGGTGAGTTGCACAATGGATCAAATCCTTCTAGGAAAGGACCAGCGTTGACTCAGGATTCTGTTGATTGGGTTCACGTGTGTGAGAATTAAGGGGAACACTGTCTTGTGTGTTTTGCATCATAGCTGGTAATTGTGCAAGTACACATGCATTAATTTTATCCATAGTTCTAATATTTCAGATACATGTGTTCTATTTGAGCTGTGCTGCTGATGCATTTTTGAACTGCATGGGTTTTACTGTAGTGATTTTGTACTTGCTATCTAGTGCGTCACACTATTGAACAGCAGTTCTATTGGCTTGTACTTCACTCTGGTACATTGTGTTGCTTCTGATTGTCCCAGCATGCTGTATTCTGAACCCAGCACTGTGCTTCTTGTAACTCCTCCTTCAGACACTCCCATCTCGGTCGACCCCAGTTTGAGACTGCGCTGTGCTGGTAATCCCTGCCCGGGGAGGGTGCTGCTGGAGGGAGGCTAGTGAAGGAGCTCGGAGCCCAGGCAGGAAACGCAGCCCTAAGACTACAGTAACCATTTCAAATAAAAAGAACAAACCCATTTCTGCTGTGTCTTCATTGTAACACTCTCTCCACCCCACTATTTCAACACTGCAAAAATGTTGTCATCTGGCAGGCAATTCATGAATTAATTACAGCAGAATTGTTTGCTGTAATTCAAATTACACTGCTGTTTCGCATATGTGTCAATGTTGAGCTTTATTATTTATTTATTGGAAGACGCCCTTATCCAGGGTGGCTTACACTCGTAAGTAAGGGATTACAACGTAAGGGATTTTTTTTTTTTGTTATCTTAAATCTCAGTGGCCTGCAGTGAATCCCTACGCAAGACAGACATAAAAGTATTCCCCTCATAATTGGTGAAATGAGACGGTGCTCCTTAACTGCTTTTTAGAAGGTGGTTTCTGTTTGACATGCTTCACTACCTAATTCTCTCTTGGTCCTTGTTATATTGGAGGTAGCTGGTTTGGCAGCAGACAATACTTTTGTGAATGGGTCCACTGGAGTTGATTTTGCAAAGCATAAACAAGTGGTGTTACATATCCCAGAACAAACGTAACGGGTGAGTTTGGTTCTGCATGTTGATGGGCTATGGCACCTACTTTAACAATAAAAAAGGGGGTATTGCAATGTTCATAACACTGGAGTTGTGTGGCGGATCAATCTAACTTTTCCTTGGCCATCTTCTATTTGGAATAAACTCTGCTGCACATAAACACATGTTATGAATCTGCATTTCTAAACCATGTTGATGCTGAACTTGTAATGAACATTCTTCACTATTTGTGATGTTCAGACTTTCCTGCAGAATACTTTGCAGTGTGTGAGTCTGGGAGCATCTCTATTTGAACTAGTCACAACATGTAATGGGCTCTGTGTAAACTTTTTAATTTTTTTTTTTTTTCTTTTGGCAATGAGAGATGTTAACTGAAGCACTGGTTTGCTGCGCACCACTGGATATAGATATATATTTTTTTTTTCTGTGAACGCTTGTACCACACACGTTCTTGCTCCCATGTCCACTGTTAATGAGTCCTGCATAGTTTACAGAAAGTGTCTTTTCAGCATTGCTTTAGATTGTGGAGTGTTTATTGCCTGTGCAGCCATCGTAGCTGGTCAAGTGTGTGCGCTTGTCTCGTCTGCTGAATGCATGCCTGCCACAGTGCTCCCCTAGGTCCTAAACCCTGCTAGGTACAGACAGGGATTGCAGTAACACAGACCTACATTTAAAGGGGTTTAACAGTATAGTTTTGAGCAAAATATGGAATCCCCTACATGAGCTTCAGGACTGCTGCGTGTCACTGCCTTCTACCTCCAGAGCCAGCTGTGTAGGTCCACCCTCCTACATCCTGCACTCTGCTGACCTCATCAGCATGCTACCACATCTTCCACTGAAGCACTATTGCATTACCAGTATGTCATTGTAGATGTACATTGTTGTAATCCTAACTTGTTGCATCTTATTTCATATTGTACTCAAAACAAACAAATGTTTTAGTCCTCAATCAGTTATGGTATCAATCAATGTACTGTTTAAAATTGATTTCAAATGTTCTGTATTTTAAAATAGATGTTTTTAATAATTATAGTTGCAATAAAATGAGCTGGGAAAGAACAGATCTAACACACAGCTGCAGTGCAAAACAAAGTACTGTGCTGTCTGGAAGCAGTTTAAAGGAAGAGACGCACACCCCCGGATTGGATTCATATGGAATTGTGTTCATTTTCTTTCACAAGCACAGCAGCTGCAGAGTTGTATAGAATGCACACACAGGTAATGCATGGTTATTTAAAGTATAGGAAACACAGCCTCATTCTCTATATAGTATAATGGAGTGCTTAAGTTGATTAGTTTAAGGATATTGTTTTCCTGTTGATTGCTATAAGTAGTACATTTTGCTATGAACAGCTTCTCATAGGAATGTGTATTTTAGGTGAGTTAATATCACTTATCACTTACAAATATCAGAATTTTGAATACAGATGTAAAGTGGAAGTCACTGGAAGAACATTTCGATTAAAAAAACACCTTGGAAAATACACAGGTGTTTAAAGAACCGTTCCATCTTCCATTTTCCTTTTTGTATTTTCCTTTATCTCTTCTTTTTCTGTATTTGCCTCCATGTTTCTTTGCTTTATTTCACCCTTTGTCTTTTTCTTATAGTTCTTCATTTTCACTGGTTTTATTTCACCTTTTATTTATTTTTCTTCACTTTATCCCATCTTTCTATTTAGTTTTTCTTTATTTCCATTGCTGGCTCACCATGTTCTTATTTGGCCTTTGTTTGATGTCCCTTTTCCATTGGTTTGTCTCACTATACTTGTTTTGTCTTGTTCTTCATGCAGTTGTAATTGCCTTTCTTGTTTTTGTTTGCCACCCTCCCTAGATGCAGAAGCACCAGCAGCATCTTTTTCTCCTCCGTCTGGTTTTTCTTGGAAATGTTTTTAAACCATCCAAACCCCCTTCCCTTCTCACTGGGCAGCTGTTCCTTCAAAGGCTCCACGGCGCTGACTTTCTCCTCCTCGTCTCTTTCACAGAGGCTTCCCATCCCTTTAGGATCCTCTGGGTCTTGCTGTCCCACCTCCTGGTCTCTCCCCCCTGCAGAGCGGTGCTGTGATTTTCTTCCTCCGGGATGTTATGTGGAGAGGTCTCCAGGCTTTGCAGAACCAGGTTCTCCTCATTGAGTGGGGCAGCTCTTATTTCCCTCCTCTGCAGAATCTGTTGCTGCCGCTGGCATGCTGCGTCTGGTTTTCATGGGGGTCTCTTCTGATGGTTGGGGGTGCACCCTCCTGTGCCCCTACGCATGAAGAAGCCGCTGTCCTCACTGCCAACACGCTGAGGCATGTTGCAGTCCACATTAAATTGAGGCAGATGTTTCATTTCCTCGCCCAGCTGTTTGTCAGGGCCCTGAGATGTCACGCTGGGGCTCAGGGACTTCTGGTCAGGTTCACTTTTCAATTGCTCTTTTGGAAGCTCCCTGGTGGCTTTTTGGATAATCTCATCGATGAATTTGACAGCCACAGCCCACAGCAGTGGTGAAACTTTATCAACTCTGTTCATCATTTTCTTTTCATTCTTCTAACTGTTAAAACAATGGGGAAAAATAGCAAAACATTCACTTCAAAGGGAAAGGGACTCTTACTTTATTACACAA
The DNA here is from genome assembly GCF_902713425.1 of Acipenser ruthenus. NCBI lineage: Eukaryota > Metazoa > Chordata > Actinopteri > Acipenseriformes > Acipenseridae > Acipenser > Acipenser ruthenus. Next base: position 8,805,271 of record NC_081211.1, read on the forward strand.
GTTATGGCAGAGGCATAACACAGGTGTGGCCAATCATGGCCCCAGAGGGCTATTCCACTCCTGGTCTTTGTTCCAACCCTGTTCTAAATTGTTTAACTGAACCAATGAAACCTCCAGCCAGACCCTGAAGTAGTTCATTGTCTCATTAACCCTGGAGTGGAATGGCCCTCCAGGACCGTGATTGGACACCCCTGCCTAGCATTAAATCTACACGGAACTTTAACAGAACTGCCTACAGCACTGGCCAAAAGTTTAGCATCACCTACAATTTTAGGATTGAGATAATTAAAAAAAAACAAAAAAAAAAAACTACATGAACATAATTTAGATCTTTTATTTAACATGCCAAACAGAAGTAGAAATTGGGATTTATTTATTTATTTACTCTTTAACCAGGGAAAAACCCATTGAGAGCAAGGCCTCTTTTACAAGAGTGTCCTGGCAAGATGAGCAGAAACAGACAGCAGTGATTTCACATCCCTAAAACAACATCACTCTAAAAGACAATCTCATCACACATTCAGCCTGGGATCAGAAACACTTCATTCTTAGAATAAATCTGAAAATAAATGGAATCTTACTCATTATTCTTCAATAATAATAGCGTTTAGGGAAAGCTTGGAAAGTGAACACCAGGACGCACCAATTAGGAATTATTTAGGATTAATAGGGAAACATTTTTTTTTAAACAATATCCAAAAGAGCTCTTTTTGATCTTATAAATAATCCCATGTTTTCTATCAGTGTTCCTGTATAGTTCTAAAGTAATGACCTCATAAATAATCACAACTGGAAAGAATATCCTTCATCTCCAAGTGACACACAGAATAGCAATGATGTCACTGTGCTGTGACGATGTCATTCTATTCTGAGGATGTCTTTGCATTGCGAGGATCTTATTTAAATGCAGTTACAGTATTCCGGTATAGAGACATTTTAATAATCAGCTATTTTATCTGACATTTACCTGATGTTTGCACATCAAGAATAGTCTCTGAATTTGACTTTTTCAGAACATCCTGGTATAAAAGCATTTCAGAATTGATATTCAAAGAATTGAAATTCTTAAGAACCAAATTATTTTCCAAATAATGCTACAGCAAGTGTCACTGGATTCCTCTTATCACAATAAGCCAAATTGACATAATTGCTTGCTATACCCACAAACTATATTTAAATTACTGTACCCCGCCTTCTGATTGGTCCTGTCCTTTTGACCGTAAATGAGGTCACAGTTCTGTCACATAAAACATCTATTTTGCTGTGCACTTGAAAGGGAAGGTCCATTAATAGAAATGTCAGTTTGTACTTTTTGACATTCTGAAAGGCTGTTACTGCATTAGTGAGGTAACTGCTTACAGTGGGGGAAAACACACACAGTACATTGCGTCTCGTCTTACCATAGCAACAACCAGCAACGTCATTTTTTTTTTTGAGCTAAGACTTCCTGCCCTGTCTTCTAGTATGCGTGACAATTAAAGTTTCGCATTTTCCCTTCAAATATGTCATCTCAAATGTAATGCTTTACTGCCAAATGAAATGACCTGTTCTTATTAGCAATTTCAATTTCCCTTCAGATCTTGAGTTTTTCAGTATAATCTAGCGAGGCAAATGGAGTCTTAATCAGCCCATCAGCTGCGTTATCCTGCATTTCAAAACGAAGCCATTTCAATCCTCACTCATACAACTGCAATACAGCCGCGCGTTAGAAGGGGTGGGTCGCTCCTCCAATTAAAACCCGTGCTCAGATCACCCGATCACAGACAGACAGGAGTTAAGGGCTGATTACACTGGCAGCGGAAAGCGGTAAACCGTGCGGGTTTTCACGTTACACTGGCGGCGGGAAACCACGCGGTGTATGTACATTTATTATCACGTGTTAATGTTGTTTTTAACTCACGTCTGAACCAAACAATGTTATTCAGCACCATATAAAGATAGTGTGCATTGCATGACTGAATTGTTTACCTGGCTTGGCTAAAATCGCCACTTAAATAAAATAAAACAAAACTGCGTTGAGTCAATCTCGCTGAGAGACGCGGTAAAGTTTCCTCCGCGTTGAGTCAATCTCGCTGAGAGACGCGGTAAAGTTTCCTCCGCGTTGAGTCAATCTCGCTGAGAGACGCGGTAAAGTTTCCTCCGCGTTGAGTCAATCTCGCTGAGAGACGCGGTAAAGTTTCCTCCGCGTTGAGTCAATCTCGCTGAGAGACGCGGTAAAGTTTCCTCCGCGTTGAGTCAATCTCGCTGAGAGACGCGGTAAAGTTTCCTCCGTGGTTTAAAGTGGTTTAAAAAAAAAAAAAAACCTGCGTGAGAATGATGGCGCGTGGAACCCGATTGGAGCGTCAATGAAGCCCTCGCGCGGTCTCGACACCTCTTATAAACCCCCAGAGCGCAGTAAGCGAGGATACAGCCTGACTGCAGGGACTGGAGCGACAAGTGGCTGCGGGAAAACAACACCAATGTGTCGGAGCGGGCAGAGGATGATGATGCTGCCGCCTTGCTTACTTGTGGCGTGCTTGCTGCTTGGATTCGGCCGGGCCGCCTTGTCTTGGACCGGGGAGACCCCGCTGCTGCAGCCTGGGAATGCGACTCCCAACCTCGGTGAGGCGTCAGAAAGGAGGCTTACTTTTTTGTTTGTTTTTCTCTGTCAGTTTGTTTTTAAATGTGCTCAGTTCCACCTGCACTGCACAGTGCCTTCGTTACAAACAGATAGACACGGGGCGTCCTTCTGCAGTGATTCTCTACCGGTTAACTTTGCTTCCTCTCGTTCCTCCCGCTAGACTCCTTCCACACTAACGTCCCAAGCGAGGATGATGACGGCGGCGAGACAGCCTCCACCGGCCCGGCTCTTAAACCGGAGGATCCCGGATTAATCTGCTACGAGGATAGAATGACACTCAAGCTACCCGGCACTGGCGTGAAGGCGCTCCGTGTGCGAGGTGAGGGCGAGGAGGGGCCTCGGCGACTCCATACAACACACATACATATAAATATATTACTGGTTTATGTATGACTGGAATACAGAACTAAATGGTGCGTGTGGGTCTTACAATTAAAATGCAGTGTAGTTAGTTGACCAAGAAAGTAATTTTATTCTAAATAACAGCAAAATATTAGCTGGATATTTGACGTCTGTTTTAATGTTTGTTGTACTTCCTTGAATCGAGCAAACATTGAAACCTGGCAAATCCTGGAACATACATTTCAGATGACAGCATTCCCTCTTGTCTTGTTTGAATCTGGTCTGTGTTTAATAGACCCGCCTCCGTCCTGCTACTAGATGGAAATAAATCGCATGTTTACTTTAAACTTCGGGCACGTGGTCCCGGTGTAGCGACAAAGTGTTTCATCGTCAGAATGTGGTGCGCGTACCCGTCTAACGCCAGAAAATGATACGCTGTGATCGACTACTGCACACATCACTACAAACAAGGCACTATCATACAGGTTTACAGTGTTAGATAACCCAGTTTGTTCATCACCAGTTACAACATGGCCCTTTTCAGATGGTCGTAATTGAGCTAAAATCATTTGTGCATGGCAAGCGCAGCACACAGTGTACCACGTTTTAATGTGTACCACACCCCGTGATGGATGACCTCGCACGATGTTACTATATTTCTTTTAGTGAAGAATCGCCTCCTTCCAGTGGCGAGCCTGGCCGGGTTTTGCAAGTACAGCGTGACGTTTAGTGGGGGCTACAGCTTGTTCACGACGTCATTCAAGGGCTGCAACGTGAAGATACAGGCAAGTTGCTTTAACTCCTTTTTACTGTGGGTTTGGAGAATTCAGAGACTCTGGATCCGACAGGATGCTCCTCAATCACTAGAAATAATTTAAGGAAGAAATGGATAAATGCTCTTTTAATAATTGGCTACAGTGTTGGACAGCATGGTAGAAATAGCAGGTAGACTATAATTGAGTTGGACTGGTTCTGTATTGGTGAGATTGATTCTATTGTTGAGGGACCACTCTGTTTTAACCCATGAAGTGTCTTGTGGATTTAATTGGCTTCTACCTCTTAACTAACTGCAAAAGTGAAGTCAGTGTAGTGTATCAGATTGCATAAATACAGCTTGTGTTTGTTCTCAGAAATGTTGTACTCGCTGGGTTAATACCTCACCATTCCAGACTTCTTTGATAGCAGTATTGGCCACCCCTGGTGTTACTGTCTTGTTCCTTTTAGGAAATCAACGGGATCTCCTCCTTTGTGCTCACCGTGTTCTTCGCAAGGACAGGGGGTGCAGGGCTGGTGATGAGGTGTCCACAGAGCACCCCCAAATCTCTCCCCAGCGCAGCCTGTGGGGTCACCACTGTGACCTTTGAACTGCCAGAGGGACCCCTAGAGGAGGTCACAATCATAGGTGAGACCCTGATTGTCAAATGCTGTTCTGCATGTCTAGTGTTCTTCCTGAATCTGAACACAAGGGCTGCAACAAGACACTAATGTCACGACCGTATCGATATGAAGGTGTGGTACGATCTGCATCAGCATGTGATGGGCTACTTGTAGATGCCTAATGTGCTCAAACGATCATTTAGTGGCTATTGTTACATTGAGACTGGGGTAGTGGTGTGATCCTAGCAGCTATAACACACCCTTCATAGCTTGTGTCCAACCATCCAGACCTCTCTTTACATTGCGTAGACACCATGATTGTCTGGCTCTGGCTAGAACTACAGCTCCCATCATGCCTATGCACCTGCAGCAATGGTGAGTGATGCTGGGAGCTGTAGATTGAGTAGTGAGCTATGCTGTGGTCTTGTATCGCGATACAAACTATATACACCTATTGCAATATCATATCTTGACTCCTTTTAATACACAGTGACTTCTAGTATTTCACATTTGCATGAAGCTTGATATTTCTTCTCATGTTGTGTGTTTTCTCAGACCGGTCTGGTTTGGAGATGCTGATCAAAGACGCCCCAGATGAATGTGCTTTCTACCTGATGAAGGGAGACGGGATGAATGTGCTCACAATCTCTTACTATGCCAAGGATGAAGGCTGTCCTCTTCAAACACAGGTACAAGGTCAAAGCGTGCGCTGACTGTCCTTCAATAATCTCAACCGAGGACCAGCGGCTATTGGCATAAAACCCCTTGCTGAAGCGTAACAAGGATACATTTTTCCCTTGACTGGGATATTGACTCCAATGTTTCAAGCTGTTTTCTGCAACACCCTTGAACTCCAAGGGAGGGAATTCACTTCAGGTGTTTTATAGGAGCAGCCACTGAACAGCACTCAGCCCTGCAGCCCTTATAGCTGGGGCCATTCAGGAAGGCAATTGCACAAGATTTGAGGTAGAAAGATGCTTCACTAATTCACAGAATTGCCCTTAATCCATTAAGTATCAACATGTAGTTGAAGTATCTGAACACAAGAAGTTGTATTTGTAATTTGGTACCTTTCGGTGTTTCTGGCTAACAATTACAGTATCAATGTTAAAGTAAAACAGGTAGATGAGTTAAATACTCGATGACAAAGTGAAGCCTGTCCTCCAAATAAGGACTGACAATTAAATGTTACAATTTACTACAGCAATTGTAGAAACTAACCGTTAAACTAACCTCTGTGCTTTCGCAGTGGTAAAGTCTGCAATTGTAGCTTAATCTAGTCTTTGGCAAATCTGGTGCATGATTGATGTCTGTCCTAGTCCAGTCCAATGTTCCTGCAACAATGTATATTTATTGTTTTAATATTTGGGCAAGAGAAGCTTCTCCCCTGATGCTACTGTAACAGTCTAAAGCCGGCTCAAGGCGCTATTCTAACCAGTCTTCCTCCCAGAAAAATACCCTGGTCTTCCATGTGACGTACAAGGACGCGGAGGGACGGCCAGGCTCCATAGAGCAGGAGTGTCTCCCATTAGAACCCCCTGCTGTCTGTGGCCCCTCCAGCATGAGTACAGATCTTCCAGAGGGGCCACTAGACCAGGTCTTCATCCTGGGTGAGTCTGCAGTGGGAGGGGCTGGTTTGTAAAGCCGCTTGCTCTTAATCATGAATGCAATAGTAGTGTACCCATTCCAGGCTTTACCAAGAGCTTGATTAGCCACTGTGTATAGGGAACAAGTTCACTTGTCTTAAACTCCTAGTGACACCAGGAATAGCTGAAACTGCTATGCGATGGGAGTGTTGTTTCCATCCCTGGTGTCAAAGCTTATAAGAGTTGGAATGGATTTTAGAGATGGTCAGCACTCCTCCTAAAGGGGGTGGATGGGGGTCAGTGATCATGTTGCAGGGAGTGCAGCAAGACTCCTATTGCATAGTAGTTACTATGAGCTTCATTAGCCACAGTGTAGGTATCCAGCTCAGGGGTGTCTTCTTCAACTCCTAGTGAGACTAGTATTGGATCCTTAATTGTACTTGCATAAATCACAGTAGATCCATTGGCAAGTTACCCTCCCAATGGCATGAGTGCTGTAGCTATACCCACCTCCTCCTGTCCTTGTAGATGGGAAGAACAACCTGGTTGCTGTGAAGGCCAATGGCAGTTGTGGCTATGGGCTGGTCCAGGGGATTGGGAAGAACTACTTTATGGCTCCTTACGATGCTTGTGATGTGCTGAAACAGGTGAGGCTGTCTGTGTGAGCAAGCAGGGACCCCTTCAGACCTAGTCAATTACTATTGGACCTGTCATTTACAATGTAGTTGAACTTGGCACACCTGTGCAATTCCTGCATATTTGTCTTGCCCACAGTAACAGCACAGCAGTGTGACAGTACAGTGAAAGCATGTGTGAAGCATTAGAAACGGTACACAAAAAAACCAAAGCAGGGTAAAACTAACCCTTCAGTTTCCCAGTGAAAGCATGCTAACGTGTGGTAATGGATGATCATGCCATGCTTTCACTGAGCCTAGTTCTTGGCAATGGTAAACCATGCATTTTTGTGGGGACTTATTGTGTGTGTAACCCTTATTTCTCTTTGTAGAACATTGACGGCCATGTCCATTACTCGCTGTCCGTTTCGTTCTCTGATGTAAACGAGGTGACTCGCTTGAGGCATATGAAGTGCCGTGTCTTGGCTAAGCGTGAGATCCTCCCTCCCCACCCTGCTGGTGTCTCTGTCTCCTGCAGTGAGGGGTGCATGACGGTGCTGCTGCCTGCCGGTCCCCTCGACCTGGTCAAAGTCAAGGGTGAGTCTGGGACTGGCTTTTGACTGTCAAAGCCATGATTGTCATTTGAGCACTTTCAAATTGAGACTCTTTCTATCTTCAGCTGCTGAGAGTCTTCATGCTTTTGTCTTGGTTTATTGTAATGCTGATTTTATAAACCTATTGACTGTATCTGGGGGGTGTATGGAAGCTTGCTGTGTTTCACATTAACATTTTTACACATGTAGAGAACAGCTGGTCCAATCAACTTGTTCAGGAACTTTGGCACAAGCTATTGAGTGTCTGTATCTGGGGCTGCATGGAGGCAGTCTGTGCTGCATGCAGTGGCTGTAGATAATGGCTTTGTTACTGATGCTATGATTACATTCAGAACTGTGGCAATGGGTGATGGATGGCCCTAACCCAGGCTTTGTTTTGATCTTTTTGTAGATGACTCCAATAATCTGGTTGGGGTGCAGTCTGCACCAAGTGCTTGTGGCTACACTCTAGAGGAGAAGGATGGAAAGACCGTCTTCACAGTGTCTTACACGGCCTGCCATGTCAAGACCTTGGTAAGAGCCTGCCCAACTCGTGAATGGCTGGACTCTGCATCCAGTCCTTGGGTTCAGAGCAGGTTTACCAGGGGTCTGCTTGACCTTTTCAATAAAATACCTGAACAAGGTGGAGTTCTGAAAGCCAGGACTGGGTGCAGCAGGGCTAGTGTGTGTCAATCCATTTGTGTTGCTGGATGTGTGTTTTCTATTGTGCCAATGTCTCCACTCTCCCTCCTTGTGTTCTAGAATAACTTGTATGTCCTGACGGTGCTCTTCACCCCCTACTCCTCTCGCCAGAGGGAGGTGACGGTATCTTCCTGCCCTATACCCCCAAATCCCATCCCCCAAGAAGGTGGGTCTAATGAACTCCCTCCTCCCATTGCACAGGATTTTCACCTATTCCAGCTTTTGATCAGAGCTTGATTATCCCCAGGATCTAGTTAACAAGCTTGGGTGTGTTATTAAACTCGTAGCAAAACCCAGTGGTGTGCAGTGACAATCCACTGGGGTAGCAGAGTCAACACCTGCCCCCACCACACAATAACCGTTTTATATGGTCATGGAGGGGGGAAGAGAGAACAGCAAGCGTGTTTTTAATGTAATTGTTTGGTAACCTTGTAATTCGTGTAGTGCGGTTGATACAAAAACTGCAACCTATAAACATTCTGAATACAGAAAAGAAACCAAGCTTTGAGTAGATGGATGCATTGGGTAGCTTTCTTTTGCGGCTGGAGCTTTACGAATAGCTAATGTCAAGTGACTCTCCACACTACTTGTACACAGTCCATTCTGTATTCCTCCTTCAGTGGCTGAGCACATCTCTGGTTGATATTTTAACGTTATCAATGTAATGAACTGCCTCTAATCTCTTGCACAAAATTCAGCTTTTCTTGCACTGCTTAGCCTTGCATATGTCCTGCCTCAATGATTAGCCACCTGCGTAACAAGGGGCACATCTGACACTCCCATTGGTTAAAATTACTCCAGACTTTCAGACCAGGCAGAATGCCTTCAACTGTTTGTCCCGCCTCTGCTCACTTGTGCTTGGACTACCACAGCATGCAGGTCTTTTATTGGTTGATCATGTTGCAGGACCTTCAGCACAACCTAAGAGTATCAGATTCTGGGGGTGTGGAGGGAGTGACACACTTGAGGCTGCCCCACACCAGATTGGCAGTGGTATCACCAGAAGTGATGTGACAAGTTGGAGAACTGGCTGATCTGTCCAGCTAATTGCTATTGACAAAACAATGATCAAGACTGGTACATAATCATGATGTTGAAATTGAGTCTTCTCTGACACTATTTCAGCATGGGTGACAATAAGTCGCACATACCAGGCTTATCCAGTGCCTTTTGAAATGGACTCCCATAGTCTTAATCTTATTGTGGTCCTTGTCACAAAGCTCTGGGTGTTTCCTCTGTCATTCTGGGGATCAGCTTCACCCTGCTGGACCGCATGCATGGCAGCTGTTCTATTTTGTGTTGCCTGTGGTGTGATGCATCTCAAGTATAGGTTTTATTAATCCCTGCAGTTGCGCCTGGTGTGTAGCAGCCTTTACTCTTCCAAGCAGCAATCCATACAAACCCAAGCCGCTGTCTCTTCACTCTGAATGGTAAATCTGTTTCCCTGTCTCATTTCCTGCAGGCTGTCTGATCCCAGCTGAGCAGCAGCTTCCCTGTGGCCCCTCTAAGCTCTCTCCAGCGCTGTGCCGGGCTAGAGGCTGCTGCATGAACCCCAAAACCCGCCGCTGCTTCTACCCTCTAGAGAGTAAGCACCCCATTCCTCTCCTCCAATAGACTGATTTCCTCTTGCATCCATTGGTGTCGTGCACCTCTGTCCTTTCCAATGAATGCAGTAAGCCTGGGCTGCTAGTGGGTTCATGGTCATTCTTGGCTGTTTAAAAGCCTGTATTGGATTCAATCTCTCTCTCTCTCCTCAGTGTGCACGGCAGACGAGCAGTTTGTGTTTGCTGTTTACCGCAAGTCTTTCAATCCTGAGGTCAACCCTGCCAGTCTGGCGCTCGCTGGGGACCAGTCCTGCCTCCCAGTTCTCTGCACTCCAGACTATGCCATCTTCAAATTCCCAGTCACTGGCTGTGGGACCTGCACCTTTGTGAGTTCCTGTTCAGAAGTTTGAATGGAGCATTTCAGAATTGACCCTTTTGATGCATGACATATCAAATGGCTGTAATTAGTTTTGGCCACGTACATTTAATTGGACCAGTGACGTGATGCACTGGATTGTAACCCTCTGTGTGCAGGTTGTGGGGGAGACTAGAGTCTACCTGGCTGAGGTGCAGAGCTTGATCCAACGCAGACAGTGGACCTACGGGCTCGTAACCAGCGACCGTCCCTTTAGGCAAGTATATAGCCAGAGCTCTGCCCTTATCGCAGGTATACATTGCTTTTAGATGGAGCCTCTAGTAATGGTGTGGATCACAGTCTTTCTCCTATGCTGTATTCAGTGCTCCACTCTTTCTACCCCTAGTCTCCTTGTGGAATGTCGTTATTCTAAAGGGAACGTGGCCAGCACTGGGTTCCTGGTGAAGACCCCCACAGACCTCCGCCCTGCCCCTCACCTGGGGGTGTTTCAGGTGCAGTTACAGATTGCTAAAGGTGAGACATGCCACCTGGAGGTGTATCTATCCATCTCTTCAGTTATTATAAACCAAATACAAAGTTATCAAACGCTCCATTTCAATGCATGTTATAAATCTGTCCTCCAGAACTGAGATCCAGCCGCTTCTACCCCCATGTCTCACTTGATAGGATGCTGAAAGTCTCTCTCTCTCTCTCTCCTCAGATGGGACCTTCTCCCAGTTCTACCCCTCCTCCAGCCTGCCCGTGAGTCTCCTCCTGGGGAGCAGAGTTTACCTCGAGCTGCGTCTGATCAACCCCACTGACCCCAGCCTGGTTCTGCTGGTGCACTACTGCATTGCTTACCCACGCTCCTCCAGTGCTGTGTGGGTGCTGCTGTACCAGGGGTGAGTCTGACCATCACACACATGTTCTGAGGTCCTGTCAGTCTGCCATGAGCTTTTTTTTAACCCTATACCGCTTCTGATTGGATGCCTCTGTCCCTCAGTTGTCCAAATGTCCTGGATTACGGCAGCTCTGCGTCTCTGCACGTGGACGGCCAGCCCCCCCACTCCAAATTCAGACGACGCTTCAGTCTCCGAACATTCCAGTTCCTGAGCAGTGGGCTAGCCCTGGACGAGGAGGTGGGTGGGGTATTAATGGGGTGCTGCAGACTGACCTGGCTCTGCACGGGTCTGTATTGCATCAGTAACAACGCTCAACTGCCAGTGTCTTCAGTGGAAATTCCATGACAAGCATTTGGACTCTCAGTCTTTCTGTCTTCTGCATTTTCGATCTCTGTTGTAGTTGAAGACACGGATGGAAATCCTCCAGAGCAGTTGGGTCCATTCCTGGTTTTGCTATTGGTTTAATCGTACACCTGAGCTTGTTGCCTCTACACTCTGGCTGATCAAGCTTGTAGTAAAACCTGGAATGGGTGATGCTGCTGGCAATGGGAGGTCTTTCCATCCCTGTGAAATTCAGTGCCATATGCTTTGACCAAGTCTCTCCTCCTCCCGTGTATCTCAGATCTCCTTCATGTGCTCCACTGAAGTCTGTTCTCCAGACCAGCGCCGCTGCAATGAGGGTTGCTTTGATGGGAGAGGTGAGTTGCACAATGGATCAAATCCTTCTAGAAAAGGACCAGCGTTGACTCTGGATTCTGTTGATTGGGTTCACATGTGTGTGAGAATTAAGGGGAACACTGTCTTGTGTGTTTTGCATCATAGCTGGTAATTGTGCAAGTACACATGCATTAACTTTATCCATAGTTCTAATATTTCAGATACATGTGTTGTATTTGAGCTGCGCTGCTGATGCATTTTTGAACTGCATGGGTTTTATTGTAGTGATTTTGTACTTGCTATCTAGTGCGTCACACTATTGAACAGCAGTTCTATTGGCTTGTACTTCACTCTGGTACATTGTGTTGCTTCTGATTGTCCCAGCATGCTGTATTCTGACCCCAGCACTGTGCCTCTTGTAACTCTTCCTTCAGACACTCCCATCTCAGTCGACCCCAGTATGAGACTGCGCTGTGCTGGTAATCCCTGCCCAGGGAGGGTGATGCTGGAGGGAGCCTAGTGAAGGAGCTCAGAGCCCAGGCAGGAAACTCAGCCCTAAGACTACAGTAACCATTTCAAATAAAAAGAACCAACCCATCTCTTCTGTGCTGTGTCTTCATTGTAACACTCTCTCCACCTCAACACCTGCAAAACAGTCTGGATCTGCCAAACTGGGGGCAAATAGAATTAAGTCAATAATTTATAGGGGTTCACAAAGTATGACAAATGCATGTGAACAAATGTAACCTTTTGAATGCATGGCACCCTTGTATGGGGCTGCTATCTCAACTTTAACTCGGTCTCACCACTTCAAACTCGGCCTCTCTAAATCTGACCTTTGCTTCCTCTCCCTCTGTCTCAGTCTCTCGACTGTCACTCTACCTGAAAATGTAGGTGTTACTCTTGACCCTTCTCTCAACATATGTTTCCTGACACAATTGCTTTCTTTGTATGTAGCATCTACCATATCTGTCCTTTTGTTACTGTTGTATTCCACCCAATTCCTGGTCCAAGCTCTTGTACTCTCCAGATTGGACTTCTCTCTCTCCTCCCCCTCTTCAGCTCATTCAAAACTCTGCTGCTTGTCTTCTGTCCTCTCATGCTTCACTCTGTCTCTGCTGGGATTCAATTTAAAATGCTTGTTCTTGCTTGCTGCCTCTCAGACCCACCTGTTCAGACTGCCCTTGTTGATCTACCCCTCTTATTATGCACTGGACTTACCTGACCTGAGCACCATGTTACTGGATCCTCTGCTAATGCGCTATTCCACTACTAATGTCATTGTAGATATAACTGCATCCTAGTTCACACTGTAGTCTAGTAGTATTATTGCACTAACTGTAAACTACACTATTTAAATATGAAGCTTGCATTGTAACACCTGCAAGTCTCCTTGGATAAAGGTGTCTACAAAATAAACTGCAGAACAAAAATATTTTGATTTGCGCATTTGAAGACCGACAGCAGGCAGTAAAGCGAGAGAGGCAGAGAGTGAGTAAGTGTGTGAACCTCCAGGGTTTGATGATGTAATATTTAACTGGATGGTGTGTCTGTGAAATGGCCAGGACTTGCTTTTAAAGGTATAAACAGCAGTGTAAAGGTGACCTGGTCATGCATGGAGATTACAATACTCCTGGACACTGTGCTGGGCTCTGGTCGTGCTTGTAGATTACAGTACTGCTGGACACTGTGCTGGGCTCTGGTCGTGCTTTTAGATTACAGTACTCCTGGACACTGTGCTGGGCTCTGGTAGTCCCAGAAGGACATCTGTAAACAGAGTAGTTAAATGCTGGTAATGTATAGTGAGTGCCCCCTGCTGGTGGACAGAGGAGCAGTCCAGTTCATCAGGTTATCTATAAAAAGCAACGTCACACCACTACACACTCACACACACACACACTCCAGGGATGAAAATACAATGCAATATAACGCGCCATCCCTTCACGCCGTGGCATCCCACAGCGCTGTCCAAAGTTAAACACAAAACAAAATAGCTCTCATATATATCTGTATATATATATATATATATATATATATATATATAATGATTTCCATTACACGAGAGTAGATGTTAAAACTTCATGCTGATTTGAACTCGGCTCTCGCCAAGATAAGCACTAACTAAGACGTAGTTTTACAGTAAACTAATGTGATCCATATGTGTCTCCATCCATTTACGTTTCCTTCCATATGATGATGTAGATATCCTTCTGTCTGGTGTTAACTTTGGACAGCGGTGTGGGATGCCATGGCGTGAAGGGAGGGCGCTTTATATTGCATTATATTTTCATCCCTGGAGTGTGTGTGTGTGTGTGTGTGTGTGAGTGTGTAGTGGTGGGACGTTGCTTTTTATAGATAATCTGATGAAGTGGACTGCTCCTCTGTTCACCAGCAGGAGGCACTCACTATACATTACCAGCATTTAACTACTCTTGGTTTACAGATGCCCTTGTGGGACTACCAGAGCCCCATCATAGTAGCTAGTACTGTAATCTACAAGCACAACCAGAGCCCAGCACAGTGTCCAGTACTGTAATCTACAAGTACTACCAGATCCCAGCAGTGTCCAGTACTGTAATTTACAAGCACAACCAGGTCACCCTGCACTGTTGTTTATACCCTACCTTACTACCTGCACTGCTGTTTATACCCTATCTTACTTTTACAAGCAGGTCCTGGCCATTTCACAGACACACCATCCATTTAAATATTACATCAAACCCTGGAGGTTCACACACTTACTCACTCTCTGCCTCTCACTTTACTGCCTGCTGTCGGTCTTCAAATGCACAAATCAAAATATTTTTGTTCTGCAGTTTATTTTGTAGACACCTTTATCCAAGGAGACTTGCAGGTGTTACAATGCAAGCTTCATATTTAAATAGTGTAGTTTACAGTTAGTGCAATAATACTACTAGACTACAGTGTGAACTAGGATGCAGTTATATCTACAATGACATTAGTAGTGGAATAGCGCATTAGCAGAGGATCCAGTAACATGGTGCTCAGGTCAGGTAAGTCCAGTGCATAATAAGAGGGGTAGATCAACAAGGGCAGTCTGAACAGGTGGGTCTGAGAGGCAGCAAGCAAGAACAAGCATTTTAAATTGAATCCCAGCAGAGACAGAGTGAAGCATGAGAGGACAGAAGACAAGCAGCAGAGTTTTGAATGAGCTGAAGAGGGGGAGGAGAGAGAGAAGTCCAATCTGGAGAGTACAAGAGCTTGGACCAGGAATTGGGTGGAATACAACAGTAACAAAAGGACAGATATGGTAGATGCTACATACAAAGAAAGCAATTGTGTCAGGAAACATATGTTGAGAGAAGGGTCAAGAGTAACACCTACATTTTCAGGTAGAGTGACAGTCGAGAGACTGAGACAGAGGGAGAGGAAGCAAAGGTCAGATTTAGAGAGGCCGAGTTTGAAGTGGTGAGACAGAGTTAAAGTTGAGATAGCAGCCCCATACAAGGGTGCCATGCATTCAAAAGGATACATTTGTTCACATGCATTTGTCATACTTTGTGAACCCCTATAAATTGTAGACTTAATTCTATTTGCCCCCAGTTTGGCAGATCCAGACTGTTTTGCAGGTGTTGAGGTGGAGAGAGTGTTACAATGAAGACACGGCACAGAAGAGATGGGATGGTTCTTTTTATTTGAAATGGTTACTGTAGTCTTAGGGCTGAGTTACCTGCCTGGGCTCTGAGCTCCTTCACTAGGCTCCCTCCAGCATCACCCTCCCTGGGCAGGGATTACCAGCACAGCGCAGTCTCATATTGGGGTCGACTGAGATGGGAGTGTCTGAAGGAGGAGTTACAAGAGGCACAGTGCTGGGGTCAGAATACAGCATGCTGGGACAATCAGAAGCAACACAATGTACCAGAGTGAAGTACAAGCCAATAGAACTGCTGTTCAATAGTGTGACGCACTAGATAGCAAGTACAAAATCACTACAGTAAAACCCATGCAGTTCAAAAATGCATCAGCAGAGCAGCTCAAATACAACACATGTATCTGAAATATTAGAACTATGGATAAAATTAATGCATGTGTACTTGCACAATTACCAGCTATGATGCAACACACACAAGACAGTGTTCCCCCTTAATTCTCACACACGTGTGAACCCAATCAACAGAATCCCGAGTCAACGCTGGTCCTTTCCTAGAAGGATTTGATCCATTGTGCAACTCACCTCTCCCATCAAAGCAACCCTCATTGCAGCGGCGCTGGTCTGGAGAACAGACTTCAGTGGAGCACATGAAGGAGATCTGAGATACACGGGAGGAGGAGAGACTTGGTCAAAGCATATGGCACTGAATTTCACAGGGATGGAAAGACCTCCCATTGCCAGCAGCATCACCCATTCCAGGTTTTACTACAAGCTTGATCAGCCAGAGTGTAGAGGAAACAAGCTCAGGTGTACGATTAAACCAATAGCAAAACCAGGAATGGACCCAACTGCTCTGGAGGATTTCCATCCGTGTCTTCAACTACAACAGAGATCGAAAATGCAGAAGACAGAAAGACCGAGAGTCTAAATGCTGGTCATGGAATTTCCACTGAAGACACTGGCAGTTGAGCGTTGTTACTGATGCAATACAGACCCGTGCAGAGCCAGGTCAGTCTGCAGCACCCCATTAATACCCCACCCACCTCCTCGTCCAGGGCTAGCCCACTGCTCAGGAACTGGAATGTTCGGAGACTGAAGCGTCGTCTGAATTTGGAGTGGGGGGGGCTGGCCGTCCACGTGCAGAGACGCAGAGCTGCCGTAATCCAGGACATTTGGACAACTGAGGGACAGACATCCAATCAGAAGCGGTATTGGGTTAAAAAAGGCTTATGGCAGTCTGACAGGACCTCAGAACATGTGTGTGATGGTCAGACTCACCCCTGGTACAGCAGCACCCACACAGCACTGGAGGAGCGTGGGTAAGCAATGCAGTAGTGCACCAGCAGAACCAGGCTGGGGTCAGTGGGGTTGATCAGACGCAGCTCAAGGTAAACTCTGCTTCCCAGGAGGAGACTCACGGGCAGGCTGGAGGAGGGGTAGAACTGGGAGAAGGTCCCATCTGAGGAGAGAGAGAGAGAGAGAGAGAGACTTTCAGCATCCTATCAAGTGAGACATGGGGGTAGAAGCGGCTGGATCTCTGTTCTGGAGGACAGATTTATTACATGCATTGAAATTGAGCGTTTGATAACTTTGTATTTGGTTTATAATAACTGAAGAGATGGATAGATACACCTCCAGGTGGCATGTCTCACCTTTAGCAATCTGTAACTGCACCTGAAACACCCCCAGGTGAGGGGCAGGGCGGGCCGTGTAAGACACTGTGAAGACGGTCTTTCCATCCTTCTCCTCTAGAGTGTAGCCACAAGCACTTGGTGCAGACTGCACCCCAACCAGATTATTGGAGTCATCTACAAAAAGATCAAAACAAAGCCTGGGTTAGGGCCATCCATCACCCATTGCCACGGTTCTGAATATAATCATAGCATCAGTAACAAAGCCTCGATCTACAGCCACTGCATGCAGCACAGACTGCCTCCATGCAGCCCCAGATACAGACACTCAATAGCTTGTGCCAAAGTTCCTGAACAAGTTGATTGGACCAGCTGTTCTCTACATGTGTAGAAATGTTAGTGTGAAACACAGCAAGCTTCCATACACCCCCCAGATACAGATAGTCAATAGGTTTATAAAATCAGCATTACAATAAACCAAGACAAAAGCATGATGACTCTCAGCAGCTGAAGATAGAACGAGTCTCAATTTGCAAGTGCTCAAATGACAATCATGGCTTTGACAGTCAAAAGCCAGCCCCAGACTCACCCTTGACTTTGACCAGATCGAGGGGACCGGCAGGCAGCAGCACCGTCATGCACCCCTCACTGCAGGAGACCGAGACACCAGCAGGGTGGGGAGGGAGAGAGGGAGGAGGGAGGATCTCACGCTTAGCCAAGACACGGCACTTCATATGCCTCAAGCGAGTCACCTCGTTTACATCAGAGAACGAAACGGACAGCGAGTAATGGACATGGCCGTCAATGTTCTACAAAGAGAAATAAGGGTTACACACACAATGAGAAGTCCCCACAAAAATGCATGATTTACCATTGCCAAGAACTAGGCTCAGTGAAAGCATGGCATGATCAGCCATTACCACACTTTAGCATGCTTTCACTGGGAAACTGAAGGGTTAGTTGTACCCTGCTCTGGTTTTTGTATACCGTTTCTAATGCTTCACACATGATTTCACTGTACTGTCACACTGCTGTGCTGTTACTGTGGGCAAGACAAATATGCAGGAAATGCACAGGTGTGCCAAGTTCAACTACATTGTAAATGACAGCTCCAATAGTAATTGACTAGGTCTGAAGGGGTCCCTGCTTGCTCACACAGACAGCCTCACCTGTTTCAGCACATCACAAGCATCGTAAGGAGCCATAAAGTAGTTCTTCCCAATCCCCTGGACCAGCCCATAGCCACAGCTGCCATTGACCTTCACAGCAACCAGGCTGTTCTTCCCATCTACAAGGACAGGAGGAGGTGGGTATAGCTACAGCACTCATGCCATTGGGAGGGTAACTTGCCAATGGATCTACTGTGATTTATGCAAGTACAATTAAGGATCCAATACTAGTCTCACGAGGAGTTGAAGAAGACACCCCTGAGCTGGATACCTACACTGTGGCGAATGAAGCTCATAGTAACTACTATGCAATAGGAGTCTTGCTGCACTCCCTGCAACACGATCACTGACCCCCATCCACCCCCTTAGAAGGAGTGCTGACCATCTCTAAAATCCATTCCAACTCTTATAA
The DNA here is from genome assembly GCF_902713425.1 of Acipenser ruthenus. Classification (NCBI taxonomy): domain Eukaryota; kingdom Metazoa; phylum Chordata; class Actinopteri; order Acipenseriformes; family Acipenseridae; genus Acipenser; species Acipenser ruthenus. The sequence continues at coordinate 8,823,388 of NC_081211.1, forward strand.
GCTTTGACACCAGGGATGGAAATAACACTCCCATCACATAGCAGTTCCATCTATTCCTGGGTTCACTAGGAGTTTAAGACACCTGAGCTTGTTCCCTATGCACAGTGCCTAATCAAGCTCTTGGTAAAAACTGGAATGGGTACACTGCTATGCAGTAGCAGTGTTACTGCCATTCATGATTAAGAGCAAGAGGCTTTACAAACCAGCCCCTCCCACTGCAGACTCACCCAGGATGAAGACCTGGTCTAGTGGCCCCTCTGGAAGATCTGTACTCATGCTGGTGGGGCCACAGACAGCAGGGGGTTCGAATGGGAGACACCCCTGCTCTATGGAGCCTGGCCGTCCCTCCGCGTCCTTGTACGTCACATGGAAGACCAGGGTATTGTTCTGGGAGGAAGACAGGTTAGAATAGCGCCTTGAGCCGGCTTTAGACTGTTACAGTAGCATCAGGGGAGAAGCTTTTCTTGCCCAAATAGTAAATCAATAAATTCACATGGTTGCAGGAACATTGGACTGGACTAGGACAGACATCAATCATGCACCAGATTTGCCAAAGACTAGATTAAGCTACAATTGCAGACTTTACCACTGCGAAAGCACAAAAAGGTTAGTTTAACTGTCAGAGTTCACAATTGCTGTAGTAAATTAACATTTCATTGTCCTTCTTTGGAGGACATGCTTCACTTGAGTATTTAACTCATCTACCCGTTTTAATTTTACATTGATACTGTAACCGTTAGCCATAACCACCTAAAAGTACCAAATACAGCTTGTGTTCAAATACATGTTGGTACTTAATGGGTTAAGGGCAATTCTGTGAATTAGTGAAGCATCTTTCATCAAATCCTGTGCAATTGCCTTCTTTTATGAATGGCCCCAGCTATAGGGGCTGCAGGGCTGAGTGCTGTTCAGTGGCTGCTCCTATAAAACACCTGAAGTGAATTCCCTCCCTTGGAGTTCAAGGGTGTTGCAGAAAACAGCTTGAAACATTGGAGTCAATATCCCAGTCAAGGGAAAAATGTATCCTTGTTACGCTTCACCAAGGGGTTTTATGCCAACGGCCGCTGGTCCTCGGTTGAGATTATTGAAGGACAGTCAGTGCACGCTTTGACCTTGTACCTGTGTTTGAAGAGGACAGCCTTCATCCTTGGCATAGTAAGAGATTGTGAGCACATTCATCCCGTCTCCCTTCATCAGGTAGAAAGCACATTCATCTGGGGCGTCTTTGATCAGCATCTCCAAACCAGACCGGTCTGAGAACACACACAATATGAGAAGCAATATCAAGCTTCATGCAAATGTGAAATACTAGAAGTCACTGTGTATTAAAAGGAGTCAAGATATGATATTGCAATAGGTGGATATAGTTTGTATCGAGATACAAGACCACAGCATAGCTCACTAGTCTAAACTACAGCTCCCAGCATCACTCACCATTGCTGCAGGTGCATAGGCATGATGGGAGCTGTAGTTCTAGCCAGGGCCAGACAATCATGGTGTCTACGCAATGTAAAGAGAGAGGTCTGAATAGTTGGACACAAGCTATGAGGGGTGTCATAGCTGCTTGGGATAGTGGTATGATCCAGTCTCAATGTAACAATAGCCATCAAATGAACATTTGATTAGGCATCTACAAGTAGCCCATCCCATTGATACAGATCGTACCACACCTTCATATCGATACGGTCGTGACATTAGTGTCTTGTTGCAGCCCTTGTGTTCAGATTCAGGAAGAACACTAAACATGCAGAACAGCATTTGACAATCAGGGTCTCACCTGTGATTGTGACCTCCCCTAGGGGTCCCTCTGGCAGTTCAAAGGTCACAGTGGTGACCCCACAGGCTGAGCTGGGGAGAGATTTGGGGGTGCTCTGTGGACACCTCATCACCAGCCCTGCACCCCCTGTCCTTGCGAAGAACACAGTGAGCACGAAGGAGGAGATCCCGTTGATTTCCTAAAAGGAACAAGACAGTAACACCAGGGGTGGCCAATACTGCTATCAAAGCAACTCCCTTTAAGAAGTCTGGAATGGTGAGGTATTAACCCAGCGAGTACAACATTTCTGAGAACAAACACAAGCTGTATTTATGCAATCTGATACACTAAAGACAGACTACTTTTGCAGCTAGTTAGAATTAGAGGTATTACCAAGTTAAATCCACAAGACACTTCATGGGTTAACCAGAAAGCATTCATTGCTCAATGCGGTCCCTCCGTTCCCACAATTGAGAAATCGGTCTGACCAATACAGAACCAGTCCATTTGATGTACTCTACCTGCTATTTCTACCATGCTACCCAACACTGTAGCCAATTATTAAAAGAGCATTTATTTATTCATTAAATTATTTCTAGTGATTGAGGAGCATCCTGTTGGATCCAGAGTCTCTGAATTCTCCAAACCCACAGTAAAAAGGAGTTGAAGCAACTTGCCTGTATCTTCACGTTGCAGCCCTTGAATGACGTCGTGAACAAGCTGTAGCCCCCACTAAACGTCACGCTGTACTTGCAAAACCCGGCCAGGCTCGCCACTGGAAGGAGGCGATTCTTCACTAAAATAAGTATAGAAACATCGTGCGAGGTCATCCATCACGGGGTGTGGTACACATTAAAACGTGGTACACTGATTTTAGCTCAATTACGACCATCTGAAAGGGCCATGTTGTAACTGGTGATGAACAAACCAGTACATATGAATAAAGTGTTGTATGGAGTCGCCGAGGACCCTCCTCGCCCTCACCTCGCACACGGAGCGCCTTCACGCCAGTGCCGGGTAGCTTGAGTGTCATTCTATCCTCGTAGCAGATTAATCCGGGATCCTCCGGTTTAAGAGCCGGGCCGGTGGAGGCTGTCTCGCCGCCGTCATCATCCTCGCTTGGGACGTTAGTGTGGAAGGAGTCTAGCGGGAGGAACGAGAGGAAGCAAAGTTAACCGGTAGAGAATCACTGCAGAAGGACGCCCCGTGTCTATCTGTTTGTAACGAAGGAACTGTGCAGTGCAGGTGGAACTGAGCACATTTAAAAACAAACTCACAGAGAAAAACAAACAAAAAAAGTAAGCCTCCTTTCTGACGGCTCACCGAGGTTGGGAGTCGCATTCCCAGGCTGCAGCAGCGGGGTCTCCCCGGTCCAAGACAAGGCGGCCCGGCCGAATCCAAGCAGCAAGCACGCCACAAGTAAGCAAGGCGGCAGCATCATCATCCTCTGCCCGCTCCGACACATTGGTGTTGTTTTCCCGCAGCCACTTGTCGCTCCAGTCCCTGCAGTCAGGCTGTATCCTCGCTTACTGCGCTCTGGGGGTTTATAAGAGGTGTCGAGACCGCGCGAGGGCTTCATTGACGGTCCAATCGGGTTCCATCATTCTCACGCGGGTTTTTATTTTGGAAAGGTAAACTCGCACACCGAGACTTTTTAAAACCCAACTTTAACGTGAAGCTGCCCAGTTGTTAATATTTTCACAGCCTTTGCTTTAACTGTGACGCCTACATCCTTTGTGGTAATCGATGCAATATCCCATATGCGCGTGTAGTAAACGAGGCTGAGAGGGCAAGCGTGCTTCATCCACCCTTCAAACCAGCTGTGAAGCGCACACATTATTTAGAGGATTTAGAACCGGGTTGGAACAAAGACCAGGAGTGGAATCGCCCTCCGGGGCCATGATTGGACACACCTGTGTTATGCCACTGCCATAACTTGTGTAATAAATTAAGAGTCCCTTTCCCTTTGAAATGAATGTTTTGCTATTCTTCCCCATTGTTTTAACAGTTAGAAGAATGAAAAGAAAATGATGAACACAGTTGATGAAGTTTAATTTGCAACATGTTCTATGCAATTAAAATAGTCCCTTTGTCTGTGTTACGTTTATAGACGATGCCAGTTGTAGAGCAACTTGCAGAACAGAAATACAGGTGGAGTCGCCCGGCCGACAAATCAAACCACACACACACGTGATGCTAACAGTGCCGCTGGGGATGCTTATCATATGATATGTATCATTTCAAATGGCATTTTACATAGTGCGCGCGCACTATGTGCTTAATTAAACATCTGAGCTAGTCGTCTGTATCAAACTGCCAAGAAATGGGAGGCTTGTTTCCTCCCTTATCGTTCACAAACGCAATTAAAAACGTGTGGACTGCTAGTGTTTCACTGAGATCCCATCCTGGGTGGCTACAAACTAGGTTTAGCAAAGTGTAATCCAGTCCATATCATTTTTGGAGGCAATTCCATTTTAGCTTCCACTAGCGAAGACCCCGGATGTTATCTTGGACCTCACGCTTTCTTATGATTTCTGTATCAGAACAGCGTCTTATCATTTGAGAAATGTTTCCAGATGAAAGCGTGTTCTGGGTATGAGGGATGCAGAGACGGTGACACAGGCATTAATAACCTCTCGTCTTGAATATTGCGATTCTTTGCTTGTTGGTAAACCTGTCACTAAACCTAGAAGGATTCAGCTTGTCCAGAATTTCCGCTCCAGTTACCATTATGCAGGTTGAAACATTGGATTCTTAAATCGAATATGAAAACACTTTTGTGAATGTGCTTTTATGTAATTGGTTGTAACTGGAATGTATTATAAGAACATAAGAAAGTGTACAAACGAGAGGAGGCCATTCAGCCCATCTTGCTCCTTTGGTTGTTAGTAGCTTATTGATCCCAGAATCTCATCAAGCAGCTTCTTGAAGGATCTCAGGGTGTCAGCTTCAACAACATTACTGGGGAGTTGGTTCCAAATCCTCACAATTGTCTGTGTAAAAAAAGTGCCTCCTGTTTTCTGTTCTGAATGCCCCTTTATCTAATCTCTATTTGTGACCCCTGGTCCTTGTTTCTTTTTTCATGTCAAAAAAGTCCCCTGGGTCGACATTGTCTGACTCTATACCTTTTAGGATTTTGAATGTTTGAATCAGATCGCCGCGTGGTCTTCTTTGTTCAAGACTGAATAGATTCAATTCTTTGAGCCTGTCTGCATACGACATGCCTTTTAAACCCGGGATAATTCTGGTTGCTCTTCTTTGCACTCTTTCTAGAGCAGCAATATGCTTTTTGTAACAAGGTGACCAGAACTGAACACAATATTCTAGGTGAGGTCTTACTAATGTATTGTAAAGTTTTAACATTATTTCCCTTGATTTAAATTCAACACTTCTCACAATATATCCGAGCATCTTTGTTGGGGAAGCTATAAAAAAGGCCACATTGTCTAGATGAAGACATTTCTAAGTCAAGATAAACTCCTAGGTCTTTTTCATAGTTTCCTTCTTCAATTTCAGTATCTCCCGTATGATATTTATAATGCACATTTTTATTGCCTACATGCAATACTTTACACTTTTCTCTATTATATATATATATATATATATATATATATATATATATATATATATATATATATATATATATAGATAGATATATAGATATGAGAGCAATATTATATATATATATATATATATATATATAAATATATATATATATATATATATAGATAGATATATAGATATGAGAGCAATATTATATATATATATATATATAAATATATATATATATATATATATATATATATATATGAGAGCTATTTTGTTTTGTGTTTAACTTTGGACAGCACTGTGGGATGCCATGGCGTGAATGGAGGGCGCTTTATATTGCATTGTATTTTCATCCCTGGTGTGTGTGTGTGTGTGAGTGTGTAGTGGTGGGAAGTTGCTTTTTATAGATAACCTGATGAACTGGACTGCTCCTCTGTCCACCAGCAGGGGGCACTCACTATACATTACCAGCATTTAACTATTCTCTGTTTACAGATGCCCTTCTGGGACTACCAGAGCCCAGCACAGTGTCCAGGAGTACTGTAATCTACAAGCACGACCAGAGCCCAGCACAGTGTCCAGGAGTATTGTAATCTCCATGCATGACCAGGTCACCCTGCACTGCTGTTTATACCTTTAAAAGCAAGTCCTGGCCATTTCACAGACACACCATCCAGTTAAATATTACATCATCAAACCCTGGAGGTTCACACACTTACTCACTCTCTGCCTCTCTCGCTTTACTTCCTGCTGTTGGTCTTCAAATGCACAAATCAAAATATTTTTGTACTGCAGTTTATTTTGTAGACACCTTTATCGAAGCAGACTTGCAGGTGTTACAGGGCAGTACAGGGTTACAATGCAAGCTTCATATTTAAATAGTGTAGTTTACAGTTAGTGCAATAATACTATAATGTGAACTAGGATGCAGTTATATCTACAATGACATTAGTAGTGGAATAGCGCATTAGCAGAGGATCCAGTAACATGGTGCTCAGGTCAGGTAAGTCCAGTGCATAATAAGAGGGGTAGATCAACAAGGGCAGTCTGAACAGGTGGGTCTGAGAGGCAGCAAGCAAGAACAAGCATTTTAAATTGAATCCCAGCAGAGACAGAGTGAAGCATGAGAGGACAGAAGACAAGCAGCAGAGTTTTGAATGAGCTGAAGAGGGGGAGGAGAGAGAGAAGTCCAATCTGGAGAGTACAAGAGCTTGGACCAGGAATTGGGTGGAATACAACAGTAACAAAAGGACAGATATGGTAGATGCTACGTACAAAGAAAGCAATTGTGTCAGGAAACATATGTTGAGAGAAGGGTCAAGAGTAACACCTACATTTTCAGGTAGAGTGACAGTCGAGAGACTGAGACAGAGGGAGAGGAAGCAAAGGTCAGATTTAGAGAGGCCGAGTTTGAAGTGGTGAGACAGAGTTAAAGTTGAGATAGCAGCCCCATACAAGGGTGCCATGCATTCAAAAGGTTACATTTGTTCACATGCATTTGTCATCCTTTGTGAAGCCCTATAAATTGTAGGCTTAATTCTATTTGCCCCCAGTTTGGCAGATCCAGACTGTTTTGCAGGTGTTGAGGTGGAGAGAGTGTTACAATGAAGACACAGCACAGAAGAGATGGGTTTCTTCTTTTTATTTGAAATGGTTACTGTAGTCTTAGGGCTGAGTTTCCTGCCTGGGCTCTGAGCTCCTTCACTAGGCTCCCTCCAGCATCACCCTCCCTGGGCAGGGATTACCAGCACAGCGCAGTCTCATATTGGGGTCGACCGAGATGGGAGTGTCTGAAGGAGGAGTTACAAGAGGCACAGTGCTGGGGTCAGAATACAGCATGCTGGGACAATCAGAAGCAACACAATGTACCAGAGTGAAGTACAAGCCAATAGAACTGCTGTTCAATAGTGTGACGCACTAGATAGCAAGTACAAAATCACTACAATAAAACCCATGCAGTTCAAAAAGCATCAGCAGCACAGCTCAAATAGAACACATGTATCTGAAATATTAGAACTATGGATAACGTTAATGCATGTGTACTTCCACAATTACCAGCTTATGCAAAACACACAAGACAGTGTTCCCCCTTAATTCTCACACACGTGTGAACCCAATCAACAGAATCATGAGTCAACGCTGGTCCTTTTCTAGAACAATTTGATCCATTGTGCAACTCACCTCTCCCATCAAAGCAACCCTCATTGCAGCGGCGCTGGCCTGGAGAACAGACTTCAGTGGAGCACATGAAGGAGATCTGAGATACACGGGAGGAGAGACTTGGTCAAAACATATGGCACTGAATTTCACAGGGATGGAAAGACCTCCCATTGCCAGCAGCATCACCCATTCCAGGTTTTACTACAAGCTTGATCAGCCAGAGTGTAGAGGAAACAAGCTCAGGTGTACGATTAAACCAATAGCAAAACCAGGAATGGACCCAACTGCTCTGGAGGATTTCCATCCGTGTCTTCAACTACAACAGAGATCGAAAATGCAGAAGACAGAAAGACTGAGAGTCTAAATGCTGGTCATGGAATTTCCACTGAAGACACTGGCAGTTGAGCGTTGTTACTGATGCAATACAGACCCGTGCAGAGCCAGGTCAGTCTGCAGCACCCCATTAATACCCCACCCACCTCCTCGTCCAGGGCTAGCCCACTGCTCAGGAACTGGAATGTTCGGAGACTGAAGCGTCGTCTGAATTTGGAGTGGGGGGGGCTGGCCGTCCACGTGCAGAGACGCAGAGCTGCCGTAATCCAGGACATTTGGACAACTGAGGGACAGACATCCAATCAGAAGCGGTATTGGGTTAAAAAAGGCTTATGGCAGTCTGACAGGACCTCAGAACATGTGTGTGATGGTCAGACTCACCCCTGGTACAGCAGCACCCACACAGCACTGGAGGAGCGTGGGTAAGCAATGCAGTAGTGCACCAGCAGAACCAGGCTGGGGTCAGTGGGGTTGATCAGACGCAGCTCAAGGTAAACTCTGCTTCCCAGGAGGAGACTCACGGGCAGGCTGGAGGAGGGGTAGAACTGGGAGAAGGTCCCATCTGAGGAGAGAGAGAGAGAGAGAGAGACTTTCAGCATCCTATCAAGTGAGACATGGGGGTAGAAGCGGCTGGATCTCTGTTCTGGAGGACAGATTTATTACATGCATTGAAATTGAGCGTTTGATAACTTTGTATTTGGTTTATAATAACTGAAGAGATGGATAGATACACCTCCAGGTGGCATGTCTCACCTTTAGCAATCTGTAACTGCACCTGAAACACCCCCAGGTGAGGGGCAGGGCGGGCCGTGTAAGACACTGTGAAGACGGTCTTTCCATCCTTCTCCTCTAGAGTGTAGCCACAAGCACTTGGTGCAGACTGCACCCCAACCAGATTATTGGAGTCATCTACAAAAAGATCAAAACAAAGCCTGGGTTAGGGCCATCCATCACCCATTGCCACGGTTCTGAATATAATCATAGCATCAGTAACAAAGCCTCGATCTACAGCCACTGCATGCAGCACAGACTGCCTCCATGCAGCCCCAGATACAGACACTCAATAGCTTGTGCCAAAGTTCCTGAACAAGTTGATTGGACCAGCTGTTCTCTACATGTGTAGAAATGTTAGTGTGAAACACAGCAAGCTTCCATACACCCCCCAGATACAGATAGTCAATAGGTTTATAAAATCAGCATTACAATAAACCAAGACAAAAGCATGATGACTCTCAGCAGCTGAAGATAGAACGAGTCTCAATTTGCAAGTGCTCAAATGACAATCATGGCTTTGACAGTCAAAAGCCAGCCCCAGACTCACCCTTGACTTTGACCAGATCGAGGGGACCGGCAGGCAGCAGCACCGTCATGCACCCCTCACTGCAGGAGACCGAGACACCAGCAGGGTGGGGAGGGAGAGAGGGAGGAGGGAGGATCTCACGCTTAGCCAAGACACGGCACTTCATATGCCTCAAGCGAGTCACCTCGTTTACATCAGAGAACGAAACGGACAGCGAGTAATGGACATGGCCGTCAATGTTCTACAAAGAGAAATAAGGGTTACACACACAATGAGAAGTCCCCACAAAAATGCATGATTTACCATTGCCAAGAACTAGGCTCAGTGAAAGCATGGCATGATCAGCCATTACCACACTTTAGCATGCTTTCACTGGGAAACTGAAGGGTTAGTTGTACCCTGCTCTGGTTTTTGTATACCGTTTCTAATGCTTCACACATGATTTCACTGTACTGTCACACTGCTGTGCTGTTACTGTGGGCAAGACAAATATGCAGGAAATGCACAGGTGTGCCAAGTTCAACTACATTGTAAATGACAGCTCCAATAGTAATTGACTAGGTCTGAAGGGGTCCCTGCTTGCTCACACAGACAGCCTCACCTGTTTCAGCACATCACAAGCATCGTAAGGAGCCATAAAGTAGTTCTTCCCAATCCCCTGGACCAGCCCATAGCCACAGCTGCCATTGACCTTCACAGCAACCAGGCTGTTCTTCCCATCTACAAGGACAGGAGGAGGTGGGTATAGCTACAGCACTCATGCCATTGGGAGGGTAACTTGCCAATGGATCTACTGTGATTTATGCAAGTACAATTAAGGATCCAATACTAGTCTCACGAGGAGTTGAAGAAGACACCCCTGAGCTGGATACCTACACTGTGGCGAATGAAGCTCATAGTAACTACTATGCAATAGGAGTCTTGCTGCACTCCCTGCAACACGATCACTGACCCCCATCCACCCCCTTAGAAGGAGTGCTGACCATCTCTAAAATCCATTCCAACTCTTATAAGCTTTGACACCAGGGATGGAAATAACACTCCCATCACATAGCAGTTCCATCTATTCCTGGGTTCACTAGGAGTTTAAGACACCTGAGCTTGTTCCCTATGCACAGTGCCTAATCAAGCTCTTGGTAAAAACTGGAATGGGTACACTGCTATGCAGTAGCAGTGTTACTGCCATTCATGATTAAGAGCAAGAGGCTTTACAAACCAGCCCCTCCCACTGCAGACTCACCCAGGATGAAGACCTGGTCTAGTGGCCCCTCTGGAAGATCTGTACTCATGCTGGTGGGGCCACAGACAGCAGGGGGTTCGAATGGGAGACACCCCTGCTCTATGGAGCCTGGCCGTCCCTCCGCGTCCTTGTACGTCACATGGAAGACCAGGGTATTGTTCTGGGAGGAAGACAGGTTAGAATAGCGCCTTGAGCCGGCTTTAGACTGTTACAGTAGCATCAGGGGAGAAGCTTTTCTTGCCCAAATAGTAAATCAATAAATTCACATGGTTGCAGGAACATTGGACTGGACTAGGACAGACATCAATCATGCACCAGATTTGCCAAAGACTAGATTAAGCTACAATTGCAGACTTTACCACTGCGAAAGCACAAAAAGGTTAGTTTAACTGTCAGAGTTCACAATTGCTGTAGTAAATTAACATTTCATTGTCCTTCTTTGGAGGACATGCTTCACTTGAGTATTTAACTCATCTACCCGTTTTAATTTTACATTGATACTGTAACCGTTAGCCATAACCACCTAAAAGTACCAAATACAGCTTGTGTTCAAATACATGTTGGTACTTAATGGGTTAAGGGCAATTCTGTGAATTAGTGAAGCATCTTTCATCAAATCCTGTGCAATTGCCTTCTTTTATGAATGGCCCCAGCTATAGGGGCTGCAGGGCTGAGTGCTGTTCAGTGGCTGCTCCTATAAAACACCTGAAGTGAATTCCCTCCCTTGGAGTTCAAGGGTGTTGCAGAAAACAGCTTGAAACATTGGAGTCAATATCCCAGTCAAGGGAAAAATGTATCCTTGTTACGCTTCACCAAGGGGTTTTATGCCAACGGCCGCTGGTCCTCGGTTGAGATTATTGAAGGACAGTCAGTGCACGCTTTGACCTTGTACCTGTGTTTGAAGAGGACAGCCTTCATCCTTGGCATAGTAAGAGATTGTGAGCACATTCATCCCGTCTCCCTTCATCAGGTAGAAAGCACATTCATCTGGGGCGTCTTTGATCAGCATCTCCAAACCAGACCGGTCTGAGAAAACACACAACATGAGAAGCAATATCAAGCTTCATGCAAATGTGAAATACTAGAAGTCACTGTGTATTAAAAGGAGTCAAGATATGATATTGCAATAGGTGGATATAGTTTGTATCGAGATACAAGACCACAGCATAGCTCACTAGTCTAAACTACAGCTCCCAGCATCACTCACCATTGCTGCAGGTGCATAGGCATGATGGGAGCTGTAGTTCTAGCCAGGGCCAGACAATCATGGTGTCTACGCAATGTAAAGAGAGAGGTCTGAATAGTTGGACACAAGCTATGAGGGGTGTCATAGCTGCTTGGGATAGTGGTATGATCCAGTCTCAATGTAACAATAGCCATCAAATGAACATTTGATTAGGCATCTACAAGTAGCCCATCCCATTGATACAGATCGTACCACACCTTCATATCGATACGGTCGTGACATTAGTGTCTTGTTGCAGCCCTTGTGTTCAGATTCAGGAAGAACACTAAACATGCAGAACAGCATTTGACAATCAGGGTCTCACCTGTGATTGTGACCTCCCCTAGGGGTCCCTCTGGCAGTTCAAAGGTCACAGTGGTGACCCCACAGGCTGAGCTGGGGAGAGATTTGGGGGTGCTCTGTGGACACCTCATCACCAGCCCTGCACCCCCTGTCCTTGCGAAGAACACAGTGAGCACGAAGGAGGAGATCCCGTTGATTTCCTAAAAGGAACAAGACAGTAACACCAGGGGTGGCCAATACTGCTATCAAAGCAACTCCCTTTAAGAAGTCTGGAATGGTGAGGTATTAACCCAGCGAGTACAACATTTCTGAGAACAAACACAAGCTGTATTTATGCAATCTGATACACTAAAGACAGACTACTTTTGCAGCTAGTTAGAATTAGAGGTATTACCAAGTTAAATCCACAAGACACTTCATGGGTTAACCAGAAAGCATTCATTGCTCAATGCGGTCCCTCCGTTCCCACAATTGAGAAATCGGTCTGACCAATACAGAACCAGTCCATTTGATGTACTCTACCTGCTATTTCTACCATGCTACCCAACACTGTAGCCAATTATCAAAAGAGCATTTATTTATTCATTAAATTATTTCTAGTGATTGAGGAGCATCCTGTTGGATCCAGAGTCTCTGAATTCTCCAAACCCACAGTAAAAAGGAGTTGAAGCAACTTGCCTGTATCTTCACGTTGCAGCCCTTGAATGACGTCGTGAACAAGCTGTAGCCCCCACTAAACGTCACGCTGTACTTGCAAAACCCGGCCAGGCTCGCCACTGGAAGGAGGCGATTCTTCACTAAAATAAGTATAGAAACATCGTGCGAGGTCATCCATCACGGGGTGTGGTACACATTAAAACGTGGTACACTGATTTTAGCTCAATTACGACCATCTGAAAGGGCCATGTTGTAACTGGTGATGAACAAACCAGTACATATGAATAAAGTGTTGTATGGAGTCGCCGAGGACCCTCCTCGCCCTCACCTCGCACACGGAGCGCCTTCACGCCAGTGCCGGGTAGCTTGAGTGTCATTCTATCCTCGTAGCAGATTAATCCGGGATCCTCCGGTTTAAGAGCCGGGCCGGTGGAGGCTGTCTCGCCGCCGTCATCATCCTCGCTTGGGACGTTAGTGTGGAAGGAGTCTAGCGGGAGGAACGAGAGGAAGCAAAGTTAACCGGTAGAGAATCACTGCAGAAGGACGCCCCGTGTCTATCTGTTTGTAACGAAGGAACTGTGCAGTGCAGGTGGAACTGAGCACATTTAAAAACAAACTCACAGAGAAAAACAAACAAAAAAAGTAAGCCTCCTTTCTGACGGCTCACCGAGGTTGGGAGTCGCATTCCCAGGCTGCAGCAGCGGGGTCTCCCCGGTCCAAGACAAGGCGGCCCGGCCGAATCCAAGCAGCAAGCACGCCACAAGTAAGCAAGGCGGCAGCATCATCATCCTCTGCCCGCTCCGACACATTGGTGTTGTTTTCCCGCAGCCACTTGTCGCTCCAGTCCCTGCAGTCAGGCTGTATCCTCGCTTACTGCGCTCTGGGGGTTTATAAGAGGTGTCGAGACCGCGCGAGGGCTTCATTGACGGTCCAATCGGGTTCCATCATTCTCACGCGGGTTTTTATTTTGGAAAGGTAAACTCGCACACCGAGACTTTTTAAAACCCAACTTTAACGTGAAGCTGCCCAGTTGTTAATATTTTCACAGCCTTTGCTTTAACTGTGACGCCTACATCCTTTGTGGTAATCGATGCAATATCCCATATGCGCGTGTAGTAAACGAGGATGAGAGGGCAAGCGTGCTTCATCCACCCTTCAAACCAGCTGTGAAGCGCACACATTATTTAGAGGATTTAGAACCGGGTTGGAACAAAGACCAGGAGTGGAATCGCCCTCCGGGGCCATGATTGGACACACCTGTGTTATGCCACTGCCATAACTTGTGTAATAAATTAAGAGTCCCTTTCCCTTTGAAATGAATGTTTTGCTATTCTTCCCCATTGTTTTAACAGTTAGAAGAATGAAAAGAAAATGATGAACACAGTTGATGAAGTTTAATTTGCAACATGTTCTATGCAATTAAAATAGTCCCTTTGTCTGTGTTACGTTTATAGACGATGCCAGTTGTAGAGCAACTTGCAGAACAGAAATACAGGTGGAGTCGCCCGGACGACAAATCAAACCACACACACACGTGATGCTAACAGTGCCGCTGGGGATGCTTATCATATGATATGTATCATTTCAAATGGCATTTTACATAGTGCGCGCGCACTATGTGCTTAATTAAACATCTGAGCTAGTCGTCTGTATCAAACTGCCAAGAAATGGGAGGCTTGTTTCCTCCCTTATCGTTCACAAACGCAATTAAAAACGTGTGGACTGCTAGTGTTTCACTGAGATCCCATCCTGGGTGGCTACAAACTAGGTTTAGCAAAGTGTAATCCAGTCCATATCATTTTTGGAGGCAATTCCATTTTAGCTTCCACTAGCGAAGACCCCGGATGTTATCTTGGACCTCACGCTTTCTTATGATTTCTGTATCAGAACAGCGTCTTATCATTTGAGAAATGTTTCCAGATGAAAGCGTGTTCTGGGTATGAGGGATGCAGAGACGGTGACACAGGCATTAATAACCTCTCGTCTTGAATATTGCGATTCTTTGCTTGTTGGTAAACCTGTCACTAAACCTAGAAGGATTCAGCTTGTCCAGAATTTCCGCTCCAGTTACCATTATGCAGGTTGAAACATTGGATTCTTAAATCGAATATGAAAACACTTTTGTGAATGTGCTTTTATGTAATTGGTTGTAACTGGAATGTATTATAAGAACATAAGAAAGTGTACAAACGAGAGGAGGCCATTCAGCCCATCTTGCTCCTTTGGTTGTTAGTAGCTTATTGATCCCAGAATCTCATCAAGCAGCTTCTTGAAGGATCTCAGGGTGTCAGCTTCAACAACATTACTGGGGAGTTGGTTCCAAATCCTCACAATTGTCTGTGTAAAAAAAGTGCCTCCTGTTTTCTGTTCTGAATGCCCCTTTATCTAATCTCTATTTGTGACCCCTGGTCCTTGTTTCTTTTTTCATGTCAAAAAAGTCCCCTGGGTCGACATTGTCTGACTCTATACCTTTTAGGATTTTGAATGTTTGAATCAGATCGCCGCGTGGTCTTCTTTGTTCAAGACTGAATAGATTCAATTCTTTGAGCCTGTCTGCATACGACATGCCTTTTAAACCCGGGATAATTCTGGTTGCTCTTCTTTGCACTCTTTCTAGAGCAGCAATATGCTTTTTGTAACAAGGTGACCAGAACTGAACACAATATTCTAGGTGAGGTCTTACTAATGTATTGTAAAGTTTTAACATTATTTCCCTTGATTTAAATTCAACACTTCTCACAATATATCCGAGCATCTTTGTTGGGGAAGCTATAAAAAAGGCCACATTGTCTAGATGAAGACATTTCTAAGTCAAGATAAACTCCTAGGTCTTTTTCATAGTTTCCTTCTTCAATTTCAGTATCTCCCGTATGATATTTATAATGCACATTTTTATTGCCTACATGCAATACTTTACACTTTTCTCTATTATATATATATATATATATATATATATATATAGATAGATATATAGATATGAGAGCAATATTATATATATATATATATATATATAAATATATATATATATATATATATAGATAGATATATAGATATGAGAGCAATATTATATATATATATATATATAAATATATATATATATATATATATATGAGAGCTATTTTGTTTTGTGTTTAACTTTGGACAGCACTGTGGGATGCCATGGCGTGAATGGAGGGCGCTTTATATTGCATTGTATTTTCATCCCTGGTGTGTGTGTGTGTGTGAGTGTGTAGTGGTGGGAAGTTGCTTTTTATAGATAACCTGATGAACTGGACTGCTCCTCTGTCCACCAGCAGGGGGCACTCACTATACATTACCAGCATTTAACTATTCTCTGTTTACAGATGCCCTTCTGGGACTACCAGAGCCCAGCACAGTGTCCAGGAGTACTGTAATCTACAAGCACGACCAGAGCCCAGCACAGTGTCCAGGAGTATTGTAATCTCCATGCATGACCAGGTCACCCTGCACTGCTGTTTATACCTTTAAAAGCAAGTCCTGGCCATTTCACAGACACACCATCCAGTTAAATATTACATCATCAAACCCTGGAGGTTCACACACTTACTCACTCTCTGCCTCTCTCGCTTTACTTCCTGCTGTTGGTCTTCAAATGCACAAATCAAAATATTTTTGTACTGCAGTTTATTTTGTAGACACCTTTATCGAAGCAGACTTGCAGGTGTTACAGGGCAGTACAGGGTTACAATGCAAGCTTCATATTTAAATAGTGTAGTTTACAGTTAGTGCAATAATACTATAATGTGAACTAGGATGCAGTTATATCTACAATGACATTAGTAGTGGAATAGCGCATTAGCAGAGGATCCAGTAACATGGTGCTCAGGTCAGGTAAGTCCAGTGCATAATAAGAGGGGTAGATCAACAAGGGCAGTCTGAACAGGTGGGTCTGAGAGGCAGCAAGCAAGAACAAGCATTTTAAATTGAATCCCAGCAGAGACAGAGTGAAGCATGAGAGGACAGAAGACAAGCAGCAGAGTTTTGAATGAGCTGAAGAGGGGGAGGAGAGAGAGAAGTCCAATCTGGAGAGTACAAGAGCTTGGACCAGGAATTGGGTGGAATACAACAGTAACAAAAGGACAGATATGGTAGATGCTACGTACAAAGAAAGCAATTGTGTCAGGAAACATATGTTGAGAGAAGGGTCAAGAGTAACACCTACATTTTCAGGTAGAGTGACAGTCGAGAGACTGAGACAGAGGGAGAGGAAGCAAAGGTCAGATTTAGAGAGGCCGAGTTTGAAGTGGTGAGACAGAGTTAAAGTTGAGATAGCAGCCCCATACAAGGGTGCCATGCATTCAAAAGGTTACATTTGTTCACATGCATTTGTCATCCTTTGTGAAGCCCTATAAATTGTAGGCTTAATTCTATTTGCCCCCAGTTTGGCAGATCCAGACTGTTTTGCAGGTGTTGAGGTGGAGAGAGTGTTACAATGAAGACACAGCACAGAAGAGATGGGTTTCTTCTTTTTATTTGAAATGGTTACTGTAGTCTTAGGGCTGAGTTTCCTGCCTGGGCTCTGAGCTCCTTCACTAGGCTCCCTCCAGCATCACCCTCCCTGGGCAGGGATTACCAGCACAGCGCAGTCTCATATTGGGGTCGACCGAGATGGGAGTGTCTGAAGGAGGAGTTACAAGAGGCACAGTGCTGGGGTCAGAATACAGCATGCTGGGACAATCAGAAGCAACACAATGTACCAGAGTGAAGTACAAGCCAATAGAACTGCTGTTCAATAGTGTGACGCACTAGATAGCAAGTACAAAATCACTACAATAAAACCCATGCAGTTCAAAAAGCATCAGCAGCACAGCTCAAATAGAACACATGTATCTGAAATATTAGAACTATGGATAACGTTAATGCATGTGTACTTCCACAATTACCAGCTTATGCAAAACACACAAGACAGTGTTCCCCCTTAATTCTCACACACGTGTGAACCCAATCAACAGAATCATGAGTCAACGCTGGTCCTTTTCTAGAACAATTTGATCCATTGTGCAACTCACCTCTCCCATCAAAGCAACCCTCATTGCAGCGGCGCTGGCCTGGAGAACAGACTTCAGTGGAGCACATGAAGGAGATCTGAGATACACGGGAGGAGAGACTTGGTCAAAACATATGGCACTGAATTTCACAGGGATGGAAAGACCTCCCATTGCCAGCAGCATCACCCATTCCAGGTTTTACTACAAGCTTGATCAGCCAGAGTGTAGAGGAAACAAGCTCAGGTGTACGATTAAACCAATAGCAAAACCAGGAATGGACCCAACTGCTCTGGAGGATTTCCATCCGTGTCTTCAACTACAACAGAGATCGAAAATGCAGAAGACAAAGACCGAGAGTCTAAATGCTGGTCATGGAATTTCCACTGAAGACACTGGCAGTTGAGCGTTGTTACTGATGCAATACAGACCCGTGCAGAGCCAGGTCAGTCTGCAGCACCCCATTAATACCCCACCCACCTCCTCGTCCAGGGCTAGCCCACTGCTCAGGAACTGGAATGTTCGGAGACTGAAGCGTCGTCTGAATTTGGAGTGGGGGGGCTGGCCGTCCACGTGCAGAGACGCAGAGCTGCTGTAATCCAGGACATTTGGACAACTGAGGGACAGACATCCAATCAGAAGCGGTATAGAGTTAAAAAAGGCTTATGGCAGTCTGACAGGACCTCAGAACATGCGTGTGATGGTCAGACTCACCCCTGGTACAGCAGCACCCACACAGCACTGGAGGAGCGTGGGTAAGCAATGCAGTAGTGCACCAGCAGAACCAGGCTGGGGTCAGTGGGGTTGATCAGACGCAGCTCAAGGTAAACTCTGCTCCCCAGGAGGAGACTCACGGGCAGGCTGGTGGAGGGGTAGAACTGGGAGAAGGTCCCATCTGAGGAGAGAGAGAGACTTTCAGCATCCTATCAAGTGAGACATGGGGGTAGAAGCGGCTGGATCTCAGTTCTGGAGGACAGATTTATTACATGCATTGAAATGGAGCGTTTGATAACTTTGTATTTGGTTTATAATAACTGAAGAGATGGATAGATACACCTCCAGGTGGCATGTCTCACCTTTAGCAATCTGTAACTGCACCTGAAACACCCCCAGGTGAGGGGCAGGGCGGAGGTCTGTGGGGGTCTTCACCAGGAACCCAGTGCTGGCCACGTTCCCTTTAGAATAACGACATTCCACAAGGAGACTAGGGGTAGAAAGAGTGGAGCACTGAATACAGTATAGGAGAAGGACTGTGTGATCCACACCATTACTAGAGGCTCCATCTAAAAGCAATGGATACCTGCAATAAGGGCAGAGCTCTGGCTATATACTTGCCTAAAGGGACGGTCGCTGGTTACGAGCCCGTAGGTCCACTGTCTGCGTTGGATCAAGCTCTGCACCTCAGCCAGGTAGACTCTAGTCTCCCCCACAACCTGCACACAGAGGGTTACAATCCAGTGCATCACGTCACTGGTCCAATTAAATGTACGTGGCCAAAACTAATTACAGCCATTTGATATGTCATGCATCAAAAAGGTCAATTCTGAAATGCTCCATTCAAACTTCTGAACAGGAACTCACAAAGGTGCGGGTCCCACAGCCAGTGACTGGGAATTTGAAGATGGCATAGTCTGGAGTGCAGAGAACTGGGAGGCAGGACTGGTCCCCAGCGAGGGCCAGACTGGCAGGGTTGACCTCAGGATTGAAAGACTTGCGGTAAACAGCAAACACAAACTGCTTGTCTGCCGTGCACACTGAGGAGAGAGAGAGAGAGAATCCAAAACAGGCTTTTAAAACAGCCAAGAATGACCATGAACCCACTAGCAGCCCAGGCTTACTGCATTCATTGGAAAGGACAGAGGTGCACGACACCAATGGATGCAAGAGGAAATCAGTCTATTGGAGGAGAGGAATGGGGTGCTTACTCTCTAGAGGGTAGAAGCAGCGGCGGGTTTTGGGGTTCATGCAGCAGCCTCTAGCCCGGCACAGCGCTGGAGAGAGCTTAGAGGGGCCACAGGGAAGCTGCTGCTCAGCTGGGATCAGACAGCCTGCAGGAAATGAGACAGGGAAGCAGATTTACCATTCAGAGTGAAGAGACAGCGGCTTGGGTTTGTATGGATTGCTGCTTGGAAGAGTAAAGGCTGCTACACACCAGGCGCAACTGCAGGGATTAATAAAACCTATACTTGAGATGCATCACACCACAGGCAACACAAAATAGAACAGCTTCCATGCATGCGGTCCAGCAGGGTGAAGCAATCTCCAGAATGACAGAGGAAACACCCAGAGCTTTGGGACAAGGACCGTAATAAGATTAAGACTATGGGAGTCCATTTCAAAAGGAACTGGATAAGCCTGGTATGTGCGGCTTATTGTCACACATGTTGAAATACTGTCAGAAGACTCAATTTCAACATCATGATTATATACCAGTCTTGATCATTGTTTTGTCAATAGCAATTAGCTGGACAGATCAGCCAGTTCTCCAACTGGTCACATCACTTCTGGTGATACCACTGCCAATCTGGTGTGGGGCGGCCTCAAGTGTGTCACTCCCTCCACACCCCCAGAATCGGATACTCTTAGGTTGTGCTGAAGGTCCTGCAACATGATCAACCAATAGAAGACCTGCATTCTGTGGCAGTCCAATCACAAGTGAGCAGAGGGACAAAGTTGAAGGCATTCTGCCTGGTCTGGAGTAATTTTAACCAATGGGAGTGTCAGATGTGCCCCTTGTTACGCAGGTGGCTAATCATTGAGGCAGGACAGATGCAAGGCTAAGCAGTGCAAAAAAAGCTGAATTTTGTGCAAGAGATTAGAGGCAGTTCATTACATTGATCACGTTAAAATATCAAACAGAGATGTGCTCAGCCACTGAAGGAGGAATACAGAACGGACTGTGTACAAGCAGTGTGGAGAGTCACTTGACATTAGCTATTCATAAAGCTCCAACCTCAAAAGAAAGCTACCCAATGCATCCATCTACTCCGCTTACTCAAAGCTTGGTTTCTTTTCTGTATTCAGAATGTTTATAGGTTGCAGTCTCATATCAACCGCACTACACGAATTACAAGGTTACAAAACAATTGCATTAAAAACACGCTTGCTGTTCTCTCTTCCCCCCCCTCCATGACCATATAAAACGGTTATTGTGTGGTGGGGGCAGGTGTTGACTCTGCTACCCCAGTGGATTGTCACTGCACACCACTGGGTTTTGCTACGAGTTTAATAACACACCCAAGCTTGTTAACTAGATCCTGGGGATAATCAAGCTCTGATCAAAAGCTGGAATAGGTGAAATTCCTGTGCAATGGGAGGAGGGAGTTCATTAGACCCACCTTCTTGGGGGATGGGATTTGGGGGTACAGGGCAGGATGATACCGTCACCTCCCTCTGGCGAGAGGAGTAGGGGGTGAAGAGCACCGTCAGGACATGCAAGTTATTCTAGAACACAAGGAGGGAGAGTGGAGACATTGGCACAGTAGAAAACACACATCCAGCAACACAAATGGATTGACACACACTAGCCCTGCTGCACCCAGTCCTGGCTTTCAGAACTCCACCTTGTTCAGGTATTTTATTGAAAAGGTCAAGCAGACCCCTGGTAAACCTGCTCTGAACCCAAGGACTGGATGCAGCGTCCAGCCATTCACGAGTTGGGCAGGCTCTTACCAAGGTCTTGACATGGCAGGCCGTGTAAGACACTGTGAAGACGGTCTTTCCATCCTTCTCCTCTAGAGTGTAGCCACAAGCACTTGGTGCAGACTGCACCCCAACCAGATTATTGGAGTCATCTACAAAAAGATCAAAACAAAGCCTGGGTTAGGGCCATCCATCACCCATTGCCACGGTTCTGAATATAATCATAGCATCAGTAACAAAGCCTCGATCTACAGCCACTGCATGCAGCACAGACTGCCTCCGTGCAGCCCCAGATACAGACACTCAATAGCTTGTGCCAAAGTTCCTGAACAAGTTTATTGGACCAGCTGTTCTCTACAGGTGTAAAAATGTTAGTGTGAAACACAGCAAGCTTCCATACACCCCCCCAGATACAGACAGTCAATAGGTTTAAAAAAAAATCAGCATTACAATAAACCAAGACAAAAGCATGAAGACTCTCAGCAGCTTAAGATAGAAAGAGTCTCAATTTGAAAGTGCTCAAATGACAATCATGGCTTTGACAGTCAAAAGCCAGTCCCAGACTCACCCTTGACTTTGACCAGGTCGAGGGGACCGGCAGGCAGCAGCACCGTCATGCACCCCTCACTGCAGGAGACCGAGACACCAGCAGGGTGGGGAGGGAGAGAGGGATAAGGGAGGATCTCACGCTTAGCCAAGACACGGCACTTCATATGCCTCAAGCGAGTCACCTCGTTTACATCAGAGAAGGAAACGGACAGCGAGTAATGGACATGGCCGTCAATGTTCTACAAAGAGAAATAAGGGTTACACACACAATAAGTCCCCACAAAAATGCATGGTTTACCATTGCCAAGAACTAGGCTCAGTGAAAGCATGGCATGATCAGCCATTACCACGCTTTAGCATGCTTTCACTGGGAAACTGAAGGGTTAGTTGTACCCTGCTCTGGTTTTTGTATACCGTTTCTAATGCTTCACACATGCTTTCACTGTACTGTCACACTGCTGTGCTGTTACTGTGGGCAAGACAAATATGCAGGAATTGCACAGGTGTGCCAAGTTCAACTACATTGTAAATGACAGCTCCAATAGTAATTGACTAGGTCTGAAGGGGTCCCTGCTTGCTCACTCACAGACAGCCTCACCTGTTTCAGCACATCACAAGCATCGTAAGGAGCCATAAAGTAGTTCTTCCCAATCCCCTGGACAAGCCCATAGCCACAGCTGCCATTGGCCTTCACAGCAACCAGGCTGTTCTTCCCATCTACAAGGACAGGAGGAGGTGGGTATAGCTACAGCACTCATGCCATTGGGAGGGTAACTTGCCAATGGATCTACTGTGATTTATGCAAGTACAATTAAGGATCCAATACTTGTCTCACTAGGAGTTGAATAAGACACCCCTGAGCTGGATACCTACACTGTGGCGAATGAAGCTCATAGTAACTACTATGCAATAGGAGTCTTGCTGCACTCCCTGCAACATGATCACTGACCCCCATCCACCCCCTTTAGGAGGAGTGCTGACCATCTCTAAAATCCATTCCAACTCTATAAGCTTTGACACCAGGGCTGGAAACAACACTCCCATCGCATAGCAGTTTCAGCTATTCCTGGTGTCACTAGGAGTTTAAGACAAGTGAACTTGTTCCCTATACACAGTGGCTAATCAAGCTCTTGGTAAAGCCTGGAATGGGTACACTGCTATGGCAGTAACACTGCTATTGCATTCATGATTAAGAGCAAGAGGCTTTACAAACCAGCCCCTCCCACTGCAGACTCACCCAGGATGAAGACCTGGTCTAGTGGCCCCTCTGGAAGATCTGTACTCATGCTGGAGGGGCCACAGACAGCAGGGGGTTCGAATGGGAGACACCCCTGCTCTATGGAGCCTGGCCGTCCCTCCGCGTCCTTGTACGTCACATGGAAGACCAGGGTATTGTTCTGGGAGGAAGACAGGTTAGAATAGCGCCTTGAGCTTGCTTTAGACTGTTACAGTAGCATCAGGGGAGAAGCTTTTCTTGCCCAAATATTAAATCAATAAATTTACATTGTTGCAGGAACATTGGACTGGACTAGGACAGACATCAATCATGCACCAGATTTGCCAAAGACTAGCTTAAGCTACAATTGCAGACTTTACCACTGCGAAAGCACAAAAAGGTTAGTTTAACTGTCCGAGTTCACAATTGCTGTAGTAAATTAACATTTCATTGTCCTTCTTTGGAGGACATGCTTCACTTGAGTATTTAACTCATCTACCCGTTTTAATTTTACATTGATACTGTAACCGTTAGCCATAACCACCTAAAAGTACCAAATACAGCTTGTGTTCAAATACATGTTGGTACTTAATGGGTTAAGGGCAATTCTGTGAATTAGTGAAGCATCTTTCATCAAATCCTGTGCAATTGCCTTCTTTTATGAATGGCCCCAGCTATAGGGGCTGCAGGGCTGAGTGCTGTTCAGTGGCTGCTCCTATAAAACACCTGAAGTGAATTCCCTCCCTTGGAGTTCAAGGGTGTTGCAGAAAACAGCTTGAAACATTGGAGTCAATATCCCAGTCAAGGGAAAAATGTATCCTTGTTACGCTTCAGCAAGGGGTTTTATGCCAACAGCCGCTGGTCCTCGGTTGAGATTATTGAAGGACAGTCAGTGCACGCTTTGACCTTGTACCTGTGTTTGAAGAGGACAGCCTTCATCCTTGGCATAGTAAGAGATTGTGAGCACATTCATCCCATCTCCCTTCATCAGGTAGAAAGCACAGTCATCTGGGGCGTCTTTGATCAGCATCTCCAAACCAGACCGGTCTGAGAAAACACACAACATGAGAAGCAATATCAAGCTTCATGCAAATGTGAAATACTAGAAGTCACTGTGTATTAAAAGGAGTCAAGATATGATATTGCAATAGGTGGATATAGTTTGTATCGAGATACAAGACCACAGCATAGCTCACTAGTCTAAACTACAGCTCCCAGCATCACTCACCATTGCTGCAGGTGCATAGGCATGATGGGAGCTGTAGTTCTAGCCAGGGCCAGACAATCATGGTGTCTACGCAATGTAAAGAGAGAGGTCTGAATAGTTGGACACAAGCTATGAGGGGTGTCATAGCTGCTTGGGATAGTGGTATGATCCAGTCTCAATGTAACAATAGCCATCAAATGAACATTTGATTAGGCATCTACAAGTAGCCCATCCCATTGATACAGATCGTACCACACCTTCATATCGATACGGTCGTGACATTAGTGTCTTGTTGCAGCCCTTGTGTTCAGATTCAGGAAGAACACTAAACATGCAGAACAGCATTTGACAATCAGGGTCTCACCTGTGATTGTGACCTCCCCTAGGGGTCCCTCTGGCAGTTCAAAGGTCACAGTGGTGACCCCACAGGCTGAGCTGGGGAGAGATTTGGGGGTGCTCTGTGGACACCTCATCACCAGCCCTGCACCCCCTGTCCTTGCGAAGAACACAGTGAGCACGAAGGAGGAGATCCCGTTGATTTCCTAAAAGGAACAAGACAGTAACACCAGGGGTGGCCAATACTGCTATCAAAGAAGTCTGGAATGGTGAGGTATTAACCCAGCGAGTACAACATTTCTGAGAACAAACACAAGCTGTATTTATGCAATCTGATACACTAAAGACAGACTACTTTTGCAGCTAGTTAGAATTAGAGGTATTACCAAGTTAAATCCACAAGACACTTCATGGGTTAACCAGAAAGCATTCATTGCTCAATGCGGTCCCTCCGTTCCCACAATTGAGAAATCGGTCTGACCAATACAGAACCAGTCCATTTGATGTACTCTACCTGCTATTTCTACCATGCTACCCAACACTGTAGCCAATTATTAAAAGAGCATTTATTTATTCATTAAATTATTTCTAGTGATTGAGGAGCATCCTGTTGGATCCAGAGTCTCTGAATTCTCCAAACCCACAGTAAAAAGGAGTTGAAGCAACTTGCCTGTATCTTCACGTTGCAGCCCTTGAATGACGTCGTGAACAAGCTGTAGCCCCCACTAAACGTCACGCTGTACTTGCAAAACCCGGCCAGGCTCGCCACTGGAAGGAGGCGATTCTTCACTAAAATAAGTATAGAAACATCGTGCGAGGTCATCCATCACGGGGTGTGGTACACATTAAAACGTGGTACACTGATTTTAGCTCAATTACGACCATCTGAAAGGGCCATGTTGTAACTGGTGATGAACAAACCAGTACATATGAATAAAGTGTTGTATGGAGTCGCCGAGGACCCTCCTCGCCCTCACCTCGCACACGGAGCGCCTTCACGCCAGTGCCGGGTAGCTTGAGTGTCATTCTATCCTCGTAGCAGATTAATCCGGGATCCTCCGGTTTAAGAGCCGGGCCGGTGGAGGCTGTCTCGCCGCCGTCATCATCCTCGCTTGGGACGTTAGTGTGGAAGGAGTCTAGCGGGAGGAACGAGAGGAAGCAAAGTTAACCGGTAGAGAATCACTGCAGAAGGACGCCCCGTGTCTATCTGTTTGTAACGAAGGAACTGTGCAGTGCAGGTGGAACTGAGCACATTTAAAAACAAACTCACAGAGAAAAACAAACAAAAAAAGTAAGCCTCCTTTCTGACGGCTCACCGAGGTTGGGAGTCGCATTCCCAGGCTGCAGCAGCGGGGTCTCCCCGGTCCAAGACAAGGCGGCCCGGCCGAATCCAAGCAGCAAGCACGCCACAAGTAAGCAAGGCGGCAGCATCATCATCCTCTGCCCGCTCCGACACATTGGTGTTGTTTTCCCGCAGCCACTTGTCGCTCCAGTCCCTGCAGTCAGGCTGTATCCTCGCTTACTGCGCTCTGGGGGTTTATAAGAGGTGTCGAGACCGCGCGAGGGCTTCATTGACGGTCCAATCGGGTTCCATCATTCTCACGCGGGTTTTTATTTTGGAAAGGTAAACTCGCACACCGAGACTTTTTAAAACCCAACTTTAACGTGAAGCTGCCCAGTTGTTAATATTTTCACAGCCTTTGCTTTAACTGTGACGCCTACATCCTTTGTGGTAATCGATGCAATATCCCATATGCGCGTGTAGTAAACGAGGATGAGAGGGCAAGCGTGCTTCACTCACCCTTCAAACCAGCTGTGAAGCGCACACATTATTTAGAGGATTTAGAACCGGGTTGGAACAAAGACCAGGAGTGGAATCGCCCTCCGGGGCCATGATTGGACACACCTGTGTTATGCCACTGCCATAACTTGTGTAATAAATTAAGAGTCCCTTTCCCTTTGAAATGAATGTTTTGCTATTCTTCCCCATTGTTTTAACAGTTAGAAGAATGAAAAGAAAATGATGAACACAGTTGATGAAGTTTAATTTGCAACATGTTCTATGCAATTAAAATAGTCCCTTTGTCTGTGTTACGTTTATAGACGATGCCAGTTGTAGAGCAACTTGCAGAACAGAAATACAGGTGGAGTCGCCCGGCCGACAAATCAAACCACTCACACACGTGATGCTAACAGTGCCGCTGGGGATGCTTATCATATGATATGTATCATTTCAAATGGCATTTTACATAGTGCGCGCGCACTATGTGCTTAATTAAACATCTGAGCTAGTCGTCTGTATCAAACTGCCAAGAAATGGGAGGCTTGTTTCCTCCCTTATCGTTCACAAACGCAATTAAAAACGTGTGGACTGCTAGTGTTTCACTGAGATCCCATCCTGAGTGGCTACAAACTAGGTTTAGCAAAGTGTAATCCAGTCCATATCATTTTTGGAGGCAATTCCATTTTAGCTTCCACTAGCGAAGACCCCGGATGTTATCTTGGACCTCACGCTTTCTTATGATTTCTGTATCAGAACAGCGTCTTATCATTTGAGAAATGTTTCCAGATGAAAGCGTGTTCTGGGTATGAGGGATGCAGAGACGGTGACACAGGCATTAATAACCTCTCGTCTTGAATATTGCGATTCTTTGCTTGTTGGTAAACCTGTCACTAAACCTAGAAGGATTCAGCTTGTCCAGAATTTCCGCTCCAGTTACCATTATGCAGGTTGAAACATTGGATTCTTAAATCGAATATGAAAACACTTTTGTGAATGTGCTTTTATGTAATTGGTTGTAACTGGAATGTATTATAAGAACATAAGAAAGTGTACAAACGAGAGGAGGCCATTCAGCCCATCTTGCTCCTTTGGTTGTTAGTAGCTTATTGATCCCAGAATCTCATCAAGCAGCTTCTTGAAGGATCTCAGGGTGTCAGCTTCAACAACATTACTGGGGAGTTGGTTCCAAATCCTCACAATTGTCTGTGTAAAAAAAGTGCCTCCTGTTTTCTGTTCTGAATGCCCCTTTATCTAATCTCTATTTGTGACCCCTGGTCCTTGTTTCTTTTTTCATGTCAAAAAAGTCCCCTGGGTCGACATTGTCTGACTCTATACCTTTTAGGATTTTGAATGTTTGAATCAGATCGCCGCGTGGTCTTCTTTGTTCAAGACTGAATAGATTCAATTCTTTGAGCCTGTCTGCATACGACATGCCTTTTAAACCCGGGATAATTCTGGTTGCTCTTCTTTGCACTCTTTCTAGAGCAGCAATATGCTTTTTGTAACAAGGTGACCAGAACTGAACACAATATTCTAGGTGAGGTCTTACTAATGTATTGTAAAGTTTTAACATTATTTCCCTTGATTTAAATTCAACACTTCTCACAATATATCCGAGCATCTTTGTTGGGGAAGCTATAAAAAAGGCCACATTGTCTAGATGAAGACATTTCTAAGTCAAGATAAACTCCTAGGTCTTTTTCATAGTTTCCTTCTTCAATTTCAGTATCTCCCGTATGATATTTATAATGCACATTTTTATTGCCTACATGCAATACTTTACACTTTTCTCTATTATATATATATATATATATATATATATATATATATATATAGATAGATATATAGATATGAGAGCAATATTATATATATATATATATATAAATATATATATATAGATAGATATATAGATATGAGAGCAATATTATATATATATATATAAATATATATATATATATATATATATATATATATATATATATGAGAGCTATTTTGTTTTGTGTTTAACTTTGGACAGCACTGTGGGATGCCATGGCGTGAATGGAGGGCGCTTTATATTGCATTGTATTTTCATCCCTGGTGTGTGTGTGTGTGTGAGTGTGTAGTGGTGGGAAGTTGCTTTTTATAGATAATCTGATGAACTGGACTGCTCCTCTGTCCACCAGCAGGGGGCACTCACTATACATTACCAGCATTTAACTATTCTCTGTTTACAGATGCCCTTCTGGGACTACCAGAGCCCAGCACAGTGTCCAGGAGTACTGTAATCTACAAGCACGACCAGAGCCCAGCACAGTGTCCAGGAGTATTGTAATCTCCATGCATGACCAGGTCACCCTGCACTGCTGTTTATACCTTTAAAAGCAAGTCCTGGCCATTTCACAGACACACCATCCAGTTAAATATTACATCATCAAACCCTGGAGGTTCACACACTTACTCACTCTCTGCCTCTCTCGCTTTACTTCCTGCTGTTGGTCTTCAAATGCACAAATCAAAATATTTTTGTACTGCAGTTTATTTTGTAGACACCTTTATCGAAGCAGACTTGCAGGTGTTACAGGGCAGTACAGGGTTACAATGCAAGCTTCATATTTAAATAGTGTAGTTTACAGTTAGTGCAATAATACTATAATGTGAACTAGGATGCAGTTATATCTACAATGACATTAGTAGTGGAATAGCGCATTAGCAGAGGATCCAGTAACATGGTGCTCAGGTCAGGTAAGTCCAGTGCATAATAAGAGGGGTAGATCAACAAGGGCAGTCTGAACAGGTGGGTCTGAGAGGCAGCAAGCAAGAACAAGCATTTTAAATTGAATCCCAGCAGAGACAGAGTGAAGCATGAGAGGACAGAAGACAAGCAGCAGAGTTTTGAATGAGCTGAAGAGGGGGAGGAGAGAGAGAAGTCCAATCTGGAGAGTACAAGAGCTTGGACCAGGAATTGGGTGGAATACAACAGTAACAAAAGGACAGATATGGTAGATGCTACATACAAAGAAAGCAATTGTGTCAGGAAACATATGTTGAGAGAAGGGTCAAGAGTAACACCTACATTTTCAGGTAGAGTGACAGTCGAGAGACTGAGACAGAGGGAGAGGAAGCAAAGGTCAGATTTAGAGAGGCCGAGTTTGAAGTGGTGAGACAGAGTTAAAGTTGAGATAGCAGCCCCATACAAGGGTGCCATGCATTCAAAAGGTTACATTTGTTCACATGCATTTGTCATCCTTTGTGAAGCCCTATAAATTGTAGGCTTAATTCTATTTGCCCCCAGTTTGGCAGATCCAGACTGTTTTGCAGGTGTTGAGGTGGAGAGAGTGTTACAATGAAGACACAGCACAGAAGAGATGGGTTTCTTCTTTTTATTTGAAATGGTTACTGTAGTCTTAGGGCTGAGTTTCCTGCCTGGGCTCTGAGCTCCTTCACTAGGCTCCCTCCAGCATCACCCTCCCTGGGCAGGGATTACCAGCACAGCGCAGTCTCATATTGGGGTCGACCGAGATGGGAGTGTCTGAAGGAGGAGTTACAAGAGGCACAGTGCTGGGGTCAGAATACAGCATGCTGGGACAATCAGAAGCAACACAATGTACCAGAGTGAAGTACAAGCCAATAGAACTGCTGTTCAATAGTGTGACGCACTAGATAGCAAGTACAAAATCACTACAATAAAACCCATGCAGTTCAAAAAGCATCAGCAGCACAGCTCAAATAGAACACATGTATCTGAAATATTAGAACTATGGATAACGTTAATGCATGTGTACTTCCACAATTACCAGCTTATGCAAAACACACAAGACAGTGTTCCCCCTTAATTCTCACACACGTGTGAACCCAATCAACAGAATCATGAGTCAACGCTGGTCCTTTTCTAGAACAATTTGATCCATTGTGCAACTCACCTCTCCCATCAAAGCAACCCTCATTGCAGCGGCGCTGGCCTGGAGAACAGACTTCAGTGGAGCACATGAAGGAGATCTGAGATACACGGGAGGAGAGACTTGGTCAAAACATATGGCACTGAATTTCACAGGGATGGAAAGACCTCCCATTGCCAGCAGCATCACCCATTCCAGGTTTTACTACAAGCTTGATCAGCCAGAGTGTAGAGGAAACAAGCTCAGGTGTACGATTAAACCAATAGCAAAACCAGGAATGGACCCAACTGCTCTGGAGGATTTCCATCCGTGTCTTCAACTACAACAGAGATCGAAAATGCAGAAGACAAAGACCGAGAGTCTAAATGCTGGTCATGGAATTTCCACTGAAGACACTGGCAGTTGAGCGTTGTTACTGATGCAATACAGACCCGTGCAGAGCCAGGTCAGTCTGCAGCACCCCATTAATACCCCACCCACCTCCTCGTCCAGGGCTAGCCCACTGCTCAGGAACTGGAATGTTCGGAGACTGAAGCGTCGTCTGAATTTGGAGTGGGGGGGCTGGCCGTCCACGTGCAGAGACGCAGAGCTGCTGTAATCCAGGACATTTGGACAACTGAGGGACAGACATCCAATCAGAAGCGGTATAGAGTTAAAAAAGGCTTATGGCAGTCTGACAGGACCTCAGAACATGCGTGTGATGGTCAGACTCACCCCTGGTACAGCAGCACCCACACAGCACTGGAGGAGCGTGGGTAAGCAATGCAGTAGTGCACCAGCAGAACCAGGCTGGGGTCAGTGGGGTTGATCAGACGCAGCTCAAGGTAAACTCTGCTCCCCAGGAGGAGACTCACGGGCAGGCTGGTGGAGGGGTAGAACTGGGAGAAGGTCCCATCTGAGGAGAGAGAGAGACTTTCAGCATCCTATCAAGTGAGACATGGGGGTAGAAGCGGCTGGATCTCAGTTCTGGAGGACAGATTTATTACATGCATTGAAATGGAGCGTTTGATAACTTTGTATTTGGTTTATAATAACTGAAGAGATGGATAGATACACCTCCAGGTGGCATGTCTCACCTTTAGCAATCTGTAACTGCACCTGAAACACCCCCAGGTGAGGGGCAGGGCGGAGGTCTGTGGGGGTCTTCACCAGGAACCCAGTGCTGGCCACGTTCCCTTTAGAATAACGACATTCCACAAGGAGACTAGGGGTAGAAAGAGTGGAGCACTGAATACAGTATAGGAGAAGGACTGTGTGATCCACACCATTACTAGAGGCTCCATCTAAAAGCAATGGATACCTGCAATAAGGGCAGAGCTCTGGCTATATACTTGCCTAAAGGGACGGTCGCTGGTTACGAGCCCGTAGGTCCACTGTCTGCGTTGGATCAAGCTCTGCACCTCAGCCAGGTAGACTCTAGTCTCCCCCACAACCTGCACACAGAGGGTTACAATCCAGTGCATCACGTCACTGGTCCAATTAAATGTACGTGGCCAAAACTAATTACAGCCATTTGATATGTCATGCATCAAAAAGGTCAATTCTGAAATGCTCCATTCAAACTTCTGAACAGGAACTCACAAAGGTGCGGGTCCCACAGCCAGTGACTGGGAATTTGAAGATGGCATAGTCTGGAGTGCAGAGAACTGGGAGGCAGGACTGGTCCCCAGCGAGGGCCAGACTGGCAGGGTTGACCTCAGGATTGAAAGACTTGCGGTAAACAGCAAACACAAACTGCTCGTCTGCCGTGCACACTGAGGAGAGAGAGAGAGAGAATCCAAAACAGGCTTTTAAAACAGCCAAGAATGACCATGAACCCACTAGCAGCCCAGGCTTACTGCATTCATTGGAAAGGACAGAGGTGCACGACACCAATGGATGCAAGAGGAAATCAGTCTATTGGAGGAGAGGAATGGGGTGCTTACTCTCTAGAGGGTAGAAGCAGCGGCGGGTTTTGGGGTTCATGCAGCAGCCTCTAGCCCGGCACAGCGCTGGAGAGAGCTTAGAGGGGCCACAGGGAAGCTGCTGCTCAGCTGGGATCAGACAGCCTGCAGGAAATGAGACAGGGAAGCAGATTTACCATTCAGAGTGAAGAGACAGCGGCTTGGGTTTGTATGGATTGCTGCTTGGAAGAGTAAAGGCTGCTACACACCAGGCGCAACTGCAGGGATTAATAAAACCTATACTTGAGATGCATCACACCACAGGCAACACAAAATAGAACAGCTTCCATGCATGCGGTCCAGCAGGGTGAAGCAATCTCCAGAATGACAGAGGAAACACCCAGAGCTTTGGGACAAGGACCGTAATAAGATTAAGACTATGGGAGTCCATTTCAAAAGGAACTGGATAAGCCTGGTATGTGCGGCTTATTGTCACACATGTTGAAATACTGTCAGAAGACTCAATTTCAACATCATGATTATATACCAGTCTTGATCATTGTTTTGTCAATAGCAATTAGCTGGACAGATCAGCCAGTTCTCCAACTGGTCACATCACTTCTGGTGATACCACTGCCAATCTGGTGTGGGGCGGCCTCAAGTGTGTCACTCCCTCCACACCCCCAGAATCGGATACTCTTAGGTTGTGCTGAAGGTCCTGCAACATGATCAACCAATAGAAGACCTGCATTCTGTGGCAGTCCAATCACAAGTGAGCAGAGGGACAAAGTTGAAGGCATTCTGCCTGGTCTGGAGTAATTTTAACCAATGGGAGTGTCAGATGTGCCCCTTGTTACGCAGGTGGCTAATCATTGAGGCAGGACAGATGCAAGGCTAAGCAGTGCAAAAAAAGCTGAATTTTGTGCAAGAGATTAGAGGCAGTTCATTACATTGATCACGTTAAAATATCAAACAGAGATGTGCTCAGCCACTGAAGGAGGAATACAGAACGGACTGTGTACAAGCAGTGTGGAGAGTCACTTGACATTAGCTATTCATAAAGCTCCAACCTCAAAAGAAAGCTACCCAATGCATCCATCTACTCCGCTTACTCAAAGCTTGGTTTCTTTTCTGTATTCAGAATGTTTATAGGTTGCAGTCTCATATCAACCGCACTACACGAATTACAAGGTTACAAAACAATTGCATTAAAAACACGCTTGCTGTTCTCTCTTCCCCCCCCTCCATGACCATATAAAACGGTTATTGTGTGGTGGGGGCAGGTGTTGACTCTGCTACCCCAGTGGATTGTCACTGC
The DNA here is from genome assembly GCF_902713425.1 of Acipenser ruthenus. NCBI lineage: Eukaryota > Metazoa > Chordata > Actinopteri > Acipenseriformes > Acipenseridae > Acipenser > Acipenser ruthenus. The sequence continues at coordinate 8,856,729 of NC_081211.1, forward strand.
ACACCACTGGGTTTTGCTACGAGTTTAATAACACACCCAAGCTTGTTAACTAGATCCTGGGGATAATCAAGCTCTGATCAAAAGCTGGAATAGGTGAAATTCCTGTGCAATGGGAGGAGGGAGTTCATTAGACCCACCTTCTTGGGGGATGGGATTTGGGGGTACAGGGCAGGATGATACCGTCACCTCCCTCTGGCGAGAGGAGTAGGGGGTGAAGAGCACCGTCAGGACATGCAAGTTATTCTAGAACACAAGGAGGGAGAGTGGAGACATTGGCACAGTAGAAAACACACATCCAGCAACACAAATGGATTGACACACACTAGCCCTGCTGCACCCAGTCCTGGCTTTCAGAACTCCACCTTGTTCAGGTATTTTATTGAAAAGGTCAAGCAGACCCTTGGTAAACCTGCTCTGAACCCAAGGACTGGATGCAGCGTCCAGCCATTCACGAGTTGGGCAGGCTCTTACCAAGGTCTTGACATGGCAGGCCGTGTAAGACACTGTGAAGACGGTCTTTCCATCCTTCTCCTCTAGAGTGTAGCCACAAGCACTTGGTGCAGACTGCACCCCAACCAGATTATTGGAGTCATCTACAAAAAGATCAAAACAAAGCCTGGGTTAGGGCCATCCATCACCCATTGCCACGGTTCTGAATATAATCATAGCATCAGTAACAAAGCCTCGATCTACAGCCACTGCATGCAGCACAGACTGCCTCCGTGCAGCCCCAGATACAGACACTCAATAGCTTGTGCCAAAGTTCCTGAACAAGTTTATTGGACCAGCTGTTCTCTACAGGTGTAAAAATGTTAGTGTGAAACACAGCAAGCTTCCATACACCCCCCCAGATACAGACAGTCAATAGGTTTAAAAAAAAATCAGCATTACAATAAACCAAGACAAAAGCATGAAGACTCTCAGCAGCTTAAGATAGAAAGAGTCTCAATTTGAAAGTGCTCAAATGACAATCATGGCTTTGACAGTCAAAAGCCAGTCCCAGACTCACCCTTGACTTTGACCAGGTCGAGGGGACCGGCAGGCAGCAGCACCGTCATGCACCCCTCACTGCAGGAGACCGAGACACCAGCAGGGTGGGGAGGGAGAGAGGGATAAGGGAGGATCTCACGCTTAGCCAAGACACGGCACTTCATATGCCTCAAGCGAGTCACCTCGTTTACATCAGAGAAGGAAACGGACAGCGAGTAATGGACATGGCCGTCAATGTTCTACAAAGAGAAATAAGGGTTACACACACAATAAGTCCCCACAAAAATGCATGGTTTACCATTGCCAAGAACTAGGCTCAGTGAAAGCATGGCATGATCAGCCATTACCACGCTTTAGCATGCTTTCACTGGGAAACTGAAGGGTTAGTTTTACCCTGCTCTGGTTTTTGTATACCGTTTCTAATGCTTCACACATGCTTTCACTGTACTGTCACACTGCTGTGCTGTTACTGTGGGCAAGACAAATATGCAGGAATTGCACAGGTGTGCCAAGTTCAACTACATTGTAAATGACAGCTCCAATAGTAATTGACTAGGTCTGAAGGGGTCCCTGCTTGCTCACTCACAGACAGCCTCACCTGTTTCAGCACATCACAAGCATCGTAAGGAGCCATAAAGTAGTTCTTCCCAATCCCCTGGACAAGCCCATAGCCACAGCTGCCATTGGCCTTCACAGCAACCAGGCTGTTCTTCCCATCTACAAGGACAGGAGGAGGTGGGTATAGCTACAGCACTCATGCCATTGGGAGGGTAACTTGCCAATGGATCTACTGTGATTTATGCAAGTACAATTAAGGATCCAATACTTGTCTCACTAGGAGTTGAAGACACCCCTGAGCTGGATACCTACACTGTGGCGAATAAAGCTCATAGTAACTACTATGCAATAGGAGTCTTGCTGCACTCCCTGCAACATGATCACTGACCCCCATCCACCCCCTTTAGGAGGAGTGCTGACCATCTCTAAAATCCATTCCAACTCTATAAGCTTTGACACCAGGGCTGGAAACAACACTCCCATCGCATAGCAGTTTCAGCTATTCCTGGTGTCACTAGGAGTTTAAGACAAGTGAACTTGTTCCCTATACACAGTGGCTAATCAAGCTCTTGGTAAAGCCTGGAATGGGTACACTGCTATGGCAGTAACACTGCTATTGCATTCATGATTAAGAGCAAGAGGCTTTACAAACCAGCCCCTCCCACTGCAGACTCACCCAGGATGAAGACCTGGTCTAGTGGCCCCTCTGGAAGATCTGTACTCATGCTGGAGGGGCCACAGACAGCAGGGGGTTCGAATGGGAGACACCCCTGCTCTATGGAGCCTGGCCATCCCTCCGCGTCCTTGTACGTCACATGGAAGACCAGGGTATTGTTCTGGGAGGAAGACAGGTTAGAATAGCGCCTTGAGCTTGCTTTAGACTGTTACAGTAGCATCAGGGGAGAAGCTTTTCTTGCCCAAATATTAAATCAATAAATTTACATTGTTGCAGGAACATTGGACTGGACTAGGACAGACATCAATCATGCACCAGATTTGCCAAAGACTAGCTTAAGCTACAATTGCAGACTTTACCACTGCGAAAGCACAAAAAGGTTAGTTTAACTGTCCGAGTTCACAATTGCTGTAGTAAATTAACATTTCATTGTCCTTCTTTGGAGGACATGCTTCACTTGAGTATTTAACTCATCTACCCGTTTTAATTTTACATTGATACTGTAACCGTTAGCCATAACCACCTAAACGTACCAAATACAGCTTGTGTTCAAATACATGTTGGTACTTAATGGGTTAAGGGCAATTCTGTGAATTAGTGAAGCATCTTTCATCAAATCCTGTGCAATTGCCTTCTTTTATGAATGGCCCCAGCTATAGGGGCTGCAGGGCCGAGTGCTGTTCAGTGGCTGCTCCTATAAAACACCTGAAGTGAATTCCCTCCCTTGGAGTTCAAGGGTGTTGCAGAAAACAGCTTGAAACATTGGAGTCAATATCCCAGTCAAGGGAAAAATGTATCCTTGTTACGCTTCAGCAAGGGGTTTTATGCCAATAGCCGCTGGTCCTCGGTTGAGATTATTGAAGGACAGTCAGTGCACGCTTTGACCTTGTACCTGTGTTTGAAGAGGACAGCCTTCATCCTTGGCATAGTAAGAGATTGTGAGCACATTCATCCCATCTCCCTTCATCAGGTAGAAAGCACAGTCATCTGGGGCGTCTTTGATCAGCATCTCCAAACCAGACCGGTCTGAGAACACACACAACATGAGAAGCAAAAATCAAGCTTCATGCAAATGTGAAATACTAGAAGTCACTGTGTATTAAAAGGAGTCAAGATATGATATTGCAATAGGTGGATATAGTTTGTATCGAGATACAAGACCACAGCATAGCTCACTAGTCTAAACTACAGCTCCCAGCATCACTCACCATTGCTGCAGGTGCATAGGCATGATGGGAGCTGTAGTTCTAGCCAGGGCCAGACAATCATGGTGTCTACGCAATGTAAAGAGAGAGGTCTGAATAGTTGGACACAAGCTATGAGGGGTGTCATAGCTGCTTGGGATAGTGGTATGATCCAGTCTCAATGTAACAATAGCCATCAAATGAACATTTGATTAGGCATCTACAAGTAGCCCATCACATTGATACAGATCGTACCACACCTTCATATCGATACGGTCGTGACATTAGTGTCTTGTTGCAGCCCTTGTGTTCAGATTCAGGAACACCACTAGACATATAGAATACCATTTGATAATCAGGGTCTAACCTGTGATTGTGACCTCCTCTAGGGGTCCCTCTGGCAGTTCAAAGGTCACAGTGGTGACCCCACAGGCTGCGCTGGGGAGAGATTTGGGGGTGCTCTGTGGACACCTCATCACCAGCCCTGCACCCCCTGTCCTTGCGAAGAACACGGCGAGCACAAAGGAGGAGATACCGTTGATTTCCTAAAAGGAACAAGACAGTAACACCAGGGGTGGCCAATACTGCTATCAAAGAAGTCTGGAATGGTGAGGTATTAACCCAGCGAGTACAACATTTCTGAGAACAAACACAAGCTGTATTTATGCAATCTGATACACTAAAGACAGACTACTTTTGCAGCTAGTTAGAATTAGAGGTATTACCAAGTTAAATCCACAAGACACTTCATGGGTTAACCAGAAAGCATTCATTGCTCAATGCGGTCCCTCCGTTCCCACAATTGAGAAATCGGTCTGACCAATACAGAACCAGTCCATTTGATGTACTCTACCTGCTATTTCTACCATGCTACCCAACACTGTAGCCAATTATTAAAAGAGCATTTATTTATTCATTAAATTATTTCTAGTGATTGAGGAGCATCCTGTTGGATCCAGAGTCTCTGAATTCTCCAAACCCACAGTAAAAAGGAGTTGAAGCAACTTGCCTGTATCTTCACGTTGCAGCCCTTGAATGACGTCGTGAACAAGCTGTAGCCCCCACTAAACGTCACGCTGTACTTGCAAAACCCGGCCAGGCTCGCCACTGGAAGGAGGCGATTCTTCACTAAATGAAATATAGTAACATCGTGCGAGGTCATCCATCACGGGGTGTGGTACACATTAAAACGTGGTACACTGTGTGCTGCGCTTGCCATGCACAAATGATTTTAGCTCAATTACGACCATCTGAAAAGGGCCATGTTGTAACTGGTGATGAACAAACTGGGTTATCTAACACTGTAAACCTGTATGATAGTGCCTTGTTTGTAGTGATGTGTGCAGTAGTCGATCACAGCGTATCATTTTCTGGCGTTAGACGGGTACGCGCACCACATTCTGACGATGAAACACTTTGTCGCTACACCGGGACCACGTGCCCGAAGTTTAAAGTAAACATGCGATTTATTTCCATCTAGTAGCAGGACGGAGGCGGGTCTATTAAACACAGACCAGATTCAAACAAGACAAGAGGGAATGCTGTCATCTGAAATGTATGTTCCAGGATTTGCCAGGTTTCAATGTTTGCTCGATTCAAGGAAGTACAACAAACATTAAAACAGACGTCAAAATATCCAGCTAATATTTTGCTGTTATTTAGAATAAAATTACTTTCTTGGTCAACTAACTACACTGCATTTTAATTGTAAGACCCACACGCACCATTTAGTTCTGTATTCCAGTCATACATAAACCAGTATATATGAATAAAGCGTTGTATGGAGTCGCCGAGGCCCCTCCTCGCCCTCACCTCGCACACGGAGCGCCTTCACGCCAGTGCCGGGTAGCTTGAGTGTCATTCTATCCTCGTAGCAGATTAATCCGGGATCCTCCGGTTTAAGAACCGGGCCGGTGGAGGCTGTCTCGCCGCCGTCATCGTCCTCGCTTGGGACGTTAGTGTGGAAGGAGTCTAGCGGGAGGAACGAGAGGAAGCAAAGTTAACCGGTAGAGAATCACTGCAGAAGGACGCCCCGTGTCTATCTGTTTGTAACGAAGGCACTGTGCAGTGCAGGTGGAACTGAGCACATTTAAAAACAAACTCACAGAGAAAAACAAACAAAAAAAGTAAGCCTCCTTTCTGACGCCTCACCGAGGTTGGGAGTCGCATTCCCAGGCTGCAGCAGCGGGGTCTCCCCGGTCCAAGACAAGGCGGCCCGGCCGAATCCAAGCAGCAAGCACGCCACAAGTAAGCAAGGCGGCAGCATCATCATCCTCTGCCCGCTCCGACACATTGGTGTTGTTTTCCCGCAGCCACTTGTCGCTCCAGTCCCTGCAGTCAGGCTGTATCCTCGCTTACTGCGCTCTGGGGGTTTATAAGAGGTGTCGAGACCGCGCGAGGGCTTCATTGACGCTCCAATCGGGTTCCACGCGCCATCATTCTCACGCGGGTTTTTTTTTTTTGGAAAGGTAAACTCGCACACCGAGACTTTTTAAAACCCAACTTTAACGTGAAGCTGCCCAGTTGTTAATATTTTCACAGCCTTTGCTTTAACTGTGACGCCTACATCCTTTGTGGTAATCGATGCAATATCCCATATGCGCGTGTAGTAAACGAGGATGAGAGGGCAAGCGTGCTTCATTCACCCTTCAAACCAGCTGTGAAGCGCACACATTATTTAGAGGATTTAGAACCGGGTTAGAACAAAGACCAGGAGTGGAATCGCCCTCCGGGGCCATGATTGGACACACCTGTGTTATGCCACTGCCATAACTTGTGTAATAAAGTAAGAGTCCCTTTCCCTTTGAAATGAATGTTTTGCTATTCTTCCCCATTGTTTTAACACTTAGAAGAATGAAAAGAAAATGATGAACACAGCTGATGAAGTTTAATTTGCAACATGTTCTATGCAATTAAAATAGTCCCTTTGTCTGTGTTACGTTTATAGACGATGCCAGTTGTAGAGCAACTTGCAGAACAGAAATACAGGTGGAGTCGCCCGGCCGACAAATCAAACCACACACACACGTGATGCTAACAGTGCCGCTGGGGATGCTTATCATATGATATGTATCATTTCAAATGGCATTTTACATAGTGCGCGCGCACTATGTGCTTAATTAAACATCTGATCTATTTGTCTGTATCAAACTGCCAAGAAATGGGAGGCTTGTTTCCTCCCTTATCGTTCACAAACGCAATTAAAAACGTGTGGACTGCAAGTGTTTCACTGAGATCCCATCCTGGGTGGCTACAAACTAGGTTTAGCAAAGTGTAATCCAGTCCATATCATTTTTGGAGGCAATTCCATTTTAGCTTCCACTAGCGAAGACCCCGGATGTTATCTTGGACCTCACGCTTTCTTATGATTTCTGTATCAGAACAGCGTCTTATCATTTGAGAAATGTTTCCAGATGAAAGCGTGTTCTGGGTATGAGAGATGCAGAGACGTTGACACAGGCATTAATAACCTCTCGTCTTGATTATTGCGATTCTTTGCTTGTTGGTAAACCTGTCACTAAACCTAGAAGGATTCAGCTTGTCCAGAACTCCGCTCCAGTTACCATTATGCAGGTTGAAACATTGGATTCTTTTTTTTTTTTTTTTTTAATTTAGACGTCGCCAATTATTTTACCCCGGTTTTCACCCCAGTTTAGCATGCCCAATTAGTATCTGTATCCCCGGCTCACCGCTCGCAACCCTCCCGCCGACTCGGGAAACGGAGGCTGAAACACGCCGTCATTTTTCGCACTGCAGATCCACAGCAATGCCACCAGACCTATAGTGCCGGAGGACAACACAAATCGGGCGGCTCCGCTGCAGAGCCACAGGCGACCTATCGGCCACAGGGGTCGCTGATGCGCGGTGAGCCGTGGATTCCCCTGCCGACCTAAGCCCTCCCTACCCGGTCAGCGCTCAGCCAATTGTGCGCCGCCCCCTAGGAACTCTCGGTCACGGTCAGCTGTGACATAGCCTGGACTCGAACCTGCGATCTCCAGGCTATAGGGCACATCCTGCGAGGAGCGCCTTTAGTGGATGCGCCACTCGGGAGCCCGTGAAACATTGGATTCTTAAATCGAATATGAAAACACACTTTTGTGAATGTGCTTTTATGTAATTGGTTGTAACTGGAAATGTTAGCTTGCGTGGTTCAGGGGGCGTGGAGCTGGGTGCTTCCAATCTTTCAATCTCCCAATTTTCTAATTTCCTGTTAATTAGCATCTATTTTCTATTTAAGCCCTGATCACCTGCACCTTTTCTGTCTAGTGTTTCGTTTTTGTAGCAAACGCTCAGACGCCGTCGTTTCGTGCTCCACCGCTAAATATCTAAACTTCGTTGCCTCGCTCTGCAGGTCATTTCTCTGCACAGCGCTGCCAAGATATATTATCAATCATTTTCCTACCTGCTCAGGTGATCCTTCTTTTCAGACAGCGTCTCTTTTCGGCTTCGAGAGCTCCAACGTTTGTCTTTCCTGTTCCATCCAGCAACAGCGCCGTTCAAGCGCAGCGTCATTACTCAACCTGTCTGCAACTTTTTCAGAAAGACTGGTCCTCTGCTAAACTTTCAAGCTCCTTCGACAAGACATCGACATTCACGTTGTCAGCGATTGCCCTACTTTAAATCTATTAAATCCACCATTAAGCTTTGGCTGCGGAATCTCTCTTTACTCCTCGCCTGCAATCAGACGCCCCTCCCCCGATCCCACAGAGCCAGCACAGTTACCGTTCCATCGGAAGATCCTGCCCTGGACCTCCATTAGCTACGTTCAACCTTTTAAAAGACGTATCCTGCCCACTTTAACCAGTGTCGGCTCGTGGTTTGACTGGTCACAACATGCTCCAACGATAGTGCTGCACTGCAACTTTTCCACCGGCGCCTTACAGACCACGGTTACCACGGTAACGCCGTCATTGAGTGACTGCGGGGAGTGGTTTGTTGCGATGGTGACCAGGCAGCTTCATCAGGCTCTGCGTGCTCTGTGACTCAGTACTGCTGTCTTCCGGCTTCCTGTTGCTGCGCTTTCACAACTGGTGGAGACGAATTCAACGCGACGAATCATGACCTCTAAGTACTGCGTTTACTTATTTATATACATGACTAACTGTCCTAACATCTCTAGAACATTTATTATTTAAATCTAAGGGAATAAGCAAATGTTGTTCTACATAGACAAGGATTTTAATCGTAATAACTTCATAGATTCTACCCTGCTTCACTCAAGTCAATGGTTTAATTCCAATCATAACCTCTGGATGGCAGTATAATACCACAAGTTCTCTCTCTATATATTAAACAAGTTTGGTATCGCTGCGAAGCTCCGACACTACTGCTTTTCTATTTATTCTCGCAGTTATTCTCGGATTTCCACTCCTGCCTCATCCTTTGTCTATCTATATCAACTGACATTCTTCAATTTCAACTCTACCTACCACCCCCACCCTTCGAGGACATGCTCATGAAGCCACGCACTTGTCGGCTTTCTGTGATGCTCCGAATCTACCGTCACATTAACTTCCAGCTTCCCTGCACCAGGCTTCCATCCCAGTGACCTCTTCCTGTTCCCGGATTCGTGCTTCCTCATCTGGCTTCTCTCCTTCAAACTGACAAATTTCACCAAGGCACTTTATTCAACCTTCAAGTTTTCATTTCAGCAACGTGAGCTGCCAGTCAGAAACGGAAACCATGTCCTACAACTATCATCATTTCAGTCAAGTGTCCTCCTACCCTGCGATTAGACAATACACTCAGACTGCTTCCGACCAAATCAATAGATTTTGCAATAGCCTCAGAGCAACGCATTCTTTATCCTCTCAGGTTCTACAGCGGCCTCAGCTATGCATTCTTCATCTCTGGCTTTATCTAAATCACTTTTCACTCAAAGACCAATATCCACCGCATTCAGCAGATCTCTGTGCTCTACAGCAGACCACCACACTACCGATGGCAGTTCACCATTACAGATCACTGCTTCAGCGGATCTCTGCGCTCTGCAGCAGACCACCACACTCTTCCAATGGTAGTCCACCATTCACAATAACAGATCACTGCTTCAGCAGATCTCTCTTTCTGCAGCAGACCACTGCTCATCATTGACCGCGCTTCATCGTTACTTCTTTAGATCTCTGCACCATTCAGCAGATCCCGTCCCCTCTGTTAATTGCTCCTCACTGCAGCAGATCTCTGCTCCCTCTTCAGATCTACTCACTATTATAGCATGCAAAGTTGCTTTAGTTTACAGTTTAAATCTGTACCTGCACAACTCCAGAGCTTCCAACGCTTCCGTTTTCCTCCAATATGCAGATCACGGCAGCATTCCACAATCAAGGCTAATGCTAATCCCCATATTATCAAAATACGAGGTGCTTGACCTTCTCAGCAATCTATTCGGATGTCCTCACATCCTCTCAAATATTACAGCATTAATGCATGGTGAGAGACGTGGTATGAGACTGGAAATCTGTCTTGATTATGAGTTAAGGAGTTCCACTACTAGGAGAATGACTGGAGTTGTGAAACCCAATCTCTGAATGTGAGTTCACCTTTTCCATTTCAAGCAGACAGGATAGTAGCAGACCGCTGATCGATCCTGTATTAACTAACACATAGGATGGTCGACATCTCCTCTCTTCCCTTGTTTCCAGAAAATGGAGCACAAAGGGTGCTGAGCTTCCCCAGCAGTCAATTTACAATGTTCGTTCAGTTCCAGCCGCTACCTCAACCCTCAATTCCAGCTCCCCTTCGGCCTCTACTTTCGGTATCCAAGTTCCGTCAGCTGGTCCCATCTGCTGCCCCCCCCCCCCCTCCAGACTCCTCAGCTTCATCAGCTGCTATTTGACTGAATCCTACTCTCAGTAACCTGCTTCAATCTGCTCCGCATTTCATGTCTGCATCCCTCGCCCTTCTTCGAGAGCTTCATATTCGACAGCTTGATCAGTGTGTTCAGCCTTCTGTGCCCAGAATCAGATTCATCCTATTCCTTCAAACAAACCAGATCCTGGCTTTCATCATCCATGGTAGGGATTCTCTCTCTCTCTCTCTCCTCCCCCCCCCCCCCATTTTCTCCATACCAGCAGTTCGCCTGACCCTTCGTGAGATTCTTAAGAGCCTTCCCTTCTGCCTCCCCTTCCCGCCTGTCTACATCAATGAACATTCTCTGTTTGCTCATTCTACTCTTCGGAAATGCCACTTCACCCCATACAAGGATCTACCTATGGAGATCATCTGCATCTGAGCCCTCTTCTGTCTTCTCAGGAGCTCATAATCCACAGTTTCTTCTACTTCTAATTTTACTCCATCATTCAGTTGTGTACCTCCACGACGGATCCATTTCAGCGTGGTCACTTCATTCAGCGGTCAAGCAGAGTCCCCTATCTGCCCATTCTTTTCAATGTCAAGGTATTTCTCTGCATCTCAGCCTTCTTCAGTCTCCTCAGAACTCGAAGTTTCTTCTGCTTCTAATGTACTTCATCATTTGGCCGTACCTCCAAGATGGATCAATTTCAGCATGGTTAGTTCATTTAGCTGTCAAGTAGAATCCCCTATCTTCCCTTCTTTTCAACATCAAGGTATCTCCCCAGCAAGAAACCTTAACCCCCCCCCTGCCCCCTAGACCCTCAGTTCATTGATTCCTCTCACTCCTATCACCTCTCATCGCTGGTTCTCAACCCACCTCTCCACCCTCCAGAGCAAGCCTCCTTCCTCTACCCCCCCCCCCCCCAGGACCCTCAGTTAATTGATTCCTCTCGCTCCTATCATCTCTCATCACTGGTTCTCAACCCACCTCTCCACCCTCCAGAGCAAGCCTCCCTCCTCTACTCTACCCCACTCCTCGGATCACTCGTCACTGGATCTCAACCTACCTCGCCTCCAGAGCACGCCTCCCCTACCCCACCCCCCAAATCATTCTGTAGGCACAGCCCCCTCTGCTGCAGGGGCCAACATCAATCACAGTCAGATCATGAGTGTGGGGAGTTGGCCCTCTTCTGCAGTGGATTCTTTCATTCATTCATTCTCCTCTCATAAAGTTGCAGCCCATTTTAAAATCGCTAGCATGCCCGGAGTGGGGGCTACCTGTCTGCCGGAGCCACCAGAGGTTTTCCCCTAATTGGCCTCAAGGGGTTTTTTCCTCTCCACTGAGCGGCAGGTATACACATAGTCGCATCCTACTAACAAATTACTAATCTCCCTCTGTTTGTCCTGTTTGTCCTTCTGGTCTTTTGTTTATGTTATGCGTAGGCATGTACTGTCTCTTGTTTGTCGCACGGTGTGGGAGTTTTCGTGAGGTGCCGGGGGTCCATCCTTTGGGGGGCAAGTGAGTCTCACTTCCCCGACCTCAGGGCTAGGCATCCGCCTCCCTTACCTTCAGGGGGGTTCTCACCATGTGAGTCAGAGCGGACCCCCGGCCAAACTCTGTCCTGTCGCAGCTCCTGCGCTCATCTTGCCTTACTCGAGGCTCTGTTCTATTCTGCCTCTCTTTCAGGACGTGGTCACTCGTGCTGAGTCCTATACTAACCGCAATGCTTTGTCCTTATTTCAGGTCCCAGGCAGCGTGACGTCTCGGCCTATCAGGGGTTTTACGAGCGCCTCTTACAGAAGTCTCAGATGCTGGGTACCTCTCCAATCTCCTCTCGAGGGGCGGCTTTTCGAGTCATAACCCTCATTAGTGTTTTCGGTTGCTGGGTCCTCTGCCCCTGGGATGTGTCGGCATCGTCGCCCTCAGTCAGCGACCTCTTTTCTATCCTGTCCTCGATTGCTGGGTCCTTCGCCCCTGAGATGTGTCGGCATCGTCGCCCTCAGTCAGCGATCATCTTGTCTATCTCATTTCGGTTGCTGGGTCCTCTACCCCTGGGATGTGTCGGCATCGTCGCCCTCAGTCAGTGACCACCTTCTGTCCTACTAACAGCTCCTTGCTGCTTCTTCTGCCTTACTCTTCAACCCAGCTCACGCCCCGTGAAATGTTAGCTTGCGTGGTTCAGGGGGCGTGGAGCTGGGTGCTTCCAATCTTTCAATCTCCCAATTTTCTAATTTCCTGTTAATTAGCATCTATTTTCTATTTAAGCCCTGATCACCTGCACCTTTTCTGTCTAGTGTTTCGTTTTCCTCCTCCTCCCCTCCTCCTCCTTCTTACATGCCTTCGCATCGGTCGTCTCTGGGGGGCAAGTGAGTCTCACTTCCCCGACCTCAGGGCTAGGCATCCGCCTCCCTTACCTTCAGGGGGGTTCTCACCATGTGAGTCAGAGCGGACCCCCGGCCAAACTCTGTCCTGTCGCAGCTCCTGCGCTCATCTTGCCTTACTCGAGGCTCTGTTCTATTCTGCCTCTCTTTCAGGACGTGGTCACTCGTGCTGAGTCCTATACTAACCGCAATGCTTTGTCCTTATTTCAGGTCCCAGGCAGCGTGACGTCTCGGCCTATCAGGGGTTTTACGAGCGCCTCTTACAGAAGTCTCAGATGCTGGGTACCTCTCCAATCTCCTCTCGAGGGGCGGCTTTTCGAGTCATAACCCTCATTAGTGTTTTCGGTTGCTGGGTCCTCTGCCCCTGGGATGTGTCGGCATCGTCGCCCTCAGTCAGCGACCTCTTTTCTATCCTGTCCTCGATTGCTGGGTCCTTCGCCCCTGAGATGTGTCGGCATCGTCGCCCTCAGTCAGCGATCATCTTGTCTATCTCATTTCGGTTGCTGGGTCCTCTACCCCTGGGATGTGTCGGCATCGTCGCCCTCAGTCAGTGACCACCTTCTGTCCTACTAACAGCTCCTTGCTGCTTCTTCTGCCTTACTCTTCAACCCAGCTCACGCCCCGTGAATGTATTATAAGAACATAAGAAAGTGTACAAACGAGAGGAGGCCATTCAGCCCATCTTGCTCGTTTGGTTGTTAGTAGCTTATTGATCCCAGAATCTCATCAAGCAGCTTCTTGAAGGATCTCAGGGTGTCAGCTTCAACAACACTACTGGGGAGTTGGTTCCAAATCCTCACAATTGTCTGTGTAAAAAAAGTGCCTCCTGTTTTCTGTTCTGAATGCCCCTTTATCTAATCTCTATTTGTGACCCCTGGTCCTTGTTTTTTTTTTCAGGTCAAAAAAGTCCCCTGGGTCGACATTGTCTATACCTTTTAGGATTTTGAATGTTTGAATCAGATCGCCGCGTGGTCTTCTTTGTTCAAGACTGAATAGATTGAATTCTTTGAGCCTGTCTGCATACGACATACCTTTTAAACCCGGGATAATTCTGGTTGCTCTTCTTTGCACTCTTTCTAGAGCAGCAATATGCTTTTTGTAACAAGGTGACCAGAACTGAACACAATATTCTAGGTGAGGTCTTACTAATGTATTGTAAAGTTTGAACATTATTTCCCTTGATTTAAATTCAACACTTCTCACAATATATCCGAGCATCTTTGTTGGGGAAGCTATAAAAAAGGCCACATTGTCTAGATGAAGACATTTCTGAGTCAACATAAACTCCTAGGTCTTTTTCATAGTTCCCTTCTTCAATTTCAGTATCTCCCATATGATATTTATAATGCACATTTTTATTGCCTGGATGCAATACTTTACACTTTTCTCTATTAAATATATTAAATATATTCTATATATATATATATATATATATATATATAGAAAACTGGAAGAAAGTGGGCGGCAAAGAAAGCTGTGGAAGATGCAAAGGCTGCCCTTCGAATTGGTGATATCATGGGGCAAGTTCAGCATGGAAGAGGGGGTCACGGTTTCAGTTCAGCTCCTCCTACTTGGCACAAGGCAGCCCCAGCTCAAAGGAGGAAGCTGGTAGTCAACGAGGTGCAAAAGCAGGAGGAGAGGATGAGGTGTATAAAGGCCATTTCCCAGGCCAAGCAGGGAGAATGGATGAGATGGGAGAGTGTGGAACAACGCAAGATTGGCTGGCAAGACCTATGGTCAATGGAACAGAGCAGGATCAGTTTCCTCATCAGGTCAACATATGATGTTCTCCCATCACCACAGAACCTAAACCTCTGGGTAGGAGAGGATCCCTCATGTCCTTTGTGTTCATCACCTGCAACATTAAGGCACATTTTGACAGGATGTAAGGTGGCTCTTAGCCAAGGACGGTTTACTTGGCGCCATGACCAGGTGCTGCGATGTTTGGCCTTAGCATTGGAAGACAAGCGTAACATGACCAATAAGTTGTCACCTGTTCCATCCAGGAGAGCAACCACCAAGAAAAGGTGTTAAAACCAACCCTCGGCCAGGACAACTGGAAGCTGCTAGAGAGTGCTGGCAGATGTTGGTCAACGGCTTATTTTTCCACCTGAGATTGCCACCACTAACCTTCGACCAGATATTGTCTTGTGGTCTGGATCAGCACGCCTTGTTCACCTGGTAGAGTTAACAGTGCCATGGGAGGATGCTGTAGATGAGGCGTATGAGAGGAAGAGACTGCGGTATGCTCAACTAGCCACTGAAGCGGAACAGCGAGGATGGAGAGTTTGGGTTTACCCAGTGGAAGTGGGTTGTCGAGGATTTTTGGCACACTCTACAACCCGGTTTCTCACAGACGTCGGATTCAGTGGCCAAGAGTTGCGTCGCACAGTGAAGAACTTATCTGAAGCAGCAGAGAGGAGCAGCAACTGGCTGTGGTTGAGACGGAAAGATTCTGGCTGGGGATCTCAAGCACAATAGAAAGAAAGAAACGCTGATGTACAGGTAAGTAAGCTGGGCTGAATTGAGTGGGGGACAGAGGGGGGTGATGCTGGGACGCCAGAATCACCGTCGAGCCCTCTTGAGGTGTCGTGGGCTAGTCGACGAAACACTGAGGATGGAAGGTGCCCACTTGAAAACCCCAGAGATGTACCCTACTTAACTCAATCCAGATGGTTGTCATGCTGATGCGCTGGGGAGGCCGCACTTTGGTTGATCCCGGAGCCAGCATCGCAGCCGTTGTGTGCGCTGATGCGCCAGGGAGGCAAAATAAGCTGATCCCTGGAGCCAGCATTACACTTCAGCCATTAACACCAGACAGAAGGATATCTACATCATCATATGGAAGGAAACACATATGGATCACATTAGTTTACTGTAAAGCTACGTCTTAGTAAGAGCTTATCTAGGCAAGAGCCGAGTTCAAATCAGCATGAAGTTTTAACATCTACTCTCGTGTAATGGAAATCATTATATATATATATATATATATATATATAGATATAGATATATATGAGAGCTATTTTGTTTTGTGTTTAACTTTGGACAGCGCTGTGGGATGCCACGGCGTGAAGGGAGGGCGCTTTATATTGCATTGTATTTTCATCCCTGGAGTGTGTGTGTGAGTGTGTAGTGGTGGGACGTTGCTTTTTATAGATAATCTGATGAACTGGACTGCTCCTCTGTCCACCAGCAGGGGGCACTCACTATACATTACCAGCATTTAACTACTCTGTTTACAGATGTCCTTCTGGGACTACCAGAGCCCAGCACAGTGTCCAGGAGTACTGTAATCTACAAGCACGACCAGAGCCCAGCACAGTGTCCAGGAGTACTGTAATCTCCATGCATGACCAGGTCACCCTGCACTGCTGTTTATACCTTTAAAAGCAAGTCCTGGCCATTTCACAGACACACCATCCAGTTAAATATTACATCATCAAACCCTGGAGGTTCACACACTTACTCACTCTCTGCCTCTCTCGCTTTACTGCCTGCTGTCGGTCTTCAAATGCGCAAATCAAAATATTTTTGTTCTGCAGTTTATTTTGTAGACACCTTTATCCAAGGAGACTTGCAGGTGTTACAATGCAAGCTTCATATTTAAATAGTGTAGTTTACAGTTAGTGCAATACTACAGTGTGAACTAGGATGCAGTTATATCTACAATGACATTAGTAGTGGAATAGCGCATTAGCAGAGGATCCAGTAACATGGTGCTCAGGTCAGGTAAGTCCAGTGCATAATAAGAGGGGTAGATCAACAAGGGCAGTCTGAACAGGTGGGTCTGAGAGGCAGCAAGCAAGAACAAGCATTTTAAATTGAATCTCAGCAGAGACAGAGTGAAGCATGAGGACAGAAGACAAGCAGCAGAGTTTTGAATGAGCTGAAGAGGGGGAGGAGAGAGAAGTCCAATCTGGAGAGTACAAGAGCTTGGACCAGGAATTGGGTGGAATACAGCAGTAACAAAAGGACAGATATGGTAGATGCTACATACAAAGAAAGCAATTGTGTCAGGAAAGATGTGTTGAGAGAAGGGTCAAGAGTAATACCTACATTTTCAGAGAGAGTGACAGTCGAGAGAGACCGAGACATCAGAGGGAGAGGAAGCAAAGGTCAGATTTAGAGAGGCCGAGTTTGAAGTGGTGAGACAGAGTTAAAGTTGAGATAGCAGCCCCATACAAGGGTGCCATGCATTCAAAAGGTTACATTTGTTCACATGCATTTGTCATACTTTGTGAACCCCTATAAATTGTAGACTTAATTCTATTTGCCCCCAGTTTGGCAGATCCAGATTGTTTTGCAGGTGTTGAGGTGGAGAGAGTGTTACAATGAAGACACAGCACAGAAGAGATGGGTTTGTTCTCTTTATTTGAAATGGTTACTGTAGTCTTAGGGCTGAGTTTCCTGCCTGGGCTCTGAGCTCCTTCACTAGGCTCCCTCCAGCATCACCCTCCCTGGGCAGGGATTACCAGCACAGCGCAGTCTCATACTGGGGTCGACTGAGATGGGAGTGTCTGAAGGAGGAGTTACAAGAGGCACAGTGCTGGGGTCAGAATACAGCATGCTGGGACAATCAGAAGCAACACAATGTACCAGAGTGAAGTACAAGCCAATAGAACTGCTGTTCAATAGTGTGACGCACTAGATAGCAAGTACAAAATCACTACAATAAAAACCATGCAGTTCAAAATGCATCAGCAGCACAGCTCAAATACAACACATGTATCTGAAATATTAGAACTATGGATAAAATTAATGCATGTGTACTTGCACAATTACCAGCTATGATGCAACACACACAAGACAGTGTTCCCCCTTAATTCTCACACACGTGTGAACCCAATCAACAGAATCCTGAGTCAACGCTGGTCCTTTTCTAGAAGGATTTGATCCATTGTGCAACTCACCTCTCCCATCAAAGCAACCCTCATTGCAGCGGCGCTGGTCTGGAGAACAGACTTCAGTGGAGCACATGGAGATCTGAGATACACGGGAGGAGGAGAGACTTGGTCAAAGCATATGGCACTGAATTTCACAGGGATGGAAAGACCTCCCATTGCCAGCAGCATCACCCATTCCAGGTTTTACTACAAGCTTGATCAGCCAGAGTGTAGAGGCAACAAGCTCAGGTGTACGATTAAACCAATAGCAAAACCAGGAATGGACCCAACTGCTCTGGAGGATTTCCATCCGTGTCTTCAACTACAACAGAGATCGAAAATGCAGAAGACAGAAAGACTGAGAGTCTAAATGCTGGTCATGGAATTTCCACTGAAGACACTGGCAGTTGAGCGTTGTTACTGATGCAATACAGACCCGTGCAGAGCCAGGTCAGTCTGCAGCACCCCATTAATACCCCACCCACCTCCTCGTCCAGGGCTAGCCCACTGCTCAGGAACTGGAATGTTCGGAGACTGAAGCGTCGTCTCAATTTGGAGTGGGGGGGCTGGCCGTCCACGTGCAGAGACGCAGAGCTGCCGTAATCCAGGACATTTGGACAACTGAGGGACAGAGACATCCAATCAGAAGCGGTATAGGGTTAAAAAAAGCTTATGGCAGACTGACAGGACCTCAGAACATGTGTGATGGTCAGACTCACCCCTGGTACAGCAGCACCCACACAGCACTGGAGGAGCGTGGGTAAGCAATGCAGTAGTGCACCAGCAGAACCAGGCTGGGGTCAGTGGGGTTGATCAGACGCAGCTCGAGGTAAACTCTGCTCCCCAGGAGGAGACTCACGGGCAGGCTGGAGGAGGGGTAGAACTGGGAGAAGGTCCCATCTGAGGAGAGAGAGACTTTCAGCATCCTATTAAGCGAGACATGGGGGTAGAAGCGGCTGGATCTCAGTTCTGGAGGACAGATTTATTACATGCATTGAAATGGAGCGTTTGATAACTTTGTATTTGGTTTATAATAACTGAAGAGATGGATAGATACACCTCCAGGTGGCATGTCTCACCTTTAGCAATCTGTAACTGCACCTGAAACACCCCCAGGTGAGGGGCAGGGCGGAGGTCTGTGGGGGTCTTCACCAGGAACCCAGTGCTGGCCACGTTCCCTTTAGAATAACGACATTCCACAAGGAGACTGGGGGTAGAAAGAGTGGAGCACTGAATACAGTATAGCAGAAGGACTGTGATCCACACCATTACTAGAGGCTCCATCTAAAAAGCAATGTATACCTGCGATAAGGGCAGAGCTCTGGCTATATACTTGCCTAAAGGGACTGTCGCTGGTTACGAGCCCGTAGGTCCACTGCCTGCGTTGGATCAAGCTCTGCACCTCAGCCAGGTAGACTCTAGTCTCCCCCACAACCTGCACACAGAGGGTTACAATCCAGTGCATCACGTCACTGGTCCAATTAAATGTACGTGGCCAAAACTAATTACAGCCATTTGATATGTCATGCATCAAAAGGGTCAATTCTGAAATGCTCCATTCAAACTTCTGAACAGGAACTCACAAAGGTGCGGGTCCCACAGCCAGTGACTGGGAATTTGAAGATGGCATAGTCTGGAGTGCAGAGAACTGGGAGGCAGGACTGGTCCCCAGCGAGGGCCAGACTGGCAGGGTTGACCTCAGGATTGAAAGACTTGCGGTAAACAGCAAACACAAACTGCTCGTCTGCCGTGCACACTGAGGAGAGAGAGAGATTGAATCCAATACAGGCTTTTAAACAGCCAAGAATGACCATGAACCCACTAGCAGCCCAGGCTTACTGCATTCATTGGAAAGGACAGAGGTGCATGACACCAATGGATGCAAGAGGAAATCAGTCTATTGGAGGAGAGGAACGGGGTGCTTACTCTCTAGAGGGTAGAAGCAGCGGCGGGTTTTGGGGTTCATGCAGCAGCCTCTAGCCCGGCACAGCGCTGGAGAGAGCTTAGAGGGGCCACAGGGAAGCTGCTGCTCAGCTGGGATCAGACAGCCTGCAGGAAATGAGACAGGGAAGCAGATTTACCATTCAGCGTGAAGAGACAGCGGCTTGGGTTTGTATGGATTGCTGCTTGGAAGAGTAAAGGCTGCTACACACCAGGCGCAACTGCAGGGATTAATAAAACCTATACTTGAGATGTATCACACCACAGGCAACACAAAATAGAACAGCTTCCATGCATGCGGTCCAGCAGGGTGAAGCTGGTCCCCAGAATGACAGAGGAAACACCCAGAGCTTTGTGACAAGGACCGCAATAAGATTAAGACTATGGGAGTCCATTTCAAAAGGAACTGGATAAGCCTGGTATGTGCGACTTATTGTCACCCATGTTGAAATAGTGTCAGAGAAGACTCAATTTCAACATCATGATTATGTACCAGTCTTGATCATTGTTTTGTCAATAGCAATTAGCTGGACAGATCAGCCAGTTCTCCAACTGGTCACATCACTTCTGGTGATACCACTGCCAATCTGGTGTGGGGCAGCCTCAAGTGTGTCACTCCCTCCACACCCCCAGAATCTGATACTCTTAGGTTGTGCTGAAGGTCCTGCAACATGATCAACCAATAAAAGACCTGCATTCTGTGGTAGTCCAAGCACAAGTGAGCAGAGGAGGGACAAACAGTTGAAGGCATTCTGCCTGGTCTGAAGTAATTTTAACCAATGGGAGTGTCAGATGTGCCCCTTGTTACGCAGGTGGCTAATCATTGAGGCAGGACATATGCAAGGCTAAGCAGTGCAAGAAAAGCTCAATTTTGTGCAAGAGATTAGAGGCAGTTCATTACATTGATAACTTTAAAATATCAAACAGAGATGTGCTCAGCCACTGAAGGAGGAATACAGAACGGACTGTGTACAAGCAGTGTGGAGAGTCACGTGACAAACTATTCATAAAGCTCCAGCCTCAAAAGAAAGCTACCCAATGCATCCATCTACTCCGCTTACTCAAAGCTGGGTTTCTTTTCTGTATTCAGAATGTTTATAGGTTGCAGTCTCATATCAAAACCACACTACACGAATTACAAGGTTACCAAACAAATACATTAAAAACACGCTTGCTGTTCTCTCTTCCCCCCTCCATGACCATATAAAACGGTTATTGTGTGGTGGGGGCAGGTGTTGACTCTGCTACCCCAGTGGATTGTCACTGCACACCACTGGGTTTTGCTACGAGTTTAATAAAACACCCAAGCTTGTTAACTAGATCCTGGGGATAATCAAGCTCTGATCAAAAGCTGGAATAGGTGAAAATCCTGTGCAATGGGAGGAGGGAGTTCATTAGACCCACCTTCTTGGGGGATGGAATTTGGGGGTACAGGGCAGGATGATACCGTCACCTCCCTCTGGCGAGAGGAGTAGGGGGTGAAGAGCACCGTCAGGACATACAAGTTATTCTAGAACACAAGGAGGGAGAGTGGAGACATTGGCACAATAGAAAACACACATCCAGCAACACAAATGGATTGACACACACTAGCCCTGCTGCACCCAGTCCTGGCTTTCAGAACTCCACCTTGTTCAGGTATTTTATTGAAAAGGTCAAGCAGACCCCTGGTAAACCTGCTCTGAACCCAAGGACTGGATGCAGAGTCCACCCATTCACGAGTTGGGCAGGCTCTTACCAAGGTCTTGACATGGCAGGCCGTGTAAGACACTGTGAAGACGGTCTTTCCATCCTTCTCCTCTAGAGTGTAGCCACAAGCACTTGGTGCAGACTGCACCCCAACCAGATTATTGGAGTCATCTACAAAAAGATCAAAACAAAGCCTGGGTTAGGGCCATCCATCACCCATTGCCACAGTTCTGAATGTAATCATAGCATCAGTAACAAAGCCTCGATCTACATCCACTGCATGCAGCACAGACTGCCTCCATGCAGCCCCAGATACAGACACTCAATAGCTTGTGCCAAAGTTCCTGAACAAGTTGATTGGACCAGCTGTTCTCTAAATGTGTAAAAATGTTAGTGTGAAACACAGCAAGCTTCCATACACCCCCCAGATACAGACAGTCAATAGGTTTATAAAATCAGCATTACAATAAACCAAGACAAAAGCATGATGACTCTCAGCAGCTGAAGATAGAACGAGACTCAATTTGCAAGTGCTCAAATGACAATCATGGCTTTGACAGTCAAAAGCCAGCCCCAGACTCACCCTTGACTTTGACCAGGTTGAGAGGACCGGCAGGCAGCAGCACTGTCATGCACCCCTCACTGCAGGAGACCGAGACACCAGCAGGGTGGGGAGGGAGGATCTCACGCTTAGCCAAGACACGGCACTTCATATGCCTCAAGCGAGTCACCTCGTTTACATCAAAGAAGGAAACGGACAGCGAGTAATGGACGTGGCCGTCAATGTTCTACAAAGAGAAATAAGGGTTACACAATGAGAAGTCCCCACAAAAATGCATGATTTACCATTGCCAAGAACTAGGCTCAGTGAAAGCATGGCATGATCAGCCATTACCACGCTTTAGCATGCTTTCACTGGGAAACTGAAGGGTTAGTTTTACCCTGCTCTGGTTTTTTTGTGTACCGTTCCCAATGCTTCACACATGCTTTCACTGTACTGTCACACTGCTGAGCTGTTACTGTGGGCAAGACAAATATGCAGGAATTGCACAGGTGTGCCAAGTTCAACTACATTGTAAATGACAGGTCCAATAGTAATTGACTAGGTCTGAAGGGTCCCTGCTTGCTCACAGACAGCCTCACCTGTTTCAGCACATCACAAGCATCGTAAGGAGCCATAAAGTAGTTCTTCCCAATCCCCTGGACCAGCCCATAGCCACAGCTGCCATTGGCCTTCACAGCAACCAGGTTGTTCTTCCCATCTACAAGGACAGGAGGAGGTGGGTATAGCTACAGCACTCATGCCATTGGGAGGGTAACTTGCCAATGGATCTACTGTGATTTATGCAAGTACAATTAAGGATCCAATACTAGTCTCACTAGGAGTTGAATAAGACACCCCTGAGCTGGATACCTACACTGTGGCGAATGAAGCTCATAGTAACTACTATGCAATAGGAGTCTTGCTGCACTCCCTGCAACATGATCACTGACCCCCCATCCACCCCCTTTAGGAGGAGTGCTGACCATCTCTAAAATCCATTCCAACTCTTATAAGCTTTGACACCAGGGCTGGAAATAACACTCCCATCGCATAGCAGTTTCAGCTATTCCTGGTGTCACTAGGAGTTTAAGACATGTGAACTTGTTCCCTATACACAGTGGCTAATCAAGCTCTTGGTAAAGCCTGGAATGGGTACACTACTATTGCATTCATGATTAAGAGCAAGAGGCTTTACAAACCAGCCCCTCCCACTGCAGACTCACCCAGGATGAAGACCTGGTCTAGTGGCCCCTCTGGAAGATCTGTACTCATGCTGGAGGGGCCACAGACAGCAGGGGGTTCGAATGGGAGACACTCCTGCTCTATGGAGCCTGGCCGTCCCTCCGCGTCCTTGTACGTCACATGGAAGACCAGGGTATTGTTCTGGGAGGAAGACAGGTTAGAATAGCGCCTTGAGCCGGCTTTAGACTGTTACAGTAGCATCAGGGGAGAAGCTTTTCTTGCCCAAATATTAAAACAATAAATTTACATTGTTGCAGGAACATTGGACTGGACTAGGACAGACATCAATCATGCACCAGATTTGCCAAAGACTAGATTAAGCTACAATTGCAGACTTTACCACTGCGAAAGCACAGAGGTTAGTTTAACTGTTAGTTTCTACAATTGCTGTAGTAAATTGTAACATTTAATAGTCAGTCCTGATTTGGAGGACAGGCTTCACTTTGTCATCGAGTATTTAACTCATCTACCCGTTTTACTTTAACATTGATACTGTAATTGTTAGCCAGAAACACAGAAAGGTACCAAATTACAAATACAACTTCTTGTGTTCAGATACTTCAACTACATGTTGATACTTAATGGATTAAGGGCAATTCTGTGAATTAGTGATGCATCTTTCTACCTCAAATCTTGTGCAATTGCCTTCCTGAATGGCCCCAGCTATAAGGGCTGCAGGGCTGAGTGCTGTTCAGTGGCTGCTCCTATAAAACACCTGAAGTGAATTCCCTCCCTTGGAGTTCAAGCGTGTTGCAGAAAACAGCTTGAAACATTGGAGTCAATATCCCAGTCAAGGGAAAAGTGTATCCTTGTTACGCTTCAGCAAGGGGTTTTATGCCAACGGCCGCTGGTCCTCGGTTGAGATTATTGAAGGACAGTCAGTGCACGCTTTGACCTTGTACCTGTGTTTGAAGAGGACAGCCTTCATCCTTGGCATAGTAAGAGATTGTGAGCACATTCATCCCGTCTCCCTTCATCAGGTAGAAAGCACATTCATCTGGGGCGTCTTTGATCAGCATCTCCAAACCAGACCGGTCTGAGAAAACACACAACATGAGAAGCAATATCAAGCTTCATGCAAATGTGAAATACTAGAAGTCACTGTGTATTAAAAGGAGTCAAGATATGATATTGCAATAGGTGGATATAGTTTGTATCGCGATACAAGACCACAGCATAGCTCACTACTCAATCTACAGCTCCCAGCATCACTCACCATTGCTGCAGGTGCATAGGCATGATGGGAGCTGTAGTTCTAGCCAGAGCCAGACAATCATGGTGTCCACACAATGTAAAGAGAGGTCTGGATGGTTGGACACAAGCCATGAAGGGTGTGTTATAGCTGCTAGGATCACACCACTATCCCAGTCTCAATGTAACAATAGCCACTAAATGATCGTTTGATCTCATTCGGCATCTACAAGTAGCCCATCACATTGATACAGATCGTACCACACCTTCATATCGATACGGTCGTGACATTAGTGTCTTGTTGCAGCCCTTGTGTTCAGATTCAGGAAGAACACTAGACATGCAGAACAGCATTTGACAATCAGGGTCTCACCTATGATTGTGACCTCCTCTAGGGGTCCCTCTGGCAGTTCAAAGGTCACAGTGGTGACCCCACAGGCTGCGCTGGGGAGAAGTTTGGGGGTGCTCTGTGGACACCTCATCACCAGCCCTGCACCCCCTCTCCTTGCGAAGAACACGGTGAGCACAAAGGAGGAGATCCCGTTGATTTCCTAAAAGGAACAAGACAGTAACACCAGGGGTGGCCAATACTGCCATCAAAGAAGTCTGGAATGGTGAGGTATTAACCCAGCGAGTACAACATTTCTGAGAACAAACACAAGCTGTATTTATGCAATCTGACACTACACCAACTTCACTTTTGCAGCTAGTTAAAATTAAAGAGGTATTAGCCAGTTAAAACCACAAGACACTTCATGGGTTAACCAGAAACCATTCATTACTCAATGCGGTCCCTCCGTTCCCACAATTGAGAAATCGGTCTGACCAATACAGAACCAGTCCATTTGATGTACTCTACCTGCTATTGCTACCCAACATTGTAGCCAATTATTAAAAGAGCATTTATTTATTAAATTATTTCTAGTGATTGAGGAGCATCCTGTCGGATCCAGAGTCTCTGAATTCTCCAAACCCACAGTAAAAAGGAGATGAAGCAACTTACCTGTATCTTCACGTTGCAGCCCTTGAATGACGTCGAGAACAAGCTGTAGCCCCCACTAAACGTCACGCTGTACTTGCAAAACCCGGCCAGGCTCGCCACTGGAAGGAGTCGATTCTTCACTAAAATAAATATAGAAACATCGCGTGATGTCATCCATCACGGGAGAGAGAGGTGTGGTACACATTAAAACGTGGTACACTGTGTGCTGCGCTTGCCCGGCCATGCACAAGTGATTTTAGCTCAACTACGACCATCTGAAAGGGCCATGTTGTAACTGGTGATGAACAAACTGGGTTATCTAACACTGCAAACCTGTATGATAGTGCCTTGTTTGTAGTGATGTGTGCAGTAGTCGATCACAGCGTATCATTTTCTGGCGTTAGACGGGTACGCGCACCACATTCTGACGATGAAACACTTTGTCGCTACACCGGGACCACGTGCCCGAAGTTTAAAGTAAACATGCGATTTATTTCCATCTAGTAGCAGGACGGAGGCGGGTCTATTAAACACAGACCAGATTCAAACAAGACAAGAGGGAATGCTGTCATCTTAAATGCATGTTCCAGGATTTGCCAGGTTTCAATAGCTGCTCGATTCAAGGAAGTACAACAAACATTAAAACAGACGTCAAATATCCAGCTAATATTTTGCTGTTATTTAGAATAAAATTACTTTCTTGGTCAACTAACTACACTGCATTTTAATTGTAAGACCCACACGCACCATTTAGTTCTGTATTCCAGTCATACATAAACCAGTACATATGAATAAAGCGTTGTATGGAGTCGCCGAGGCCCCTCCTCGCCCTCACCTCGCACACGGAGCGCCTTCACGCCAGTGCCGGGTAGCTTGAGTGTCATTCTATCCTCGTAGCAGATTAATCCGGGATCCTCCGGTTTAAGAGCCGGGCCGGTGGAGGCTGTCTCGCCGCCGTCATCATCCTCGCTTGGGACGTTAGTGTGGAAGGAGTCTAGCGGGAGGAACGAGAGGAAGCAAAGTTAACCGGTAGAGAATCACTGCAGAAGGACGCCCCGTGTCTATCTGTTTGTAACGAAGGCACTGTGCAGTGCAGGTGGAACTGAGCACATTTAAAAACAAACTGACAGAGAAAAACAAACAAAAAAGTAAGCCTCCTTTCTGACGCCTCACCGAGGTTGGGAGTCGCATTCCCAGGCTGCAGCAGCGGGGTCTCCCCGGTCCAAGACAAGGCGGCCCGGCCGAATCCAAGCAGCAAGCACGCCACAAGTAAGCAAGGCGGCAGCATCATCATCCTCTGCCCGCTCCGACACATTGGTGTTGTTTTCCCGCAGCCACTTGTCGCTCCAGTCCCTGCAGTCAGGCTGTATCCTCGCTTACTGCGCTCTGGGGGTTTATAAGAGGTGTCGAGACCGCGCGAGGGCTTCATTGACGCTCCAATCGGGTTCCACGCGCCATCATTCTCACGCGGGTTTTTTTTTTTTGGAAAGGTAAACTCGCACACCGAGACTTTTTAAAACCCAACTTTAACGTGAAGCTGCCCAGTTGTTAATATTTTCACAGCCTTTGCTTTAACTGTGACGCCTACATCCTTTGTGGTAATCGATGCAATATCCCATATGCGCGTGTAGTAAACGAGGATGAGAGGGCAAGCGTGCTTCATTCACCCTTCAAACCAGCTGTGAAGCGCACACATTATTTAGAGGATTTAGAACCTGGTTGGGACAAAGACCAGGAGTGGAATAGCCCTCCGGGGCCATGATTGGACACACCTGTGTTATGCCACTGCCATAACTTGTGTAATAAAGTAAGAGTCCCTTTCCCTTTGAAATGAATGTTTTGCTATTCTTCCCCATTGTTTTAACAGTTAGAAGAATGAAAAGAAAATGATGAACACAGTTGATGAAGTTTAATATGCAACATGTTCTATGCAATTAAAATAGTCCCTTTGTCTGTGTTACGTTTATAGACGATGCCAGTTGTAGAGCAACTTGCAGAACAGAAATACAGGTGGAGTCGCCCGGCCGACAAATCAAACCACACACACACGTGATGCTAACAGTGCCGCTGGGGATGCTTATCATATGATATTGTAATGGGCACGGCTGGACTGACTCGCCGTTGCCACCTGTTGGCGAATAGGGCGTTGTGCCCGGAGCCAGTCCCCTACATTTGGTTAATGTGCAGCAGAGGATGCTGGGAGTACGAACTATGGTAGGGGAGAAACGGAATTATTGTTGTTGTGTTTATTTGTTTGTTATTGTAAAAGTTCCAGTACTGTTCTATGCATTTCCCTGTAATTGTTATTACCCTTCCGGTGTTGTTTGTTAAGTATGTGAATGTCACCCTGAGAGGCAGAGTAGTGCTCTGGGGTGGGGAAGGGCTGTGTGTGCGTGTTTGGTTGGTTGGCGCTGACTTGCTGTTAGCTGCTTAATAAATTGCATTACCTAAAAGAGCTATGTGTCATCAGAAGGGAGGAAAATTACAGACGAAGATGGGGTTTGGACAGGAGCCAGAAACTGGCTGGTACGCCTTAATGTTGATCCATCGGGCATTGGAGGCGTCCGCCACATTCCAAACTCCATAGTGTTAGGGCCCAACAGAGGGCTGGTATTCTATAATGGGATGCCAAAACTCTGCAGGAAATGTGGGGAATTAGGACACCTGGCGGCCGCATGTACTGTAGTTAAGTGCAGGAACTGCGGCGCCCCCCACGAGACCAGCCACTGCAGAGAAGAGAGGCAGTGCAATTTGTGTGGAAAGAAGGGGCACCTGTTTAAGGACTGCCCCTCTTCCTATGCCAACATGGCCAGAGCCAGCAAGGCAAACATGAACAAGCCTAGGCCTGAGCAGGAAGAGGGAGCAAGTAACAAAGATCAGTCCACATCACCACCAACAGTATCCAAGACCCAGACTCCAGCACCACCATCATCACCAGCACCCCCCTCACCCCCCCGCCCCCGAGACATGTCCCGTTTTACGAGGACCCCTTCCCCCAGCCCAGAGAGAGAGTACAACAGCTACTCCACTAGCTCCTCCAGTAGCTCCTCTGATGCAGAACACGAGGCAGGGAGGGAGCCCGGACCCAGCAGCGGCCCCCCCCTGAGTAGGGCCCTCTCAGCGCCAGCACTCCCCCTCGGCTCTCGTTATGACGCCATAAGGATTGAGTCCGTGGGGGAGGAAAGCGAAAGCGACAGTGAAAGTGAGAGTGAGAAGGAGGGGAAGGGAGTGAAGAACCAGCAGAGGGTGGGGAAAAGAAAGGGTAGAGACGAGGGGGGGAAAAGAAAGATCAGGATCAAAGACAGCAAGTTGCAGGTGGCCCCCATAGATCCAAAACCAGCTAATGTCCACACAAAGTCCCCAGTCTTGCCCTCGCAGGCAGAGACGGAGGCGAGTGGGACGGCTACACTGCCGCCTAGTGGGCAGGTAGCAGCCAGCCAGGGCATCCCCAGCCAGCCTTCCCAGTCGTTGGCACAAACCCTAGCACACCTCGCAGAAGAGGTGTTCACTAATGCACCGAGGGAGAGGTCGGGGTCAACACCTTCCCTGACCAGCAGTACCTCGGTAGCAATGACCCTCTTCAAGCGAAGGGCCTCCCTTCAAAGCATCCTTGACCCCCTCCCTTGTATGGGCAAAACCAGGGGCCCCCTAGAGGTCCTCCTAGATACAGCACTGGAGGACATGGGAATACCCCTGGACGCGGTAAGCCAGAAGTCTGCTAACAGCTCCAACTCAACAGACGGTAACAGCCAAAGAATGCTGTCTGTCATAACCCCCCCCCAGGACAAAGCTGACCCACACGTTCCGAGGGGCCCTGAGCAAGTTCCACCAGACTTACCTTGTGGGGAGTTGAATAGCCCCAACAACTCCACGTACTGTGCATATAAAGACGGTGCCTTCTTGGACGAGGCAGCAGTGAGTACCTTCTCAGGGGTGATGGGAGTTGCAAATAAGCCCAAGCCCCCTCGAAGCAAGCGTAGAGCTAAGAGTAGGAAGAGTGTCCCGACCTCCCAATCATAGTCGCTATGGGGTGGACGCAGCGACTCCTTTTCTTGTTAGCTACCCTGATGGCCCTGATATGTGTGTCTGTTAATGTCAGGAGCATCAGGGAGACACAAAAAAGATTTGATGTACTAAACTATCTAGCTAACTTGAAAGCAGATCTCATCTTTCTGCAGGAGTGTGGTATTTCGTCGAGCCCTGATTATAGGGACCTGAAGGAGAGTTGGACCCTGGGGGACTCCTTCTGGTCGGGCTCCAACATAGCCAGAGCCGACGGAGTAGGTATCCTGTTTAAAAACCCATTTATTACCTCCCGCAGCAGCAGGGAGGTAGAACCTGGTAGAATTCTGAGCGTGGATGTGACATACAACAACACTCCCCTCAGACTGGTCAATGTCTACGCACCCACTAACCAAAACGAAAGAGTTCAATTTTTTCCACAGCTGCGTCCACTCCTGCTGGGGAACGTACCCGTCATCGTGTCAGGTGACTTCAATTGTGCTCTGAGGGACGTAGACCGGAGCAGGCCACGCAACGACCGCTCTAGTAGAGTTTTGTCCTCCGTAATATTTGATTTCTCCCTGTGTGATGCAGGTAAGGACCTGGTGCCTCCCTTTACCTGGGTGAGCTCATCTGGGACCTCCTTCTCCCGTATAGATCTCGTCCTGCATACCAGCTCCCTTACGAAGACGGCAGTAGACACCCAGGCCGTCTTCTTCTCTGACCATAGGCTCCTGCAGGTAACATTGCAGGTCCCTCAGACCTCCCAGATGGGGTCAGGGGTTTGGAAATTAAACACTTCCTTACTCGATGACCCCTCCATAGCTGCAGCCTATAAGAGCAGGCTTGTTGAGTGGACCACTTTGCGTGACCTATTCAACTCCCCTATAGAGTGGTGGGAGATGGTCAAAATGAGAACTAAGGGTTATTTCATAGCAGCAGGCAAGAGGAAAGCAAAAGAAAGGAGGGCCAAATATAAATACCTGAATGCTGCCCTCCAGCGTCTGAGCCTGCTTCAGCTTCGGGGGTTCCCTGTAAGCGACGAGATAGCCCAGACCAAGCTAGATCTTTCAGTGCTTTGTAGGGAGGAACAACGAAAGGTCATGCACAATGCAAAAGTGCAAAAAATGGAGGAAGACGAAAAGTGTACTCGCTTCTTCTTCCAGAAAACGAGGGAGAAGCGGCACTTGATGTCCTCCATGCTCGACAGCAGGGGGAGGATAGTAGAGGATAGTGAGGGAGTGAAAAAAGTGGTAGAGAACTTCTATAGGGACCTGTATAACATCAAAGCTACAGATGACACCCTGATAGAGTGGTTCCTGAGCCAGTTGGAGCCTGACTCAGTGCGGGACGACGAGGAGGAGGAGAAGGACCCAGAACTCACGCTGGAGGAGCTCACCCAGGCGGTTAAGACCATGAACACCGGTAAGACGCCAGGTCCAGATGGCATCCCGGGTGAGTATTACCATCTTTTTTGGGACACGCTAAAAGTCCATTTAGCGGAAGTCTACAGAGCGGTCTACAGGGAGAAGCGGTTGGGCCCTTCTATGCGGGAGAGTGTAATTACTCTCCTTCATAAGAAAGGGGAAGTTAAAGATCTACGGAATTGGCGCCCAATCAGCCTCCTTTGCGTGGATTACAAGATACTAGCCAAAGCTCTGATGCTCCGGCTACAAGTACACCTCCCTTTGGTCATTGGCCCTGACCAGGCTTGTGGCGTCCCAGGGAGGTCCATCACGGATATTTTAATGTTAACAAGGGACATTCTGGCTTATTCTAGAGAACGGAACCATCCCCTCTGCCTGTTCAACCTTGACCAGGAGAAGGCGTTCGATAGGGTAAGCCATGAATATATGTACAAAGTGATGGACCAGATGAAATTCGCTCCTGGACTTAGGGAGTGGGTTAAAACCATATATACAAACATTAGTACCCGAGTCTTGGTGAACAGGCACCTGACTGGTAAAATATCTATCCAGTCAGGGGTCAGACAGGGTTGCCCACTATCCCCACTGCTATATGTCGTGTGCATTGAACCCCTCCTGCAGGCAATTCGTAGGGATACCAATATAACTGGTTTCCAGCTGCCTGGATCCAACGGGGTCCAGGTCAAAACAACAGCATATATGGACGATGTGTCACTCATTTGCACCAACACATCGTCGGTACCTCGGATTAGTAATATCCTTGAGAAGTACTGCACGGCGACCGGGGCAGTGATTAATAAGTCCAAGAGCGAAGTCTACGTGTCTAAAAATTGGCAGGTAGATAGGGAACTGTCGGACATGTACCCTGTCAAAAAGGACAAAATCAAGATTCTGGGCCTCATTTTCGAGAACAATAGCTCGGGGGCCCAGAGCTGGACGGCGGCCATTAACCAGGTCCGTAAAAAGATTGGCGGATGGAGCACAAGATCCTTAACAATGACGGGTAGAGTATTAATAACCAAGTCTATACTGTTCCCCATCCTCTCTTATGTAGGAAAAATCTTTCCCCCAGACAGGACCACCAAAAAAGTGGTGGATCGCATTATCCACCGCTTTATCTGGGGCAGCAAGATGGAGAGGGTAAAGCGAGCCACTCTGAGTAAAGCCGACAAGAAGGGAGGTAAGGGGGTCCCGGACGTTGTGCAGCTCACCCGAGTGCAGGGGCTCACGCAAACTATCAAGAACATCCAGGCCCTGGACAGGAAGGTATGTTACATGAATCGTTTCTATTTTGCCACCTGTCTCAGGGCCTTGGGCCTCTGCACTATTGATAACACCGTGCCGTACTCCTGGGACCCCCCATTGTATTATAGAACCTTAAGGGACACTATATATAAATTGGGCTTAGATAAAGCAAAATTGGCCTCCTGGGAATACAAGGCTGTAACTAAATATCTTGCCGGTTCCCAGGAAATTGAAAAAGTAGCTACTTTCTCCCTCACCCAAAGCCAAAAAATCTGGGAGAATGTGTCTCACAGCTGCCTCAGTAATGTCCAGAAGGATATAGCATGGAACACCGTCCACAGTGCACTCCCCACTCGAGCGTTCATGTTCAGGAGGGGACTAGCCCAAGTAGAAACATGCCCCTATGCAAAGTGCCGCAAGAGAGAAACACCAGCCCATATCTTCTGGGAGTGTGATGTGGCTGGCAGTGTCTGGCTCTCTGTCTCTGTCTTCCTAAACAGGTTTGCTGACACGGCCAAGATGACCGCTGAGACTGTGCTCTATGGGCCTGCGGGAGGAATCACTACCAGCACAGCTAAGTGCGTT
Source organism: Acipenser ruthenus (assembly GCF_902713425.1). NCBI lineage: Eukaryota > Metazoa > Chordata > Actinopteri > Acipenseriformes > Acipenseridae > Acipenser > Acipenser ruthenus. The sequence goes on from NC_081211.1 coordinate 8,889,042, forward strand.
TGGCGTGTCATCAATGTTGTCAAGCAGATCCTGTGGGAAGGCCGTAACGTCTGTGTCTATCACAAGCAGGAGCTAGACACTATCACCACGACCAGAAGGGCACAAACTCTTATCAAGGACTTTGTAATTCTGGACATCCGGACCCTCGGGAAGGACAAGGCCTGCGCGGAGTGGAGGATCGCCGGACTTCAGGACGTGAAGATGGAATAAGGGAAAAAACTGGAACCGCTAGCTCCTAGGAGCGGGACTACGGGGCACCGCTAAGCCTTTTATTTATTTTGTCATGCCAGCATTCCGCCCTTTTTAGCTGGCATGACCGTTTTTCAACGGTGCCCTGGTTTTATGTAGTCTTTTTGTTTCAGTTTTATGGACCTTTGATTTAATTTGAATGTTTTATTTGATTTTGTTTTGTTTTGTTTTATGTATCTTTAAGATTTTTAATGTAAACTATTAAAAGTTACATTTTAAGTGTTTTAAAATTTTAGAATTTTAACTCACTGTTTATACACTGTCCCTTTTTCCCCTGTCCCTGTTTTAGATCTAGGTTTATGTTCACTTTTTTAGAGAGCACTCCCCGGCCCTCACAAGCACTGGTTTTTTATAGATGGTTCTTTTTTTCCAGTCACTTTTAAAACAGCACAGGTTTTTTTCATGTTGATTTTAATCTGTGTCTGTTTTAACCATGTACAAAGCACAATTGTCTTGGTGTTTTTAAATGTATTTTAAATGCTTTTAAAACAAAATGTATGTCTGTATGCATGAATGTCATCTTTAAAAGAAATGTAAAATGAATGAAAAAACGAATGGGTGTAAATGTAAAAAAATGTAAAATCTCAATAAAAGAGTAAAAGAGCTATTGTGTGCGTGTCTCTGTTAATCCCTGTGCTCGTGACACTGGTGTCAGCAGCGGGATGGATGACACGCACTTAATCCGCAGCTGGAAGATGGACTAAGAGATCCAGAGGATGGAGCAACAGATTGCCCAGCTGACGGGACAGATGCAGAACACCCAGCGGCGACGCGGAGAAGCAAGACTCGCGTTTCAGCAGACCCACGGCGGCGAACTCTTGCTGCAGCAGAAAGAAGCTGGCAGCCAAGCGCGCCACCTCCGGAGAGACGCCGAAGACGGCAACCAGGCGGGATGCCTCGGGAGCAGCAGCCTAGACGAGGCTAGCCGAGCGGGCTACTCCAGGAGAGGCTGCGAGCACGCCGGTGGCGGGGAAGAGGACGGCCGAGAACGGAACCAAAGTGGCGTGAACCCTTATCAGCCTGGGTGGCCCCAGCCCCCTGCCTCGGTGGAACCAGCGCAGCCTGCCAACAAGAGTGCCGTCAAGGCAGGCCGCTATGACGGGACTGCGCCCTGGGAAGCCTACCAAGCAAAGTTCCGCCTCGCAGCCTTGGCAAACAACTGGAGAATAGAAGAACAGTCGGGGCAGCTGGCGGCAGCACTGGAAGGGAAGGCGATGCAAGCATTGCTCGATTTAGACCCAGAGGAGCCGTGTGACTTCCATACCCTATCCACGGCTTTGGACAAGTGGAGTCAGCCGTCAGCCTGCGCGATCGCCTCGCCACGCGCAAGAGAGCCAGTGGCGAGAAACTCGGGATACTGGCCGCGGACACTAAATACTTGACACGGAGGGGGTATCCTGGTTTACCTCCAGCTGTACAAGAAGACCTGGCGATGGAGGCGTTCATCCGTGGCCTGAACCCCACCGCGCTCAGACAACAGGTTCGGCTCGTTGCCCCAACCTCCCTAGAGCAGGCTTTAACCCATGCCCTAAGGATTGAGGCCGTGCTCGAGGAGGGCGAGCGAGTCCGGATCCCCAAAGTCTGCGCGGTCAGAGGAAGGGAAGATAGCGATGGAGACGAGGATACCGCCGCTGTCAGGCAGGCCACGCCTGTAAGACGCTGCTGGAACTGCGGAAGCCCGAGTCACCTGCATGCACAATGCCGCCGCCGCCGTCACCCAGTACCGTCTGAACAAGAGACGTCGTCGTCGGGAAACGAAAAAGGAGCGGCGTAAACGGGGGACCGCCGCTCCTTCACCTTCCTTCCCCCACCCATAGAGACAATGAGAACGACGCGGTGGATCTGGTGGGCCGTGTTGGCCAGGGCAACAGTCTGCATGCACCCTGCCTCCTAAATGGGGTGCAGTGCAAGGCCTTGGTCGACACGGGCTCCACCATCTCCATCCTGCGGCCCGGGGTCCTCCCCAGAGAAAGTGACGGATGGCTGGGAGGCTGGACGCCCACCAAGGTTCGCCTCCGCACTGTCACCGGCCAGGTCGCGTCAATGCTGGGACGACGGCGTCTGGAGATCCAGCTCGGAGACTGCACGATCCAACACGAATTCTGGCTGGCGGAGATACAGGATCGCTGCATTCTGGGCGTGGACCTCCTGAACAAAGCAGGAGCTACCATCGACTTGGCTGAGGGAACCCTGTGCCTTGGCCAGAGCCAACTGCGCCTGATTCCGGGTCGGGAGAAGGAAGGGGAGCAACGCCGCACCAGAACCACCGTGCGGCATAGCCAGACGAGGGAGGTTCGTCGGACGCGGGGGGCAGGACCCGGCCTCTCCCAGAAGCAGAGGACAGGACATCGGCGACAGAGTTTGCAAGGGCTTCAACTGTCTCCGCCCCCTCCCCTGCAGAACTTTCACCGCCCCCTGCAACCACAACCGGTGGAACACAGGACTGCAGGACAACTGATGCGGTGAAAGCGCTGTGGCACAGGAGTAAGGAGGGTCTATCTCAGGGCCAGCGGGACCAGTTATGGGAACTATTAAGGGGGTACTTGGACATTTTTGCTGCAAACATAGAGGACTGTGGGCGGACTGGATTAGTTCAGCACAGCATTAACACGGGAGACGCGGCTCCGATCCGGGAGCGGCCACGGCGGCTACCCTTGGCAAAGCGGGAAGCGGCCGAGGGCATGATTCTGGAAATGGCCGCTGCCGGGGTAATTGAACCGTCGGCTAGCCCCTGGGCCGCGCCAGCCCAGCTGGTAAAAAAGAAAGACGGGTCACTGCGGTTCTGTGTGGATTATCGCAAACTGAATGCAGTGACCCACAAGGACTCGTACCCCCTCCCCAGAATCGATGAAGCTCTGGACTACATCGCGGGCTCCCGCTGGTTCAGCTCCCTCGACCTGCGCAGCGGATACTGGCAGGTTGAGCTGGCCCCTGAGGCACAACAGAAAACTGCATTCTCCATTGGCCAGGGTCTGTGGCAGTTTTCAGTGATGCCCTTTGGACTGTGCAGTGCCCCAGCAACGTTCGAGCGCCTGATGGAGCGGGTGCTCGCCGGAGTTCCACGGACCCATTGTGTTGTGTACCTGGATGACTTACTGGTGCACGCCACAACCTTTTCGGCGGCACTGCAGAACTTGCGGACTGTGTTCGAGCGCATCCGTGGAGCTGGCTTGAAACTCCACCCTGGGAAGTGCAACCTGCTGAGAAGAGAAACACACTTCCTCGGACACGTTGTCGGGGCAGACGGCATTGCCACAGACCCTGCTAAAATGACTGCTGTAAAGGACTGGCCGGTCCCCAGGACTGTGACGGAGGTGCGTAGCTTTCTGGGCCTGGCGTCTTATTACCGCCGCTTTGTGAAGGACTTTGCTCAGATCGCCAGGCCCCTGCACCGCCTGACCGAGAAAGGGGGCCGGTTCAGCTGGGACACCGACTGCGCAGCTACCTTTGGGGAATTGCGAGAGGCCCTTGTGAAGGCCCCAGTCTTGGCGTTCCCTGATCCCCAAAAACCGTTCGGACAGCCCGAAGGACAGGTGATAGAGACACTGCAAGGGTATGACTACTCCGTCCAGCACCAGGCTGGCCACCTACACAATAATGCAGATGCCCTGTCCCGTCGCCCCTGCTTCTCTGAGGACTGTAAGCACTGCCATCGGATGAAGGAGCGAGAGGCACAGCGGTCCTTGGAGGAGCAAGTAAGTGCTGCCACTGTAGCTGTGGAGACCCCCCTTGAGTTGCCAGCGGGGGAGATCCAGCGTCAGCAGGGTCTGGACGCTGAGCTGGCACCACTGATCCGCTGGTTATCGGCGGGTCAGCGCCCAGCCAGACGTGCGGTGTCAGCCCTCTCCCCGGAGGTAAAAGCGCTGTTGGCGCAATGGGAATGTTTGAGCCTCTGGGAAAGTGTGCTGTACCGTGCCTGGACAGACCCTGCGACAGGGCGCAAGCGGTTACAAGCAGTGGTTCCTCAAGCTCTCCGAGAGACCGTCCTGCGAGCCGTGCATGGCGGACCAGCCACTGGACACTTCGGCGTTGCCAAGACCCTGGGTCGGCTTCGGGAGCGGTTCTACTGGGGACGGTGCCGACGTGATGTGGAGACTTATGTGCGACGCTGTGACCAGTGCACCGCCCGGAAGGGCCCCTTGGACCGCTCTCATGCCCCGCTCCAGCAGTACCAGGTGGGGGCACCATTAGAGCGCGTCGGTGTGGACATCTTAGGGCCGTTTCCACGGACGGAGGGGGGCAACCGGTACGTCCTGGTGGCCATGGATTACTTTACTAAATGGCCCGAGGCGTACGCAGTCCCCGATCAGAGCGCGACTACCTGCGCGGAGGCACTGCTGGAAGGCATGTTCTGCCGGTTTGGGGTTCCCGAGGAGCTACACAGTGACCAGGGGCGTAACTTTGAAGCGCAGGTGTTTGGTGAGGTGTGCAGGCTGCTGGGTATTAAGAAAACCAGGACGACCCCACTACACCCACAGAGCGATGGATTGGTGGAGCGGTTTAACCGCACCCTTGCCACCCAGCTGACCATGTGGACCTCCCAGCACCAGCGTGACTGGGATCAATGCTTGTCCTTGGTCCTAATGGCCTACCGGACTGCAGTGCATGAATCTACAGGGTGCACGCCAGCGGCTCTTATGTTTGGGAGAGAGCTCCGCACCCCAGTGGACCTTGTGTTCGGCCGGCCACCTCAGCTCCACACTCCGGAACCTGCCGGCCCGGAATACCTCCAGCAGCTACAGGACCGATTGGACACTGCCCATGCTTACGCTCGGAAGCACCTCACCTCGGCTGGCAAGCGTCAGAAACGGGCATACGATACTCACTGCAAGGGCCGGGGATTTCAAGCTGGGGAGCAAGTCTGGGTTCACTGCCCCCGGCGAAGAAAGGGACTCTGCCCCAAGCTGGCCAGTAACTGGGAGGGCCCCTGTGTTGTTCTGGAGAGGCTCTCCGAGGTGACTTATCGAGTGCGGCTGCGGACCCGTAGCCGGGCGGTTGTGCTCCACCAAGACCGCTTGGCCCCCTACCGCCCCGGAACAAACTCGGTTGTCCCTGCAGCCAGCGCGGAGGCCAGCTCCCAGGACAGGGAAAGCGCTTCCCCCTTGCAACAACCGAATAGTTCACCAGCTGGTGGCCCAGGTAGGAGCATTCCGGCTCCAGCTGACTCCCAGCCCGCTGCACCTGTGCTCCAGCGCGGCCAGCGTATCCGTCGACCACCCACGGGACTCTCTGACTTTGTGAGACATTAAGTGTTGGGCCGACGGGACGTTCGGCCCTAAGATGGGGGCTGTGTAACGGGCACGGCTGGACTGACTCGCCGTTGTCACCTGTCGGCGAATAGGGCGCTGTGCCCGGAGCCAGTCCCCTACATTTGGTTAATGTGCAGCAGAGGATGCTGGGAGTACGAACTATGGTAGGGGAGAAACGGAATTATTGTTGTTGTGTTTATTTGTTTGTTATTGTAAAAGTTCCAGTACTGTTCTATGCATTTCCCTGTAATTGTTATTACCCTTCTGGTGTTGTTTGTTAAGTATGTGAATGTCACCCTGAGAGGCAGAGTAGTGCTCTGGGGTGGGGAAGGGCTGTGTGTGCGTGTTTGGTTGGTTGGCGCTGACTTGCTGTTAGCTGCTTAATAAACTGCATTACCTAAAAGAGCTATTGTGTGCGTGTCTCCATTAATCCCTGTGCTCGCTACAATATGTATCATTTCAAATGGCATTTTACATAGTGCGCGCGCACTATGTGCTTAATTAAACATCTGAGCTAGTCGTCTGTATCAAACTGCCAAGAAATGGGAGGCTTGTTTCCTCCCTTATCGTTCATAAACGCACTTAAAAACGTGTGGACTGTAAGTGTTTCACTGAGATCCCATCCTGGGTGGCTACAAACTGGTTGAAAATAAAACCAGATAAAACTGAGGTTTTGTTAATTGGCTCTAAACTAGGTTTAGCAAAGTGTAATCCAGTCCATATCATTTTTGGAGGCAATTCCATTTTAGCTTCCACTAGCGAAGACCCCAGATGTTATCTTGGACCTCACGCTTTCTTATGATTTCTGTATCAGAACAGCGTCTTATCATTTGAGAAATGTTTCCAGATGAAAGCGTGTTCTGGGTATGAGAGATGCAGAGACGGTGACACAGGCATTAATAACCTCTCGTCTTGATTATTGCGATTCTTTGCTTGTTGGTAAACCTGTCACTAAACCTAGAAGGATTCAGCTTGTCCAGAACTCCGCTCCAGTTACCATTATGCAGGTTGAAACATTGGATTCTTAAATCGAAAATGAAAACACACTTTTGTGAATGTGCTTTTATGTAATTGGTTGTAACTGGAATGTATTATAAGAACATAAGAAAGTGTACAAACGAGAGGAGGCCATTCAGCCCATCTTGCTCGTTTGGTTGTTAGTAGCTTATTGATCCCAGAATCTCATCAAGCAGCTTCTTGAAGGATCTCAGGGTGTCAGCTTCAACAACACTACTGGGGAGTTGGTTCCAAATCCTCACAATTCTCTGTGTAAAAAAAGTGCCTCCTATTTTCTGTTCTGAATGCCCCTTTATCTAATCTCTATTTGTGACCCCTGGTCCTTGTTTTTTTTTTCAGGTTAAAAAAGTCCCCTGGGTCGACATTGTCTATACCTTTTAGGATTTTGAATGTTTGAATCAGATCGCCGCGTGGTCTTCTTTGTTCAAGACTGAATAGATTGAATTCTTTGAGCCTGTCTGCATACGACATACCTTTTAAACTCGGGATAATTCTGGTTGCTCTTCTTTGCACTCTTTCTAGAGCAGCAATATGCTTTTTGTAACAAGCTGACCAGAACTGAACACAATATTCTAGGTGAGGTCTTACTAATGTATTGTAAAGTTTTAACATTATTTCCCTTGATTTAAATTCAACACTTCTCACAATATATCCGAGCATCTTTGTTGGGGAAGCTATAAAAAAGGCCACATTGTCTAGATGAAGACATTTCTGAGTCAACATAAACTCCTAGGTCTTTTTCATAGTTCCCTTCTTCAATTTCAGTATCTCCCATATGATATTTATAATGCACATTTTTATTGCCTGCATGCAATACTTTACACTTTTCTCTATTAAATATATATATATATATATATATATATATATATAGATAGATAGATAGATATGAGAGCAATATTATGTACATATATGAGAGCTATTTTGTTTTGTGTTTAACTTTGGACAGCGCTGTGGGATGCCATGGCGTGAAGGGAGTGCGCTTTATATTGCATTGTATTTTCATCCCTGGTGTGTGTGTCTGAGTGTGTAGTGGTGGGACGTTGCTTTTTATAGATAATCTGATGAACTGGACTGCTCCTCTGTCCACCAGCAGGGGGCACTCACTATACATTACCAGCATTTAAATACTCTGTTTACAGATGCCCTTCTGGGACTACCAGAGCCCAGCACAGTGTCCATGAGTACTGTAATCTACAAGCACGACCAGAGCCCAGCACAGTGTCCAGGAGTACTGTAATCTACAAGCACGACCAGAGCCCAGCACAGTGTCCAGGAGTACTGTAATCTACAAGCACGACCAGAGCCCAGCACAGTGTCCAGGAGTACTGTAATGTACAAGCACGACCAGAGCCCAGCACAGTGTCCAGGAGTACTGTAATCTACAAGCACGACCAGAGCCCAGCACAGTGTCCAGGAGTACTGTAATCTACAAGCACGACCAAAGCCCAGCACAGTGTCCAGGAGTATTGTAATCTCCATGCATGACCAGGTCACCCTACACTGCTGTTTATACCTTTAAAAGCAAGTCCTGGCCATTTCAGAGACACACCATCCAGTTAAATATTACATCAAACCCTGGAGGTTCACACACTTACTCACTCTCTGCCTCTCGCTTTACTTCCTGCTGTCAGTCTTCAAATGCGCAAATCAAAATTTGTGTTCTGCAGTTTACTTTGTAGACACCTTTATTGAAGCAGACTTGCAGGTGTTACAGGGCAGTACAGGGTTACAATGCAAGCTTCATATTTAAATAGTGTAGTTTACAGTTAGTGCAATAATACTACTAGACTACAGTGTGAACTAGGATGCAGTTATATCAACAATGACATTAGTAATGGAATAGAGCATTAGCTGAGGATCCAGTAACATGGTGCTGAGGTCAGGTAAGTCCAGTGCATAATAAGAGGGGTAGATCAACAAGGGCAGTCTGAACAGGTGGGTCTGAGAGGCAGCAAGCAAGAACAAGCATCTTAAATTGAATCCCAGCAAAGACAGAGTGAAGCAGAGGTAGCATGAGAGGAGGAAGGCTGAGAGAACAGAAGACAAGCAGCAGAGTTTTGAATAAGCTGAAGAGGAAAAAGGAGAGAGGACTCCAATCTGGAGAGTACAAGAGCTTGGACCAGGAATTGGGTGGAATACAACAGTAAGAAAAGGACAGATATGGTAGATGCTACATACAAAGAAAGCAATTGTGTCAGGAAAGATGTGTTGAGAGAAGGGTCAAGAGTAACACCTAGATTTTCAGAGAGAGTGACAGTCGAGAGATACCGAGACGTCAGAGGGAGAGGAAGCAAAGGTCAGATTTAGAGAGGCCGAGTTTAAGTTGAGATAGCAGCCCCATACAAGGGTGCCATGCATTCAAAAGGTTACATTTGTTCACATGCATTTGTCATACTTTGTGAACCCCTATAAATTGTAGACTTAATTCTATTTGCCCCCAGTTTGGCAGATCCAGACTGTTTTGCAGGTGTCGAGTGTTACAATGAAGACACAGCACAGAAGAGATGGGTTTCTTCTTTTTATTTGAAATGGTTACTGTAGTCTTAGGGCTGAGTTTCCTGCCTGGGCTCTGAGCTCCTTCACTAGGCTCCCTCCAGCATCACCCTCCCTGGGCAGGGATTACCAGCACAGCGCAGTCTCATATTGGGGTCGACCGAGATGGGAGTGTCTGAAGGAGGAGTTACAAGAGGCACAGTGCTGGGGTCAGAATACAGCATGCTGGGACAATCAGAAGCAACACAATGTACCAGAGTGAAGTACAAGCCAATAGAACTGCTGTTCAATAGTGTGACGCACTAGATAGCAAGTACAAAATCACTACAATAAAACCCATGCAGTTCAAAAAAGCATCAGCAGCACAGCTCAAATAGAACACATGTATCTGAAATATTAGAACTATGGATAAAGGTAATGCATGTGTACTTGCACAATTACCAGCTATTATGCAAAACACACAAGACAGTGTTCCCCCTTAATTCACACACGTGTGAACCCAATCAACAGAATCCTGAGTCAACGCTGGTCCTTTCCTAGAAGGATTTGATCCATTGTGCAACTCACCTCTCCCATCAAAGCAACCCTCATTGCAGCGGCGCTGGTCTGGAGAACAGACTTCAGTGGAGCACATGAAGGAGATCTGAGATACACGGGAGGAGGAGAGACTTGGTCAAAGCATATGGCACTGAATTTCACAGGGATGGAAAGACCTCCCATTGCCAGCAGCATCACCCATTCCAGGTTTTACTACAAGCTTGATCAGCCAGAGTGTAGAAGCAACAAGCTCAGGTGTACGATTAAACCAATAGCAAAACCAGGAATGGACCCAACTGCTCTGGAGGATTTCCATCCGTGTCTTCAACTACAACAGAGATCGAAAATGCAGAAGACAGAAAGACTGAGAGTCCAAATGCTTGTCATGGAATTTCCACTGAAGACACTGGCAGTTGAGCGTTGTTACTGATGCAATACAGACCCGTGCAGAGCCAGGTCAGTCTGCAGCACCCCATTAATACCCCACCCACCTCCTCGTCCAGGGCTAGCCCACTGCTCAGGAACTGGAATGTTCGGAGACTGAAGCGTCGTCTGAATTTGGAGTGGGGGGGCTGGCCGTCCACGTGCAGAGACGCAGAGCTGCCGTAATCCAGGACATTTGGACAACTGAGGGACAGAGACATCCAATCAGAAGCGGTATAGGGTTAAAAAAAGCTTATGGCAGACTAACAGGACCTCAGAACATGTGTGTGATGGTCAGACTCACCCCTGGTACAGCAGCACCCACACAGCACTGGAGGAGCGTGGGTAAGCAATGCAGTAGTGCACCAGCAGAACCAGGCTGGGGTCAGTGGGGTTGATCAGACGCAGCTCGAGGTAAACTCTGCTCCCCAGGAGGAGACTCACGGGCAGGCTGGAGGAGGGGTAGAACTGGGAGAAGGTCCCATCTGAGGAGAGAGAGAGAGAGAGAGAGAGAGAGAGAGAGAGAGAGAGAGAGAGACTTTCAGCATCCTATTAAGCGAGACATGGGGGTAGAAGCGGCTGGATCTCAGTTCTGGAGGACAGATTTATTACATGCATTGAAATGGAGCGTTTGATAACTTTGTATTTGGTTTATAATAACTGAAGAGATGGATAGATACACCTCCAGGTGGCATGTCTCACCTTTAGCAATCTGTAACTGCACCTGAAACACCCCCAGGTGAGGGGCAGGGCGGAGGTCTGTGGGGGTCTTCACCAGGAACCCAGTGCTGGCCACGTTCCCTTTAGAATAACGACATTCCACAAGGAGACTAGGGGTAGAAAGAGTGGAGCACTGAATACAGTATAGCAGAAGGACTGTGTGATCCACACCATTACTAGAGGCTCCATCTAAAAAGCAATGTATACCTGCGATAAGGGCAGAGCTCTGGCTATATACTTGCCTAAAGGGACTGTCGCTGGTTACGAGCCCGTAGGTCCACTGTCTGCGTTGGATCAAGCTCTGCACCTCAGCCAGGTAGACTCTAGTCTCCCCCACAACCTGCACACAGAGGGTTACAATCCAGTGCATCATGTCACTGGTCCAATTAAATGTACGTGGCCAAAACTAATTACAGCCATTTGATATGTCATGCATCAAAAGGGTCAATTCTGAAATGCTCCATTCAAACTTCTGAACAGGAACTCACAAAGGTGCGGGTCCCACAGCCAGTGACTGGGAATTTGAAGATGGCATAGTCTGGAGTGCAGAGAACTGGGAGGCAGGACTGGTCCCCAGCGAGCGCCAGACTGGCAGGGTTGACCTCAGGATTGAAAGACTTGCGGTAAACAGCAAACACAAACTGCTCGTCTGCCGTGCACACTGAGGAGAGAGAGATTGAATCCAATACAGGCTTTTAAACAGCCAAGAATGACCATGAACCCACTAGCAGCCCAGGCTTACTGCATTCATTGCAAAGGACAGAGGTGCACGACACCAATGGATGCAAGAGGAAATCAGTCTATTGGAGGAGAGGAACGGGGTGCTTACTCTCTAGAGGGTAGAAGCAGCGGCGGGTTTTGGGGTTCATGCAGCAGCCTCTAGCCCGGCACAGCGCTGGAGAGAGCTTAGAGGGGCCACAGGGAAGCTGCTGCTCAGCTGGGATCAGACAGCCTGCAGGAAATGAGACAGGGAAGCAGATTTACCATTCAGCGTGAAGAGACAGCGGCTTGGGTTTGTATGGATTGCTGCTTGGAAGAGTAAAGGCTGCTACACACCAGGCGCAACTGCAGGGATTAATAAAACCTATACTTGAGATGTATCACACCACAGGCAACACGAAATAGAACAGCTTCCATGCATGCGGTCCAGCAGGGTGAAGCTGATCTCCAGAATGACAGAGGAAACACCCAGAGCTTTGTGACAAGGACCGCAATAAAGATTAAGACTATGGGAGTCCATTTCAAAAGGCACTGGATAAGCCTGGTATGTGCGACTTATTGTCACCCATGTTGAAATAGTGTCAGAGAAGACTCAATTTCAACATCATGATTATGTACCAGTCTTGATCATTGTTTTGTCAATAGCAATTAGCTGGACAGATCAGCCAGTTCTCCAACTGGTCACATCACTTCTGGTGATACCACTGCCAATCTGGTGTGGGGCAGCCTCAAGTGTGTCACTCCCTCCACACCCCCAGAATCTGATACTCGTAGGTTGTGCTGAAGGTCCTGCAACATGATCAACCAATAAAAGACCTGCATTCTGTGGTAGTCCAAGCACAAGTGAGCAGAGGAGGGACAAACAGTTGAAGGCATTCTGCCAGGTCTGAAGTAATTTTAACCAATGGGAGTGTCAGATGTGCCCCTTGTTACGCAGGTGGCTAATCATTGAGGCAGGACATATGCAAGGCTAAGCAGTGCAAGAAAAGCTCAATTTTGTGCAAGAGATTAGAGGCAGTTCATTACATTGATAACGTTAAAATATCAAACAGAGATGTGCTCAGCCACTGAAGGAGGAATACAGAATGGACTGTGTACAAGCAGTGTGGAGAGTCACTTGACATTAGCTATTCATAAAGCTCCAGCCGCAAAAGAAAGCTACCCAATGCATCCATCTACTCCGCTTACTCAAAGCTTGGTTTCTTTTCTGTATTCAGAATGTTTATAGGTTGCAGTTTTTGTATCAAAACTGCACTACACGAATTACAAGGTTACCAAACAATTAACATTAAAAACACGCTTGCTGTTCTCTCTTCCCCCCTCCATGACCATATAAAACGGTTATTGTGTGGTGGGGGCAGGTGTTGACTCTGCTACCCCAGTGGATTGTCACTGCACACCACTGCGTTTTGCTACGAGTTTAATAACACACCCAAGCTTGTTAACTATATCCTGGGGATAATCAAGCTCTGATCAAAAGCTGGAATAGGTGAAATTCCTGTGCAATGGGAGGAGGGAGTTCATTAAACCCACCTTCTTGGGGGATGGGATTTGGGGGTACAGGGCAGGAAGATACCGTCACCTCCCTCTGGCGAGAGGAGTAGGGGGTGAAGAGCACCGTCAGGACATACCAGTTATTCTAGAACACAAGGAGGGAGAGTGGAGACATTGGCACAATAGAAAACACACATCCAGCAACACAAATGGATTGACACACACTAGCCCTGCTGCACCCAGTCCTGGCTTTCAGAACTCCACCTTGTTCAGGTATTTTATTGAAAAGGTCAAGCAGACCCCTGGTAAACCTGCTCTGAACCCAAGGACTGGATGCAGAGTCCAGCCATTCACGAGTTGGGCAGGCTCTTACCAAGGTCTTGACATGGCAGGCCATGTAAGACACTGTGAAGACAGTCTTTCCATCCTTCTCCTCTAGAGTGTAGCCACAAGCACTTGGTGCAGACTGCACCCCAACCAGATTATTGGAGTCATCTACAAAAAGATCAAAACAAAGCCTGGGTTAGGGCCATCCATCACCCATTGCCACAGTTCTGAATGTAATCATAGCATCAGTAACAAAGCCTCGATCTACAGCCACTGCATGCAGCACAGACTGCCTGCATGCAGCACAGACTGCCTCCATGCAGCCCCAGATACAGACACTCAATAGCTTGTGCCAAAGTTCCTGAAGAAGTTGATTGGACCAGCTGTTCTCTACATGTGTTTCACACTAACATTTTTACACAGCAAGCTTCCATACACCCCCCAGGTACAGATAGTCAATAGGTTTATAAAATCAGCATTACAATAAACCAAGACAAAAGCATGAAGACTCTCAGCAGCTGAAGATAGAACGAGTCTCAATTTGCAACTGCTCAAATGACAATCATGGCTTTGACAGTCAAAAGCCAGCCCCAGACTCACCCTTGACTTTGACCAGATCGAGGGGACCGGCAGGCAGCAGCACCGTCATGCACCCCTCACTGCAGGAGACAGAGACACCAGCAGGGTGGGGAGGGAGAGAGGGAGGAGGGAGGATCTCACGCTTAGCCAAGACACGGCACTTCATATGCCTCAAGCGAGTCACCTCGTTTACATCAGAGAACGAAACGGACAGCGAGTAATGGACATGGCCGTCAATGTTCTACAAAGAGAAATAAGGGTTACACACACGTCCCCACAAAAATGCATGGTTTACCATTGCCAAGAACTAGGCTCAGTGAAAGCATGGCATGATCATCCATTACCACACTTTAGCATGCTTTCACTGGGAAACTGAAGGGTTAGTTTTACCCTGCTCTGGTTTTTGTGTACCGTTCCTAATGCTTCACACATGCTTTCACTGTACGGTCACACTGCTGAGCTGTTACTGTGGGCAAGACAAATATGCAGGAATTGCACAGGTGTGCCAAGTTCAACTACATTGTAAATGACAGTTCCAATAGTAATTGACTAGGTCTGAAGGGGTCCCTGCTTGCTCACTCACAGACAGCCTCACCTGTTTCAGCACATCACAAGCATCGTAAGGAGCCATAAAGTAGTTGTTCCCAATCCCCTGGACCAGCCCATAGCCACAGCTGCCATTGGCCTTCACAGCAACCAGGTTGTTCTTCCCATCTACAAGGACAGGAGGAGGTGGGTATAGCTACAGCACTCATGCCATTGGGAGGGTAACTTGCCAATGGATCTACTGTGATTTATGCAAGTACAATTAAGGATCCAATACTAGTCTCACTAGGAGTTGAATAAGACACCCCTGAGCTGGATACCTACACTGTGGCGAATGAAGCTCATAGTAACTACTATGCAATAGGAGTCTTGCTGCACTCCCTGCAACATGATCACTGACCCCCCATCCACCCCCTTTAGGAGGAGTGCTGACCATCTCTAAAATCCATTCCAACTCTTATAAGCTTTGACACCAGGGATGGAAATAACACTCCCATCGCATAGCAGTTTCAGCTATTCCTGGTGTCACTAGGAGTTTAAGACATGTGAACTTGTTCCCTATACACAGTGGCTAATCAAGCTCTTGGTAAAGCCTGGAATGGGTACACTACTATTGCATTCATGATTAAGAGCAAGAGGCTTTACAAACCAGCCCCTCCCACTGCAGACTCACCCAGGATGAAGACCTGGTCTAGTGGCCCCTCTGGAAGATCTGTACTCATGCTGGAGGGGCCACAGACAGCAGGGGGTTCGAATGGGAGACACTCCTGCTCTATGGAGCCTGGCCGTCCCTCCGCGTCCTTGTACGTCACATGGAAGACCAGGGTATTGTTCTGGGAGGAAGACAGGTTAGAATAGCGCCTTGAGCCGGCTTTAGACTGTTACAGTAGCATCAGGGGAGAAGCTTTTCTTGCCCAAATAGTAAATCAATAAATTTACATTGTTGCAGGAACATTGGACTGGACTAGGACAGACATCAATCATGCACCAGATTTGCCAAAGACTAGATTAAGCTACAATTGCAGACTTTACCACTGCGAAAGCACAGAGGTTAGTTTAACTGTTAGTTTCTACAATTGCTGTAGTAAATTGTAACATTTAATAGTCAGTCCTGATTTGGAGGACAGGCTTCACTTTGTCATCGAGTATTTAACTCATCTACCTGTTTTATTTTAACATTGATACTGTAATTGTTAGCCAGAAACACCGAAAGGTACCAAATTACAAATACAACTTCTTGTGTTCAGATACTTCAACTACATGTTGATACTTAATGGATTAAGGGCAATTCTGTGAATTAGTGAAGCATCTTTCTACCTCAAATCTTGTGCAATTGCCTTCCTGAATGGCCCCAGCTATAAGGCCTGAAGGGCCGAGTGCTGTTCAGTGGCTGCTCCTATAAAACACCTGAAGTGAATTCCCTCCCTTGGAGTTCAAGGGGGTTGCAGAAAACAGCTTGAAACATTGGAGTCAATATCCCAGTCAAGGGAAAATGTATCCTTGTTACGCTTCAGCAAGGGGTTTTATGCCAATAGCCGCTGGTCCTCGGTTGAGATTATTGAAGGACAGTCAGTGCACGCTTTGACCTTGTACCTGTGTTTGAAGAGGACAGCCTTCATCCTTGGCATAGTAAGAGATTGTGAGCACATTCATCCCGTCTCCCTTCATCAGGTAGAAAGCACATTCATCTGGGGCGTCTTTGATCAGCATCTCCAAACCAGACCGGTCTGAGAACACACACAATATGAGAAGCAATATCAAGCTTCATGCAAATGTGAAATACTAGAAGTCACTGTGTATTAAAAGGAGTCAAGATATGATATTGCAATAGGTGTATATAGTTTGTATCGAGATACAAGACCACAGCATAGCTCACTACTCAATCTACAGCTCCCAGCATCACTCACCATTGCTGCAGGTGCATAAGCATGATGGGAGCTGTAGTTCTAGCCAGGGCCAGACAATCATGGTGTCTACACAATGTAAAGAGAGAGGTCTGGATGGTTGGACACAAGCTATGAAGGGTGTGTTATAGCTGCTAGGATCACACCACTATCCCAGTCTCAATGTAACAATAGCCACTAAATGATCATTAGGCATCTACAAGTAGCCCATCACATTGATACAGATCGTACCACACCTTCATATCGATACGGTCGTGACATTAGTGTCTTGTTGCAGCCCTTGTGTTCAGATTCAGGAAGAACACTAGACATGCAGAACAGCATTTGACAATCAGGGTCTCACCTATGATTGTGACCTCCTCTAGGGGTCCCTCTGGCAGTTCAAAGGTCACAGTGGTGACCCCACAGGCTGCGCTGGGGAGAGATTTGGGGGTGCTCTGTGGACACCTCATCACCAGCCCTGCACCCCCTGTCCTTGCGAAGAACACGGTGAGCACAAAGGAGGAGATCCCGTTGATTTCCTAAAAGGAACAAGACAGTAACACCAGGGGTGGCCAATACTGCCATCAAAGAAGTCTGGAATGGTGAGGTATTAACCCAGCGAGTACAACATTTCTGAGAACAAACACAAGCTGTATTTATGCAATCTGACACTACACCAACTTCACTTTTGCAGCTAGTTAAAATTAAAGAGGTATTAGCCAGTTAAAACCACAAGACACTTCATGGGTTAACCAGAAAGCATTCATTACTCAATGCGGTCCCTCCGTTCCCACAATTGAGAAATCGGTCTGACCAATACAGAACCAGTCCATTTGATGTACTCTACCTGCTATTGCTACCCAACATTGTAGCCAATTATTAAAAGAGCATTTATTTATTAAATTATTTCTAGTGATTGAGGAGCATCCTGTCGGATCCAGAGTCTCAATTCTCCAAACCCACAGTAAAAAGGAGTTGAAGCAACTTGCCTGTATCTTCACGTTGCAGCCCTTGAATGACGTCGTGAACAAGCTGTAGCCCCCACTAAACGTCACGCTGTACTTGCAAAACCCGGCCAGGCTCGCCACTGGAAGGAGGCGATTCTTCACTAAAAGAAATATAGTAACATCGTGCGAGGTCATCCATCACGGGGTGTGGTACACATTAAAACGTGGTACACTGTGCTGCGCTTGCCCGGCCACGCACAAATGATTTTAGCTCAACTACGACCATCTGAAATGGGCATGTTGTAACTGGTGATGAACAAACTGGGTTATCTAACACTGTAAACCTGTATGATAGTGTCTTGTTTGTAGTGATGTGTGCAGTAGTCGATCACAGCGTATCATTTTCTGGCGTTAGACGGGTACGCGCACCACATTCTGACGATGAAACACTTTGTCGCTACACCGGGACCACGTGCCCGAAGTTTAAAGTAAACATGCGATTTATTTCCATCTAGTAGCAGGACGGAGGCGGGTCTATTAAACACAGACCAGATTCAAACAAGACAAAAGGGAATGCTGTAATCTGAAATGCATGTTCCAGGATTTGCCAGGTTTCAATATTTGCTCGATTCAAGGAAGTACAACAAACATTAAAACAGACGTCAAATATCCAGCTAATATTTTGCTGTTATTTAGAATAAAATTACTTTCTTGGTCAACTAACTACACAGCATTTTAATTGTAAGACCCACACGCACCATTTAGTTCTGTATTCCAGTCATACATAAACCAGTAATATATATGTGTGTGTTGTATGGAGTCGCCCTCACCTCGCACACGGAGCGCCTTCACGCCAGTGCCGGGTAGCTTGAGTGTCATTCTATCCTCGTAGCAGATTAATCCGGGATCCTCCGGTTTAAGAGCCGGGCCGGTGGAGGCTGTCTCGCCGCCGTCATCATCCTCGCTTGGGCTGTTAGTGTGGAAGGAGTCTAGCGGGAGGAACGAGAGGAAGCAAAGTTAACCGGTAGAGAATCACTGCAGAAGGACGCCCCGTGTCTATCTGTTTGTAACGAAGGCACTGTGCAGTGCAGGTGGAACTGAGCACATTTAAAAACAAACTGACAGAGAAAAACAAACAAAAAAAGTAAGCCTCCTTTCTGACGCCTCACCGAGGTTGGGAGTCGCATTTCCAGGCTGCAGCAGCGGGGTCTCCCCGGTCCAAGACAAGGCGGCCCGGCCGAATCCAAGCAGCAAGCACGCCACAAGTAAGCAAGGCGGCAGCATCATCATCCTCTGCCCGCTCCGACACATTGGTGTTGTTTTCCCGCAGCCACTTGTCGCTCCAGTCCCTGCAGTCAGGCTGTATCCTCGCTTACTGCGCTCTGGGGGTTTATAAGAGGTGTCGAGACCGCGCGAGGGCTTCATTGACGCTCCAATCGGGTTCCACGCGCCATCATTCTCACGCGGGTTTTTATTTTGGAAAGGTAAACTCGCACACCGAGACTTTTTAAAACCCAACTTTAACGTGAAGCTGCCCAGTTGTTAATATTTTCACAGCCTTTGCTTTAACTGTGACGCCTACATCCTTTGTGGTAATCGATGCAATATCCCATATGCGCGTGTAGTAAACGAGGATGAGAGGGCAAGCGTGCTTCATTCACCCTTCAAACCAGCTGTGAAGCGCACACATTATTTAGAGGATTTAGAACCGGGTTGGAACAAAGACCAGGAGTGGAATCGCCCTCCGGGGCCATGATTGGACACACCTGTGTTATGCCACTGCCATAACTTGTGTAATAAAGTAAGAGTCCCTTTCCCTTTGAAATGAATGTTTTGCTATTCTTCCCCATTGTTTTAACAGTTAGAAGAATGAAAAGAAAATGATGAACACAGTTGATGAAGTTTAATTTGCAACATGTTCTATGCAATTAAAATAGTCCCTTTGTCTGTGTTACGTTTATAGACGATGCCAGTTGTAGAGCAATTTGCAGAACAGAAATACAGGTGGAGTCGCCCGGCCGACAAATCAAACCACACACACACGTGATGCTAACAGTGCCGCTGGGGATGCTTATCATATGATATTGTAGCGTTCCCTTTCAAGTCGAAAATAACCATCAAGGTATGGGATATTGCCGTCAGGCAGTAGCGATTGGCTGAGCTTTTATAGCAAAGCTGCCGATAGGCCTCTGCGCGAGCTGCCACGTAAGCCCGCCCCCTTGGTAGTTGTACTGTGCCCACATATACTGTGTCCCAGTCACATAATCACCACCAGCAGTACTGCTGCAGCGAAAAAAAAAAAAAATCCCATTCACTACACAGAGGAAGACGACCACTAAGCCTCAATCCCCAGCACCAGCAGGTAAGTAGTGCACAGCATCAGACACTGTACCAGCACATAGCGTCTCCGCTCTGCGGGTCAGCTGACGCTTAGGCGTCTGTGCTAGCGTTCTACGCTCGGTACTCACGCTCCGGCGTGCTGCGCTTAGGCGCTTGGTGTCGGCACTTTGCCACTTGGTGCAGCGCTTCGGCGCTTTGTGCAGCGCATCAGCGCTTGGTGCTAGCGCGTCTGCGCTTGGGGACTTCGACGCATCGACGCTCGGTGCACGCACCTCGACGCTTCGGCGCTCGACGCTCGGTGCACGCACCTCGACGCTTCGGCGCTCGACGCTCGGCGCGTCGACGCCTCGACGCTCGGTGCACGCACCTCGACGCTTCGGCGCTCGACGCTCGGCGCCTCGACGCTCGGTGCACACACCTCGACGCTTCGGCGCTCGACGCTCGGTGCACGCACCTCGACGCTTCGGCGCTCGACGCTCGGCGCACGCACCTCGACGCTCGACGCTTCGGCGCTCGACGCTCGGCGCCTCGACGCTCGGTGCACGCACCTCGACGCTCGACGCTCGGTGCACGCACCTCGACGCTCGGTGCACGCACCTCGACGCTCGGTGCACGCACCTCGACGCTTCGGCGCTCGGCGCATCGACGCCTTGACGCTCGGTGCACGCACCTCGACGCTCGGTGCACGCGCTTCGGCGCTCGCTCGGTGCACGCACCTCGACGCTCGGCGCTTCGACGCCTTGACGCTCGGTGCACGCACCTCAACGCTCGACGCTTCGGCGCTCGACGCTTGGCGCATCGACGCCTTTACGATCAGGGCACGTCCACGCTTCGGCAACCATGTCCGGGTTCCACCGTTGCGTCACCTGCCAGGCAAAATTGCCAGCGAGCGATCCCCATGAGGACTGTGGCGTGTCTGGGGCCAGAGCACGCCGCATCCGCGTTGGCGGATAGGGCTTTTTGCCATCTTTGTGCTGGTTTCCAGACACGCACCCTCCGCCAAAGGGCGAAGAAAGCAGTGGGTGGGCGCTCTCCTTCCACTGGATCGTCCCACACCATTTCTGCCCCGCCGTCATCTACGGCGACGCCGCCAGGGCGGCTGCAGCTCTCCAGGAGCCCGTCCTCCCAGCTAACGGCTGGTCAGAGGTCCCCCACCAGACGCGCTCGGGAGCGCAGCCCCTCCCCTCGTAGGGTACGCCCCCGTCGGGAGTCTAGGTCGCACTCCAGATCGCCTCGACGGAGAGCACGCTCTCGTTCCCCTCGTCGGGACAGGCGATACAGAGACAGGTCGGGGGTGGCAGAGCTAACCTCCAAAATGTCTCAATTCATGGAGGTTATGATGGGGCAGCAGTCCATCCTCATGTCCTTAGCAAATGTGGTGCCTCCAGTCCCAGGACAACCGACTGGGCCCATTGCTAGTCAGCCAGTGGCCCCTCCACAACTTGCACCGGTCGTCGCTCCTCCAGTGCAGTCTCAAGGGGAGTGGGATATCGATGCGCTGTCTAGAGACGCATCTGACATCCTAGAGGGGGACAGTACAGAGGCTGAGGTAGCCTCCCAGCACTCTGAGGACGAGCTCCACGTGCTGGACACCAATGACCCTACGTGGTCTGTGGTGGACAGAGCAACCCGCCACTTGGGCGTCGAGTGGCCGATGGCGGAGCCGCCTCGGCGCTCCTTGTTTGAGTCGCCTTCAGCCCAGTCCAGTCAGTCCAGGATGCTTGCGGCATTCCCAGACTTTATTAAGGAGGTACAGTCCACCTGGGGGGCTCCGGCCTCTGCCCCGGCGACTTCTCGCAAGGCCTCGGCCTTTAACATGCAAGGGGCAAGTGAGGCTGGGTTGGCGTCCTTCCCACCTGTGGACGCTGCGTTCGCCGCGTTGGTGAAGACGCCAACATTATCGGGGCTGACGAAAGATCCTGCATGCCCCAATAAGCAGTGCAGGACCACTGAGGTACACCTCAAGAAGGGGTACGCTGCGGCCACAGAGGCGGTCAAGCTCTCTAATGTGGCCAGCTTGCTGACGGTCTACCAAGCGGCATTAATCAAAGACCTGCCTGAGTGCCCTTCGGCGGCCCTCAGAAGCGAGTTGGGGACCGTCAGTCAACTGCTGGTGAAGCTGGCCCAGCTCAACGCGCGGGCTCAGGGCAGGAGCATCGCGTCTCTGGTGGTGGCCAGAAGGCAGCTCTGGCTCTCGCAGGCGAGAGTGCAGGAACCTGATAAGGCCCCGTTGCTGGATGCCCCAATTACACCGGGACACACATTTGGTCCAGCGGTGGAGGAGATGCTGCAACGCTCCGCCAAGGCGCGGGAGGCGTCACAGCAGATGGCGAAAATGTGGCCAAAACCGTCGTTCCAGCCGAAGCGGCCTCAGGAACATCAGTGGCGCAGGGCACCACCACAGCACCAGCCACGGCCATGGGGTACTAAGACCTCTCCCTCAAGCACAGCAGCGCGCGGTCAACCTCCTTTTTCAAGACCGCAGCGCGGAGGGTGGCGCCCTAGAGGTGGTGCCAAGCCACGCCCTCGGGGCTCTGGCCAGGCCCCTCGCGAACGAGCCCAGCCCAAACAGCCCTGAGAACACCAGGCAGCTGTTAACCCTCCCCTACACTGTCTCCCAGCTCCAGTTCTGGCAACAATGCACCAACGACATCTGGGTGCACAAAACTATATCCACCGGGTACACCCTTCAGTTCCAGTTAAAACCTCCCCCCTTTCGGGGGGTGGTCGTAACTGCAGTGAAGGACTCGGTTCAGTCCTCAGCTCTGAATGTGGAAATACAAGCATTGCTCAGCAAGCGTGCCATTCAACAAGTAGACCCTGCTCTGATCGACCAGGGGTTCTATTCCAAATACTTCCTGGTGCCCAAGAAGGACGGCGGGCTCCGTCCTATTTTAGATCTGCGAGTACTGAACAAATACCTGCGGGTGTTATCGTTCAGGATGCTTACGCACAGGCACATCATCCAGTCAGTCCGACACGGCGACTGGTTCACCACCGTGGACCTGACAGATGCGTACTTTCACGTTCCCATCTGCCCGGGTCACAGGAAGTATCTGCGTTTCGCATTCCAGAGCAGGGTATACGAGTTTTGTGTCCTTCCGTTCGGCCTGTCACTAGCTCCTCGAACCTTTTCGAAATGTATGGATGCCATTCTAGCTCCCTTGCGGGCTCAAGGTGTCCGACTGCTGAATTATCTGGACGACTGGCTCGTCTGCGCGCAGTCGAAGGAGCAGGTGGCACAGCACACAGTGATGGTTACAGACCATCTTCGGCGGCTAGGTCTGAAGATCAATTCAGAAAAGAGCCGCCTAGTGCCGAGCCAACAGACCGAGTTCTTGGGTCTGCATCTGGACTCAGTGTCCATGGAAGCGACCCTGTCGACACAAAGAGTTGCCTCAATAGAGCGGTGTCTTTCCCTATTCAGGTTGAGACAAACAGTCAGCATGGAGCTGTGTCAGCGCATGCTGGGGTTGATGGCTGCCGCCTCACAAGCCCTTCCTTTGGGCTTACTACACCAGAGACCTCTGCAGGCCTGGTTCAATGCCTTCGCGTTGCATCCGCGGAGAGACAAACACCGCAGGCTAAGGGTATCCCAAGCCTGCTGGGAAGCGCTACGCTGGTGGAGAGTTCCGTCAAACCTCCGCCAAGGCGTACGCTTGGGTCCCATTTTCAGAAGGCAGGTAATCACGACCGACGCTTCCAACCACGGTTGGGGAGCAGTCTGGAACGGGACAGGGACCCGTGGAGTGTGGTCAGGACCCTGGAGGTCAGCCCACATCAACGCTCTGGAGCTCAGAGCGGTGGACCTCGCCCTCCGGCACTTCTTGCCAGTGCTTCTAGACAAGCACGTGTTAGTGCGGTCAGACAACACCACAGTAGTGGCGTATATCAATCGCCAGGGCGGATTGCGGTCCCCCAGTCTTCACCAGATGGTAACGCGGCTGTTGCTCTGGGCTCAACCGCGTTTAGCCTCTCTGCGTGCAGTTCATCTGCCGGGCAGAGTCAATTACGCAGCGGATCTCCTGTCCAGAGGAGGTCCTCTTGCGGGCGAATGGCG
Source organism: Acipenser ruthenus (assembly GCF_902713425.1). Lineage (NCBI taxonomy): Eukaryota > Metazoa > Chordata > Actinopteri > Acipenseriformes > Acipenseridae > Acipenser > Acipenser ruthenus. The sequence goes on from NC_081211.1 coordinate 8,912,629, forward strand.
TCTCCACCCTCAAGTGGTGGAGCGCATCTGGGAATGGTTCGGCACAGCGCAGGTCGATCTCTTCGCTTCGCGAGAGACCACGCACTGTCCCCTATGGTTCTCGGTGAAGGACCTCGACAGCCCCCTGGGGGTGGATGCACTGGCTCACGAATGGCCGCCAGGGCTCCTGTATGCCTTTCCACCGATTCCGATGCTCCCCACCTTCTTGGAGAAGGTCAGGGTAGAGCGAGCGACAGTGATTCTGATCGCTCCTCGGTGGCCTCGGAGAATATGGTTCCCGAGTCTAGTGCAGTTACTGCACGGTCGCCCGAGGGAACTCCCTTTGCGAGCGGACTTGTTGTCCCAAGCTCAAGGACAGCTTTGGCATCCGAACCCCAAACTCATGCAGTTGTGGGCTTGGCCCCTGAGCGGGAGCGCCTGTCAGCCTTAGGGCTTTCGACTGCAGTTATATCGACCATCCAGAGTGCGAGAGCGCCCTCTACTAGGTCGCAGTATGCGTATAAGTGGCAGCTGTTTCAGAGTTGGTGTCTGGCTGAGAGCCACGACCCAGTCTCCTGTCCTATGGCAGTAATATTGCAGTTTCTGCAGAAACTGCTGGATGAAGGGAAATCTCCTTCTACACTTAAAGTGTATTTAGCCGCCATTTCGGTTTGTCATGTACGCATTGACGGGTTATCACCTGGTTTGCCATTTTTCAGTTTCTGAAAGGCGCAAGACGCTTGCGGCCTCCAAGAACGACCAGTTTACCGTCGTGGAGCCTTGATGTGGTGCTAGAAGCCCTTACCAAGGCACCGTTTGAGCCTCTCCACAGCGTGGATATGAAGCTCATATCTATTAAGACAGCTTTTTTGCTGGCTGTGGTATCAGCAAAACGCGTGAGCGAGTTACATGCACTTTCAGTGCATCCTTCTTGTACTCGTTTTGCAGGAGACGGTTCTAAGGTCTCCATGCGCCCTAATCCGGCCTTTTTACCAAAGGTTATATCCCCGTTCCACATGAACCAGTCAGTCGAGTTGATGGCGTTCCATCCTCCTCCTTTTTCTTCCCCAGAGGAAGAGCGGTTACACATGCTCTGCCCCGTGAGGGCATTGAGGTGTTATATGGACCGTACAAAGACTGTGAGGCAGACAGAACAGTTGTTCATATGCCATGGTTCTAGATCTTTGGGTCAGCCGCTGTCTAAACAGCGCCTTTCCCACTGGATAGTGGATGCTATTAAATTAGCGTATGAATCTGCAGGCCTTCCACCACCAGGGCAGTTGAAGGCGCATTCTACCAGGGGTATGGCGACATCCTGGGCCCTCTTTCGAGGGGTGCCGGTGTCTGATATTTGCGCGGCAGCCAGTTGGGCTACGCCGCATACTTTCATGAGGTTTTACAGGTTAAATGTACTGGATTCCTCTGCTCCACTGTTTGGAGCATCTGTTTTACACTCTACGACGCCTCAGGATGCGGACGTATAGAGTGGTTGATAGCATGGTGTTGACTGTTCCACCTTTAAGACAGGTGTCATTACGAGCATAGACGCTGAGGCGCAGCTCCGCATATGCCTAGATGTTCTGCCTACGCAGTTGCGTTATGACGTAAGTCTGTCCTACTGCCGAGAATCCTCCCTCGCGACAGCTTGGGTACACTGTTCCCATACCTTGATGGTTATTTTCGACTTGAAAGGGAACGATAGGTTGCGGATGCAACCCCGGTTCCCTGAAAGAGAAAATAACCATCAAGCCGCGTGGTCGCTTCAGAAGCCTTCACGGCCTGAAGAGCAAAAGAGGAAGTGAGTCTCTGCGCGCTGCGTATAGTAAGCTCCCAAGGGGGCGGGCTTACGTGGCAGCTCGCGCAGAGGCCTATCGGCAGCTTTGCTATAAAAGCTCAGCCAATCGCTACTGCCTGATGGCAATATCCCATACCTTGATGGTTATTTTCTCTTTCAGGGAACCGGGGTTGCATCCGCAACCTATCGTTCTCGGTTTCCGCAGGCAGGCGCATCACACAGGGCGAGGAAATCCACACACAGGCGGAGGACGGGCGCGAACCCGGGTCCTCTCGCACTGAAGCATAGCGCCGATACCGCTGTACAAAAGAGCCGCCTCCTTTACAGGGAGCGTATATCAGGCTTATGTCTCTGTGTGTGATTACGTCATCTACCAGCCCTACTGCTGCCTTCCCCCGTGCACGCTACACTCTCCCCTGCCAGCCTCAAGTCCGCCCCGGACTTGCTAACCAGGCTACAGTCCGACAAGTGCGTGCTGGGGTACCTGCGTCCACTTCTGACACCAATGTAGCGTTCTCGGTTCCCGCAGGCAGGCGCATCACACAGAGCGAGGAAATCCACACACAGGCGAAGGGCGGGCGCGAACCCGGTTGTACAGCGGTATCGGCGCTATGCTTCAGTGCGAGAGGACCCGGGTTCGCGCCCGCCCTCCGCCTGTGTGTGGATTTCCTCGCCCTCTGTGATGCGCCTGCCTGCGGGAATCGAGAACGCTACAATATGTATCATTTCAAATGGCATTTTACATAGTATACGCGCGCACTATGTGCTTAATTAAACATCTGAGCTAGTCGTCTGTATCAAACTGCCAAGAAATGGGAGGCTTGTTTTCTCCCTTATCGTTCATAAACGCACTTAAAAACGTGTGGACTGCAAGTGTTTCACTGAGATCCCATCCTGGGTGGCTACAAACTGGTTGAAAATAAAACCAGATAAAACTGAGGTTTTGTTAATTGGCTCTAAACTAGGTTTAGCAAAGTGTAATCCAGTCCATATCATTTTTGGAGGCAATTCCATTTTAGCTTCCACTAGCGAAGACCCCGGATGTTATCTTGGACCTCACGCTTTCTTATGATTTCTGTATCAGAACAGCGTCTTATCATTTGAGAAATGTTTCCAGATGAAAGCGTGTTCTGGGTATGAGGGATGCAGAGACGGTGACACAGGCATTAATAACCTCTCGTCTTGATTATTGCGATTCTTTGCTTGTTGGTAAACCTGTCACTAAACCTAGAAGGATTCAGCTTGTCCAGAACTCCGCTCCAGTTACCATTATGCAGGTTGAAACATTGGATTCTTAAATCGAAAATGAAAACACACTTTTGTGAATGTGCTTTTATGTAATTGGTTGTAACTGGAATGTATTATAAGAACATCATTAAGTTTACAAACGAGAGGAGGCCATTCAGCCCATCTTGCTCCTTTGATTGTTAGTAGCTTATTGATCCCAGAATCTCATCAAGCAGCTTCTTGAAGGATCTCAGGGTGTCAGCTTCAACAACACTACTGGGGAGTTGGTTCCAAATCCTCACAATTGTCTGTGTAAAAAAAGTGCCTCCTGTTTTCTGTTCTGAATGCCCCTTTATCTAATCTCTATTTGTGACCCCTGGTCCTTGTTTCTTTTTCAGGTTAAAAAAGTCCCCTGGGTCGACATTGTCTATACCTTTTAGGATTTTGAATGTTTGAATCAGATCGCCGCGTGGTCTTCTTTGTTCAAGACTGAATAGATTGAATTCTTTGAGCCTGTCTGCATACGACATACCTTTTAAACCCGGGATAATTCTGGTTGCTCCTCTTTGCACTCTTTCTAGAGCAACAATATGCTTTTTGTAACAAGGTGACCAGAACTGAACACAATATTATAGGTGAGGTCTTACTAATGTATTGTAAAGTTTTAACATTACTTCCCTTGATTTAAATTCAACACTTCTCACAATATATCCGAGCATCTTTGTTGGGGAAGCTATAAAAAAGGCCACATTGTCTAGATGAAGACATTTCTGAGTCAACATAAACTCCTAGGTCTTTTTCATAGTTCCCTTCTTCAATTTCCATATCTCCCATATGATATTTATAATGCACATTTTTATGGCCTGCATGCAATACTTTACACTTTTCTCTTAAATATATATATATATATATATATATATATATATATATATATATATATACACAGACGTGCTCAAATTTTTTGGTAGCCCTCCACAAAAAACGAAGAATGCACAATTTTCTCTGAAATAACTTGAAACTGACAAAAGTAATTGGCATCCACCATTGTTTATTCCATATTTAATAGAAATCAGACTTTGCTTTTGATTTTTTATTCAACATAATATTGTAAATAATAAAACAAATGAAAATGGCATGGACAAAAATGATGGGACCGCTAACCTAATATTTTGTTGCACAACCTTTAGAGGCGATCACTGCAATCAAACGTTTTCTGTAGCTCTCAATGAGACTTCTGCACCTGTTAGCAGGTAGTTTGGCCCACTCTTCCTGAGCAAACTGCTCCAGCTGTCTCAGGTTTGATGGGTGCCTTCTCCAGACTGCAAGTTTCAGCTCTTTCCATAGATGTTCGATAGGATTCAGATCAGGACTCATAGAAGGCCACTTCAGAATAGTCCAATGTTTTGTTCTTATCCATTCTTGGGTGCTTTTAGCTGTGTGTTTTGGGTCATTATCCTGTTGGAGGACCCATGACCTGCGACAGAGACAGCTTTCTGACACTGGGCAGTACGTTTCGCTCCAGAATGCCTCGATAGTCTTGAGATTTCATTGTGCCCTGCACAGATTCAAGGCACCCTGTGCCAGGCGCAGCAAAGCAGCCCCAAAACATAACCGAGCCTCCTCCATGTTTCACTGTAGGTATGGTGTTCTTTTCTTTGAAAGCTTCATTTTTTCGTCTGTGAACATAGAGCTGATGTGACTTGCCAAAAAGCTCCAGTTTTGACTCATCTGTCCAAAGGACATTCTCCCAGAAGGATTGTGGCTTGTCAATATGCATTTTAGCAAATTCCAGTCTGGCTTTTTTATGTTTTTCTTTCAAAAGTGGAGTCCTCCTGGGTCTTCTTCCATGGAGCCCACTTTTGCTCACAAAGCGACGGATGGTGCGATCAGAAACTGACGTACCTTCACTTTGGAGTTCAGCTTGTATCTCTTTGGCAGTTATCCTTGGTTCTTTTTCTACCATTCACACTATCCTTCTGTTCAATCTGGGGTCGATTTTCCTCTTGCGGCCGCGCCCAGGGAGGTTGGCTACAGTTCCATGGACCTTAAACTTCTTAATAATATTTGCAACTGTTGTCACAGGAACATCAAGCTGCTTGGAGATGGTCTTGTAGCCTTTACCTTTACCATGCTTGTCTATTATTTTCTTTCTGATCTCCTCAGACAACTCTCTCCTTTGCTTTCTCTGGTCCATGTTCAGTGCGGTGTACACAATGATACCAAACAGCACAGTGACTACTTTTCTCCATTTAAATAGGCTGAATGACTGATTACAAGATTGGAGACATGTGTGATACTAATTAAAGAAACTAATTAGTTTGAAATATCACTATAATCCAATTATTATCTTTTCTAAGGGGTACCAACAAATGTGTCCAGGCCATTTTAGAATCTCTTTGTAGAATATGCAATAATTCATCTCTTTTCACAGCTTCTTTGCTTTATTCTATGACATACCAAAGGCATGCAAGTATACATGATAAAATAGCTTTTAATTTCTTCACTTTTCAGGAGGAATGATGCATTATTTCAGATGAAGACATTTCTGAGTCAACATAAACTCCTACATCTTTTTCATAGTTCCCTTCTTCAATTTCCATATCTCCCATATGATATTTATAATGCACATTTTTATTGCCTGCATGCAATACTTTACACTTTTCTCTTATATATATATATATATATATATATATATATATAGATAGATAGATAGATAGATATGAGAGCAATATTATATATATATGAGAGCTATTTTGTTTTGTGTTTAACTTTGGACAGTGCTCTGGGATGCCACGGCGTGAAGGGAGGGCGCTTTATATTGCATTGTATTTTCATCCCTTGAGTGTGTGTGTGAGTGAGTGAGTGTGTAGTGGTGGGACGTTGCTTTTTATAGATAATCTGATGAACTGGACTGCTCCTCTGTCCACCAGCAGGGGGCACTCACTATACATTACCAGCATTTAACTACTCTGTTTACAGATGCCCTTCTGGGACTACCAGAGCCCAGCACAGTGTCCAGGAGTACTGTAATCTACAAGCACGACCAGAGCCCAGCACAGTGTCCAGGAGTACTGTAATCTACAAGCACGACCAGAGCCCAGCACGGTGTCCAGGAGTACTGTAATCTCCATGCATGACTAGGTCACCCTGCACTGCTGTTTATACCTTTAAAAGCAAGTCCTGGCCATTTCACAGACACACCATCCAGTTAAACATTACATCAAACCCTGGAGGTTCACACACTTACTCTCTGCCTCTCTCGCTTTACTTCCTGCTGTCGGTCTTCAAATGTGCAAATCAAAATATTTTTGTTCTGCAGTTTATTTTGTAGACACCTTTATTGAAGGAGACTTGCAGGTGTTACAAGGCAAGCTTCATATTTAAATAGTGTAGTTTACAGTTAGTGCAATAATACTACAGTGTGAACTAGGATGCAGTTATATCAACAATGACATTAGTAGTGGAATAGAGCATTAGCAGAGGATCCAGTAACATGGTGCTCAGGTCAGGTAAGTCCAGTGCATAATAAGAGGGGTAGATCAACAAGGGCAGTCTGAACAGGTGGGTCTGAGAGGCAGCAAGCAAGAACAAGCATTTTAAATTGAATCCCAGCAGAGACAGAGTGAAGCATGAGAGGACAGAAGACAAGCAGAGTTTTGAATGAGCTGAAGAGGGGGAGGAGAGAGAGAGAGAGAGAGAGAGAGAGAGAGAGAGAGAAGTCCAATCTGGAGAGTACAAGAGCTTGGACCAGGAATTGGGTGGAATACAGCAGTAAGAAAAGGACCGATATGGTAGATGCGACATACAAAGAAAGCAATTGTGTCAGGAAAGTGGTGTTGAGAAGGGTCAAGAGTAACACCTAGATTTTCAGAGAGAGTGACAGTCGAGAGAGACTGAGACATCAGAGGGAGAGGAAGCAAAGGTCAGATTTAGAGAGGCCGAGTTTGAAGTGGTGAGACCGAGTTAAAGTTGAGATAGCAGCCCCATACAAGGGTGCCATGCATTCAAAAGGTTACATTTGTTCACATGCATTTGTCACACTTTGTGAACCCCTATAAATTGTAGACTTAATTCTATTTGCCCCCAGTTTGGCAGATCCAGACTGTTTTGCAGGTGTTGAGGTGGAGAGAGTGTTACAATGAAGACACAGCACAGAAGAGATGGGTTTGTTCTTTTTATTTGAAATGGTTACTGTAGTCTTAGGGCCGAGTTTCCTGCCTGGGCTCTGAGCTCCTTCACTAGGCTCCCTCCAGCATCACCCTCCCTGGGCAGGGATTACCAGCACAGCACAGTCTCATACTGGGGTCAACTGAGATGGGAGTGTCTGAAGGAGGAGTTACAAGAGGCACAGTGCTGGGGTCAGAATACAGCATGCTGGGACAATCAGAAGCAACACAATGTACCAGAGTGAAGTACAAGCCAATAGAACTGCTGTTCAATAGTGTGACGCACTAGATAGCAAGTACAAAATCACTACAATAAAACCCATGCAGTTCAAAATGCATCAGCAGCACAACTCAAATAGAACACATGTATCTAAAATATTAGAACTATGGATAACGTTAATGCATGTGTACTTGCACAATTACCAGCTATTATGCAAAACACACAAGACAGTGTTCCCCTTAATTCTCACACACGTGTGAACCCAATCAACAGAATCCCGAGTCAACGCTGGTCCTTTTCTAGAACAATTTGATCCATTGTGCAACTCACCTCTCCCATCAAAGCAACCCTCATTGCAGCGGCGCTGGTCTGGAGAACAGACTTCAGTGGAGCACATGAAGGAGATCTGAGATACACGGGAGGAGGAGAGACTTGGTCAAAGCATATGGCACTGAATTTCACAGGGATGGAAAGACCTCCCATTGCCAGCAGCATCACCCATTCCAGGTTTTACTACAAGCTTGATCAGCCAGAGTGTAGAAGCAACAAGCTCAGGTGTACGATTAAACCAATAGCAAAACCAGGAATGGACCCAACTGCTCTGGAGGATTTCCATCCGTGTCTTAAACTACAACAGAGATCGAAAATGCAGAAGACAGAAAGACTGAGAGTCCAAATGCTTGTCATGGAATTTCCACTGAAGACACTGGCAGTTGAGCGTTGTTACCGATGCAATACAGACCCGTGCAGAGCCAGGTCAGTCTGCAGCACCCCATTAATACCCCACCCACCTCCTCGTCCAGGGCTAGCCCACTGCTCAGGAACTGGAATGTTCGGAGACTGAAGCGTCGTCTCAATTTGGAGTGGGGGGGCTGGCCGTCCACGTGCAGAGACGCAGAGCTGCCGTAATCCAGGACATTTGGACAACTGAGGGACAGACATCCAATCAGAAGCGGTATAGGGTTAAAAAAAGCTTATGGCAGACTGACAGGACCTCAGAACATGTGTGTGATGGTCAGACTCACCCCTGGTACAGCAGCACCCACACAGCACTGGAGGAGCGTGGGTAAGCAATGCAGTAATGCACCAGCAGAACCAGGCTGGGGTCAGTGGGGTTGATCAGACGCAGCTCGAGGTAAACTCTGCTCCCCAGGAGGAGACTCACGGGCAGGCTGGAGGAGGGGTAGAACTGGGAGAAGGTCCCATCTGAGGAGAGAGAGAGACTTTCAGCATCCTATTAAGCGAGACATGGGGGTAGAAGCGGCTGGATCTCAGTTCTGGAGGACAGATTTATAACATGCATTGAAATGGAGCGTTTGATCACTTTGTATTTGGTTTATAATAACTGAAGAGATGGATAGATACACCTCCAGGTGGCATGTCTCACCTTTAGCAATCTGTAACTGCACCTGAAACACCCCCAGGTGAGGGGCAGGGCGGAGGTCTGTGGGGGTCTTCACCAGGAACCCAGTGCTGGCCACGTTCCCTTTAGAATAACGACATTCCACAAGGAGACTAGGGGTAGAAAGAGTGGAGCACTGAATACAGCATAGGAGAAAGACTGTGATCCACACCATTACTAGAGGCTCCATCTAAAAGCAATGTATACCTGCGATAAGGGCAGAGCTCTGGCTATATACTTGCCTAAAGGGACTGTCGCTGGTTACGAGCCCGTAGGTCCACTGCCTGCGTTGGATCAAGCTCTGCACCTCAGCCAGGTAGACTCTAGTCTCCCCCACAACCTGCACACAGAGGGTTACAATCCAGTGCATCACGTCACTGGTCCAATTAAACGTACGTGGCCAAAACTAATTACAGCCATTTGATAGGTCATGCATCAAAAGGGTCAATTCTGAAATGCTCCATTCAAACTTCTGAACAGGAACTCACAAAGGTGCGGGTCCCACAGCCAGTGACTGGGAATTTGAAGATGGCATAGTCTGGAGTGCAGAGAACTGGGAGGCAGGACTGGTCCCCAGCGAGCGCCAGACTGGCAGGGTTGACCTCAGGATTGAAAGACTTGCGGTAAACAGCAAACACAAACTGCTCGTCTGCCGTGCACACTGAGGAGAGAGAGATTGAATCCAATACAGGCTTTTAAACAGCCAAGAATGACCATGAACCCACTAGCAGCCCAGGCTTACTGCATTCATTGGAAAGGACAGAGGTGCACGACACCAATGGATGCAAGAGGAAATCAGTCTATTGGAGGAGAGGAATGGGGTGCTTACTCTCTAGAGGGTAGAAGCAGCGGCGGGTTTTGGGGTTCATGCAGCAGCCTCTAGCCCGGCACAGCGCTGGAGAGAGCTTAGAGGGGCCACAGGGAAGCTGCTGCTCAGCTGGGATCAGACAGCCTGCAGGAAATGAGACAGGGAAGCACATTTACCATTCAGAGTGAAGAGACAGCGGCTTGGGTTTGTATTGATTGCTGCTTGGGAGAGTAAAGGCTGCTACACACCAGGCGCAACTGCAGGGATTAATAAAACCTATACTTGAGATGTATCACACCACAGGCAACACGAAATAGAACAGCTTCCATGCATGCGGTCCAGCAGGGTGAAGCTGATCTCCAGAATGACAGAGGAAACACCCAGAGCTTTGTGACAAGGACCGCAATAAGATTAAGACTATGGGAGTCCATTTCAAAAGGCACTGGATAAGCCTGGTATGTGCGACTTATTGTCACCCATGTTGAAATAGTGTCAGAGAAGACTCAATTTCAACATCATGATTATGTACCAGTCTTGATCATTGTTTAGTCAATAGCAATTAGCTGGACAGATCAGCCAGTTCTCCAACTGTTCACATCACTTCTGGTGATACCACTGCCAATCTGGTGTGGGGCAGCCTCAAGTGTGTCACTCCCTCCACACCCCCAGAATCTGATACTCTTAGGTTGTGCTGAAGGTCCTGCAACATGATCAACCAATAAAAGACCTGCATTCTGTGGTAGTCCAATCACAAGTGAGCAGAGGGACACAGTTGAAGGCATTCTGCCTGGTCTGAAGTAATTTTAACCAATGGGAGTGTCAGATGTGCCCCTTGTTACGCAGGTGGCTAATCATTGAGGCAGGACAGATGCAAGGCTAAGCAGTGCAAGAAAAGCTGAATTTTGTGCAAGAGATTAGAGGGAGTTCATTACATTGATAACGTTAATATCAGAGATGTGCTCAGCCACTGAAGGAGGAATACAGAATGGACTGTGTACAAGTAGTGTGGAGAGTCACTTGACATTAGCTATTCATAAAGCTCCAGCCGCAAAAGAAAGCTACCTAATGCATCCATCTACTCAGCTTACTCAAAGCTTGGTTTCTTTTCTGTATTCAGAATGTTTATAGGTTGCAGTTTTTGTATCAACCGCACTACACGAATTACAAGGTTACAAAACAATTACATTAAAAACACGCTTGCTGTTCTCTCTTCCCCCCCCCCCATGACAATATAAAACGGTTATTGTGTGGTGGGGGCAGGTGTTGACTCTGCTACCCCAGTGGATTGTCACTGCACACCACTGGGTTTTGCTACGAGTTTAATAACACACCCAAGCTTGTTAACTAGATCCTGGGGATAATCAAGCTCTGATCAAAAGCTGGAATAGGTGAAATTCCTGTGCAATGGGAGGAGGGAGTTCATTAAACCCACCTTCTTGGGGGATGGGATTTGGGGGTACAGGGCAGGAAGATACCGTCACCTCCCTCTGGCGAGAGGAGTAGGGGGTGAAGAGCACCGTCAGGACATACAAGTTATTCTAGAACACAAGGAGGGAGAGTGGAGACATTGGCACAATAGAAAACACACATCCAGCAACACAAATGGATTGACACACACTAGCCCTGCTGCACCCAGTCCTGGCTTTCAGAACTCCACCTTGTTCAGGTATTTTATTGAAAAGGTCAAGCAGACCCCTGGTAAACCTGCTCTGAACCCAAGGACTGGATGCAGCGTCCAGCCATTCACGAGTTGGGCAGGCTCTTACCAAGGTCTTGACATGGCAGGCCGTGTAAGACACTGTGAAGACGGTCTTTCCATCCTTCTCCTCTAGAGTGTAGCCACAAGCACTTGGTGCAGACTGCACCCCAACCAGATTATTGGAGTCATCTACAAAAAGATCAAAACAAAGCCTGGGTTAGGGCCATCCATCACCCATTGCCACAGTTCTGAATGTAATCATAGCATCAGTAACAAAGCCTTGATCTACAGCCACTGCATGCAGCACAAACTGCCTCCATGCAGCCCCAGATACAGACACTGAATAGCTTCCTGAACAAGTTTATTGGACCAGCTGTTCTCTACATGTGTTTCACACTAACATTTTTACACAGCAAGCTTCCATACACCCCCCAGGTACAGATAGTCAATAGGTTTATAAAATCAGCATTACAATAAACCAAGACAAAAGCATGAAGGCTCTCAGCAGCTTAAGATAGAACGAGACTCAATTTGCAACTGCTCAAATGACAATCATGGCTTTGACAGTCAAAAGCCAGTCCCAGACTCACCCGTGACTTTGACCAGATCGAGGGGACCGGCAGGCAGCAGCACCGTCATGCACCCCTCACTGCAGGAGACAGAGACACCAGCAGGGTGGGGAGGGAGAGAGGGAGGAGGGAGGATCTCACGCTTAGCCAAGACACGGCACTTCATATGCCTCAAGCGAGTCACCTCGTTTACATCAGAGAACGAAACGGACAGCGAGTAATGGACATGGCCGTCAATGTTCTACAAAGAGAAATAAGGGTTACACACACGTCCCCATAAAAATGCATGGTTTACCATTGCCAAGAACTAGGCTCAGTGAAAGCATGGCATGATCAGCCATTACCACGCTTTAGCATGCTTTCACTGGGAAACTGAAGGGTTAGTTTTACCCTGCTCTGGTTTTTTTGTGTACCGTTCCTAATGCTTCACACATGCTTTCACTGTACTGTCACACTGCTGTGCTGTTACTGTGGGCAAGACAAATATGCAGGAATTGCACAGGTGTGCCAAGTTCAACTACATTGTAAATGACAGGTCCAATAGTAATTGACTAGGTCTGAAGGGGTCCCTGCTTGCTCACACAGACAGCCTCACCTGTTTCAGCACATCACAAGCATCGTAAGGAGCCATAAAGTAGTTCTTCCCAATCCCCTGGACCAGCCCATAGCCACAACTGCCATTGGCCTTCACAGCAACCAGGTTGTTCTTCCCATCTACAAGGACAGGAGGAGGTGGGTATAGCTACAGCACTCATGCCATTGGGAGGGTAACTTGCCAATGGATCTACTGTGATTTATGCAAGTACAATTAAGGATGCAATACTAGTCTCACTAGGAATTGAAGACACCCCTGAGCTGGATACCTACACTGTGGCTAATGAAGCTCATAGTAACTATTATGCAATAGGAGTCTTGCTGCACTCCCTGCAACATGATCACTGACCCCCATCCACCCCCTTCAGGAGGAGTGCTGACCATCTCTAAAATCCATTCCAACTCTTATAAGCTTTGACACCAGGGCTGGAAATAACACTCCCATCGCATAGCAGTTTCAGCTATTCCTGGTGTCACTAGGAGTTTAAGACATGTGAACTTGTTCCCTATACACAGTGGCTAATCAAGCTCTTGGTAAAGCCTGGAATGGGTACACTACTATTGCATTCATGATTAAGAGCAAGAGGCTTTACAAACCAGCCCCTCCCACTGCAGACTCACCCAGGATGAAGACCTGGTCTAGTGGCCCCTCTGGAAGATCTGTACTCATGCTGGAGGGGCCACAGACAGCAGGGGGTTCGAATGGGAGACACTCCTGCTCTATGGAGCCTGGCCGTCCCTCCGCGTCCTTGTACGTCACATGGAAGACCAGGGTATTGTTCTGGGAGGAAGACAGGTTAGAATAGCGCCTTGAGCTTGCTTTAGACTGTTACAGTAGCATCAGGGGAGAAGCTTCTCTTGCCCAAATATTAAATCAATACATTTACATTGTTGCAGGAACATTGGACTGGACTAGGACAGACATCGATCATGCACCAGATTTGCCAAAGACTAGATTAAGCTACAATTGCAGACTTTACCACTGCGAAAGCACAGAGGTTAGTTTAACTGTTAGTTTCTACAATTGCTGTAGTAAATTGTAACATTTAATAGTCAGTCCTGATTTGGAGGACAGGCTTCACTTTGTCAGAGTATTTAACTCATCTACCTGTTTTACTTTAACATTGATACTGTAATTGTTAGCCATAAACACAGAAAGGTACCAAATTACAAATACAACTTGTGTTCAGATACTTCAACTACATGTTGATACTTAATGGATTAAGGGCAATTCTGTGAATTAGTGAAGCATCTTTCTACCTCAAATCTTGTGCAATTGCCTTCCTGAATGGCCCCAGCTATAAGGGCTGCAGGGCTGAGTGCTGTTCAGTGGCTGCTCCTATAAAACACCTGAAGTGAATTCCCTCCCTTGGAGTTCAAGGGTGTTGCAGAAAACAGCTTGAAACATTGGAGTCAATATCCCAGTCAAGGGAAAAATGTATCCTTGTTACGCTTCACCAAGGGGTTTTATGCCAATAGCCGCTGGTCCTCGGTTGAGATTATTGAAGGACAGTCAGTGCACGCTTTGACCTTGTACCTGTGTTTGAAGAGGACAGCCTTCATCCTTGGCATAGTAAGAGATTGTGAGCACATTCATCCCGTCTCCCTTCATCAGGTAGAAAGCACATTCATCTGGGGCGTCTTTGATCAGCATCTCCAAACCAGACCGGTCTGAGAAAACACACAACATGAGAAGAAATATCAAGCTTCATGCAAATGTGAAATACTAGAAGTCACTGTGTATTAAAAGGAGTCAAGATATGATATTGCAATAGGTGTATATAGTTTGTATCGTGATACAAGACCACAGCATAGCTCACTACTCAATCTACAGCTCCCAGCATCACTCACCATTGCTGCAGGTGCATAGGCATGATGGGAGCTGTAGTTCTAGCCAGAGCCAGACAATCATGGTGTCCACACAATGTAAAGAGAGAGGTCTGGATGGTCGGACACAAGCTATCAAGGGTGTGTTATAGCTGCTAGGATCACACCACTATCCCAGTCTCAATGTAACAATAGCCACTAAATGATCGTTTGAGCTCATTAGGCATCTACAAGTAGCCCATCACATGCCGATACAGATCGTACCACACCTTCATATCGATACGGTCGTGACATTAGTGTCTTGTTGCAGCCCTTGTGTTCAGATTCAGGAAGAACACTAGACATGCAGAACAGCATTTGACAATCAGGGTCTCACCTATGATTGTGACCTCCTCTAGGGGTCCCTCTGGCAGTTCAAAGGTCACAGTGGTGACCCCACAGGCTGCGCTGGGGAGAGATTTGGGGGTGCTCTGTGGACACCTCATCACCAGCCCTGCACCCCCTCTCCTTGCGAAGAACACGGTGAGCACAAAGGAGGAGATCCCGTTGATTTCCTAAAAGGAACAAGACAGTAACACCAGGGGTGGCCAATACTGCTATCAAAGAAGTCTGGAATGGTGAGGTATTAACCCAGCGAGTACAACATTTCTGAGAACAAACACAAGCTGTATTTATGCAATCTGACACGACACCAACTTCACTTTTGCAGCTAGTTAAAATTAAAGAGGTATTAGCCAGTTAAAACCACAAGACACTTCATGGGTTAACCAGAAAGCATTCATTACTCAATGCGGTCCCTCCGTTCCCACAATTGAGAAATCGGTCTGACCAATACAGAACCAGTCCATTTGATGTACTCTACCTGCTATTGCTACCCAACATTGTAGCCAATTATTAAAAGAGCATTTATTTATTAAATTTCTAGTGATTGAGGAGCATCCTGTCGGATCCAGAGTCGCTGAATTCTCCAAACCCACAAACACAATAGAAAGGAGTTTAAGCAACTTACCTGTATCTTCACGTTGCAGCCCTTGAATGACGTCGTGAACAAGCTGTAGCCCCCACTAAACGTCACGCTGTACTTGCAAAACCCGGCCAGGCTCGCCACTGGAAGGAGGCGATTCTTCACTAAAATAAATATAGTAACATCGTGCGAGGTCATCCATCACGGGGTGTGGTACACATTAAAACGTGGTACACTGTGTGCTGCGCTTGCCCGGCCACGCACAAATGATTTTAGCTCAATTACGACCATCTGAAAGGGGCATGTTGTAACTGGTGATGAACAAACTGGGTTATCTAACACTGTAAACCTGTATGATAGTGTCTTGTTTGTAGTGATGTGTGCAGTAGTCGATCACAGCGTATCATTTTCTGGCGTTAGACGGGTACGCGCACCACATTCTGACGATGAAACACTTTGTCGCTACACCGGGACCACGTGCCCGAAGTTTAAAGTAAACATGCGATTTATTTCCATCTAGTAGCAGGACGGAGGCGGGTCTATTAAACACAGACCAGATTCAAACAAGACAAGAGGAATGCTGTCATCTGAAATGTATGTTCCAGGATTTGCCAGGTTTCAATAGCTGCTCGATTCAAGGAAGTACAACAAACATTAAAACAGACGTCAAATATCCAGCTAATATTTTGCTGTTATTTAGAATAAAATTACTTTCTTGGTCAACTAACTACACTGCATTTTAATTGTAAGACCCACACGCACCATTTAGTTCTGTATTCCAGTCATACATAAACCAGTACATATGAATAAACCGTTGTATGGAGTCGCCGAGGCCCCTCCTCGCCCTCACCTCGCACACGGAGCGCCTTCACGCCAGTGCCGGGTAGCTCGAGTGTCATTCTATCCTCGTAGCAGATTAATCCGGGATCCTCCGGTTTAAGAGCCGGGCCGGTGGAGGCTGTCTCGCCGCCGTCATCATCCTCGCTTGGGACGTTAGTGTGGAAGGAGTCTAGCGGGAGGAACGAGAGGAAGCAAAGTTAACCGGTAGAGAATCACTGCAGAAGGATGCCCCGTGTCTATCTGTTTGTAACGAAGGCACTGTGCAGTGCAGGTAGAACTGAGCACATTTAAAAACACACCGACAGAGAAAAACAAACAAAAAAAGTAAGCCTCCTTTCTGACGCCTCACCGAGGTTGGGAGTCGCATTTCCAGGCTGCAGCAGCGGGGTCTCCCCGGTCCAAGACAAGGCGGCCCGGCCGAATCCAAGCAACAAGCACGCCACAAGTAAGCAAGGCGGCAGCATCATCATCCTCTGCCCGCTCCGACACATTGGTGTTGTTTTCCCGCAGCCACTTGTCGCTCCAGTCCCTGCAGTCAGGCTGTATCCTCGCTTACTGCGCTCTGGGGGTTTATAAGAGGTGTCGAGACCGCGCGAGGGCTTCATTGACGCTCCAATCGGGTTCCACGCGCCATCATTCTCACGCGGGTTTTTTTTTTTTGGAAAGGTAAACTCGCACACCGAGACTTTTTAAAACCCAACTTTAACGTGAAGCTGCCCAGTTGTTAATATTTAACTATGTGCTTAATTAAACATCTGAGCTAGTCGTCTGTATCAAACTGCCAAGAAATGGGAGGCTTGTTTCCTCCCTTATCGTTCACAAACGCAATTAAAAACGTGTGGACTGCAAGTGTTTCACTGAGATCCCATCCTGGGTGGCTACAAACTGGTTGAAAATAAAAGCAGATAAAACTGAGGTTTTGTTA
This sequence comes from Acipenser ruthenus, assembly GCF_902713425.1. NCBI lineage: Eukaryota > Metazoa > Chordata > Actinopteri > Acipenseriformes > Acipenseridae > Acipenser > Acipenser ruthenus. Next base: position 8,929,644 of record NC_081211.1, read on the forward strand.
ATTGGCTCTAAACTAGGTTTAGCAAAGTGTAATCCAGTCCATATCATTTTTGGAGGCAATTCCATTTTAGCTTCCACTAGCGAAGACCCCGGATGTTATCTTGGACCTCACGCTTTCTTATGATTTCTGTATCAGAACAGCGTCTTATCATTTGAGAAATGTTTCCAGATGAAAACGTGTTCTGGGTATGAGAGACGCAGAGACGTTGACACAGGCATTAATCTCTCGTCTTGATTATTGCGATTCTTTGCTTGTTGGTAAACCTGTCACTAAACCTAGAAGGATTCAGCTTGTCCAGAACTCCGCTCCAGTTACCATTATGCAGGTTGAAACATTGGATTCTTAAATCGAAAATGAAAACACACTTTTGTGAATGTGCTTTTATGTAATTGGTTGTAACTGGAATGTATTATAAGAACATCATTAAGTTTACAAACGAGAGGAGGCCATTCAGCCCATCTTGCTCGTTTGGTTGTTAGTAGCTTATTGATCCCAGAATCTCATCAAGCAGCTTCTTGAAGGATCTCAGGGTGTCAGCTTCAACAGCACTACTGGGGAGTTGGTTCCAAATCCTCACAATTCTCTGTGTAAAAAAAGTGCCTCCTATTTTCTGTTCTGAATGCCCCTTTATCTAATCTCTATTTGTGACCCCTGGTCCTTGTTTTTTTTTTCAGGTCAAAGAAGTCCCCTGGGTCGACATTGTCTATACCTTTTAGGATTTTGAATGTTTGAATCAGATCGCCGCGTGGTCTTCTTTGTTCAAGACTGAATAGATTCAATTCTTTGAGCCTGTCTGCATGCTACATACCTTTTAAACCTGGGATATACAGCAGCAATATGCTTTTTGTAACAAGGTGACCAGAACTGAACACAATATTCTAGGTGAGGTCTTACTAATGTATTGTAAAGTTTTAACATTATTTCCCTTGATTTAAATTCAACACTTCTCACAATATATCCGAGCATCTTTGTTGGGGAAGCTATAAAAAAGGCCACATTGTCTAGATGAAGACATTTCTGAGTCAACATAAACTCCTAGGTCTTTTTCATAGTTCCCTTCTTCAATTTCAGTATCTCCCATATGATATTTATAATGCACATTTTTATTGCCTGCATGCAATACTTTACACTTTTCTCTATTTAATTTATATTAAATATATTCTATATATATATATATATAGAAAACTGGAAGAAAGTGGGCGGCAAAGAAAGCTGTGGAAGATGCAAAGGCTGCCCTTCGAATTGGTGATATCATGGGGCAAGTTCAGCATGGAAGAGGGGGTCTTGGTTTCAGTTCAGCTCCTCCTACATGGCACAAGGCAGCCCCAGCTCAAAGGAGGAAGCTGGTAGTCAACGAGGTGCAAAAGCAGGAGGAGAGGATGAGGTGTATAAAGGCCATTTCCCAGGCCAAGCAGGGAGAATGGATGAGATGGGAGAGTGTGGAACAACGCAAGATTGGCTGGCAAGACCTATGGTCAATGGAACAGAGCAGGATCAGTTTCCTCATCAGGTCAACATATGATGTTCTCCCATCACCACAGAACCTAAACCTCTGGGTAGGAGAGGATCCCTCATGTCCTTTGTGTTCATCACCTGCAACATTAAGGCACATTTTGACAGGATGTAAGGTGGCTCTTAGCCAAGGACGGTTTACTTGGCGCCATGACCAGGTGCTGCGATGTTTGGCCTTAGCATTGGAAGACAAGCGTAACATGACCAATAAGTTGTCACCTGTTCCATCCAGGAGAGCAACCACCAAGAAAAGGTGTTAAAACCAACCCTCGGCCAGGACAACTGGAAGCTGCTAGAGAGTGCTGGCAGATGTTGGTCAACGGCTTATTTTTCCACCTGAGATTGCCACCACTAACCTTCGACCAGATATTGTCTTGTGGTCTGGATCAGCACGCCTTGTTCACCTGGTAGAGTTAACAGTGCCATGGGAGGATGCTGTAGATGAGGCGTATGAGAGGAAGAGACTGCGGTATGCTCAACTAGCCACTGAAGCGGAACAGCGAGGATGGAGAGTTTGGGTTTACCCAGTGGAAGTGGGTTGTCGAGGATTTGTGGCACACTCTACAACCCGGTTTCTCAGAGACGTCGGATTCAGTGGCCAAGAGTTGCGTCGCACAGTGAAGAACTTATCTGAAGCAGCAGAGAGGAGCAGCAACTGGCTGTGGTTGAGACGGAAAGATTCTGGCTGGGGATCTCAAGCACAATAGAAAGAAAGAAACGCTGATGTACAGGTACGTAAGCTGGGCTGAGTTGAGTGGGGGACAGAGGGGGGTGATGCTGGGACGCCAGAATCACCGTCGAGCCCTCTTGAGGTGTCGTGGGCTAGTCGACGAAACACTGAGGATGGAAGGTGCCCACTTGAAAACCCCAGAGATGTACCCTACTTAACTCAATCCAGATGGTTGTCATGCTGATGCGCTGGGGAGGCCGCACTTTGGTTGATCCCGGAGCCAGCATCGCAGCCGTTGTGTGCGCTGATGCGCCAGGGAGGCAAAATAAGCTGATCCCTGGAGCCAGCATTACACTTCAGCCATTAACACCAGACAGAAGGATATCTACATCATCATATGGAAGGAAACACATATGGATCACATTAGTTTACTGTAAAGCTACGTCTTAGTTAGTGCTTACCTTGGCAAGAGCCGAGTTCAAATCAGCATGAAGTTTTAACATCTACTCTCGTGTAATGGAAATCATTATATATATATATATATATATATGATAGCTATTTTGTTTTGTGTTTAACTTTGGACAGCGCTGTGGGATGCCACGGCGTGAAGGGAGGGCGCTTTATAGTGCATTGTATTTTCATCCCTGGAGTGTGTGTGTGAGAGTGTGTAGTGGTGGGACGTTGCTTTTTATAGATAATCTGATGAACTGGACTGCTCCTCTGTCCACCAGCAGGGGGCACTCACTATACATTACCAGCATTTAACTACTCTGTTTACAGATGTCCTTCTGGGACTACCAGAGCCCAGCACAGTGTCCAGGAGTACTGTAATCTACAAGCACGACCAGAGCCCAGCACAGTGTCCAGGAGTACTGTAATCTCCATGCATGACCAGGTCACCCTGCACTGCTGTTTATACCTTTAAAAGAAAGTCCTGGCCATTTCACAGACACACCATCCAGTTAAATATTACATCATCAAACCCTGGAGGTTCACACACTTACTCACTCTCTGCCTCTCTCGCTTTACTGCCTGCTGTCGGTCTTCAAAAATATTTTGATTTGCACATTTGTTCTGCAGTTTATTTTGTAGACACCTTTACCCAAGGAGACTTGCAGGTGTTACAATGCAAACTTCATATTTAAATAGTGTAGTTTACAGTTAGTGCAATAATACTACTAGACTACAGTGTGAACTAGGATGCAGTTATATCTACAATGACATTAGTAGTGGAATAGCGCATTAGCAGAGGATCCAGTAACATGGTGCTCAGGTAAGTCCAGTGCATAATAAGAGGGGTAGATCAACAAGGGCAGTCTGAACAGGTGGGTCTGAGAGGCAGCAAGCAAGAACAAGCATTTTAAATTGAATCCCAGCAGAGACAGAGTGAAGCATGAGAGGACAGAAGACAAGCAGCAGAGTTTTGAATGAGCTGAAGAGGGGGAGGAGAGAGAAGTCCAATCTGGAGAGTACAAGAGCTTGGTCCAGGAATTGGGTAGAATACAGCAGTAAGAAAAGGACAGATATGGTAGATGCTACATACAAAGAAAGCAATTGTCAGGAAAGATGTGTTGAGAGAAGGGTCAAGAGTAACACCTAGATTTTCAGGGAGAGTGACAGTCGAGAGAGACCGAGACGTCAGAGGGAGAGGAAGCAAAAGGTCAGATTTAGAGAGGCCGAGTTTGAAGTGGTGAGACCGAGATAAAGTTGAGATAGCAGCCCCATACAAGGGTGCCATGCATTCAAAATTTTACATTTGTCATACTTTGTGAACCCCTATAAATTGTAGACTTAATTCTATTTGCCCCCAGTTTGGCAGATCCAGACTGTTTTGCAGGTGTTGAGGTGGAGAGAGTGTTACAATGAAGACACAGCACAGAAGAGATGGGTTTGTTCTTTTTATTTGAAATGGTTACTGTAGTCTTAGGGCCGAGTTTCCTGCCTGGGCTCTGAGCTCCTTCACTAGGCTCCCTCCAGCACCACCCTCCCTGGGCAGGGATTACCAGCACAGCGCAGTCTCATACTGGGGTCGACTGAGATGGGAGTGTCTGAAGGAGGAGTTACAAGAGGCACAGTGCTGGGGTCAGAATACAGCATGCTGGGACAATCAGAAGCAACACAATGTACCAGAGTGAAGTACAAGCCAATAGAACTGCTGTTCAATAGTGTGACGCACTAGATAGCAAGTACAAAATCACTACAGTAAAACCCATGCAGTTCAAAAATGCATCAGCAGAGCAGCTCAAATACAACACATGTATCTGAAATATTAGAACTATGGATAAAGTTAATGCATGTGTACTTGCACAATTACCAGCTATGATGCAAAACACACAAGACAGTGTTCCCCCTTAATTCTCACACACGTGTGAACCCAATCAACAGAATCCTGAGTCAACGCTGGTCCTTTCCTAGAAGGATTTGATCCATTGTGCAACTCACCTCTCCCATCAAAGCAACCCTCATTGCAGCGGCGCTGGTCTGGAGAACAGACTTCAGTGGAGCACATGAAGGAGATCTGAGATACACGAGAGGAGGAGAGACTTGGTCAAAGCATATGGCACTGAATTTCACAGGGATGGAAAGACCTCCCATTGCCAGCAGCATCACCCATTCCAGGTTTTACTACAAGCTTGATCAGCCAGAGTGTAAAGGCAACAAGCTCAGGTGTACGATTAAACCAATAGCAAAACCAGGAATGGACCCAACTGCTCTGGAGGATTTCCATCCGTGTCTTCAACTACAACAGAGATCGAAAATGCAGAAGACAGAAAGACTGAGAGTCTAAATGCTGGTCATGGAATTTCCACTGAAGACACTGGCAGTTGAGCGTTGTTACTGATGCAATACAGACCCGTGCAGAGCCAGGTCAGTCTGCAGCACCCCATTAATACCCCACCCACCTCCTCGTCCAGGGCTAGCCCACTGCTCAGGAACTGGAATGTTCGGAGACTGAAGCGTCGTCTCAATTTGGAGTGGGGGGGCTGGCCGTCCACGTGCAGAGACGCAGAGCTGCCGTAATCCAGGACATTTGGACAACTGAGGGACAGAGACATCCAATCAGAAGCGGTATAGGGTTAAAAAAAGCTTATGGCAGACTGACAGGACCTCAGAACATGTGTGATGGTCAGACTCACCCCTGGTACAGCAGCACCCACACAGCACTGGAGGAGCGTGGGTAAGCAATGCAGTAGTGCACCAGCAGAACCAGGCTGGGGTCAGTGGGGTTGATCAGACGCAGCTCGAGGTAAACTCTGCTCCCCAGGAGGAGACTCACGGGCAGGCTGGAGGAGGGGTAGAACTGGGAGAAGGTCCCATCTGAGGAGAGAGAGAGACTTTCAGCATCCTATTAAGCGAGACATGGGGGTAGAAGCGGCTGGATCTCAGTTCTGGAGGACAGATTTATTACATGCATTGAAATGGAGCGTTTGATCACTTTGTATTTGGTTTATAATAACTGAAGAGATGGATAGATACACCTCCAGGTGGCATGTCTCACCTTTAGCAATCTGTAACTGCACCTGAAACACCCCCAGGTGAGGGGCAGGGCGGAGGTCTGTGGGGGTCTTCACCAGGAACCCAGTGCTGGCCACGTTCCCTTTAGAATACCGACATTCCACAAGGAGACTAGGGGTAGAAAGAGTGGAGCACTGAATACAGTATAGCAGAAGGACTGTGTGATCCACACCATTACTAGAGGCTCCATCTAAAAGCAATGTATACCTGCAATAAGGGCAGAGCTCTGGCTATATACTTGCCTAAAGGGACTGTCGCTGGTTACGAGCCCGTAGGTCCACTGCCTGCGTTGGATCAAGCTCAGCACCTCAGCCAGGTAGACTCTAGTCTCCCCCACAACCTGCACACAGAGGGTTACAATCCAGTGCATCACGTCACTGGTCCAATTAAATGTACGTGGCCAAAACTAATTACAGCCATTTGATATGTCATGCATCAAAAGGGTCAATTCTGAAATGCTCCATTCAAACTTCTGAACAGGAACTCACAAAGGTGCGGGTCCCACAGCCAGTGACTGGGAATTTGAAGATGGCATAGTCTGGAGTGCAGAGAACTGGGAGGCAGGACTGGTCCCCAGCGAGCGCCAGACTGGCAGGGTTGACCTCAGGATTGAAAGACTTGCGGTAAACAGCAAACACAAACTGCTCGTCTGCCGTGCACACTGAGGAGAGAGAGAGAGATTGAATCCAATACAGGCTTTTAAACAGCCAAGAATGACCATGAACCCACTAGCAGCCCAGGCTTACTGCATTCATTGGAAAGGACAGAGGTGCACGACACCAATGGATGCAAGAGGAAATCAGTCTATTGGAGGAGGAATGGGGTGCTTACTCTCTAGAGGGTAGAAGCAGCGGCGGGTTTTGGGGTTCATGCAGCAGCCTCTAGCCCGGCACAGCGCTGGAGAGAGCTTAGAGGGGCCACAGGGAAGCTGCTGCTCAGCTGGGATCAGACAGCCTGCAGGAAATGACAGGGAAACAGATTTACCATTCAGAGTGAAGAGACAGCGGCTTGGGTTTGTATGGATTGCTGCTTGGAAGAGTAAAGGCTGCTACACACCAGGCGCAACTGCAGGGATTAATAAAACCTATACTTGAGATGCATCACACCACAGGCAACACAAAATAGAACAGCTTCCATGCATGCGGTCCAGCAGGGTGAAGCTGATCTCCAGAATGACAGAGGAAACACCCAGAGCTTTGTGACAAGGACCGCAATAAGATTAAGACTATGGGAGTCCATTTCAAAAGGCACTGGATAAGCCTGGTATGTGCGACTTATTGTCACCCATGTTGAAATAGTGTCAGAGAAGACTCAATTTCAACATCATGATTATGTACCAGTCTTGATCATTGTTTTGTCAATAGCAATTAGCTGGACAGATCAGCCAGTTCTCCAACTGGTCACATCACTTCTGGTGATACCACTGCCAATCTGGTGTGGGGCAGCCTCAAGTGTGTCACTCCCTCCACACCCCCAGAATCTGATACTCTTAGGTTGTGCTGAAGGTCCTGCAACATGATCAACCAATAAAAGACCTGCATTCTGTGGTAGTCCAAGCACAAGTGAGCAGAGGAGGGACAAACAGTTGAAGGCATTCTGCCTGGTCTGAAGGTCTGGAGTAATTTTAACCAATGGGAGTGTCAGATGTGCCCCTTGTTACGCAGGTGGCTAATCATTGAGGCAGGAGAGATGCACAAAATTCAGCTTTTCTTGCACGGCTTAGCCTTGCAAGAGATTAGAGGCAGTTCATTACATTGATAACTTTAAAATATCAAACAGAGATGTGCTCAGCCACTGAAGGAGGAATACAGAACGGACTGTGTACAAGCAGTGTGGAGAGTCACTTGACATTAGCTATTCATAAAGCTCCAACCTCAAAAGAAAGCTACCCAATGCATCCATCTACTCAGCTTACTCAAAGCTGGGTTTCTTTTCTGTATTCAGAATGTTTATAGGTTGCAGTTTGTATCAAAACCGCACTACACGAATTACAAGGTTACAAAACAATTACATTAAAAACACGCTTGCTGTTCTCTCTTCCCCCCCCCCTCCATGACAATATAAAACGGTTATTGTGTGGTGGGGGCAGGTGTTGACTCTGCTACCCCAGTGGATTGTCACTGCACACCACTGGGTTTTGCTACGAGTTTAATAACACACCCAAGCTTGTTAACTAGATCCTGGGGATAATCAAGCTCCGATCAAAAGCTGGAATAGGTGAAATTCCTGTGCAATGGGAGGAGGGAGTTCATTAGACCCACCTTCTTGGGGGATGGGATTTGGGGGTACAGGGCAGGAAGATACCGTCACCTCCCTCTGGCGAGAGGAGTAGGGGGTGAAGAGCACCGTCAGGACATACAAGTTATTCTAGAACACAAGGAGGGAGAGTGGAGACATTGGCACAATAGAAAACACACATCCAGCAACACAAATGGATTGACACACACTAGCCCTGCTGCACCCAGTCCTGGCTTTCAGAACTCCACCTTCAGGTATTTTATTGAAAAGGTCAAGCAGACCCCTGGTAAACCTGCTCTGCACCCAAGGACTGGATGCAGCGTCCAGGCATTCACGAGTTGGGCAGGCTCTTACCAAGGTCTTGACATGGCAGGCCGTGTAAGACACTGTGAAGACAGTCTTTCCATCCTTCTCCTCTAGAGTGTAGCCACAAGCACTTGGTGCAGACTGCACCCCAACCAGATTATTGGAGTCATCTACAAAAAGATCAAAACAAAGCCTGGGTTAGGGCCATCCATCACCCATTGCCACGGTTCTGAATGTAATCATAGCATCAGTAACAAAGCCTCGATCTACAGCCACTGCATGCAGCACAGACTGCCTCCATGCAGCCCCAGATACAGACACTCAATAGCTTGTGCCAAAGTTCCTGAACAAGTTGATTGGACCAGCTGTTCTCTACATGTGTAAAAATGTTAATGTGAAACACAGCAAGCTTCCATACACCCCCCAGATACAGACAGTCAATAGGTTTATAAAATCAGCATTACAATAAACCAAGACAAAAGCATGAAGACTCTCAGCAGCTGATGATAGAACGAGACTCAATTTGAAAGTGCTCAAATGACAATCATGGCTTTGACAGTCAAAAGCCAGTCCCAGACTCACCCTTGACTTTGACCAGATCGAGGGGACCGGCAGGCAGCAGCACCGTCATGCACCCCTCACTGCAGGAGACCGAGACACCAGCAGGGTGGGGAGGGAGGATCTCACGCTTAGCCAAGACACGGCACTTCATATGCCTCAAGCGAGTCACCTCGTTTACATCAGAGAACGAAACGGACAGCGAGTAATGGACATGGCCGTCAATGTTCTACAAAGAGAAATAAGGGTTACACACACGCCCCCACAAAAATGCATGGTTCACCATTGCCAAGAACTAGGCTCAGTGAAAGCATGGCATGATCAGCCATTACCACGCTTTAGCATGCTTTCACTGGGAAACTGAAGGGTTAGTTTTACCCTGCTCTGGTTTTGTGTACCGTTTCTAATGCTTCACACATGCTTTCACTGTACTGTCACACTGCTGTGCTGTTACTGTGGGCAAGACAAATATGCAGGAATTGCACAGGTGTGCCAAGTTCAACTACATTGTAAATGACAGGTCCAATAGTAATTGACTAGGTCTGAAGGGGTCCCTGCTTGCTCACACAGACAGCCTCACCTGTTTCAGCACATCACAAGCATCGTAAGGAGCCATAAAGTAGTTCTTCCCAATCCCCTGGACCAGCCCATAGCCACAGCTGCCATTGGCCTTCACAGCAACCAGGTTGTTCTTCCCATCTACAAGGACAGGAGGAGGGGGTATAGCTACAGCACTCATGCCATTGGGAGGGTAACTTGCCAATGGATCCACTGTGATTTATGCAAGTACAATTAAGGATCCAATACTAGTCTCACTAGGAGTTGAAGACACCCCTGAGCTGGATACTTGCACTGTGGCGAATGAAGCTCATAGTAACTACTATGCAATAGGAGTCTTGCTGCACTCCCTGCAACATGATCACCGACCCCCATCCACCCCCTTTAGGAGGAGTGCTGACCATCTCTAAAATCCATTCCAACTCTTATAAGCTTTGACACCAGGGCTGGAAATAACACTCCCATCGCATAGCAGTTTCAGCTATTCCTGGTGTCACTAGGAGTTTAAGACATGTGAACTTGTTCCCTATACACAGTGGCTAATCAAGCTCTTGGTAAAGCCTGGAATGGGTACACTACTATTGCATTCATGATTAAGAGCAAGCGGCTTTACAAACCAGCCCCTCCCACTGCAGACTCACCCAGGATGAAGACCTGGTCTAGTGGCCCCTCTGGAAGATCTGTACTCATGCTGGTGGGGCCACAGACAGCAGGGGGTTCGAATGGGAGACACTCCTGCTCTATGGAGCCTGGCCGTCCCTCCGCGTCCTTGTACGTCACATGGAAGACCAGGGTATTGTTCTGGGAGGAAGACAGGTTAGAATAGCGCCTTGAGCTTGCTTTAGACTGTTACAGTAGCATCAGGGGAGAAGCTTCTCTTGCCCAAATATTAAATCAATACATTTACATTGTTGCAGGAACATTGGACTGGACTAGGACAGACATCAATCATGCACCAGATTTGCCAAAGACTAGATTAAGCTACAATTGCAGACTTTACCACTGCGAAAGCACAGAGGTTAGTTTAACTGTTAGAGTTTCTACAATTGCTGGAGTAAATTGTAACATTTAATAGTCAGTCCTGATTTGGAGGACAAGCTTCACTTTGTCATCGAGTATTTAACTCATCTACCTGTTTTACTTTAACATTGATACTGTAATTGTTAGCCATAAACACAGAAAGGTACCAAATTACAAATACAACTTGTGTTCAGATACTTCAACTACATGTTGATACTTAATGGATTAAGGGCAATTCTGTGAATTAGTGAAGCATCTTTCTACCTCAAATCTTGTGCAATTGCCTTCCTGAATGGCCCCAGCTATAAGGGCTGCAGGGCCGAGTGCTGTTCAGTGGCTGCTCCTATAAAACACCTAAAGTGAATTCCCTCCCTTGGAGTTCAAGGGTGTTGCAGAAAACAGCTTGAAACATTGGAGTCAATATCCCAGTCAAGGGGAAAATGTATCCTTGTTACGCTTCACCAAGGGGTTTTATGCCAATAGCCGCTGGTCCTCGGTTGAGATTATTGAAGGACAGTCAGTGCACGCTTTGACCTTGTACCTGTGTTTGAAGAGGACAGCCTTCATCCTTGGCATAGTAAGAGATTGTGAGCACATTCATCCCGTCTCCCTTCATCAGGTAGAAAGCACATTCATCTGGGGCGTCTTTGATCAGCATCTCCAAACCAGACCGGTCTGAGAATACACACAATATGAGAAGCAATATCAAGCTTCATGCAAATGTGAAATACTAGAAGTCACTGTGTATTAAAAGGAGTCAAGATATGATATTGCAATAGGTGTATATAGTTTGTATCGAGATACAAGACCACAGCATAGCTCACTACTCAATCTACAGCTCCCAGCATCACTCACCATTGCTGCAGGTGCATAGGCATGATGGGAGCTGTAGTTCTAGCCAGGGCCAGACAATCATGGTGTCTACACAATGTAAAGAGAGAGGTCTGGATGGTTGGACACAAGCTATGAAGGGTGTGTTATAGCTGCTAGGATCACACCACTATCCCAGTCTCAATGTAACAATAGCCACTAAATGATAGTTTGATCTCATTAGGCATCTACAAGTAGCCCATCACATGCTGATGCAGATCGTACCACACCTTCATATCGATACGGTCGTGACATTAGTGTCTTGTTGCAGCCCTTGTGTTCAGATTCAGGAAGAACACTAGACATGCAGAACAGCATTTGACAATCAGGGTCTCACCTATGATTGTGACCTCCTCTAGGGGTCCCTCTGGCAGTTCAAAGGTCACAGTGGTGACCCCACAGGCTGCGCTGGGGAGAGATTTGGGGGTGCTCTGTGGACACCTCATCACCAGCCCTGCACCCCCTGTCCTTGGGAAGAACACAGTGAGCACGAAGGAGGAGATCCCGTTGATTTCCTAAAAGGAACAAGACAGTAACACCAGGGGTGGCCAATACTACTATCAAAGCAACTCCCTTTAAGAAGTCTGGAATGGTGAGGTATTAACCCAGCGAGTACAACATTTCTGAGAATAAACACAAGCTGTATTTATGCAATCTGACACTACACCAACTTCACTTTTGCAGCTAGTTAAAATTAAAGAGGTATTAGCCAGTTAAAACCACAAGACACTTCATGGGTTAACCAGAAAGCATTCATTACTCAATGCGGTCCCTCCGTTCCCACAATTGAGAAATCGGTCTGACCAATACAGAACCAGTCCATTTGATGTACTCTACCTGCTATTGCTACCCAACATTGTAGCCAATTATTAAAAGAGCATTTATTTATTAAATTATTTCTAGTGATTGAGGAGCATCCTGTCGGATCCAGAGTCTCTGAATTCTCCAAACCCACAGTAAAAAGGAGTTGAAGCAACTTACCTGTATCTTCACGTTGCAGCCCTTGAATGACGTCGTGAACAAGCTGTAGCCCCCACTAAACGTCACGCTGTACTTGCAAAACCCGGCCAGGCTCGCCACTGGAAGGAGGCGATTCTTCACTAAAATAAATATAGAAACATCGTGTGATCCATCACGGGAGAGAGAGGTGTGGTACACATTAAAACGTGGTACACTGTGTGCTGCGCTTGCCCGGCCACGCACAAGTGATTTTAGCTCAACTACGACCATCTGAAAGGGGCATGTTGTAACTGGTGATGAACAAACTGGGTTATCTAACACTGTAAACCTGTATGATAGTGCCTTGTTTGTAGTGATGTGTGCAGTAGTCGATCACAGCGTATCATTTTCTGGCGTTAGACGGGTACGCGCACCACATTCTGACGATGAAACACTTTGTCGCTACACCGGGACCACGTGCACGAAGTTTAAAGTAAACATGCGATTTATTTCCATCTAGTAGCAGGACGGAGGCGGGTCTATTAAACACAGACCAGATTCCAACAAGACAAGAGGGAATGCTGTCATCTGAAATGCATGTTCCAGGATTTGCCAGGTTTCAATGTTTGCTCGATTCAAGGAAGTACAACAAACATTAAAACAGATGTCAAATATCCAGCTAATATTTTGCTGTTATTTAGAATAAAATTACTTTCTTGGTCAACTAACTACACTGCATTTTAATTGTAAGACCCACACGCACCATTTAGTTCTGTATTCCAGTCATACATAAACCAGTAATATATATATATATGTGTGTGTGTTGTATGGAGTCGCCGAGGCCCCTCCTCGCCCTCACCTCGCACACGGAGCGCCTTCACGCCAGTGCCGGGTAGCTTGAGTGTCATTCTATCCTCGTAGCAGATTAATCCGGGATCCTCCGGTTTAAGAGCCGGGCCGGTGGAGGCTGTCTCGCCGCCGTCATCATCCTCGCTTGGGCTGTTAGTGTGGAAGGAGTCTAGCGGGAGGAACGAGAGGAAGCAAAGTTAACCGGTAGAGAATCACTGCAGAAGGACGCCCCGTGTCTATCTGTTTGTAACGAAGGCACTGTGCAGTGCAGGTGGAACTGAGCACATTTAAAAACACACCGACAGAGAAAAACAAACAAAAAAAGTAAGCCTCCTTTCTGACGCCTCACCGAGGTTGGGAGTCGCATTCCCAGGCTGCAGCAGCGGGGTCTCCCCGGTCCAAGACAAGGCGGCCCGGCCGAATCCAAGCAGCAAGCACGCCACAAGTAAGCAAGGCGGCAGCATCATCATCCTCTGCCCGCTCCGACACATTGGTGTTGTTTTCCCGCAGCCACTTGTCGCTCCAGTCCCTGCAGTCAGGCTGTATCCTCGCTTACTGCGCTCTGGGGGTTTATAAGAGGTGTCGAGACCGCGCGAGGGCTTCATTGACGCTCCAATCGGGTTCCACGCGCCATCATTCTCACGCGGGTTTTTTTTTTTTGGAAAGGTAAACTCGCACACCGAGACTTTTTAAAACCCAACTTTAACGTGAAGCTGCCCAGTTGTTAATATTTTCACAGCCTTTGCTTTAACTGTGACGCCTACATCCTTTGTGGTAATCGATGCAATATCCCATATGCGCGTGTAGTAAATGAAGATTCAAACCAAACAGCCAGAAGCAGACACAGACACACACTAAAGACAGCGGAACAAGGCAACCGCTATGATTTGGAGACGTACCCACATTGGGATGGAGCATAGTTTAGCTCAGGGGATCTGGGCAACCCCAGTAATGAGAATGAGGGTGGAGGAGAGGAGATCGTCCGTGACACTCGAGGCTCAGCAGTTAGCGGAGGCTACGAGACGATACATAGAGCAGCATCTTCGTTTGTAGTTTTGTTCACAGTATTTATTTTCTCTGTTGTTTTCGCCTGTTTGGGTTACTCTTTTGCAGCACCGCTGTTTGCTTTAACTGACTTCCCAAATAAATCCTGTGCGCCTGTGAGGCGTTATAAAGAGAACTGTCTGACTCCTGTGTCCATTTGTGACGCACACACGCACACGTCCTTAAATAATTTATTTTTGAATCATTTAAACCTTTTTAATCAAATATCTTAATAGACAATCATCTCCTCTTTTAAAAATATGCTAAAGCTTTTAATGAGCCGTCTGTCCCACAAGTGCTGTGGTACCCCAACTATGATCCACTTAATACCAATGCTGAATGACCGGGTGGAGCGTCTGACCTCTATTCTACACACAAAGTGATTGTCCTGAGTGGTGACGTTTAAGACTGATTCAATCTTCCATGTAGTGTTGTCCTTGCATTCCCCATTGGAATTCACATAAACATTCATATCAGGAATTAGGGTTAAACAAACAGCTAGGGGCAACGTTTCCATCACACAATACTTTATCACACAATGCTTTATCTTGAGTGGGTTTAGAGCCACCAGTGCAATACTAGCTTGAAACCAACCAGACATATTTTTATGTGTTTTAATATATTGACCTAAATTATCTTTGTATATATTGTTTCTTAAACCTGACATCATTTCCTTCTGATACAAAGACTTTTTAGATGGCTGGATAACATTAATATCTGGGTTTGCTAATATTATCAAGACATTTCAGGTGGCTGTATCACATTAATATCAGGGTGTGCTATATATTGTAAGAAATCTCAGATGGCTGTGTGTGTGTCTCTACCAGTTGTGGCTCTGATCTGATGCTGCTATTTGTCCAAGTCCATTGGACTAAGCCAGCCGTCTCCCTCCTACATTGTCCTCCAGGAATCCAATGCTCTGTACGTGACTGTCTCTCCTCCTGCCAGCTCCCAGTTTAAGCCTCCGTCCCAAACTACTGTTTGATCTCTCCCTCTATAAACCTGAAGCACAGCAGACAAATAGATGCTGCTTGAAGTTATCACACACATGCACATACAAACACACCCAAACCCATTCACATACAAACACCCACAGCACATGAAAACCTTATGTAAAACAAAGAACGCTTTCTGCTACAGAACTAGCTCTATGAAGTGCTTCTAACCAGGTCACGAAGTTTGAGTTGCTTCTTGAAATGGTTCCAGGATGAGGGTGCAAACTTTTTTTTTTTTTTTCAACTAATTTCTGAGTGTGCCTGAGGGACTGCAAAATTTAAAAATGACAAGTGACTGTTAGCAAACCATTGATAACATGGAAGTTTACCCAGCACGGCTTTGAAGATACAGATTTACAATACCTCACCGCCAATAAAACAACACCAACCCCACCATAACGTCTAATCATCAGGTTTTACTGCAAGAGAGTTTGACCATTAATAGCAAAATATTAATACTAAACTCATGGTGGCTATTACCCCTGAAAAGTGTGTGTGTGTAATATATATCTATATAAAGAATAGTCTCTGCTACAATGAATTGATTCAACTACAAAAGTTTGTTGACAGCTATGTTATCTTACAAGCACATTGTTAATAGTTAAACAGCAATACATGTGTATTATTGCATAGATCATCAGTGAAGTAAATCATTTCATTTTAAAAAGGCACTTTAATACAGTATTAGTTGACAAGAAAAAGAAAGGGTGTTATGGTTTCTATAGGCTGTGCTGGAAGAACTGGTTCATTTAAAAGGATAGGTATAATATTTAACACAGCAAAAGCTATGCACAAATTGTGAACCCTGCACAGCAAAGACACTCCTTGCTGAACCCCTTTCAGACTGACTGGACAGAGACGCCCAAAGAGAGCAATTGCATAGACTTGGAGCTACAGCGGCTCTCCAGCAAGCACACCATAACACCCTTTGAACAGGGATACACACAAAGCTATAGTTACAGTAGAAGAGAATTGCACAGAGATTTCTTGGTTACAAAGTACATCATTTTTGGCAATACTTTAGATGTGGTCACAGTGCTGTGTGTGAAAGTGGGAGGGCTGGAGTTGGAGTTGCAGAGGGCATTCTGCAGCAGGCTTCGGGGTGGAGGAACTTTCCCTAGGTTACCTTCTGGAACTTTTAAAAAATATGGTTTTATATACGAGAATGGCCTTGCATGGATATCATTTTTGTGCTTTTAATTCTCTAACCATTTACTTAACTCTGCTAATAGAAGCAGCTGGTTACAATAACTGCAGTACGCAGAGGAATACAAATGAAGCTTCCCGTTCCTCTCCCTGCATCACATGATGACATGAATTTACCAGGATTCCAGTGAAATCAGGGAATAAGGAAAGAGCAAGCTTTGTGTCTACAAGTGCTTCCTTAAAGAGTACTCCTGATCTCTATGTTAACGGTACTTGTACAGGTTCTAGTACAATTACAGGTTTGCATTTTGGTCCCACGCTGGCAAAAATCCCTAAACATAAAAACCATAAGGCATTCATCACTTTGGAAAATGCTGGGAACCACTGTCTTACGGGAATTGAAGCCTTTACACATCATGAAATATGAAAAACACATTTTAAAAACGATTTGGTTCTGACTCAAACTGTAACAGTTTCAAAGATCACAGTTTCTTATGTTTCTTGTCTTTGTCCAACTGTATTGTTCTGGTGTCAGAGCAAACCTGGACTGCACCATCCCTACCTCTGTCTGCCAGCAGGGGGCAGTATATTTCACCAGGGTTGAGGTGTCTGATTCAAACACTGAGTTAATGCTCAGTAATGTCAATCCTGATTCGATCTATACTCCACCAATCACATGTTAGTTCAATCTGCAAATATATTTTGCTCTGTTTATGCCATGAACGGAGGTGGGTGGAAATGGACCCTGAATTTGGCCTTGCCTCCGCCTCTCTGCTCTCATCCCTCTGGCACACCCTACTTCCCAAGGCACTAAACATCTTGCTGCAGAATTAAGGCACAATTTCACTAAACACAAGGGCTACCTGCACAATCACATAAATAAACCCAATCCCTTTTAAAAAGACACTGCGATTACTATTCCTATTACATTGCATTGCATAGAACCATCCTTCTGCAGGACAGCAGTAATAAATCAATATGTATAAAACACCCGACATGCCACAAGAAAAATCTCAATTATAATTAGAAAGCAACAGGATAAGCATGATGTATATAAGGAAGCTTTGGATTGGGGCTCATTCTACGAAACCCACCCATCAGACAAACCATTGATTGCTGCAGATACAAGTCTGCATGTTCTTCCTCAGGAACCACAGACGATCCATCACTGAGCAGACCCTTTTTTCAATAAAACCCCTTTTTCTAGTTTTTGCCCATCTTGGGTATTAACACTTTGGCGGATATCCCTGACCCTGTGGTTCTGTACAGTGTGGTGTGTTTGGCACTCTGTTAAGTTTATACTCACAGGACTAGTACAGACCTGAAGGATGACACTGCTATTTTAAGCGCTGGCAGATCACAAGGATGGTCCAGCTACTGAATATTTAGAGGACAGGAAAGTGACGCGGGAGGAGCGGACGGTTTTTGGCATGCAGATTACAGCAGGGAGGGAAGCAGGCTCTGTGTACCGGGGATGCCATTCAAAGACTCCTGGATGAATTATTAATCTGTTTATGACTTGCTTCCTGTGATGGAGTTTCCAAATGACAGAGCCTCACTAATCCTGCTTGGCTGCAGTGACGTATATTCACTCTGATGCAGACTTTGGTAAAAACACAGATCTCTCTCTCTCTCTTTTCTTACAGGGCTCTTTGATCAACTTTTTTTTTCCTCTTGTGAGAAATATGAAAAAACAGGCATCCCAACAAATCTAGGTTTAGAGGGCTGCAACAGACTCCATTATAAATCATTACAGGATTGCTGGCTGTATTAAGGTCTAGTCTAGTATTACTGTGCAGCCTCCACGGCACAGATACAGTGATAAAAATCACACTGTGTGATTAAGGGTTTCTCAAGTAGGTAAGGGTTCTGGCATGATCCAAGGACTCAGATTTGTCCTGTTATTACAAACCGTAAAGAAACACACACACAGACAGACAGATAATCAATGTGAGCTGGCGGGGGTCCGCTGAGTGAGGGGGGGGGGGCTAGTCAGACCAGTCTTCATCTCCGAACTCAGAGGAGTCGTCCTCGGAGTCGCTGCACTCGACGGCGATGCGGCGGGACAGGATGGCAGCCACGTCATTGCCCACGTGGTCTCGCTTCTCCTGCTCACGCTGCTCCTCCACCTTGCGCAGGTTGAACCCTGAGAGAGGAGGAGAGTGATCACAACAGAGTCCCAGCAGAGAGGCATTTCAACGGCATTCCTCCATCTTACATCTATACAGAAAGTGCAGACACTTATTCCACGAATGAGGACAGAATGACAATGGGATGTTTGCAGCTATCCTGTTGAGTGAAATAGCCACAGCACTCTGAACAAACAGAGTATTCTGTTTATATAAGTACAATGTATTGAAAAGAAAACATGTTTAACCCTAAATATAACATCATCTCATAGCAAAGAATTACTATCCTCAGATCACGCTCCTCGCTGTAATCTGGAACAAGGCGATTCACCCGGTCGATTTGTATGCATGCAGAAACATATTCACTCAGGATCACAGAACATGAACGTCATTCAATGCTAGATTTCTCAACGTTGTTGTATGACTATGTACAATTAAAATAAGGATTGCTTTGGAGGGCTAAGCTGCTGGAAAGTGAGAGTTGAAGGCTGTCACTGTTGAGATCAATGGAACAGGCCCTGCTGTGTATGAACTTGGGAGACTCACCTTGCCGGATCGCTTGCAGCAGGTCACTGTGAGCATCACCGACCGGGGCCTGGGCTTTGGGGGTGCTAGGCTGGGGGGCATGGGGGACCCCGATATTGCCAGAGGAGAGAGGGGGAGCTGGGGGGCCAGCAGAAGGAGGAGGGGGTGGTCCTGGGGGAGGGGGAGGAGGAGGGGGTGGGGGGGGTCCCCCAGCAAGAGGGGGTAAGGAGGGGGGTTGAGGCAGGGCAGAGGAGTCCAGCATGAAGGGAGGAGGAGGCGGGGCCGGTGGGGTGGTGAATGTGTCAGGAGCCAATCCGGGAGCAGGAGGGGGTGGGGGAGGGGGTGGGGCATTAAATCCAGAGAGAGGAGGCGGGGCTCCCATGCCAGGGGGTGGGGGAGGGGGAGGAGCTGGAGCTGGGGGTGGGGCAAAACCTGGTCTGCCATCAAGAGAAGAGCCTGGGGGGGCAGGGGGGGGGTGGCTGGGAGACACCAGACTGGAGCGCTTCTGTTGGGCTAAACCCTGCTGACCGCCTATCTGGTAACTGGGGAAGAGAGAGACAGAGAGGTTAGGGAAATAGTCAAGATTTCGTCAGTCTTTTCCACAGTTAAAAACTGTGCACGTTGCAGTAATCTATAAAATGTTACTTTATAAAGTTTATAAAACAGAAAAAAGAGAATGTGTGAAGCAATTGCAAAGGCATTCGAACAGCATACAACTAGAGAAACTGGACCATTGGAACAGCAACCAACTAGAGAAACTGGACCATTGGAACAGCAACCAACTAGAGAAACTGGAGCACTGGAATGTACAGGGCTGTGTCTGCATGTTCACCTCATGTCCGGGGGAGGTGGGGGCAGGAAGTCATCGGGAGACATGGGAGGGGGTGGGGGATCGTAGCTCTGGTTCTGATCCACGTAGCCGTCGTACCCCCCATCCCCAGAGCTGATGCTGCCGTTCATCTCATTGGAGTTGCTGCAGAGTCAAAACAGAATCAGCAGGGGTCACTACAGGCTGCTAAGAGGCGCTTCAACTTTAAGAACAAGTCTGTCAGTAAGACTTTACCATGCTTTCACTGTGCTTTATTACACGTTGCTATGCTTTTACTATGGGGAGCTTTCAGAAGGGATCCCCTAGTCACTATACCTGTTTGATGTAGTACATTGACTGTTTAAAACGACTGGGAAATGAAACAATCTAATATCGCTACTTTGTATAAAAAGAGATAACAGAAGGAGAACGGTGGTGCATGATTTTCTAAAAAGGACCCCCCTCCACCCCCCCTTTGCAGCGCATTCTCTCAGAGCTTGGGTGAGAAGCTGCTGTTCTTAATCTTCTTTATAATTCAGTGTGGTGACAGCGCAGTCATGTTTCATACAGTTGAGGGTATCTCCCCGTGGGTCTCAATCAGCTCCCCCTTTATACCACAGAACCAGTTAAGAGGCAGCATTACATTTGGCTGATGGTGTGATAAGAAACATTAAAAAACAATCAAATCACTGCAAATGTATGAGACATGGGGTGAGATTTTCAAACCGTTTCCTCCATTCTTCAATTAACTCTTCTTTTTAAAAATAAGAAAAAAATCATGTTAAATGTACAAAATGACATAAACCAGACCGAGAATGCTGAAAAAAAACTTAAATATAATCACTTAGATGTTTGGTTCTAGTTCTGTAAAATTAACAGATGTTTTACCTGTTAGAGTTAATCAAAGACTGGAGTAAACACTTTGAAAGTATGGCCCATCGTTTCACACAGTTTGAGGAGACAGAACTAACCCAAACTGCACAGGAACCCTAAACATGATGTACTGTATTAACTGTATGCAGCTTACACAGTGTCTCGCTGCACAGACACCCTAAACATGATGCACTGTATTAACTGTATGCAGCTTACACAGTGTCTCACTGCACAGACACCCTAAACACGATGCACTGTATTAACTGTATGCAGCTTACACAGTGTCTCACTGCACAGACACCCTAAACATGATGTACTGTATTAACTGTATGCAGCTTACACAGTGTCTCACTGCACAGACACCCTAAACACGATGCACTGTATTAACTGTATGCAGCTTACAGTGTCTCACTGCACAGACACCCTAAACACGATGTCATGCATTCACTTTTATACATCTTACATGGCGTCTCCAGGCTTGGGCTCCACAAATTCCTTGCCCATCTTGAGCCTCTCCCACTCCTCCTTGCGCGTCTTGATCTTGCGGGGGTTCAGGTTTCCTCTGGGGTTGTCCTTCTTCTCTTTCTGTCACGAGGAGAAGACACAAGTTCTGTTATTCGGTTCTCAGTCACAACTAGAAGCCACAACATATTTATATACAGAGCTGGTGAATTTAACCACTAACATGTTAAAGATGTGAAAAAGTTTTGAGTCTCATACTTGCAGTCACTAAAGTCTTGTTTTATCATGTGTGAAACTGTGCTAATCTTAGGCAATTTCTCTGTCTGATGCTGAGAAACCAATTCCTGCTTGTGTGTCATCCTGACTGGACTGCTGGATTTGCTGGGCTCCCGGTCCATGCCAGAACTCATCTGTAGTTTATACAGCACGCAGCCGCTAGGGGGCGCTACCTGCTAGAGCTTATAGTTAATGTGCTCCCAGATTGTGGAATGCACGGTCACCTGCATCAGTTAGAAACACACTGTCGATACTTAAGGGTTTTTTTTTTTTTATTTAACATTTTTACTTTTTTGTATTTCTTTTTAACATTATATAATACCAAACTGTTGTTGTTATTGATCTTTCTTTCTTTTTATTCTGTACAAATGTATTTCATTATGAAAGGAGCTAGATACATAAAATGTGATTTGAATCGATCCTCTTTATATTAAATAAATACATACTGTCTTGATCACAAGTCCTGGAGGTACTGACACCCGTTCAGTTTGTGTTCATTGTAATTTAGCAGAACTTCACAGATTCTAGAAAACTCCTTGCAGCTTTTTGCACGAGTCAGGAGGACAACTTGACATTCCTTTAATAGATAAAAACTTGAGACTGCCTTCAACTTGATCCGGCAATGTTTAATTAGATTCAGAACAGGAGATAGTCTGCATGAAGGCTCAGGAACCTTGATGTCTCTAACCTCACAAATCAACTTTACTTCTATAGAAATGACCACTACTTGTCAGTTCTTATGGGCACAACGTAGACTTATATGTGTGATTTCAAACAGCAGTGCCAGTGTTTCTATTGCTAGTAATCTGCAGGGAAGGTTACCCTGTGCTTGCGCCTCTCTTTCATGATGTCTTTGGTGTCCTGAAGCATCTTCTCCTTCCACAATTCAAAGAAATAGGAGGGATCAGTGTAGAACTTGAGAGCTTCCTTCCCATCATCCCTGAGTGAGGAGACAGGCAGGGTCAGTACAGCACACTGCCCAAACTCACACACACACACACACACACACACACAGACAGGCAGGGTTAGTACAGCACACTGCCCAAACTCACACACACACACACACACACACACACACACACACACAGGGTTAGTACCGCACACTACCCTAGAACACTCCAACAAGAAACACATGCACGTGAAGAAACTCATTCTTTCAGAACCACAACATTTGAGAACAGGGAGACGGAGAGACAGGCAGGCAGGCTCCGCTGGTCTCTTCTCGGCTGCAGTACCTGTACATGCTCAGGTTGTTGAGTGGTGGGGGCTGGTTACACATGCTGTAGGTTTCCTGAACAGGGAGGGGCAGGGAGGTCCTGATGAAGAGCTGCTGGTCCTGAGTGCCACAGCTTTTGAACGCCTTCTTGGTGGTGATGGCCTGCAAAGACACTGCACAGGACCCGGCCCGTCAGGCACTGTGCTCACACAGGCACGCTGGAATCACAAACATACTGCACTACTCTGAGCCCTTCAAAACCACTGGACTTACACAGTACACAACATCTCTCTACCAGGTCACACTGCCTGCCTCCTAGTCTCTCAGCTTTAACTACTAGACCACACTGCCTCTCCCAACCCAGTCCCTTAGCTTCAACCACTAGACCACACTCCCTCCCTCCCTCCCTCCGAGTCCCTCAGCTCTAACCACTAGACCGACCTCCCTCCCTCCCTCCCTCCCTCCCGGTCCCTCAGCTCTAACCACTAGACCACACTCCCTCCCTCCCTCCCTCCCAGTCCCTCAGAACTAACCACACTCCCTCCCTCCCGGTCCCTCAAAACTAACCACACTCCCTCCCTCCCTCCCAGTCCCTCAGAACTAACCACACTCCCTCCCTCCCAGTCCCAGCTCTAACCACTAGATCACACTCCCTCCCTCCCTCCCGGTCCCTCAGAACTAACCACACTCCCTCCCTCCCTCCCTCCCGGTCCCTCAGAACTAACTACAAGACCACACTGCCTCTCCCTACCCAGTCCCTTAGCTTCAACCACTAGACCACACTCCCTCCCTCCCGGTCCCTCAACTCTAACCACTAGACCACACTCCCTCCATCCCTCCCAGTCCCTGAGCTCTAACCACTAGACCGCACTGCCTCCCTCTCACCTTCCTCCTCCTTGGGGTCGAGCTGCGTCACTTTGACCTGCAGTCGGTCGACCCTCTCTCCCAGGGAGTTGACTCGCAGAGAGAAGTGGCTGGCCTGCAGGAAGAGCTCTCCGAAGATATCCTCTGCAGACTTGCCTGCAGGGGGCGCGAGAGAGGGAGCGGGGCAGTTACACAGAGTGCTCACCTGGTGCTGTGGCTAGGGTTTGTTTTGGGATACTTCACTTTAACGGTCATATATAATAAATTATTACTAGAAATATTTATTTGAAAATCAATACAAAAACATATTTAAAAAAAGGAATATTAACTTAGGCATTTAACTTGAGGCATTTAAAAACTAACAGAAGAAGGCTAACTAGCACTGAAGTTTTAGCTGTCTAGTTCAAGCTTAAGGTGTGCTGCGGATGGGTTTGTTTTGTTCATCACTTTGAAAGGAGACCCTGAAATCCAGCGACTCTTTGGAAAAGCAGAGCCTGGTTCCCCAGTCCTCCCGCCTGGACTCTCCTTTTCAGAACCCACTGCTGCAATCACTGCCTGTTTCCAGAATCTCTGTCTGTAATCGTGCAGCATTGAAAATGATACAAGACAGTGTTTGGCATGTATTGCAGAACCACATGCAGTGTTTACAAGAAGTGCAATACTTCACCTCTGCTGTATCCCGCACTGTCTGCATCAAGCAAAGGCAAAGTCCTGAGTTTCTTGTCAACACTGCAGGTTCGGTTACACTTCAAAGAGCAGCTTGGTATGAATGGAAACTATCACAGGGATCTTAACTATTCTTCTTGCTGTTTCCAGTCACTTTGCTTCTGTCATCACACTGCTTCCTGGGGACTTTATAAAGCACCTCAGTGTCCGCAATATAGCTCAGCATCATGTCTGAAGTCATACACATCTGTTCTCAGTGGCATTTCTTACGGATATATTTCTATATATAACAGTGTTGCAGGGGGACAGCTTTATGGTTACACTCTGGTGTACCAGATGTATTTAAATGTTAGACATGATTCTAAGAGCTCTTTTTGCCTTTAATATTAAAATAAACTTTACAAATTAAATGAGACACATGTTGACTGGAAGTCCTTTTCAAAGTCTGTATTTAAACTTCTTGGTTAAAATTTTTTTTTAAAAAGTCCCCAGGATGTAATGGCCAAAAAAGAAAATATACAAAGTGAATCAAAACAAAACAAAGCACACTTTAGTTACAATAACTCCACTAGTCCCTGCCCTGCCCTGCCCTGCCCTGCCCTGCCCTGCCCTGCCCTGCTGCTCTGCACCCTCTGGGCTTCCCTCCCTGAACTTACTGAGGCTGCCAAGCTGGCGGATGATGTTGGCCAGGGTGATGTTTGTGACACACTCCAGCTCACTCTTGATGGTCTTGGGCAGAGACTGGCGGCAGAGGTGCCGCGGCTCGATATTCCTCGTCACCAGCGGCATGGCGGCTCACCACGATCCTGAGGAGAGGGAGGAGGCGTTAGCAACAAGGAGCCTGGCAGTCTAGATACTGGAGAGGAGGACAGCAGACCTACCCAAATATACAATACCACAGGGACACCCTCCCTGGTGTAGCAGAGCAGAGAGAACGGGCTGGAAGCTATTCAGACATGACAGAGGCGCTGAGGAGCTAAACTATGAAGGGTCTTATAGGTCAACAAGAAGATCTTAACATCCATCCCAAACCAACCAGGCTTCTGAAGAGCGCTGTGATGTCATCTGTAGAGCCGGACGAGGCAAGATTCACAACCTATACAATAATCCAGTCTCAAACACAAACACATGGACCAGGGTTTCAAACATTCCTTAGGCTAGCTGTACTCCTTCGATGAAAAAAGGCTTTTACAAACCATTTTGATGTGCTAATTAAAGTTAAGCTCAAGATTCAAGATTCCTAAATAGGAGTAATAACAAGCTTCTTGAACTAGCAGCGAGTGCCTTGAAGCAGTCTTGAAAATAAGACGGAGGGTGAATTTTATTTCAGTAATCAGAGCTTTATTTATCCAGACCTCAGCTAATGGGACAGTTCCCCAGCATTGTATTTCCCCGTTTGTTCCTCTTTTCCTGCAGTGTAATTGTCATGGTCTTAGTAAATGCCTTCATTTTGCTTTCACTGTAGTAAAATGGATTCTAGCTGTATGTGTTTCATTACAGACTCACAGCTTCACAGCTAACATGCAACAAGAAAGTATTAAGGGAACCGAGAAGCTCCCCTCCCACTCTCCAGAGAGCGAGCGAGAGCCGGTTCAGGAGCCCTTCCTCTCTCGCCAGAGAGCGAGCAGTTGACAGTGTATTTAAGCTTTGAAACTGAACACACATATTTGATCGATGATTTTTTTTTTTTTTTTAATGTATTTATACATACAGAAGTTTTACTTACAAGAAAACAATTACAATACAAGCAACACAAATACACGTGTGCTTCAAACTGCGCCAGCAGCCTACACAGAAGAACATAAATAAGACATGTTGGAAAACATGGATCGAGAATTGATTAGCAGTTTGCTACGCATGTGGACTGGCAGAGCTATACTGGTGTTCTTTTCTGAAAAGAAACTAATATTGCAGATAGCAGACTGTTTGGTTCAAATTGCATGTACTGCTAACAATTGATAAGAGACCTTGTTTCTACAAGCTTCTTGTTCACAGGGAGAGTAAGAGATAATACTACTAGGACTTAAAGGGTCTAAGGCAAAACGGAGAGAAGATGACAAAAACCAGATGTATGGACCTTTTTGGGGCACCAGGGGTTTGAGGAATGCACTGAGTTCAGAGGTCGTCACACTAGATCACACACACACACACATACACACACTCACACAAAATTAAATGTATGGTAACAGGATAATGAGTTGTACCTTTTCTATTGGTTAAGTGTCAGAGAAAGAGGAGGAGAGAGACACCTATGCAGAAGGGTATTTAATGTCATGCAACAATTGTAAGAACGAGTATTCTGTGTCCTGTACCTGGGACCAGACTCCCTGCATATTTCAATAAACCTAACAACTGACTGAAGAAAAGGACTCTGTGCAGTTTCTTGAATCTACTTACTCACCATCCTCTTTTTTAAGTTACATCAAGACACGTGATCTACATGTTAATGTGGACTAAAGGAAAAACAATAGCAAGAGGCTCGAAGCAATTCCCAAATACGATCTTTATAGCCAGCTTGTCAAATTCCATCTTCATACTAGAAGGAAGAGTTCCACATTTTTGGGAGCTGATAGTTGAAAGAGTTCTCTCAAATGTGTGTGAACCCTCGGGACTGCCAGACTAACAGAATCCTGAGAGTGTAAACTAGAGCCAGTGTTAATCCTCTCCACCAGAACATACAGATAAGGAGCTACCAAGCCTTTAAGAACCGGAAACACAAAACAGCACCAATGAAAAAGCCTACAATTAGTTAATGAGAGCCAGCCGAGTTTAACAGACATGTGACAACGGTGTGTCAAAGAGGGACAATCTAGAACAAACCTGAAGCATGAATGATATATTACACACAATGTGTGTAAGGACTGCTTGGAAGCAGACTGGTAGAGTCACCAGAATATAAAATAGGAAGAGAATGATCCATTCTGCCAGAAGTGCATTCAGCAAAAACACTGATAAATCAACAGCGTGCGACATGTTTACTGAACGTGTAAGCATAAGATACATTCACTGAATACACAGGGTATCAGAGGTAGCACTCCACTAAAACGGCATTTTATTAATCTGCACTTTCAAACTTGAAACGTTTACGAATCATATTGCATTTCTGTTTAATATTTCAAAACATCAAAAACAGCCTTTACCATGAAACACGAGTGCACTAGAAATAAGAGAAGCATTGGAAAACGGTTTTCTGTTTTGAAATATTTTAGTACATAAACATACTAAAGAAATAGTATGTGCATCAAACAGTGTCAGCCACACAGCCTAACAGAAAACACAAGCACCCCATGATAACTATTGTGAATAATGCCAGAAATGCACGATGATGGTATGAGAGTTGGAAACCAAGCTTACAAACAGTGGTTATGCATAAACAGCAAATCTATTCTTACACAGCGTGAACAAGACTAAAAGTCTGCAACAACAAAATCAAAGCTATAAATAAGATTGCACTTGTTAGCGTGAGCCGCCCCTCCCCCGGCCCGTGTGCTCTGACAGAGGCAGAGTCTGCTTGACTGATGGGGAGACCTCCGCACAGGATGGTTGCAGGGCGTGGATGATAGGTTGGAAGCACTTAAACTGACAAGCCTTAGAACGGAACCCTGTCTAGTGCTACCCTAGGGTAAAGAACGCTCTGGATATTTCTGGACTTACAGAAGTCGCTAATTCAAGTCCAGTTAAATTTGCGTCTCAATTCATGTCTAAGAGCCAGACAGAGCCCCCTGACTGACCACAGAGGGAAGCCTGTGAAGACTGAGAGGATCTCACCGTATATTTAGCACAGAGGAGGAAAGACTCAGCACTAAAAACATAGCATGTCAACAGCATTCATTCCACACCACTGCTGGGAATTCAAAATGAACAGCTGGATCAGTGACATGAACACAGATACAGGAGGATGCAGGACTGCACATGTTTACACAAATGCCCCACTTCTGAGAGCCTGCTCAATCGAAGCCTGTGAAAACCAAGTTTCACCACAATGAAATAAAAGCTACTCGTATAAAAACTCAGGTGTGTCAGACAGGCAGCCTCCACACACCCCAGATTACGAGACGTTTACACCTATATTCTGATTTTAATAACCAGTGCTGAAGAATATACGCAGCAAATCTCACCACAACGTACAGACTGATGCACTCAATATTAAAATGGTTCTGAGCAAGTTTCATTACAATTGCACAGGCGGTTCATTAAACATTATTATTTGTTTATTTAGCAGACGCCTTTATCCAAGGCGACTTACAGAGGGCACATTTCCCTTCTCAAAGACTTGCTTGGTTGATTGGTACTCCATTGTAAACGTGAGGGAGGACAGCTGTTCTTGTTTTAAAATCACCACATTAGTGAATGGATTTACTGAATTAATACCTTCCAATAAATATTCTTAAAAGACAATTCAGGGTAACAAGTTTTGGCACACCCTGACCTTCTATGGTACAAAGGACAAATAAAATGATGCTGACTTATTCTCACAAGGACGCACGTGAAACAGGTTTTAAAATGTACCGACAGGCTGGACTTTGTGTTGCAAATGGTGTTTCCACGTGATGCTTGAGGTCACTCTCAAATGTATTTTATTAAGAGCCCGTTTGAAAAGACGCTCACTTCCTTGTGTTAGAACAAAACAACAAATCAACGTGTGCATGGCTTGTCTAAATACCGCCGCCTTGTGAACTCTATTAAACCAGCTTACAGCACAGCTTGCAATTCGCCAGCTGTGAAATGCAAAATCAGGTTTACACACGTATGGCAATGGTATGAAACTGAACACCGTGTGGGACTACATTCTGTGCTAGTACATGATGGAAGATAGGAATCCTCTCTGG
The DNA here is from genome assembly GCF_902713425.1 of Acipenser ruthenus. Taxonomy (NCBI): domain Eukaryota; kingdom Metazoa; phylum Chordata; class Actinopteri; order Acipenseriformes; family Acipenseridae; genus Acipenser; species Acipenser ruthenus. Next base: position 8,958,513 of record NC_081211.1, read on the forward strand.
AATAGGGCTTTCACGTTTCGAGGGTGTTGCAACCCATAAACTATGTTGTGTTTCATATTACCCATCGATTGCCATTAACAAATTCCAAAACTATAAAAACCACTTGCTATGTCACAAAAATAAAAAAGAATCGTCCTCATGCACATTAATCTGCACGGGAGATTATTCATTTATACAACATGTACCCTAGTAAGGATCTCTCTTAGTTTCACACTGACGAACAGCAGCTGCTAGTGGTACGGGACGGTAGGCCTTGTATAGTTTACTCTGTCGAATCTGAACATTTCAAACTAACGCGGACACAATAAATACAAACACTGGCTTTTAAATCACAGTAAAATGGAAGAGAACACAACAATACATAATTATATAACTTTTTTATGAGAGGCAATGTGGCAGAAAAATCAATCTGTTCCAAAAGTAATTTTCGTGCTTCAACATTTTCTATGTATATATATATATATATATATATATATATATATTTACGTACTGCAACAGAAGGAAATAACTGCGAGTGCTTCTTTAGTTAAAACACAAAACTGTTTGTTCTTGTCAACTTGAATGGTTCACAGTTTAGCAGGAAGTGAAACGATTCCACCCATTCTTTCAATTAGCGACAATGCGGACACAATCTGGCAGACAGACGAACCCTGCTCCTCGTCACTCAAAAAACCTCCCGACCCACAAGCTACCGCGAACTTACCTTTCCACGAAGAGGAGTCCCGTCAAAACAACTGTGGAGGTCTCACAGAAATATGTTTCTAAATTTCATCCTATTCGATTCCAGTTCTGCAAAACTTCCCGTCAACAAAAACTAAAAACGGAACCTCCCATACAGCTACTACCGCTCACTTTACTGCAGTCCCTCCCCGCCCGGCTCTGATTGGGTGGATTCTGCGAGTCCGGGAGCTTATTGGCCAGCTGACTTATTGATTTATCTTTACGTAAACTGCACAGAACCCGGCGCTGACGTCACAACTCCACCCTGACGAGGAGAACTCCTGCTAGACGATACCAACTCCGAGTGAAATGGGGGGGGGGTACTGTTTTAATTCACCAGATGCCTAATTGAAAACACGTTTTTGTTGTATTTTTAATGTACATTATTAAACCACGCACATAAGAAAACTCCCAGAAAAAATAAGAACGGTATAGCGACAGTACAAAAAGATAATTCTAACTTATTTGTTTTCTACTGCCTCATGACAAAGACACCAGAGCACCTGTTTTGAGTGGTTTTGGGGAGGCTCATTTGTGGCACGTTGTTTTTTGCAGCTGTGTTGTGATGGCAGCTGGCTGAATCTGACGTGCAGGCGTCCCCATTCAATAATGTGCCCGGCGAACTATTCTTGCATCCCCGTAGCATTTTAGATTGCAATCTGGGGTGTGTTATTTTAAATTCCAGCAGCTACAGCAAGTGCAAATTGCAACGACAGCAAAGCAGTGTGCAGAGAAGATTGCATTTACAAAATACAAAATGAGAGTCGAGGTACCGCGCACAGATTCGGGTTATTCTACAAAACAACTGGGATGTCTTCATTAAAAAAAAAACTAAAAAAAAACGGAAGTCGCCAGTTATGGCTGGGGGTTCTCGGGTTATAAATTAAAATCTGCAAACGTGGCGTGTTAAATTCACCAAGACGCACAATTTAGGGACCGAGAAGGCGTAAATTTAACATACCGAAATTGTATAACTACATTGCTAAATAGTGCTCCCATTTATTTATGGAGAATACAGAAAATACTAAAACAAACTTAAAATAAAGCGCAGACGAGTATAGCGCACATTTAAACTTGAAACCTTACAAATACAGGACAGAGTTATTATTGTTGTGCCCCTCCCTTAGCTTTCATTCATGGCAGATGTTAGAATTATTAATGGCACAAGGCAGTTGATTTCCCTCTCGTTAATCCCAAATGTTGACAATTTTTAAATGTACTTTTTGGCCACGATGTAGTTTTACCTCAATAATTGTGGTTCTACCTTAAACTACACACACATTAACACCACTGTCCTTCTGTTTTATACATTATTGAATGCACATACTTACAACCAAACTTTATGAAGGGAAAACTTTATGAAGTGCTAATGTATGGAGCTCCCTCCTCAGTTCAGACCCCAGTGAAACTACATGTAGTTACTGCCCCTGTATATAGAACTGAATCCGGGACACCAATGTCGGTTTGATTTTGTTTTTTAAAGTTCTACCTCACTAATAACCCTAATGAGGGAATTTCAAGGAAATATCAAGTCAGTTTTGCTGCATTCTTTAATTTTCAAATTTTTTATTCATTTTCCAAAAAAACTCAATAAATACAAAACAAACAAAACACAAAACAGAGTACAAAAGCAGAAATCCACTGTGAAAAACAACTGTCTTGCTGTTTCAAAAGACTCCTGGAAACAAAGCGAGTCCTTGTAACGCTGGTCAGGCTGCTGTGATATTAATGCAGGTGAGGAGACAGTATAGAGTCCAGACACACAGCCTAGCTCCACAGTTCATTCTATAACATAGTCTGGTGCCTCTGTTACCCTGCTGGCAGCCGAGGGATATTCAGCAGGGCAAGCCAGTGCCAGCGTTAGGAGAGTCTGCTACAGTACAGACTGACAACACGCAAAATACATTTACTATACGTTTCATTATTATTAACCCGTCTCACACTCAGTCCTGGGCCTCAGACAAAATCGAGTTCAAATCCACTTTAAACACGGTCCCAGTGGCAGATAGAAACGTGGCATTATTAATCCCTCTTCTGCTCTGCATGCAGTCCGTGCTCTCTGCTCACTGGCTCCACCTTGAGGTCACTTATCCCAGGTACAGAAGAGACCTCGGTGCGCTCAGTTACTTTTCCCTGGTGTAGAACGTCACTCAGCTCAGTAGTTCCACCTGGTGTTGACCCAGCTCAGTGTGTAAGTGCTGCTGACTCCAGCCAGGCGGTGTCTCAGGATGGTGTGGCCGGGCCCCGTGGCGCTGTGCAGCAGCCGGTACCCTGCGCCCTGGAGCTCCTTCAGCAGGCTGTACCAGAAACGCACCACCCCTGCCTCGCTGCCTCCCACCTCGAACCCAGCCCAGTGCAGGTGCACCGTCACTACCAGCTGCTGGATCCGGCCTAGCGTCCCGTCCAGAACCAGGTTTTCCAGAACCTTCCACTCTGCACTCTCCAGGTCTGCCTGCACAAACTCCACCTGGGAGGGGGGGAGAGACAGGGGGAGATTATTATTATACAATAATAATCATATTTATAGAATTATAATAAAAGGGACCAAAGGATATCCACAGGCCAGAGAGACTGGTGCTACAACGCCTCTTAATGGATGCCAGTTTCATTTGTCCAATTGTTGAATTTACAACCCTAAAAGATGTATTTTGCACACAAAAAGCTCTATCAGTAACAAATATACCTGCCCAGGATATCAACAGCACATCACTGTCCAAGTGTGGTTATAAAGCCATTTAGTCACTTTGTACAGCTGAAATTTGGCAGGCACCAAACAGCAGGCAACAAAATTGCAGTCCTCCCACCAGAGGGCGCCGACACCTCCAGACTCACCAGAGGGTGCAGCACCACTCAACTCTCACCAGAGGGCGCTGACGCCCCCAGACTCACCAGAGGGTGCAGCACACGCAATGAGACCCTCCACTGCTGCTCAGGGCAGTGCTGCTGAAAGGAGGGTCCAGGCTTGTGTATGTCATTACCTTGTGGTGTCCCAGGCTCTCCATGATGAGCCCCAGTTTTTTGGGGGTGTTCCTGCGGCTCCCGTGTTTCGGCTCCCGCCAGTCCAGCCAGGTCTGATGGCGCTTCACCCCTCTCTCGTCTCGTCCCAGGACGGGCCTGGCACCGGGGTCAAACTGGTGCACCTCGCAGCCCGCCAGCGACGCCATGCGAGACACGAAGCCAGCGTCCTTCTGATCTAGACTGGAAGAGGCTGGATATCACACCTCAGCACAGAACACAGCATGGGGGCTATCCCCCCTTCACATGCACGGAATAATCCATTACAAGACAAGCCGGTTCACAACGCCCTCCTTTCTGAAGAGACAGGGTCACTGGGACTTTGTCTGGCGGGTATGGCACTTTCCGTTGTTATCAGAGTCCACCCATGTACCAGTTCACCATAGTAAAAGCATAGCAGAGTGTAATAAAGCACAGTGAAAGCATGGTAAAGCACAGGGAAGCATTATAAAGAACAGCGAGGTATAGTAAAGCAATTCAAAACTTTGAAAACTATGGTAAATGAATAACCATAGGAAAAGCATGGTAAAGCTACAATATTACTGATGGCTTTAAGAACCTTGTTTTTGTCATGCACCATTTCCCACAGGTTCAACTTTATATGAACACAATCAGCCATTCAACAGATGGCACAGTGTGAGACTGTGTTGAAAATCTTGACTCCTATAGCGCTGAGATGTACGTTTCACATAGAATCCGACAGATAAACTGCTGCCTCCTGGCTCCTGTCCTGCAGGTAAGACCATTCGAGTGAGATTGAACTGCAACTTTCCATCAGTCTTTAAATTCACAATCCAATATAAAAGAACCAAAAGAAGATCTTCAACACTGGAAAAGACGAGGGAGGGTCCAGTGAAAACACTGATCCAAAGTGGCCGATCACCAGATGGCGCTGCTTCTTACTTTGCTAAAGACAGTTACAAATATCAATGGCAGACTAGAACTGAAGAGCAGCCTTAATGCAGACTTATCAAAAACAAAAACACGACATTGGAGTAATTGCAGTAAGAATAACACCATAAAAAGGAAAGAGGAACAGTAAAGCAGGGATCCCCCATTCCGGAGTGCGGTATATAGTGTCACACTTCCTACCTGAAGGAGTAGGCCACACAAGGCCCCATTTCCTTGTTCAGAAACCAGCCCTCCAGGCAGACAGTCCAGGAGCCAGCCAAGATCTTCTCCTCCTGGGGCGCGCCTGCCGTCAGCTCCCGGGCACAGTGCACCTGCAGGGGGACACAAACACTGCCTCAGCTCTGCCAAAAAGGGATTTCAACTACACCTCGGAACTATATTATAAGGACTTCAACAGCGTGCCCTATAAACCCAGGCCTGCTAGTGGGAGGGCTTTCTTACCATAAAATGTAGTTCTATGTTTACTTTTTAATAAATTACTTCAAAGACTTCTTGAGGCACACGTTCTAGCACGGATGGCTTGATACTAATTGTTTCCCTCAGCTCTCACTAGGGGGCAGCATCAAGCATCCCTGCACTCTCTAGTGAACTCGGCCCTTACTGTCCAATAGTTAAAGAATAACTAGCTTCCAATACAGCTTCATATCTTTATTGTTCTTGTCATTCTGAATGGTCCTTTTTGCAATTTCTCAAATACTAAATCCTACATTACAACATTCTACGACAGGCAACTACCATGGAGTCAAAGCACCTTCATACAGACTTAAGCACCACGTAGAAGGATTGCAAAAATCATTAAAGGGTAAGGTAGCAATAAAAAGAAAAACTACAAAAATATCATTGGAAGCGCTTTAATTTAACTGCTGCTGTTTTAATAACAATCATGTAAGAAACCAGTCAAGTAGACAAAAACTTCAGTTAACACCTTTATCAGAGTTAGCAGTCTCTCTGGTAAGTTGATAGGCTGTGCTCCTGCACTGGTGAACACTCATGAAGAATCACCCGCTGTCCTGTAGAGTGACAGCATCTCAGTCACACTGCCTCTCTGTGTCACAGCCCCTCTCTGTCACACAGTCTCTGTCAGTGTCACAGCATCTGTGTATCACAGCACCTCTGCCACTCAGCCTCTATCAATGACGGCCTCTCTCTGTCGCGCACGGCCTCTCTCTGTCGCACACTGACCTGCGTGGTGCTGATGTACTCAATGAAGCGCTGCACCTCAGCTTTGAAGGAGGGCTGTCCACCTGCCCAGGGCTGCAGGTCTATCTGGCTGCGATCACTCTGCTGAGGAGGAACACAAAGCACTCAGTCAGTCTGAGAGTCAGTTACACTGATTCACAAACACCAGAGCTCCTTAGATAAACACAGGGGAACCTCATGATACTGCCCAGGTCTGGAAATCAGACTTGTTTATTTCCATCAGCAGCAGATCGTGATCACATCCATTTCAATGAGGACTCTCTGTCTGTCTGTCTGTCTGCTTCAGTTAGGACTGCGGGCTGGCAGAACTCCATCTCTCCACATTGATGGGGGAAGTTACCTAATGAATGTCCAATACAAAGGACACGAGAGCCTGAAAGAAAAATGTAGGCTGAAGGTGAAGGATGTGAAAATATTACACTCATGGAAATGATGATGGTGAATTCATTTCATAATAGCAATCATACAAAAACGTGACACATACACTTGATTTTTTACTTGTGTAATGTCCGGCTGCAGATTGTATTGCAGACTGCAGATAGAAAGGAGGAGACACACACACTGGATTGCAGACTGCAGATAGAAAGGAGGAGACACACACACTGGATTGCAGACTGCAGATAGAAAGGAGGAGACACACGCACTGGATTGCAGACTGCAGATAGAAAGGAGGAGACACACGCACTGGATTGCAGACTGCAGATAGAAAGGAGGAGACACACGCACTGGATTGCAGACTGCAGATAGAAAGGAGGAGACACACGCACTGGATTGCAGACTGCAGATAGAAAGGAGGAGACACACGCACTGGATTGCAGACTGCAGATAGAAAGGAGGAGACACACGCACTGGATTGCAGACTGCAGATAGAAAGGAGGAGACACACGCACTGGATTGCAGACTGCAGATAGAAAGGAGGAGACACACGCACTGGATTGCAGACAGCAGATAGAAAGGAGGAGACACACGCACTGGATTGCAGACAGCAGATAGAAAGGAGGAGACACACTCACTGGATTGCAGACTGCAGATAGAAAGGAGGAGACACACGCACTGGATTGCAGACTGCAGATAGAAAGGAGGAGACACACACACTGGATTGCAGACTGCAGATAGAAAGGAGGAGACACACGCACTGGATTGCAGACTGCAGATAGAAAGGAGGAGACACACGCACTGGATTGCAGACTGCAGATAGAAAGGAGGAGACACACACACTGGATTGCAGACTGCAGATAGAAAGGAGGAGACACACGCACTGTTCTCATGGTACAGATGGAAGCGTGCTGTTGGATTCCTGAGATCTGAGCAGATCCCAGAATCCAACATGTATGGCCATCCTTCTTTAACTCTCACATTTTCCTATTTGAAAGAATGAATGAGCTGATCGCTCCTCTCGGATATTTTGAAGCTGCACTTCCTCCAGGAAGGAACACAGAAACATGCAAGTTACTGATACAGTAGTGATTGGTTAGTGAGGTGAGCCCAAGCGAGAGGCTTCTAGAAGTTTGAGTTCTTGTAAAACTTGGTCCCAGCGACTCCTGAGCTTTCAGTGTTTCTGCATTCCCTCCTGTCAGCTCTTGAAGTAGAGTGCAGGGATTCAGAGGAAGTTCATGTTTTATAATCTCTTGAAGCATTTTTCTTTTCCTGCTGATAGAAGACAGCAGCTCTGTGAGGTATGGTTGGACTTCCTCTCAGTTTGACGAGAGCTCACGCGCTCTGGATGAAGCCCAATGAAAAAATGGCTCCCCACTTACTGTAATGAAATATCTTTTGTATTGGAAACAGAAAGAGAACGTAATGATAGTAATGATGCTGGTTGGGGAGCCCCCACGCCCCCACTGGTTCCAGTCTGCGTCTTTATTGTTTAATTGAAGCAATCAAAGCTCTATGTGTGTGTGAATGGGTTTGTGTGTGTGTGTGTGAATGGGTTTGTGTGTGTGTGTGTGTGAATGGGTTTGTGTGTGTGTGTGTGTGTGTGAATGGGTTTGTGTGTGTGTGTGTGTGTGTGTGAATGGGTTTGGGTGTGTGTGCGTGTGTGTCTGTGTGTGTGAATGGGTTTGTGTGTGTGCGTGTATGTGAGAATGGGTTTGTGTGTGTGTGAATGGGTTTGTGTGTGTGTGTGTGTGTGTGTGTGTGAATGGGTTTGGGTGTGTGTGTGTGAGAATGGGTTTGTGTGTGTGAATGGGTTTGTGTGTGTGTGTGTGTGTGTGAGAATGGGTTTGTGTGTGTGAATGGGTTTGTGTGTGTGTGTGTGTGAATGGGTTTGTGTGTGTGTGTGAATGTGTTTGTGAGAATGTGTTTATGTGTGTGTGACTGTGCGTGTGTGTGAATGGGTTTGTGTGTCTGTGTGTGTGTGAGAATGTGTTTATGTGTGTGTGTGTGTGTGTGTGTGAATGGGTTTGGGTGTGTGTGTGAGAATGTGTTTGTGAGAATGTGTTTGTGTGTGTGTGTGTGTGAATGGGTTTGAGTGTGTTTGTGTAGTTTGTGTGTGTTTTGGGGGGGCGGGGCAGGGAGGCAGACAACTGGGCCCGGCCTTCCTCCGCAGTACAAGTTTAAAAACTTAAATTTACTGCCAAAGGAAGTTCCCTTCAGGCCACAACTGATAGACATGCTCCATGAGCAACTCAGCCCTTACTTAGGGCTGCGAGGTCAGATTCATGCAACCACTCAGCCAGACACAAAGCCGACACACAGCTTTCAACTCCAGCTAAGAAATGTGAAGAATGTGTCTTTGTTGTTGCAGTGATGGCTGGATGGCTGGAACTCTCTCGCTCTCGCTCTCGCTCTCGCTCTCGCTCTCGCTCTCGCTCTCTCTCCCCTGCCTCCTCTCCCTGCCTCCGCTCCCTCTCTCGCTCTCTCTCTCCCCCTGCCTCCTCTCCCTCTCTCGCTCTCTCCCCCCTGCCTCCTCTCCCTGCCTCCGCTCCCTCTCGCTCTCGCTCTCCCCCCTGCCTCCGCTCCCTCTCTCGCTCTCTCTCTCTCTCTCTCTCTCCCCCTGGCTCCTCTCCCTCTCTCGCTCTCTCCCCCCTGCCTCCTCTCCCTGCCTCCGCTCCCTCTCGCTCTCCCCCTGCCTCCTCTCCCTGCCTCCGCTACCTCTCGCTCTCTCTCTCCCCCCTGCCTCCTCTCCCTCTCTCGCTCTCTCTCTCTCTCTCTCTCCCCCTGCCTCCTCTCCCTGCCTCCGCTCCCTCTCTCATTCTCTCTCTCCCGCCTCCTCCCTCCCTGCTCTCTCTCTCGCTCTCTCCCCCCTGCCTCCTCTCCCTGCCTCCGCTCCCTCTCGCTCTCTCTCTCTCCCCCCTGCCTCCGCTCCCTCTCGCTCTCTCTCTCCCCCCTGCCTCCTCTCCCTGCCTCCGCTCCCACTCTCACTCTCTCTCTCCTGCCTCCTCCCTCCCTGCTCTCTCTCATTCTCTCCCCCTCTCTCTCTCTCCCTCTCAGGGCTCAGGGGCAGATTAAACAGTAACTTTGTTTCATTAGCTTTGTGGTGCCCCCCAAGCAGATGAACAAACAAAGGACATGTTCTGGTTTTATTACGTGTAACCCTTTCATTAACCATTAAACCTCTATTATAACACCCAGCCTCCTTTGTCAATGAAGACCACCAGTCAATAACATGCTTAACAGGTAACCAGCACCACACCCCTGACACACGAGGAATGGGTTCTAGCAGCTGCCGAAGCAAGGAGTCCCAGATATTTCAGATTTTAGGAGTTGATGAACATCTTTTTGATCATGTTGCTTTCACTGTTTTAAGTCTACACTTAAACCTAAAACAGATGAAGATCTAAATCCAAATGCCAGCGACTGGTTTTCGAGTAGTATTCAGGCAAAATGTAAGTAGGCTGTAAGCTTGTTTGAACAATGGTTAAAACAAAAAGGAAGCGATTATGAAATTGCTGTTGTTTCTGAACCTGTCCAGAAAAATGTGAAATAAAAATTAGAAGAGGGGATGTTTATGTAGAAGTGAATTTGTAATTCTGGAAACGTTTTTTACAGCGTGATTGTATAATTGTATTACTTTTCTTTAACAATCTGAAATGCTAAACTGAAATCACAAGCCCTTTCTAAGCGCTACATCTGAAATGTGTAATACTAGAATTAACGTATTGTTGTGTAATAAAATGATATTCAATTTTCTGTTGAATTGTTCTGACTGCACAGTACATCTGCCCCGCACTCCCCTTCTCTTGAAAGCCACACAGCCACTTTTAGTTACAATACTCGAAGAATGAATCAATTAAAAGATCGAAGGGGGGTGTTGCAGGACAGCGTCACGGCCCAAGCTTATTCTTTGCTTCTGACCAGCAGGTGACCAAACGCGGCCGGGTCGGAGATATTCAAGCTGAGGAAAATCACAGCAAATGAGGTGTAGATTTGAAATGTGAGTGTGTTGCTCCGAGGTCCTTTCCAAATGGCCCCATCTCCAATATTTTCCTTACGTCAATCACACCTGCGCTTTCCTATTGCTCTCGTTGGATATCAGTGTCTCCGCCCCACTCAGTCACAGCGCGTCGTCCGCTCAGCTGGTCAGAAACGACTCCTAAACTGAAAGTCCTATAATGATCAGGACTCACTGTGTTCCAGTGAAAAACCACGGTCAAGTATGTACTGTTAAAGCAAATGATTTATTACAGTATTTTTTGAGCCCCTGAGAAATAAACGTTGACAAGCCTACCTTTAGGTCAGAGGTGAACAAAGCTGACCCCAGTCGAGGGAGTCCATTTGATTTATTGAGCCCCAGTCCATTATGTGAACATCAGAGGGGCTGGGGTTGAGACGTCTCTTTAGAAGATCATTAAGCCCAGATCTTTGTTCCAATCCTGTCTAAACAGTTTAATGGACCACTGAACCCTCCTCCCAGGCCCTGAAGGTCATTATTTCATCACACCAGTTAAAGTTGGAGAAGAATGGCCCTCCAGGATTGGATTCCGCTCCTCCGCTATAGATCAAGCGCTGGCTTGTTACCATTTAAGCTCATAGTAAATCTGAAACGGGTTTCAATACATTCGTATGGTCGAATAGTTAAGAACTTGCCTTGCTCCCTTGATAAAGCTGAGGGAACACAAAGCCATTTTTTCAGGAACAGCGGCTTGAAACCTGGTTCCAGGAGACCGGGAGACCTAGTTTGAGGCAACGTTGCCGTATCAAACCCCAAGTCTCCCCTGGTGTGCCCTGAAAATAAGTTCCAAGCCACAGTGTGTTTTTGTGTTCCCTCAGCTTTAAGCAGCTATTACAAGGCAAGGTGTAAACGCAACATTAGAGCCATCAGTAACATGGCAACTGTATGACCATGACCTGCACGCACTGTTCACACACACACAATGGAGGTGTGTGATACACAGCACAGGACAAGTGCTTCTCATACCATTACCCAGGAGATTCTGGAAACCTCTCTTTAATACAACACTATATATATCTAACAGACAAAACACGCCGTTTCACTGTTGTGGTGAGAGACAGGCCTTTTGATACCTACAGACAAACATTCACTGTAGCACGGGGATGGAAATAAGACTCCCATAGCACAGCAGTTTGATCCAGTCCTGGTTTTACTAGGAGTTTAATAAAACACACCTGAGATTGTTACAGATACAGTGGGGCTAATCAGGCTGATAGTAAACCAAGGACTGGGGGAAACTATTCAATAGGAATCTTCTTCCATCCCTGTATAGTGTATAATGCATCCTTCTTGTTAGCGGTTTTGCCTCAGTTTTCAGTTGGGGGTACCCATTTAAAGCCGATTTAAAAAGAGACCAATCAGAAGGTTGAGGACGTGTGCTCCAGATGTTAAACTGGCACAGGTACGCACGTATGTCTCCACCAGATCCCTGCCATCGGGGATATGCAGACAGCAGGTTAATAATGGCAACCCCTTTAACCTTCCTTTGTTAGACAAGAAGAGTGAAAAAAAATGTGTATCCCAGTTCTGTGATCAGAGACAGGGGAGGGAAGAGCTCCACCACCTGGAGCAGAGCTCTGATTGACTCACATCCAGGGAGAGCTGTGATGAACACCCTGGGCCTCCTGCCAGACAAAACCTGCTTTCATGATGGCTGCCTTTGCCATGGCAGCAGAAACCAGGTGGGGAGCGCCCACACACCTGGATCAGGAGGGGGCAGAGGTAAGCAGCCAAACTGCCAGGCCAGCACACACACAGACACTCCCAGCATCGTCATGCCAACTCAGCCAAGGATTAGTAAGCCGAGCCTCGGAGTCTGGGCTAAACCAAAACACAGACTTAGCATCCGGTGTCTGGCTAGAGAGGCAGACACACAATGCTTGTTTGTATTCAGACCGCAGGGCTAATTCTCCAGAGTCCTCATTGCCTGTCCGTCAGTAAGAGATAATGTGCACTGGAAAGCAATGCACCTTTAAAACGAATACTTAAACTAAAACCTGGATCACTGGGGGTACTTGAGGACCAAGCCTGAAAAGCACTGCCCTGAGCTGTGGGGTTCTAGGGTTGTTAAATGAACGAGTGTAAACACATGGAGAAAAGGGTTCTTACAGCTGTAATATAACAGTATCTACAGAACCTGTTCCAGTACTTCATGCAGCCTCAAAACCCTTTCTATTGCTATGCTAGTCATGTCTGGAATGCCCCTAGACACCCAGAGAGTCTTCATCGTCCTGTTGCCATGCACTGTAAACAGAGATCATCTGCAAACAGCAGTCTTAGGTTTGACTGCTTTTCAGCATGGAGACTTCACAAACGAAACAAATCAACACGCAGTCATATATTCAGACTCGTAAGAACCTGGGGGTTTTATTGATCTAGGGCAGGGCTTCTCAAACCCGGTCCTGGGACCCCCTGTGTCTGCTGGTTTTCATTCCAACTGAGCTCTCAATCACTTAACTAAATCCTTTAACTGAACTAATAATTTGCTTAATTAGACCTTTTTAATTGGTCTCGGCTCTGAAAAAGATACAGATTTAAAATGTTATAGCTAACTTGAAATCTGCAACTGTTTAAGAGCTGAAAACAAGTAAAAAAGTCTAATTAGGGCAGCAGTGTGGAGTGGTGGTTAGGGCTCTGGACTCTCGACTCTGGAGGGTCGTGGGTTCAATCCCAGGTGGGTGGGACACTGCTGCTGTACCCTTGAGCAAGGTACTTTACCTAGACTGCTCCAGTAAAAACCCAACTGTATAAATGGGTAATTGTATGTAAAAAAAATAATTTGATATCTTGTAACAATTGTAAGTCACCCTGGATAAGGGCGTCTGCTAAGAAATAAATAAATAATAATAATAATAATTAAGTAAATGATCAGTTCAATTAAGGGTTTAGTTAAGTGATTGAGAGCTCAGCTGAAATGAAAACCAGAAGACACAGGGGGTCCCAGGACTGGCTTTGAGAAGCCCTGATCTAGGGGAATGCAGCTTTCATATGGTATACAATACAGGGGAGCATCAGGGATACAAGTATGTGCTTCATATGGCATGTTTCCCTTTATTCACTAGATCTAATAAAGCATTTGTCTAAATCGTTAACAATGAGAACATCCCTGATGTGCTTCATGTTCAGACAGGACTGCACTACAGAGACTCTTAACAATGAGAACATCCCTGATGTGCTTCATGTTCAGACAGGACTGCACAATGAGAACATCCCTGATGTGCTTCATGTTCAGACAGGACTGCACTACAGAGACTCTTAACAATGAGAACATCCCTGATGTGCTTCATGTTCAGACAGGACTGCACAATGGGACCCTCCCTGATGTGCTTCATGTTCAGACAGGACTGCACTACAGAGACTCTTAACAATGAGACCCTCCCTGATGTGCTTCATGTTTGAAGAGGCAGGACTGCACTACAGAGACTCTTTAACAATGAGACCCTCCCTGATGTGCTTCATGTTCAGACAGGACTGCACTACAGAGACTCTTAACAATGGGACCCTCCCTGATGTGCTTCATGTTCAGACAGGACTGCACTACAGAGACTCTTAACAATGAGACCCTCCCTGATGTGCTTCATGTTCAGGCAGGACTGCACTACAGAGACTCTTTAACAATGAGACCCTCCCTGATGTGCTTCATGTTTGAAGAGGCAGGACTGCACTACAGAGACTCTTTAACAATGAGACCCTCCCTGATGTGCTTCATGTTCAGGCAGGACTGCACTACAGAGACTCTTTAACAATGAGACCCTCCCTGATGTGCTTCATGTTTGAAGAGGCAGGACTGCACTACAGAGACTCTTTAACAATGAGACCCTCCCTGATGTGCTTCATGTTCAGACAGGACTGCACTACAGAGACTCCTAACAATGAGACCCTCCCTGATGTGCTTCATGTTCAGACAGGACTGCACTACAGAGACTCTTAACAATGAGACCCTCCCTGATGTGCTTCATGTTCAGACAGGACTGCACTACAGAGACTCTTAACAATGAGACCCTCCCTGATGTGCTTCATGTTCAGACAGGACTGCACTACAGAGACTCTTAACAATGAGACCCTCCCTGATGTGCTTCATGTTCAGGCAAGACTGCACTACAGAGACTCTTAACAATGAGACCCTCCCTGATGTGCTTCATGTTCAGACAGGACTGCACTACAGAGACTCTTAACAATGGGACCCTCCCTGATGTGCTTCATGTTCAGACAGGACTGCACTACAGAGACTCTTAACAATGAGACCCTCCCTGATGTGCTTCATGTTCAGACAGGACTGCACTACAGAGACTCTTAACAATGAGACCCTCCCTGATGTGCTTCATGTTCAGGCAAGACTGCACTACAGAGACTCTTAACAATGAGACCCTCCCTGATGTGCTTCATGTTCAGACAGGACTGCACTACAGAGACTCTTAACAATGGGACCCTCCCTGATGTGCTTCATGTTCAGACAGGACTGCACTACAGAGACTCTTAACAATGAGACCCTCCCTGATGTGCTTCATGTTCAGACAGGACTGCACTACAGAGACTCTTAACAATGAGACCCTCCCTGATGTGCTTCATGTTCAGGCAAGACTGCACTACAGAGACTCTTAACAATGAGACCCTCCCTGATGTGCTTCATGTTCAGACAGGACTGCACTACAGAGACTCTTAACAATGAGACCCTCCCTGATGTGCTTCATGTTCAGACAGGACTGCACTACAGAGACTCTTAACAATGAGACCCTCCCTGATGTGCTTCATGTTCAGACAGGACTGCACTACAGAGACTCTTAACAATGAGACCCTCCCTGATGTGCTTCATGTTCAGACAGGACTGCACTACAGAGACTCTTTAACAATGAGACCCTCCCTGATGTGCTTCATGTTCAGACAGGACTGCACTACAGAGACTCTTAACAATGAGACCCTCCCTGATGTGCTTCATGTTCAGACAGGACTGCACTACAGAGACTCTTAACAATGGGACCCTCCCTGATGTGCTTCATGTTCAGACAAGACTGCACTACAGAGACTCTTTAACAATGAGACCCTCCCTGATGTGCTTCATGTTCAGACAGGACTGCACTACAGAGACTCTTAACAATGAGACCCTCCCTGATGTGCTTCATGTTCAGACAGGACTGCACTACAGAGACTCTTAACAACGAGACCCTCCCTGATGTGCTTCATGTTTGAAGAGGCAGGACTGCACTACAGAGACTCTTTAACAATGAGACCCTCCCTGATGTGCTTCATGTTCAGACAGGACTGCACTACAGAGACTCTTAACAATGAGAACATCCCTGATGTGCTTCATGTTCAGACAGGACTGCACTACAGAGACTCTTAACAATGAGACCCTCCCTGATGTGCTTCATGTTCAGACAGGACTGCACTACAGAGACTCTTAACAATGGGACCCTCCCTGATGTGCTTCATGTTCAGACAGGACTGCACTACAGAGACTCTTAACAACGAGACCCTCCCTGATGTGCTTCATGTTTGAAGAGGCAGGACTGCACTACAGAGACTCTTAACAATGAGACCCTCCCTGATGTGCTTCATGTTCAGACAGGACTGCACTACAGAGACTCTTAACAATGAGACCCTCCCTGATGTGCTTCATGTTTGAAGAGGCAGGACTGCACTACAGAGACTCTTAACAGTGGGACCCTCCCTGATGTGCTTCATGTTCAGGCAAGACTGCACTACAGAGACTCTTAACAATGAGACCCTCCCTGATGTGCTTCATGTTCAGACAGGACTGCACTACAGAGACTCTTAACAATGAGACCCTCCCTGATGTGCTTCATGTTCAGACAGGACTGCACTACAGAGACTCTTAACAATGAGACCCTCCCTGATGTGCTTCATGTTTGAAGAGGCAGGACTGCACTACAGAGACTCTTAACAGTGGGACCCTCCCTGATGTGCTTCATGTTCAGGCAAGACTGCACTACAGAGACTCTTAACAATGAGACCCTCCCTGATGTGCTTCATGTTCAGACAGGACTGCACTACAGAGACTCTTAACAGTGGGACCCTCCCTGATGTGCTTCATGTTCAGGCAAGACTGCACTACAGAGACTCTTAACAATGGGACCCTCCCTGATGTGCTTCATGTTCAGACAGGACTGCACTACAGAGACTCTTAACAACGAGACCCTCCCTGATGTGCTTCATGTTTGAAGAGGCAGGACTGCACTACAGAGACTCTTAACAATGAGACCCTCCCTGATGTGCTTCATGTTCAGACAGGACTGCACTACAGAGACTCTTTAACAATGAGACCCTCCCTGATGTGCTTCATGTTTGAAGAGGCAGGACTGCACTACAGAGACTCTTAACAGTGGGACCCTCCCTGATGTGCTTCATGTTCAGGCAAGACTGCACTATCGAAAGTGCTGCAGTACAACAGAAGAATCTTCTGGACGGCACTATTGTACCACTGAGTCACGGGAGAAGTGTAACCTTCACATACTGTACTTCCCTTAGCCTGCTGAATTACAAGCGCCAACAGCTCCAAATGCAATTGAAACAGTGACTAAGAATGCTTTTGCCTACAGGTGATGACAGCTTGAGCTGACCTTACACAGGCTGTAGGAGAGGGGGTGCAACTACTGCAGCTGAATGTATCTGAAGAAATGCCAGCAGACTGCTCAACTTGCATTTACTTTCACGATGCAATTTTGTGTATTGTGTGTTCTCCTGGATAACTAATAGCACGTGCAATTGCGATTTAATACAACTCAGAACAGATCCATTAATAAATGTGACTGATTATTGACAACTTTTTCAACAGATGCTCCTTACAAAATGTGCCAATCTTTCAGTCCAGCTATTTCGCCATGTCACTCACGGAATCGGTGCGGCTGTTGACACAGCGTCCAGCCCACCGCCGACGGCCTCAACACAGAGGGACACGCCTCACTGCTTCCAAACCCCAGGGGGACACAAGAGATAATCACACGGCATCAGGTTATAATCTTACCAGTTTGGTAACTCCAAGTTGTGCGGGTTGCCTGTAAACAGCAGCCCACAGCGTCTGTTCAGTTGGTTGGCGCACGCACGTCTCCAAAGCGAAAAGGTGGATACATTATACCGCTGCTAAACGCAGTTAAATAAAGGGTGAATTGACAGTGTGTAATTTAGTAAAAGTGTTCAACCCTGTAATATAGATACCGCTCGGATACTTACAAACTTTAATAACATGTAAACGACCAAGCACTCCCACAATTAACCCCAAAGTATACACTGCCTCTCACATCGCGCACTATCTCGAAAGTATAACAACGTGTTGCACATAATAATATGAACAGCTACACCTCAATGCGACGACAGCTAAATCACTAGACAGTTCAAAGAGTACATTTTAGTAGGAAATTAAAGTCGACAAAGCAGCGTACGGTACTGTGTTACAATTATTCGAATTTACATTCGAATGTGAGTAGATTAATCTGGCGAATTTTATGTTGTGTCATTTCCAGAATGTTCCTGTGAACTTTGCACAGTTTCCAGTGAGTGGACTAACACGTTCAAGTGATTTTCTTTAACAAAAAAACGAACGTGATCTCACCTTTTGCGTGACGTTTTCGTTCTCATCTTGGTAGAACTGCGGCATGTAGTCCCAGAGCACGCCGGCTTCGCTCTCCAAGAACACGGCTCCCCTGGTCTCAAGTCCCCGAGGGCTGCCGCTTCTCTCCGGCTGGTTTCCCCGCGCACCACCGCCCGGCTGCCCCCCATCTCGGCTGTTGTCAATGCTGATTATCGTGAAGGTAACCCCGTCCTTTGTGACCCAGCGCGGCCCTGGGGCTCGGAACCCCACAAAAACCTGCAGCATTAATAACATTCCCAAAACCACCAGGCAAGCGCTTATAAACGCACAGTACAACCTGCCGCCGGACCCCATCCTTCCAGCTATCGATACCCAATTTTACTGCTGCACACCATCTCGTCCCGGTGCCTCCGATGCTGCTAGAGCTGAAGGAGGTAGTCCTTATTCAGGCTCAACCCAGACTGATCTCCCGGCACTGCAGCCATTCACGCTGACCGGTAAACACCAGCATTCTCTCGCACTCATGACACGCCTCCAACGCGTGTGATTGGCTGGATAAAATGTAATCACTCAAAAGGGTGGGGTGATTTTCAGAAATGAAAACAAAACTAAAAAACAATACTGCCGATTTATCAGTGCATGGGTGTGATCGATTGATCGATTGATCACCTACCTTATGAAATGGTCGCATTAAACCCCCAAACCGTAATCAACAGTAAATAGCTTAAAATCGTCTCCTTGGCTTTTTAAAACACCTCTGCTCTGATTCTGAGAGGTTAATTACTCTAATAATTTGCACACAGGAACTAAAGCTGCTCCTGAGTTCAGATGAAACTCTTTGTGCTTCTACTTCATTGTGTTTGTTTTAAATCCGGCATATTTGATTCATATAAAATCATATCAATGGATTAAAGTTAACGTGCGCAATCAATGTATTAAAAGCCTTAATAATTAGCAGAAGTTAAAGTACAATCAATCCATATTAATGACTTGACTGAGCAAATTGATGACAACGCGCAGAGACGACTTTATCATCGGTAACCTAAAACACATGAGGGGCAGTGTGGTCCAGTTGTTAAAGTCCAGGGCTTGTAACCAGAAGGTCACCGGTCCAAATACCACCACTGCCCATGTTAAATCAATGTCCTATTGTAAGTGACTCTGCATATAATGCACAGTTCGCAGCCTACCTCTGTAAAGCACTTTGTGATGGCGATACACTATGAAAGGCGCTATATAAAAATAAATATTATATTAAATATATTAATACAAAAGAAAAGCAGCCTTTACTTCCAGGTTGATGTTAAGTGGAGTTGAATTCAATGGTATGACTAATACATGTGCTTGCTGATACTAACCGCAGTGAGATCTCTTTGCAATGTGCCGCGGTAGTTAATCCGAGCCCCGATAATCTGGATTGGCCAACAATCGGACCGTGCTAACAAGACGTGCACGCTGGTAGCAAAGGAAGCATGTCTCGCTCTCTTTCTGTATGTTTTATTCACATGGGCATTACTTATTTTTGATTGCATTTAAGTATGAAAAACATAAAACCAGGACTAGATATTTTTTAATATGGCACTGTACAGATTACGATCCTCTGCAACGATTCATTTCAGCCATTATGGTCTGTTTGAAATGTGGTTAATGAATTCCTCTTAATGCTGGAAGGTGTTGTGTGAGTTGTAGCCTACAGTATCTGCGCTAGACTGATGATATGCATTCCAGACATGGACGTTCTGCGGTGCCCCCTTGTGGCAGAACTCTGCTAGTGCAATAGATACTGGCGCTCATTCCATATTGAGGCATTGCCAGTAGTATTTATTATAATAAATCACGCATGAGAAATCGTTATACCAGGGTAGCACTATAGCAGAGAGCAGCGGTAAAGCAGCATTTCCATGGTGTTATAGGGGTAGGGGTCCTGGGGTTATTCTGTATTGACACAAGAGAGGTCTGCTCATGACACTCATACCTCAGCCACACTACCTAATAATGCAAACACACCTGAATCACATGATTACCATTCAGAGGGCCTGCCAGACAAAGGCATTCGGGTTTAGCTGGAGGGTTACTATTAGACCCTGATACTGATACAGCTATCTGAAATGTCTTTGTGTCTGATAGTCGTTATGAGATGGAAATGTCAGCACACTAAGGTTAATGATCCTGTTTGCTGTTCTTATTTAACTGTACTATATTATATTATAGAGCGCTCTAGTCCAGGGTGCTGTGTAAGATACATGCTGATCTGCACCCACTCCAGCTCAGCTGGCCAGTGAGCTCACTCTTGTGGAGTGGGGATGAGCTTGTATTGCACATCACTCTATATGAGGCTCTGTATGTTATATACACTGGGGTTAGAAATACTGAAAGAAACCAAACAAGTTCAATGAGATGTTTCAACTAGAATGTCTTCAAAAGCTTCAAAAGATGACTTCTAGTCAAAAGATGTGTCCCTGGATTTATTCGTTTCTTTTGGTCTGAATTGGGGGCTGGTAATATCTAACACTCTCTGTTCCTTCAGCAAGTCAGATCTTTCAAAACAGATTTGCAACAGAGTAAATAAAACATGAATATTTGAAATGCTGACCGCAGGAACTTTACCTGTGTGAATAGAAGCCCGTGCCTCCTCAGAATCAGGTTTTGATGTCCTGTGATCACAGCAGAGCTCCACACCTCACAGCTCATCTGTAGATTTTTGTCGCTTTCTTTTTTTTTTCACAGTTGCTTAAATGGTGTGCATTGCAGTGTCATCACCATAGAAACAGCCCAAGGCTGCACTCACATTGTCAGTGAGGGCAGAAGCAGCCAGGAGCACAGCTCTCCATGGCTCCACAGCTCTGCTCATCCCTCAAACCCTCAAACCCTTGCACTCACACTCCCACTCCCACTCCCACTCCCACTCACACACACACTCACACACACACACACACTCACACTCACACACTCACACTCACACTCACACTCACACTCACACTCACACTCACACTCACATTCACACTCCCACTCACACTCACACTCACACACTCACACTCACACTCACACTCACACACACTCACACTCACACTCACATTCCCACTCCCACTCACACACACACTCACACTCACATTCACACTCCCACGCACACTCACACGCACGCTCACTCTCACACTCACATTCACATTCACACTCACTCACACTCGCACTCGCACTCGCACTCGCACTCGCACTCACACGCACACTCATACTCACACTCACACGCACACTCACACTCACACTCACTCACACTCGCACTCACACGCACACTCACACACACACACACTCACACTCACTCTCACACTCACACTCACACTCACACGCACACTCACACGCACACTCACACTCACATTCACACTCACATTCACACTCACTCACACTCACACTCACACTCACACTCTCTCACACTCACTCTCACACTCACTCTCACACTCACTCTCACACTCCCATTCACACTCACACGCACACTCACACTCACACTCACACTCACAATCACTCTCGCACTCACACGCACACTCACACGCACACTCACTCTCACACTCACACTCACATTCACACTCACTCACACACACACTCACACGCACACTCACTCTCACACTCACATTCACATTCACACTCACTCGCACTCGCACTCGCACTCGCACTCACACTCACACTCACACGCACACTCACTCTCACACTCACATTCACATTCACACTCACTCACACTCGCACTCGCACTCACACTCGCACTCGCACTCGCACTCACACTCACACTCTCTCACACTCACTCTCACACTCACTCTCACACGCACACTCATACTCACACTCACACGCACACGCACACTCACACTCACACTCACTCACACTCGCACTCACACGCACACTCACACACACACACACACTCACACTCACTCTCACTCTCACACTCACACTCACACTCACACGCACACTCACACGCACACTCACACTCACATTCACACTCACTCACACTCACACTCACACTCACACTCTCTCACACTCACTCTCACACTCACTCTCACACTCCCATTCACACTCACACGCACACTCACACTCACACTCACACTCACACTCACAATCACTCTCGCACTCGCACTCACACTCCCACTCCCACTCACACTCACTCTCACACACACACGCACACGCACACTCACACTCATTCTCTCACATTCAAGCTATATAGTATACAGTGTATAATACACATTCTAGGCATGCCGCTGTCCTGCTTTACTTTCCCAGTAAGATCTCAATCTCAACACAGTGTCCAGACAACAGCTGTCATGAGTGCTGAGCAGAAATCCTGTTATTGCAAACCACCAGTCAGCGGTGGCATTGTCACAAACCCACAACCCGTTACAAATAAACAGCTAGACAATATAAAGGCATTTCCCATGTATGTATGTATGTATGTATGTATGTTTGTATGTATGTATGTATGTATGTATGTATGTATGTATGTATGTATGTATGTATGTATGTATGTATGGTAAAACCTGGTTAATATCACTTACGAGCCACGTTCTTTACCTGGTGCAGAAAGACGAGCCACATTCTTTACCTGGTGCAGAAAGACGAGCCAATGTAAAACTGTAATAGATTCTTTACAACATATGAAACAATCTCTTTGATTCGTTGCCTTAAGACTCACACTCACCCTCACCCTCATCCTCATCCCCGCCCTCACCCTCACCTTCACCCCCCTCACCCCCACCCTCGCCCTCACCCTCACCCTCCTTCACCCCCACCCTCGTCCTCACCCTCACCCTCACCCCCACCCTCACCCTCACCCTCACCCTCGCCCTCACCCTCACCCCCGCCCTCATCCCCACCCTCACCCTCACCCTCCCTCACCCCCACCCTCACCCTCACCCTCACCCCCGCCCTCACTCTCACCTTCCCTCACCCCCACTCTCGCCCTCACCCTCACCATCACCCCCGCCCTCATCCCCACCCTCACCCTCACCCTCACCCCCCCTCACCCCCACCCTCACCCCTGCCCTCACCCTCACCCTCCCTCACCCCCACCCTCACCCTCACCCTCACCCCCACCCTCACCCCTGCCCTCATCCCCACCCTCACCCACGCCCTCGGCCTCACCCCCACCCTCGCCATCACCCTCACCTTCACCCTCGCCCTCACCCCCCCTCACCCCCACCCTTGTCCTCACCCTCACCCTCACCCTCACCCTCACCCTCACCCTCACCTTAATTAAAAGTAGGGCTTGGGTTAGGGTTAGGGCTTATTTAAATCTTAAGCTCAGTATTTGAATTCTGTCTCTGAGAAGCCTGGCTCATCTTTCTGCACATGCCCTGACAGATTATTTGACCTAATTGTAGCTGACAGCATGATTCCACACATCCTGCCTGCTGTGCACTCCCATCAGCTGCACAGGTCTCAATGTGCAGTTTTGAAAGCAACACATGGATTTTAATCTTGAAACATAATACCTGATACCACATCAGGGTAAAACATGTTTCTGTGCTTACTATCAGGAAATCAGTTACAATTGTACTTCCTGGGTCATTTCACCTCAGCAGTGTCTTTGGGGTCAACGCATGTTACTGGCAGACTGCTTATTGACAGGAAAGAAGCCATTGAAAGGATGGGGACAGTTTCACCCTCCAGGCGAATGCAACCCTAACCACGTGTGGTACCATGTCATGTTTTAAAATAAAAAATCAAGTTGACTATAACACGTGTTTGAGCCCCGTGTAGCAAATAGAATTACACAACAGGTAGGATTAATGACATCATCGTGTCGGCTCATGAACCCTCTGCAGTGGATACTCGTTGCAAACAAAATGAATGAAATCTAACAAAGCATTCCTGGCATATTTATGAGCATGATCGAGCAGCAGAACACCTTTCACAGCTTTTAGGCCACGCTTCGGTAGCCGAGCGGCTAAATGACCCGTGACATCACCAGCCCTGGTTTAATTAAGGGCTCTGTTCCTTTAAGAGAATCTCAACAGGTTGTCCAGGTGCATTCATTAAGGTGAGCTGAGAGGACAGTGGGCTTGGATTGAGTTTATTTGTGTGCTTCTGGTGAGAGTGGGGAGCATGTCTGTACCAAAGCTCTGCGGATCTGTGGTAATTCAATAAACAATTCAAGCCATTACAAAGCAAGGGGTTAGGCCTGGGGCCTCAGTCAGAGGGCTACCTGCTGGGAGAGGAATTGGATCAAAAACCGAGGTGTGTGGAGCAGACTGGAGCACCTGGAGAACTCACTGGAGCTGGGAGCCTTCTGGAGGGGTGAGGACCACACATGGTGTTTCTCTTTTTCATGGCTGGCTTGTGGTTGTTTATGAATATTTATTTTTCAGTTACCAATAATGTTGTTTTTATTGCTGAAATATTGTGAAAGTGTGTGAGAGTGTAAATATCTCACCTTTGTCAGAAACATGCAGGCCGAGTATAGATGTCAGGCTTTGTGTTTCTGTAGTAGTAAGTGTACATGCTCAGCAGTTTATTTCATATTCAGTATTTCTTTTCCATATAAATGAAACACTCTACACATACAGTCTTGCACACAGATGCATGCTGTAGTCATTTATAAGACAATGATGGAGGGCTTCGTATCATGTTTGGTTACAAACATTCCCA
Source organism: Acipenser ruthenus (assembly GCF_902713425.1). NCBI lineage: Eukaryota > Metazoa > Chordata > Actinopteri > Acipenseriformes > Acipenseridae > Acipenser > Acipenser ruthenus. The sequence continues at coordinate 8,982,920 of NC_081211.1, forward strand.
GTATATTCAAACATGCGATGATTTTATTAACCATTTCAACAAAAAAAAACTAATGATATAAGAAATCAGATTTCTAATACTACTGACAACTTAAACAGGCCGCTCAGCAATAAAGACACAGTGATTTGCCGGGGTCCTGCTTTATCAGACCACACCTTTGATTCTTTCCTTTTAATCAATCAACCAGATCTTACCTAATTGGTGAGACTAAAACCACCACATGTAATTTGGACCCTATTCTTGCTAAATTGCTTAAAGATAAATAACACTTAAATATAATTAATGGCTCTCTTTCATCTGGCACTGGTCCTGAGTCTTTCAAGGTTGCTGTAGTATGACCACTGCTTAAAAAACCCTTGATCCACAAACACTGAACAATTTGAGGCCTATTTCAAATCTCCCCTTTCTATCTAAAGTCTTATAGAAAGTGGTAGGTAACCAATTAAATTCCTTTTTAGCAGTCCATGACATTGTGAGAAATTCCAGTCTGGATTCCACCCGGGACATAGTACTGAAACTGCTCTAGTAAGAGTGGGGAACGATGTCCTTATGTCCGCGGACACGGGTTCACCTACAGTCCTTGTTCTCTTAGATCTAAGTGCAGCTTTTGATCCCATTGACCATGTCACCCTGATTGACCGACTCGAGCATCTTGTGAGACTGTCAGGCACTGTATTGTCCTGGTTTAAATCATATCTCTCAAACTGGCAACAATATGTTAAAATTGGGGATGACCTCTCCTTACTATATGAGGTTATTTGTGGCGTTCCTCAAGAGCCAATTTTATTTTCATTATATATGCTGCACTTGGGTGACATTGTCCATAGACATGGGGTCAACTTTGATGACACCCAGCTAGATCTGTCTCTAAAACCAGCACGTGTCTCTTCTATAAAAATGTGATAAGCTGTCTTGCTGATATCAAGGTATGGATGTCTAATAATTTCCTTATGTTAAATTCAGATAAAACAGAGATAATGATTTTGGGATCAAAAGATTAAAAAAAAAAAAAAAAAAAAAAAAAAAAAAAAACAGATCTGTCTGCCTTCATAGAGGATAGTTTCCCATACTTTCAGAAAACTGAAATGAGGAATCTGGGTGTAATTTTTGAACCTGACCTCTTCTTTGAGCCACATATTGGGAATATAATTAAAGTATCTTTCTTTCCTTCACAGCACGATGCTGAGAGACTGATGCATGCCTTCATATCTTCTAGGATTGATTGCTGCAATGCCCTGTTCTCTGGAATTCCAAACTGGGTTCTGTCACGATTGCAGCTTGTACAAAATGCTGCAGCCAGGGAGCAAACCAAAACAAAAAAAGTGATCACATTACCCCAGTGTTAGCAGCCCTGCACTGGCTCCATTACCCAAGTGTTAGCAGCCCTCCACTGGCTCCATTACCTAAGTGTTAGCAGCCCCCCACTGGCTCCATTACCCAAGTGTTAGCAGCCCTCCACTGGCTCCATTACCCAAGTGTTAGCAGCCCTCCACTGGCTCCATTACCCAAGTGTTAGCAGCCCTCCACTGGCTCCATTACCCAAGTGTTAGCAGCCCTCCACTGGCTCCATTACCTAAGTGTTAGCAGCCCCCCACTGGCTCCATTACCCAAGTGTTAGCAGCCCTCCACTGGCTCCATTACCCAAGTGTTAGCAGCCCTCCACTGGCTCCATTACCCAAGTGTTAGCAGCCCTCCACTGGCTCCATTACCCAAGTGTTAGCAGCCATGCACTGGCTCCATTACCCCAGTGTTAGCAGCCATGCACTGGCTCCATTACCCCTGTGTTAGCAGCCCTGCACTGGCTCCATTATCCCAGTGTTAGCAGCCCTCCACTGGCTCCATTACCCCAGTGTTAGCAGCCCTCCACTGGCTCCCAGTGCTCTCCAGGATTGACTTTAAGGTCCTTCTTATCGCCTATAAAGCCCTAAACGGTTTGGCTCCGGCCTATTTGAAGGATCTTTTAGTCCTGTATGCCCCTGGCCGGCCACTCCGATCCCAAGATGCAGGGCTGCTATCTGTCCCAAGGATTTTAAAAGAAAGGACAGGTGGTAGAGCATTCAGTCGTAGAGTACACTGCGGGTCATTCCACTGCTTACCACTAGAGACTCCCTCGCACTGCGGGTCATTCCACTGCTTACCACTAGAGACTCCCTCACACTGTGCCATTAAGAGGAATGTGTGTGTGTGTGTGCTGGTTTTGTACTGACACAAACCTTGCAGGGGTGTGAATGGCGTTACTTACAGCAGCTCATGTAGGCAAGGAAATAACTCAAAAGTGAAAAGTGAAGCTAAGAAGCTGTTTTAGCAGGTAAAGAGAAGGACGGGAGGATCGGGGAGGGTTGTAGGTTGGGAGAGATCTGAATGGTGCTGGTGTTTTGCCGATTCTGGATGGGCTCCCTGTTGTTAGCTGTGCTGCTGATTAATTGTTGCTCCCATGTCTTTCTCTCCAGCAGCATTTCTTCGGTGATTCCAGTATGGGAATCACAATTCATTTCAACACTGAAAGACAAAGTCGAAACCTTTCTCATTGAATTGATGAAGTTTCTTTAAAGATTTCTAAACTCTCTCTTCTGGAGAACAGACTTTGCTGCAGATTTCCTCCCTGCAGACAGTGCAGCTTCTCTGAAGCATTCAGAGGCAGGGGTCACAATGGAAAGACTCGTTGTCACAATGAATCAGTGTCTTCCTGGCAGCCGTTGATATAGGTGTGGAACATGGTGGATAGAGCTCTCAGAATCATGTCTAAACTGCATCAGGTACAGCAGAGTGTAGCCATGAACCCGTCCCCCTGAAACACTCTACCCCCGATGGGATGTAAGACCCACACGTGTCCTATTTGGTACTTCTTGCTGCTGTACTTGGAGGTTAGACATGATTCTGAGAGCTCTATCGAAGCTACAGGGAGCTTAATCTTCTGATTTTTAAAACGTTATAAAAAATGATACATTTGGAATCAAAAAGAATACTACTGCTTAGTTAAATCTGATCATTCACACCCATACGTTTCTCTTTAAGATAATAAAAGATAAATAAAAGAGAATAGTGCCCCTAACCCCAATAAAACAAACAAACACAAAGACAGTAGTTTAGCAATGGTCTGAATTGGATGTGTATTTAAATATATGCACGACAGGTTATGATATGTAACAGACAATACAATATCCCATCACACAAATCACTGTACGATACATTGAGAGTTCAGAAAGAAAGAGAAGGTCGACCAAAATCTGACTCTGAGCTTTTCAACTCTACTGAGAAAGCAAAGAACTGCTTCATACAACAGACAGGGGGCGCTGTGACAATGCTCAAAACAGTGAGGGATCTCCACGACGACGCACTCAAACTAACGACCTGCTCCATGGCAGAGCATTTCCACTGGGTTTGTGTTGAAATCATTACACCCAGAAGAACGCTTCGAAAGATGCAGCAGAGTTCAACACATTGGGCATTTGAGGGGCTGTAATGAATGGATGGGCCCTTTTCATATAACTCTTTAAGGACTTTATTAAGGGTTTTTTGTTAAGGACTCTTTGAAGGTTAAACACTGCCTTGGAAAAAACACTCCTCAGTTTGTAACCCTAAACCAGGTTCCATCGAGTGGGGTACAAACAGGGACTTTTCAAGCTTTCCAAAGTGACTATCTTGGTTTGTACTTTTATTTATTTATTTTTAAATTTAGTAGTCGCCAATTTTTTTTTTTTTTATAATTTTCTCCCAATTTAGAAAAGCCAGTTATTTTTAGGCTCAGCTCACCGCTACCACCCCCGGCCAGACCACAGTGGTCGCTGGTGCATGGTGAACTGAGGATACCCTGGCCGACCTAACCCCCCCCCCCCCCCCCGGGTGGCGCTCGGCCAATTCAGCGACACCCCCTGGGAGCTCCCGTCCTCGGTCGGCAAAGAAATAACCTGGACTCGAACCAGCGACGTCCAGGCTATAGGGCGCATCCTGCACTCCACGAGGAGCACCTTTACTGGATGCACCACTCGGGAGCCCTGGTTTGTACTTTTAAAGAGTGACTCAATATGGGTAAGAGATACAGTTACCTTCACTAATGCATTCCTGTTCATTCCCTTTGGAGCATTTTCTGGTACATTTTTAAAACGAAACAGTTTAATTAAAGCCCATCTCTCAGAATCATGTCTAATCTCCAAGTACATCTGGTAACCTGCCCCCCTGCAACACCCTTCCCTAGAGGATGGAAGAAACATCACATCTGTTCTGTGATATTTCTTACTGCTGTATTCCTTACATCAGCGTGTTGCAGGGCCAGGCTCGTGGCTGCACTTGGAGGTTAGACTGGATTCGGAGAGCTCTATAGAGGCCACAGGGGGCTTCACAAATGTTAGCAGGGTTTGACAACGGAAACAGAAAATGATACAAAGTGAATCCAAACAGCCGGAATAGTTAACACACCCTTGAAGCCCGTTCCAAGTTAAGCACAGTCAGTAAATGAGCAGGTTTGACACAGAGTTCAAGGGGCTGCTGTATGGAGAGCCAGCGCTGTTCAGACCATGAAACAGAGACCGCAGGAGAGGAAAGTGTCCACTCTGCAAGTGAAATCCATCTCAAAACAAGAACAAAACAAACACAGAAATCCATTTCTTTGGGGTGCGCACGGCATTCGTTTTTTTTTCTTTTTGTTTGTTTGAAAAATAAAAAATAAAAACAAAACATGCCATAAAAATCACATCACAAAAGTCCACCTGATGAACAGAATGCAATATGCAATACACAGTCTCAAAGAAAACCAGCTGTACAATAAATACATCAAGAATAACCCTTTCCATAGATTTGCTTTTGTCACGTAAATAAACATTTCAGTGCATATTTATAATAACCATTTCTTGTCATTTTTTAAAGTATATTTACATATGCTGGTATGACATGAACCGTAGTCCACAACTCTGTATGTGTACAACAGCAGCATCCGCTGTCACAGGGCATACAGACAGAGGAGGAGGAGGAGGAGGAAGGGGCTGTAGGGCCGCTGCTCCGCGGTGTTCCGACTCTTCAGAGGAGACAGTGAGTGCTGCACAGCTGAAATACAAAAGAAACAAAAGCTCAAGCCAGGGGCCTGTATATTAACAGTGCGTGTGCGTTTCCCCACAGGGTTGCCCACCTTATTCTTCCCATGCATTTGTATTCTCTCTTGTTATTACATGTTATTATTCTTATGTTACCCTTCCAGCTTTGCACACTGTAACCCACATGCGTTTCTATTTCCCAGCACAGGCTGATGCACAATAAAAGGACCTCTTTCCAGAACTGAGCCTCATTAGGCTTCCAATATTTCAAAATAGTTTTGTGTTTATCAATATAAACACAGCAATCGTTTGCCTTATTGACGCGCTGTCTGTTACACTGCATTAGGAACCTGGCAGCCGGTTTAGTTTGCTTCCGGTAAATGATTGAACACACACTGCATAGAGCTGCACGATTTCTTTAAAATGTCTTCAACGAAACAGACACCAGCTGCATCAACAATTGGAAATATCTCACTCTGTCCATAAAGTCGCTCCTTCCAGAATGGAGCTTATGATTTGCAATATTTCAAGTTCGTTTTCACCCACCACTCTTGTCTCCATCCCAGAACACCACTCAAATGTATTGTTTTATTTAAGTGATAATTATAACTAATGTATTTAACACTCAATTTGGAAACGTAATAAACGCAGAGAGAGCCCTGGGTTGTTCCACTTTGTACATATTTCAGATGTAGCGTAAAGTATACTCTATGCAATCGTGGCTCCAATCACACATACAGGGAGAGTCCTGGGGGCGTGGCTCCAATCACACATACAGGGAGAGTCCTGGGGGCGTGGCTCCAATCACACATACAGGGAGAGTCCTGGGACGTGGCTCCAATCACACTCATACAGGGAGAGTCCTGGGGGCGTGGCTCCAATCACACTCATACAGGGAGAGTCCTGGGGGTGTGGCTCCAATCACACTCCTACAGGGAGAGTCCTGGGACGTGGCTCCAAACACACTCCTACAGGGAGAGTCCTGGGGGTGTGGCTCCAATCACACTCATACAGGGAGAGTCCTGGGGGCGTGGCTCCAATCACACTCATACAGGGAGAGTCCTGGGGGCGTGGCTCCAATCACACTCATACAGGGAGAGTCCTGGGGGCGTGGCTCCAATCACACTCATACAGGGAGAGTCCTGGGGGCGTGGCCCCAATCACACTCCTACAGGGAGAGTCCTGGGGGCGTGCCTCCAATCACACTCCTACAGGGAGAGTCCTGGTGGTGTGGCTCCAATCACACTCCTACAGGGAGAGTCCTGGGGGCGTGGCTCCAATCACACATACAGGGAGAGTCCTGGGGGCGTGGCTCCAATCACACTCATACAGGGAGAGTCCTGGGGGCGTGGCTCCAATCACACTCATACAGGGAGAGTCCTGGGGGTGTGGAAATGGGTTGTAGCGGTGAAACGAGAAAAGCAAGGTACATTTTCTAACTGTCTAGTAAAACACAGGGTCAGTGCGTCTCCCCTTTGATCATTTTACAAAGCGTTGTACTTTCTTTTTCAAAGGCTAGAATAACCATTTCATCGCTTCAGTGATCTGTATTTTTATATATATCTTCAAATGCATCATTCAAAGCATCGATAATTCTGTTTTGTATTTTTGGTTATGCCTAATCGCAGCGTTTTACTGTACTGTAGAATTTCAGGACAGATCGTATCAATTTTAATATGCTTATATCAGTTCATAACACTGACATGGTCGATTCGCACAGCAGTAAAAAGACACAGGACGCCTGAGTTTGAAATTTTACAGAAGGTCCCGATGTCCTGTAAAAAAAAATCGGAGGACCTCTGAGAAAATTGTCTGGGATAAAAAGAAATGGGTTGTTAGCAGAAGACTCAATTTCACCGATGTCATAATGTACAAATTCAGAATCCACCTGGTGAGGTGATTTTCAGTCCTGTGCGAATCTGGCTTCAGTCTCTTGTAGTTGTACTGTGATTGAGCGTTTTGAAGTTCTGGCTGGTGTCTGGTACTGACCTCCCTGTGAACGGTGGACCTGCTGTGCTGAATCACTCAGGAGAGAAGAAGAGAGCCCAGAGGATTGTGGTTTTGAAATTCCCTGAACCTCTTGTCTTTCCACTGCGATCCAATCCAAGGTACTTTAGCTGCCTGCACTGCGTTCCAGTCCACCCCGTCACTTCTTGTTTTGTTTTCTGTTTGATTGTCTCTGCTAGGGACCGTCCGAGATGCGTGTTCTTTGACAAAGTTCAAGTTTCCTTTCGTTATTAAAAAAAACAGAAACAAAAAAACTCCCACAAATGTAATAACCTCCGTCAGGCTTAAATAAAACAAAAAACAAGTAAAAAAAAGCAAAAGATAAATTACACCTGCAAGAGAGAGAGAGATACAGAAATGCATTGGAGTCTGCTGTCTGTGCCGTGTTTAATTGTGGGCTACAGCTTTAAAGAAGTCCAAAATGTGCTGAGCTAAAATTACATATATTTCAAAAAGATGTCTTAGTTTGTTTTATTATTGGGATTTAAAATCAATTTCTTACCTCTTATTTGCACTAGCAACATTATCTATATATATATATCATTTTTTTTTAAAGAATGTGTTTAGAAGGGAGCTTGGTCTTCATGGCTGGGGAGGGACTGAACCCCAGGAGTGTTTCACTCATTATCTCTAGAGCTCGTCACGAATGTCTTTGAAACACTCGCTGTAACCTGGGACCAGGAATCAGTCTGGTGGGCAGCCATGCAGCTTCCATCTCCAGATGGCATTGTAAAAATGCAAACTTGGGGAGCAGCTTTTTTTTTTAGTAATTGCTAGTAATTGTTTATTTGTCACTGCATTCATGTGGTTTTACAGTGTTAACCAATCATCAGCGATATTATCACTTAAGAGCTTAAGTATCATTCAGAATTCTCTTATACCACAAGTACACTTGTACAATAAATAGCAATAACATTTGTACATGTTTTATATTAAATCCATTAATTCAAGGATTCTTTTTTGGAGTCCAAATCAAAACAACAATAGAAATGTGAAATGATTTCAGACATTTTAAATGGTTTTAAAACACGTATAGATGGCAGTATTGTCTGAACTCCCAACACGCAGCTCCGTGCTGAATTTCAGCAGCACGCCACTGGATTGGACTGGAAGCAAAGACACATTGGAGACCAGTCCCAGTAAGCATGTCATCCCACTCATGTGATCCCACTGAACAATAACAACAATGTATCCCATGTCAGATTCCATTCTAGGGACCCAGTAGACAGGAGCACCTGTATTTCAATCTGCGTGATCTTCTCCGAGTGGCCAATTTATTAGGAACAGGGATGGTCTTATTCCACCAGTACCCTCAGTTACTAATCAGAGGACGCTCTTTCAGGTTTAAAGCACTTCATTATATTTAGGGCTTCTGATTTTCGTTTTTAACTGATAAAAAACGATAAAACTCCCCCCATACAAAAAAAATGAAATTAGTGTACAGCCAACTGTACCCTAAATTACTTATTAGAAGCTTAATTGGTCCAATTAATTAATTTAGGGTACAGTTGGAACAAAAACCAGGAGGGACAGTGGCCCTCACGTATGGGCTTCAGCGCAGCGCTATTATGCTTCCCCACCTCACGATCTTTTGAGAAGATCTGCTTGCTGCAGTTGTTAGAAAGCAGGGCGAACAGTGATTGAAAGGAACGGTAAAGAATGACAGAGAATTATCACACTGTGCAGCAAACCCTTTTATAACCTTTATCGAAGCGCTTGTTTGAACACTGGGCTTCCATTCTGCACGGCTGCTTAAATGCAAATATTTGCAACTGGTCATTTCCCTACTTTGCATCAATCTGAACCACTTCAGTCTGCTGTTTATTACCATAAGATCTGATTCGTACTAAACGTGACACTGTTAACAAGGGGGGCAGTGAATCACCCCCTGCAGCTCACAACATAGTTCAGAAAAATAGATCTGCATGGCAGAGGAATTAAACACCTGTCACACAAGCATGGGTTTCCATTTCAGACATGATGTTTGGGATAAACTCTTGGTGAAAGCCATGCTTTTTGACTGTCTTGTAGTTTGTGGGTCATTTCACGTGCAGAGTGAAACTGTCCCCGCCTCTTCACTGCCATTGTTCCTGTCTACAGCTGTGGACAAACAGTTTGCATCACCTACAACTTTAGGATTGTAATTTAAAAAAAAAAAAAAACTATACGACTATAATTTAGATCTTTTATTTAACAGAATGTAATCAAAGAAACTACAGAATGATATTGCAAATGTCTACCGGAAGCCATAATAGTAGTGCACTATTTCATGTTAGATTTCGAAATGTTGCATTTTTCTATTTTTGCCAGTTCATCGTGAAGTATATGGAAAATCACAAAGCGGTGTGTAATTCAATATGTTAAGGTAACATTATTCAGCTGGTTTCATTTGACTTTATGAAGCGAAATTAGTTCATTCTTTGGGTGATGCAAAACGTTTGGCCAGAGCTGTGTAAGAATCGGCTGCTTCCCCTATTGACTGACATGACAGCCAGTAACATGACCCAGGAGACACTGCTGAGGGGAAATGACCTGGGGAGGGCAAACAGATACCCAAGAAAAAGAGCCAGAAACACAGCTTCCTTCAGCCTAAAGTAACCAGAGATCATGTTTTAAAATTAAAATACACGTTTGCTACAACATGTGGGTCTTTCAAAGCTGTGTGCACAGTTGCTAACGGAAGTGTAAAATTATGAAGAGTCGTGGAATGGTTCTGTTTGCTATGATGAATTTGCTATAGAGTTCACAGGAACCCGGATTTAGATTCACCAATATCTGCACTGCACTCCAGCAGCGTCCCAGGTCCAGGGCTGTGGATTACAAGGATACCGTTCTGATTTATCCTACAGGCAAGAAACAACACAGCACCAAAAACACCCCGAATAATTCAACAGCAAACATCATCGTGCTTCTTAACTCGCTAGCACATGATCTTACAGGTTATCTTTCTTCCTGTATAGTTAAACAGTTTGGGGTCTATACAAGTGATCTTACCAGTGAGGGGTCTAAAAGAAATGCCACTGTTTATATATTACATTTGAACAAACCTCACATTTCAATAACTTTTAAATACAATAAAAAAAAAAAAAAAACACTAGAGACACTCGCACACTGTTGGAGATTCTCACAAAGCCCCCTTGTAATGATTTAAAGGTGGTCATTTAGATCCGTCACTTTACATATCCATTGAATAGACCCTTTCTATAGTTCATCTTTCTGAGACCTGGACAGTGAAAGCTCAGCAGTGCAGCTCTCGCGCGCACGGCCAGGTGATTCTCATACCTATAAACAAAGCCTTGGCTTCCCTGCAGCGGTGCCACCCTCCCTCCCCAGTCCCTATAGGCTGGTGACAGTGAACAAGTCCTCCGTGTGCTGGTCCAGCAGGTGGCTGAGGACCTCTCTGTGAGGGGGGGGCCACAGGCCGGTCTGTCCCTGGCTCTGGAGGGGGGGGTAGCGGTGCTGGAAACTCTCCGGCGGCAGGTGGAAGCCGGGCTCACTAGCAGACGGATGGGAGTTCAGTTCCAGAGCGGGGGGATAAGAAGAGGAGGAGTGGGTGGTGGCAGCAGCAGCTGGCCTGTGTGGCCTCCCCATCTCCAGGGCCTCGTTCTCAACCTCCTTCTCTTTCTCTGTCCTGCCCAGGGAGATGGGATTGAGGATCTGCGGGCTACCCGCTGCACCGGTCCGTTCCACAAACTCCTCCCGCTTGTCGTAGTGGTGTGGGCTGCCGGACAAGGAGTCGCTTGGCTGCTGGTACCAGTAAGAGGAGCTGCTGTAGGTGGGGGAGTCATACTGGGATCCAGGGAGGTCCTTGCTGGCTCGGTGGGGACTCTGAGCAGCGCAAGGCAGGAGCCTTCGGAAGTCACAGGGCAGGGGGTTGTCCTTGTTGAAGGCTAAGGTTGGGGAGCAGCTGGGGGAAAAGGCCTTTGGAGGCCCTGCGTACGGGTGCAGAGGTTTGGTAGGGGCTGCATGGAAGGGCTTGGGGTCGGGCTGTAAGCCCATGACCGGGGAGAGACAGGCGGCCTCGCTGTGGAACATCTGCAGAAACTTGTCCTCTGAGGAGGAGGGGGTGGGGGGGTTGACTGAGTAGGGGCTGGAGTATCCGCACTGCTCCCTCTCCCCCAGGCCCATGCTTTGGGACTGCGAGGACAGAGGGGACATGCTACTGCTGTCTCCACTGTAATAGTCCACCACGAGGTTTGGGCTGTCCTGGTAGAGGGGCATTGCTGAAGCCTGGGCGGCTGGTTTCTGAGCCTTGGGCTTCACCAGAGCGGCACGGTCCCGTCTGCAGGAAGGGAAGGCTCCACGAGACCCCCTGGGCTGCCTGGCCCCAGTGGCGCTCCTTTTGGTGCCAGGAATGGGAGAAGATGAGCTGGAGGGAGTGGAGACTGGTGGGAAGCCCAGAAGGCAGCTCTCTCCCTGGGCATCAGTCCTTTTCCGCCTCCCCCGCCCAGGTTTGGAACCCCCCTGGAAGAGGACGCTCTGGTTCCAGCTGTAGGAGGGGCCTGAGGAGCTCTCATTCCAGTCCATCATCAGCTTCTCCAGGCTGGACAGGCTGGACTGTCCCTCGCCAGAGGCAGGGTGGTCCTGCAGCTTGCAAGACCCAGCCGCCCCCGGCTGCCCAAAGTGAGAGCTGTCCGAAGAGGACTCTGAGAAGGTCTCTGAGAAGGAGCGCTGCTTGGCCTTCTGAGGCGTGTAGTTGGAGATATCCAGGATGTCTTTGGGCTCGGTGCAGGCGCTGTAGTCGAAAGAACTGAGGTACTGCAGCCCGAAAGCCTCCGTGTTCCCACTCCCTGGGTAGCTGGGCCGGTGCCCCCACTGGGAGTACTGCCTGCAGCTTTCGGGAGACAAGGGGAAGGAGTTGGCTGTGTTCTTCGTCAGCATGAAGCTACCAGGAGATGCTGCCCCAGGGCTTGGGAAGCCACCATACAAGGACTTGCCCAAAGGATTGGTGCCTTGGTGGCCGGAGTAGCCGACATGAGAAGAGCTGCTTGGGGATGCCTGGAGTGCCTTGCTGTTGCCACTGCCAGCGTATGGGAAGCTGCAGTCAGCTGTCCTCTGGCCCTCATACTGCTTCAATGGCTGGAGATTAGACTGGGACCCAGAGCCATAGCCACTGTACTGGGGGAAACTTCCAGAAGGGTGTGGGGAGCTGGGGGACCTGGAGAGGGAGAGTGGTGGAACGAGCTTCTGGAAGGACGTAGGCGAGGTCTGAGAGAGATTGTAGTTGCCACCATGTGAATAGGGAGGCCTTGGCGGGTTGGAGGTCTGGGAGGGGCCTTCACAGTTTGATGGGCTGGCTTTGGGGCCCCTCTTGGGGTAGCCAGGACACCACCGCTGGGTCTGTGTGGGGTTCCCAGCTTCATAACACCTGGGAACCTTGCGGGATTCAGCGCGTCCCGATGCTCCTGACGATGAAGACAAAGAGCAATCCAACAAGTCGGAAGAGTCATCGGAGTCCAGGAGGGAGCGGAAATACCCGGCGCACAGCCCTTGAGATTCGGGGTTGCCTTGAGCTTGAGACGGGTAGTAGCCTACTTTCCCAGGATCGCATGGCGCAAAGCCCCGAGGCAAAGCCACTTTTTGGTATCCGAAGTCTGCTTGGCTTGGCCGCCCATCTGTTCTGGAAGCCCAGCCATTCCCGCTGGCCCACTCCGAATCCTGGTGTGCTCCAGGCTCCTTCAGGACTCCGTTCTTTCGAGGGCGTCTCTTGCGAAACACTTTCTCAGCTGAAGGAATGCTGCTGGGGTCCCCCAGCGCAGCCTTGCCCCTCTTGCGGGGGTGATCAGGGTCGGAGGTCGGCGTTTTCCGCTTTTTCCCAATAGTCTCGAAGAAGTCACTGAAAGATCTCTTGAAGGACTCGGCAGACCCAGCCAGCCCCCCTCTTCCTCCCATGCAACCCGCCCTGCCTCCTCGCCGACGGAAGCCTTGCAGCCTCTGCAGCAGGGAGGAGATGTTGGGGGTGTCGAGAGGCTGCTGAAGGGTCTCCGGCTCGCTGGGGGTGGAGCAGCGGGGAGGGGAGCAGCGGCCGGTGGTGGGCGGCTCCCGGTTGAGGAAGGCCAGTTTGGAGAGGACATCTCCGTAGTCGGTCTTGGCGTCGTTGGTGTCATTTGCATAGGAGGGCTGAGGAGAGGGCAGCTTGACCCTGCGGCGACGCCGTGGCTTCTTCCCCTCCTCTGTCTTGACCTCTTTGGGGTCCGACTGCCCGGGCGGAACCTGTTTGGGTGGACGCCCACGCCGCCTCTTCAGGATCACTGGCAGCTTCCCTGGGGGGAACATCACCATCACATTCTTGCCATTGTTTTTCATTTTCAGTAACGCTGTGGGCTCCCGCTGGGGTCCCTCCCCGCCCTCTGTTTCCCCAGCCCTGTCCTGCTGCGCGGGGGTCTCCATGGAAGAGATCTTGTAGCTCTTGTGGCGCCGGCTCATGTTCACTGGGATGCGGGCGACCTTCACCACAATCTTCCGGATGCCCACGCACTTTCCTTTCCGCCTGCCTCGGGTAGTCGAGGACCCTTCCCTCACAGACCCTTCACTCAACGTAGGAAACCTGGGGAGAGCCTCAAAGCTTTCCAATCCTGGGGGCTTTTTCTCCTCGCACACCTCCTCCTTTTCTCCTGCTGCTTCAACCTCCTTGGGTTTGGGAGTCTTTTCTGGCATTTCTACAGTCTCCTCTTTGGGGGTTGTCTCCTTAATGTCCTTGTGAACCTCTTCCAATGCCCGTCTCAGCCGTGAAGACTTCCTCAGATGGCACGGGATCTTTGGCCTGTCTGAGCTCCTGAGCGCGTACTTCCTCTCTCGGTCGGGGGTCGAGGCGGAGGGATTCTGCCCCCTCTCTGTGGAGCTCTGCTGGCTCTCTGGGGGGGTGCTGACTGTTTCTGCAGGGGCAGCAGTGCTAGGTGTGGTGGTAACGGCAGTATTGGGATGGCATTCTGGGGTGACCTGCTGGCTGGTGGCTGGGGAAAGGGGCAACTTGTACGGGAGAGGCTCAGGAGGGGCTTGGATCTCACTGGGCACTTCTAAACGGACCGGGGAAGGATCATGTGCTACCCTTGCTGGCTCTGCTTCTGGCTCTGGTTCTGGTTCTGGTTCTGGGGACGTCTTGGGTCCCTCGCTCTGCGGGGGTCGTTCTATCTCAGTTGGCTTCTGGAGTTCAAGCTGCCATTGAAGCAGGTGCTGCCTCCGTCCTTTGGGCCCGATCCTGGGTCTCTTGTGCAGCCTCTCCCCAGGGCTGCGGATGCCGTTGGCCAGTGAGGGTGTGGAGTGGAAGCTGTAGAGCAGTTCTGTGCTCTCCCCTCCACTCTCTCCCAGCAGCTCCTCCCCACCGCTGCCCCCCTCGCTCCAGCCCCCGCAGTCCAGTCTCACGCTGCTGGTCTGCAGGCCCCTGGAGAGCCTGCCCAGGTCCTTGGTGATGTCTATGAGCTGCACCACAGGGCACAGGTTGATTCTCCCGTTCCCGCACTTCCTCTGCAGCAGTGTCAGGATGCTGTCCATGCTGCTCCTGCCCGAGGAGAGCAGAGCCGAGCTGTGGAAGCTCTTTAGCTCTCTGTCCTGATTCTCTTCCAGCACCTCCACTGTCTCCTGGGTTTCCACAAATGCTTCCAGCTGATCTAAAGAAGAGGGGTGCCCCCTAGCTGGGGGTTGTTTAATCCCGTACAACAGGCAGGGGTCGGGGCTGTCAGGCATTCCCAGGGGGCTAGAGGGCAAGGGTAAGGGGCAGGGGTCTCCGTTGCACCCCTCTGGAGGGAGCAGAGACTGCTGGTTGGTCCAGCTTCCCTGGCAGGCCAGCTCGGGACTCTTTGGTGGGTCGAGGGAGTTGCATCCCCCCTCGGGGCTCCGCTCCAGGCTGGGGAGGGGGGTGCATGCCCTGGGGAGGGGGGTGCACGCCCTGGTTTGTGGCTTTCTGTCCTTCTTCATGGCTTGGGAGTCCAGAAAGCTGATGCAGGGATCTAGGTAATAAAAAAGAGAGAAATACTATTACTATTAGTAGTATTATCATTACTACAATACATGGTTAACTATTCCTTTTCCTATAAACTACAGGGTGTAAAGATCTTATGAGAGTTCAGTACAGACCTCATGAGATTTGACAGCAGAACTGTAATTAATAATGCTGCATTTCTGACTGTCTTTACTTGATTTACAATTGAGCACAGTAATGTATTAACAAGCTTTCACTATGTATAGGAGACTTTATAATATATAGCAGACCCTGATATTGATACAGCCATCTGAAATGTATTTATAATATATAGCACTAGACCCTGATATTGATGCGATCCAGCCCTCTGAAATGTCTTTATAATATATAGCACTAGACCCTGATATTGATGCGATCCAGCCCTCTGAAATGTCTTTATAATATATAGCAGACCCTGATATTGATGTGATACAGCCATCTAAAATGTCTTTATAATATATAGCAGACCCTGATATTAATGTGATACAGCCCTCTGAAATGTCTTTATAATATATAGCACTAGACCCTGATATTGATGCGATCCAGCCCTCTGAAATGTCTTTATAATATATAGCACTAGACCCTGATATTGATGCGATCCAGCCCTCTGAAATGTCTTTATAATATATAGCACTAGACCCTGATATTGATGCGATCCAGCCCTCTGAAATGTCTTTATAATATATAGCAGACCCTGATATTGATGTGATACAGCCATCTAAAATGTCTTTATAATATATAGCACTAGACCCTGATATTGATGCGATCCAGCCCTCTGAAATGTCTTTATAATATATAGCAGACCCTGATATTGATGTGATACAGCCCTCTGAAATGTCTTTATAATATATAGCAGACCCTGATATTGATGTGATCCAGCCCTCTGAAATGTCTTTATAATATATAGCAGACCCTGATATTGATGCGATACAGCCCTCTGAAATGTCTTTGCATTAGAGGGCTTGTATCAGATGGAAATGGCATCACAATGCAGCTATACTGTCTAGTTATTGTAATGTAACTATATAGTAAATTATCTCATCTAGGGTAGTGTGTGAAATACAAGCTGATCTCAAGGTCAGAGTGGATCCGCGTCATTGCACAGCACCCTATTCATTCTGTTTACCCCCCCAGGTGGATCCGCTTCATTGTACAGCACCCTATTCATTCTGTTTACCCCCCAGGTGAAATGATGACATGTGTTATTCCACCACTGTTGATTGACATGACCCCTCTAGTTTCTTTAGACAACCAGGAAGCTGGGTTCAATCCCAGGGCAAGGGATCCTGAGTCCTGCCCCCTCCCAGCGTTTCCAGATCCGCCCCTCGCTTACCTTCCCCTGTGCCTGTCCTCCCATTGCACCTGATGTCCCTGAAAACAGACAGAAACAGTACGGATCAGTCCCTTGCAAACATGCTGGCAGAAAAACTGCAACACACTGCAGCACAGCCCAGTGGACAAAGCAACTGTTTACATGGTGCAGGGATGGAAATAAAGACTCCTACTGCATAGCAGCCTCACCCATTCCAGGTTTAACAAAGGTACCAGGGACATATGTGTCCCACAAAAGACGCTAACTTTCTTATTTTTGCAATGAGGGGTTTAATCTGGATCTGGTCATCCAAATGGTCAGTTTCCTCCTCGTAATGCTTGAGTCGCTCTCAATGCATTTTAAAAAGAGCCCGTACAAGCGCTCAATTCCTTGCATAGCTTCGGGGTTCACATGTGCTTGGGCAACAAGCTCAGGTGTGTCTAAACTTATAGTAAAAACCAGCAATGGATCAAAGTGCTATGCAATGGGAGTCTTATTTCCATCCCCACGGAGTGATATCCTTCAGAAGAGCGGCTAGACCAATCCCAGGGTCCCAGGGTTATGAGGCCGGTTCTGTAGAAAGCCTCTTTTTGCATTGGCCTGCATAGCTGCTCACTGAAGAGAGCAGCTTCTACCACAGGAGAGCATTCGCTAGTTTAGCAACACAGCAGCTAACAGGTAGGGAGCTGTGCTTTTCATTTCTGTGTTTGCAGGAGGTGACTGAACATTTGAGGGTCTAGTTTAAATACAGGCAGTGAATACTGAGATGGCCTTTAAGCAAGGTTAATGTACACAAGCATAACAGACTACCTGAACGCTTTGCTTACTGCAGTGCAGTGTAGTGTAGTACAGAACCAGCGTTTTCAACATGGAAATCTGTCACGCTTAGCTTAAAAGACTCCCAGACCAGCGTAGGGAATGAAAGCACAGACTGATGGAACCGGCAGAGCCCAAGTTAGAGGCCGACGGCAGACACACTCACAAGCAAGGAGAGAGAAATTATACTGGAGTGAAAGTGCAGGGTCTACGCATATCGGGCTATATTTTCAAAGCGTTTCCTCCCTTCTTCACTTAATTCCTGTTTTCTGAAAGGATAAAAAATCCTGTTAATGTTACACAATGAGAAACGGACACCCCGAGGGGGCTGAAGAGTGCTTGGGGTTCCATTTAGAAGTTTGTTTCTAGTTTTTTTCAAATGAACACATGTTTTACCTCTTAAAATAGGAGTTCATTCAAGACGGGAGTGATTGCTTTCAAAATATGTCTCTCTCTGCTTCATATACAATGTTTAACATTCATAATCCACACGCATCAGGCTGAATCCCCACGTCCAGTCCTTTGAAATAAGCCACGCTGGTCCATATGCACGAGAAGCTGAAACAAAGACGTGAGCCGCCCGCTGGGCAGCTGCCTCGTCTACGATGGGCCTGCTTGGCAGTGAACAGGTTAAAGCACTGACACTAGTGCAAGGCATGACTTGCCTGCCTCAGTCTTAAAATATCTCAGCTAAAGGAAATCCTGACCTCCAGGGCCCCAGGGACCTCATAAACATTGCCACCTCGACAGTTTAAATATAAACGCGGCTGTAAACCTCAGCTGCAGGTTCCCAGATCAACAGTGAGGATTGTACACACAACCAGCTGTGATTGCAGGGTCCTACCACTGGAGGGCAGTAATACTCTCACTAACACAGGAATACAAGCACACACACACACACACACACACACACACAGACTGCTGCTTGCATTTCATTTGTTTGTCAGGATCAAGTTACTATTGGAATTGACTGGAAAACTGCCCTCTCCCTCCCCCTCTCTCCTCACTCTGCCCCCTCCATCTCCCTCTCCTTGTCTGCATACCCCCCTCCCTCTCTCACACTATTTCCAGGGCAGTGAAGACAGGACCCAGCCAGGGCACCAGTCACATGACCCCCCGCCCCCTCCCTCCCCTTGCTGGGGCTTGCTGTGGCTTGCTGGGCTGCTGTACAGTACAGCAGCTGAATTGGGAAGTCTGCCTCTCAACTGTCACACGTTAAGAAGGGCAGACAGCCCAGAACAACCTACATGAACTCAAGTCACAGCGTATCAAACACATCATTTTCACAAACTACTTTATGAATGTGTGGGGAAAATAATACTGGATCGCCTGCAGAAGTATTTTGTGTAAAACTTGTTTGCTGAGATACTGGGAGGGAGGGAGGCAGTGTGGTCCAGTGGTTAGAGCTGAGTAACTGGGAGGGAGGAAGGCAGTGTGGTCTAGTGCTCAGAGCTGAGGGACTGGGAGGGAGGGAGGCAGTGTGGTCCAGTGGTTAGAGCTGAGGGACTGGGAGGGAGGAAGGCAGTGTGGTCCAGTGGTCAGAGCTGAGGGACTGGGAGGGAGGAAGGCAGTGTGGTCCAGTGGTTAGAGCTGAGATACTGGGAGGGAAGAAGGCAGTGTGGTCCAGTGGTTAGAGCTGAGATACTGGGAGGGAGGGAGGCAGTGTGGTCCAGTGGTTAGAGCTGAGTAACTGGGAGGGAGGAAGGCAGTGTGGTCCAGTGGTTAGAGCTGAGATACTGGGAGGGAGGAAGGCAGTGTGGTCCAGTGGTTAGAGCTGAGATACTGGGAGGGAGGAAGGCAGTGTGGTCCAGTGGTCAGAGCTGAGGGACTGGGAGGGAGGGAGGCAGTGTGGTCCAGTGGTCAGAGCTGAGGGACTGGGAGGGAGGGAGGCAGTGTGGTCCAGTGGTCAGAGCTGAGGGACTGGGAGGGAGGGAGGCAGTGTGGTCCAGTGGTCAGAGCTGAGGGACTGGGAGGGAGGGAGGCAGTGTGGTCCAGTGGTTAGAGCTGAGATACTGGGAGGGAGGGAGGCAGTGTGGTCCAGTGGTCAGAGCTGAGATACTGGGAGGGAGGGAGGCAGTGTGGTCCAGTGGTCAGAGCTGAGGGACTGGGAGGGAGGGAGGCAGTGTGGTCCAGTGGTCAGAGCTGAGATACTGGGAGGGAGGGAGGCAGTGTGGTCCAGTGGTTAGAGCTGAGTAACTGGGAGGGAGGGAGGCAGTGTGGTCCAGTGGTTAGAGCTGAGGGACTGGGAGGGAGGGAGGCAGTGTGGTCCAGTGGTTAGAGCTGAGTTACTGGGAGGGAGGGAGGCAGTGTGGTCCAGTGGTTAGAGCTGAGGGACTGGGAGGGAGGAAGGCAGTGTGGTCTAGTGCTCAGAGCTGAGAGACTGGGAGGGAGGGAGGCAGTGTGGTCCAGTGGTTAGAGCTGAGTAACTGGGAGGGAGGGAGGCAGTGTGGTCCAGTGGTTAGAGCTGAGGGACTGGGAGGGAGGGAGGCAGTGTGGTTCAGTGGTTAGAGCTGAGTTACTGGGAGGGAGGGAGGCAGTGTGGTCCAGTGGTTAGAGCTGAGGGACTGGGAGGGAGGAAGGCAGTGTGGTCTAGTGCTCAGAGCTGAGAGACTGGGAGGGAGGGAGGCAGTGTGGTCTAGTGGTTAGAGCAGGATTGATAAGAGTCACTGGTGGCTCATTCTGTTCAGGTGGCAATGCTGAGCTCCACTGTGTAAACTGAGCCTCAGCCTATTTCTCTCTCAGACAGTGATGAAGCATGGCTTGTCTGTCAGGTTATATAATATAAGGCCTGCTTTTTGAAAGGTCACAGAACGCTGTCAAATGTGGTGTGATGCTAATTGCACCATTAGCATATTTCTATCAATGTTGCATCAGGGAGCTGAGAATCAAAGATGAATAATAATTCAATCTGGGAAGGGTTTTATAAAACACGAGTTGGAATCCAGCGTGCAGTCATTACATATTGAATTAGAAAGAAGTCTCTTTTGTGACAGTTGGAGCTGTGCACAGGGCGGAATGCTGTGCTGCTGGATTTCTGGCCATTGGGTTTGATTTTGTTCAATCTCTCAGTGTGTGTCACTGAAGCAGAGAGCTCTGTGAAAGCACATCAAAGCTTCTCTACCTTCTACACATTTGTGTTATAGACATCCTCCTCTCCCTCTCTTCTCTTCCTCCTCTCCTCTCCCTCTCTTCCTCCTCTCCTCTCCCTCTCTTCTCTGCTCCTCCCCCCTCTCCCTCTCTTCTCTGCTACTCCCCCCTTCCTCACCCCTCTCCTCCCCCCTCCTCCTCTTCCCCTCCTCTCCTCTCCCCCGGCTGTATGGATGGCGCGCTGCTGTTCAGGAAGTGAGCTCAGTGGCTTGGCAGCTTAACAGAGGTCTGGCACTGCGGGAGAGCAGAAGACACACACACACACACACTCAGACACACACACACTCACACACCCTCACACTGCAGCACTCACACACACACACACACACTCACTCACTCACACACCCTCACTCTCTGACACACACAAAGTACGAAACATTCACACACACACCAAGCACTGAACACACTCTCACACACACACTGAACACTGAACACGCTCTCACACTGTCACACACCGAGTGTGTCTCGGTGTGCGAGCGTCTCAGTGTACGAATGTCACAGTGTCTCAGTGTGTGAACGTCACAGTGTCTCAGTGTGTGAATGCCTCAGTGTCTCAGTGTCTCTGTGTGCAAGTGTCTCAGTGTGTGAATGTCTCAGTATTTCGGTGTGTGAGTGTCTCAGTGTGTGAATGTCTCAGTGTCTCAGTGTGCGAGTGTCTCTGTGTGTGAATGTCTCAGTGTCTCAGTGTGTGTGTGTGTCACAGTGTGTGTGTGTCACAGTGCCTCAGTGTGTGAGTGTCTCAGTGTGTGTCTTGGGGTCTCGGTGTGTGTATGTCACAGTGTCTCAGTGTGAATGTCACAGTGCCTCAGTGTGTGAGTGTCTCGGGGTCTCTGTGTGTGTGTCACAGTGCCTCAGTGTGTGTGTGTGTGTGTCACAGTGTCTCAGTGTGTGTGTCACAGTACCTCAGTGTGCTAGCGTCTTGAGGTCACGGTGTGTGTGTGTCACAGTGTCTCAGTGTGAGTGTGTCACAGAGTCTCAGTGTGTGAGTGTCTCAGGGTCTCGGTGTGTGTGTATCACAGTGCCTCAGTGTGTGAGTGACACAGTGCCTCGGTGTGCGAGTGTCTCAGGGTCTCGGTGTGTGAGTGTCACAGTGTCTCGGTGTGTGAGTGTCTCGGGGTCTCGGTGTGTGTGTGTCACAGTGTCTCAGTGTGAGTGTCTCGGGGTCTCGGTGTGTGTGTGTGTCACAGTGTCTCAGTGTGTGTGTCACAGTGCCTCAGTGTGTGAGTGTCTCAGTGTCTCGGTGTGTGTGTGTCACAGTGTCTCAGTGTGTGTGTCACAGTGCCTCAGTGTGTGTGTCACAGTGTCTCAGTGTGTGTGTCACAGTGCCTCAGTGTGTGTGTCACAGTGCCTCAGTGTGTGTGTGTCTCGGGGCCTCGGTGTGTGTGTGTCTCTGGGTCTCGGTGTGTGTGTGTCACAGTGTCTCAGTGTGTGTGTCACAGTGTCTCAGTGTGTGTGTCACAGTGTCTCAGTGTGCGAGTGTCTCAGGGTCTCAGTGTGTGAGTGTCTCAGGGTCTCGGTGTGTATGTGTCTCGGGGTCTCGGTGTGTGTGTGTCACAGTGTCTCAGTGTGTGTGTCACAGTGCCTCAGTGTGTGTGCCACAGTGTCTCAGTGTGTGTGCCACAGTGCCTCAGTGTGTGTGTCACAGTGCCTCAGTGTGTGTGTGTCTCGGGGCCTCGGTGTGTGTGTGTCTCTGGGTCTCGGTGTGTGTGTGTCACAGTGTCTCAGTGTGTGTGTCACAGTGCCTCAGTGTGTGAGTGTCTCAGGGTCTCGGTGTGTATGTGTCACAGTGTCTCGGTGTGTGTGTGTCACAGTGTCTCAGTTTGTGTGTCACAGTGCCTCAGTGTGTGTGCCACAGTGTCTCAGTGTGTGTGCCACAGTGCCTCAGTGTGTGTGTCACAGTGCCTCAGTGTGTGTGTGTCTCGGGGCCTCGGTGTGTGTGTGTCTCTGGGTCTCGGTGTGTGTGTGTCACAGTGTCTCAGTGTGCGAGTGTCTCAGGGTCTCGTGTGTGAGTGTCTTAGGGTCTCGGTGTGTGTGTGTGTCTCAGTGTCTCGGTGTGTGTGTGTCACAGTGTCTCGTTGTGTGTGTGTCACAGTGCCTCAGTGTGTGAGTGACACAGTGTCTCGGTGTGTGTGTGTCACAGTGTCTCGGTGTGTGTGTGTCACAGTGCCTCAGTGTGTGAGTGACACAGTGTCTCGGTGTGTGTGTGTCACAGTGCCTCAGTGTGTGAGTGTATCAGTGTCTCGGTGTGCGAGTGTCACAGTGTCTCGTAGTGTGAGTGTCTCAGGGTCTCGGTGTGTGAGTGTCTCCGGGTCTTGTTGTGTGAGTGTCTCAGGATCTTGGTGTGTGAGTGTCTCAGGGTCTCGTGTGCGAGTGTCTCAGGGTCTCGTGTGCGAGTGTCTCGGTGTGTGAGTGTCTCAATGTTTGTGTGCGAGTGTCTTGTGTGTGAGTGTCTCACTGTGTCTGTCACCTCACTCTACTGGGATGGGGTGGCCTGTGTATGGCTATGTGTGTATGTGTGTGTGTGTGTGTGTCTGACTGTGGTCTCTGTGAGTGTGTCACCATCATGTGTGTATCTGTATGTGTGTGTATCCCAGTATGTGTGCACATGTGTGTGTGTGTATTAGTGCGTGCCTCAGTGTGTGTGTGTGTGTTTGTTTGTGTGTGTGCATGTCTGTGTGTGTGTGTGTGTGTCTCTGTATTCACCGGACTCGGGCGAGCTCTCTGCGCTGATATCCAGTCCCGGCACCCTTCTCCACCTCCTCCTCCTCCTCCTCCTCTCTCAGAATCACACAGGGGGAAGTGGGCTGCTCTGCCGGGAATACCCCATTCAACACACCCCCAACTGGGACCGGCCTGCAGCCAGCATCTGAGAAGAGAAGAGAGAGGAGAGAGGGGTTAGAGAGGGGAGAGAGAGGAGAGAGGAGAGAGGGTGAGAGTGTAGGGGGGGTAGGGGACAGAGAGGAGAGGGAGGTTACAGAGGGGAGAGGAGAGAGGGGGAGAGAGGGGAGAGAGAGGAGGGAGGGGGAGAGGAGAGAGAGGAGAGAGGGGGAGAGAGAGGAGAGAGAGGGGGAGAGAGAGGAGAGAGGAGAGAGGGTGAGAGTGTAGGGGGGGTAGGGGAGAGAGAGGAGAGGGAGGTTAGAGAGGGGAGAGGAGAGAGGGGGAGAGAGGGGAGAGAGAGGAGGGAGGGGGAGAGGAGAGAGAGGAGAGAGGGGGAGAGGAGAGAGAGGGTGAGAGTGGAGAGAGGGGGTTAGGGGAGACAGAGGAGAGAGGGGGAGAGAGGGGAGAGAGAGGAGAGAGAGGTTAGAGAGGAGAGAGAGAGGAGGGAGAGGGGAGAGGGGGGAGAGAGGGAGAGTGGAGCGAGGGTGGGAGAGAGGGGAGAGAGAGGAGAGAGGAGAGAGGAGAGAGAGAGAGGGAGGGGGGTGAGAGAGGAGAGAGAGGGGGGGTAGAGAGGGGGGTGACAGAGAGAGAGGGGGGTTAGAGAGGGGGAGAGAGCAGAGTGCACCTTAATCCTAACCTGAACACCCCCTGCCTGCCACTTAGTCCTGGGCCACTCTCAAACAAGTACAGCATCAGGCCGGTGTGTCCTGTACACCAGGCAGTGCTTTTGAGATTACATACAGAACCTGGTTAAAGCACAGAGGAACCCATACTGAGTTAGACTAGCACTCTGATGAGCATTAGGTATGGACTGGGTTAGCTAGCCATGCTGTTCATGCAGAATCACAGGGATCCTTTAAGATCCAGACAACACTGATGGGCCAACTGGCCTCCTCTCATTCGTAAACTATGGCAATATTTTCAAAGCGTTTCCTCCAGTCTTTAATGAACTCCTATATATATTTTTTGGAAAAAAAAAGTTACTGGTTTAATAAAACTAGAACCAAACCACACAAGAGCTTTGATTAATTATTTTTTTCTATGCAGTGAAGCTGTTTGCTTCTCAGTTTTATATCATGGAGTAGATCCAGGGTTTTAGCAGCAGTGTCGTGGCTCCAGGTCAGTAGATTAGCCGGCCCGCTGCTGGTATTGTTCAGACCTGAAGATGAAGTTCTAACACGCCTGCATGCAGCTACCAACACCAACAATGCAGCACGAAACCCACAAGCAGAGGAGACCGTGAAGCACATACAGGAGCTGCTGTAAATCCAGGGCAGCACATCAGAAACAAACATGCTCTCCCTCTTCTGTAACGATGAGATCCGCCGCCTTTGTGTTTACAAATGAACCCCTGAGTAAACCCTTTGAAAACATGGCCCTGATGTTTCTTATAACTCAGCAACACAAGGGTTACAGCAGTGCTGACAACAGCTATGTCAGAGGTATTGCATTTCAATAGTGTTGAACGGTGCGATTTCGCTTCACACGTACAGCACGCTGTAATGTCTAAAATCACATTGTGCTGCATGCTGCACTGTGCTGCTGTATATCTGGAACATAGCAATGCTGTACAGCAACTCACTTGCACGTTATCTTTGCATGCTTTTCTGAAGTGATATTAACTGCAGTGAGATTATCCAGAGCTCGTCCTCATTGACTCCCATTACGTTCTTCAATGCAGTGATTATTAGTGGAGGGGACAGACACTGTCACAGACAGACCCACCCTCCTCTGTATTCCAATTGGCATCAAGTACTGTTTTTTGTACAGCTCCCATTTCCCATGAGATCACAATTACCCTGAGTGACTCTACTCCAGCAGCTCTAGTACGGGCTGTGTCTGCATGCACTCCATCCCCAGCACAGCAGAGTCAAGCCTCGAGCACACGCACACACACCAGCCATCCAAACACACTCAGGGGCCAGTCAGGGGGACCTTGGATTTTAGATTTTCCTTTAAACGCATTGATCTCTCGATTGCGTGAACTGAATCAACTGAAACGAACCTGATAATGTAAAGGAATCTCATCTGCAATAAACATTTTGTAAAAAGGCAGAACAACGGCTAACGTGAAAAAGATCTGTATGGTTAAAAACAATTCAACACTCTGAGTTGTTAATGCCTCTTAAAACATGTCTTCCTAATTGACATCTTGTTCCATAACGAGATTCAATTGATTGTTCATTTGGTAATTGGATTTGGTTTTCGCTCCTTTGTTACGCTTCCTTCACTGTGGTTTTGTTAAATCATCAAGCTGCCCTGCGCTCTCCCCTTCTCTTCAAAGCCACTTTTAGTTAGGCGATTCGCAGAATGAATCAATGAAAAGATCAAAGGGTGACATCACAGAAATGTATTAACCTGTGAAAATAGAAGACACAGGCAGAGAGAGGGCTTTCAATCTGACAATGATTCAATATGCTGTGTTAACTGTTGTTTCCCATTCAAACTGTCAAACACTATATAGTCATCTTTATACATGAGCAAATGTTTTGAAAAAAACAAACTCTTATATATCTATTAGAGAGAAATCACCTCTATGGATAGTATTAATAACGGTTCAATTTGGCAGGCAGGATTACTGGAGGCCGGACTACAGCTGATCATGAAAATACTGGATTTCTATTGGATGCCCTCTATGTCAATCACACAGTCTGCTCTCCTGAGGCTGTTTGCATGAACATGGCGACTTATTTCATGCTTACAAACCTCTGGAATCAGCTTTTATATAATACAAGGTGCTGTTGCTGATTTTGTTTTAGTGGATCCAGCATTCTATTTTTTGTATAATCTTTAATTCTGTATTGAGAGGTATCACATGATGATGATGTCATCGCACCAAGTGAAAACTGATCAGCAGCCATAAGTTAAGATAACTTCATATTATTAGGTTTGCCAACTATGATGTGGAAATAGTGACACCAGACACCCAATAAACACGAAGAACTGAACCTTAGATGTTCAAACCTCCTCCTCCCGGGGCTCATAAACCCTGCTGCGTTGATACAGTCTGTCCTTCGCAATGCCAGCTCCTGTTTGGGCGCTTGACTCAAGCAGTGAGGTTGCATGACCAATGCTCTATATATATAAAGAGGTGAAAGCCGCGCTCCAGATAAGGGTGTTCGGGTCTGGGAGTAACTCACCCTCTGATTTCAACACTGAGAGAGTAAAATGTATTTTCAGGGGGTAAAATGCAACATTACCTTGAGGTCATGAGTAACCTCGATAAATACTGTACAATCTTTAATGGTAATGGGGTAGGCATTAAAACAGAGCCTTCCATTTTAATTGCAATGTAATAATAATAATAATAATAATAATAATAATAATAATAACTGCTGTACAGTCACACGTGTGTTCTACAAGGGTCTTTATTGGCTAAGCAAATTTTTTCTAGGTATCACACTGACTGCAAATTAATTACATGTTAAAACTTCAATATAAAGCCGTACAGATAAAAAAAATAAGGAAATGCTTTAATAAGTTATAAAACAGTTTGTTGAATATTATAGACACCTTTTTTTAGCGGTTGCCTCTGATGATGGTTCCACTTGGATTTGTAGCTGGACTCTGGTGTTTACACTTCAACCTGTGTAGCTTCCAATTGATCTTATTCTTACTGTGATTGGCTGCAAGGACAACAGGACTAGTCAGAGACTGGATAATGTGTGTTGGGTGGGTTTTTCTTGTGTACCGTTTCCTAGTAACTGCAGATGTTGTATTCTGGGAGATGTAGTTGTTAGTGGAAGTTTTAGGGGAGGCAGACAAGATGTGCATCAAAATTGCTATGCGTATTTAAGGATTCAATTTAAACTGAGTGTGTATTTCGGATCTTTTAATGTATAGAAACGGCAGGCACACAGCTTATCTGGACTGTTGGGTGTAAGGCAGGATTACACTGTCCAGGAACAGAAGCAGCTTTGGGTTGCAGCGTGCGCTCATTATAAGATGTTCTACATCCAAGACAAACAGGCTGGAGATATACAGAGCAGTCAGGGAGCAGCGCTTGGTTACAGAGGGGATATTGACACCAGCATTGGTAAACACTGAGCACTGAATCACTCCTGAGGTTACCATGCAACGCTTTGGATCCTCCAGCTCCTCCTATCTGTAGGGATGTACAGTCCTTGCTACCACAGGTCTGTTATAAGACAGCATGTGCGTGGCTCCCATTGCACCCTAATCCCCTTCCACTAGCACTGTCATTATAATTGTGTCTCCCGACTCCAGCATTAGAAAGGGCGAGCACAGTAACCACATGTGTAGCAGTATAGTCCCTTTCACACTGGCATGCTCTACTCGGGTCGGAACCTAACTGGGTCAGGACCTGGTGTCATGTAGGTCGGCTATGCATTTCACACTGCTGATAAAGAAGGGCTGACCTGGGTGAGATCCTGAGGTAGATCGCTGGGAGCCGGGTCAAAGTGCCAGTGTGAAAGGGGCTGACTGCATGGGTCGGATTTGTGCTGTTAATAAATGAATGGCTATCTCTGATTGGCTGAAACAACTTGAAGCGATATTAGAGCTCTGAGTATACACTAGGTGAATAAGTGAGACATGAATACATATGGACACAGCGAGTCCTCCATACCCCCTGGATTGTGATGCTGTTGATAACCTGGTTTCATCCTCATTGGGGAAGTGGTTTTGTGGATACAGTGTGTGTGATACACGCTGGACAGTGGAAGGCACATCCGTGTACGCTTGTGAAAGTGTAGCTTCCCAGCGCTGTGAAGTCTGCACTGTGAGTTAGGGTTAGCATCACACACATTTACGGTAGGAACCAAAGCAACGCGGGATACAGTCTTGAGATGACCTCTATCCACAAGAGTCAATACGGAAAGCAAGAAGGATCGCCAGCCTTGAGCGATTCTCAAAAGAAATGCAAATATTGGAAAATCCTGCTGTTAACAAGCCAAGCAGACACGTTAAAATGAGGAAACAAAAGGGACAGTTCAACCATGTGTAAGGGTACAGCAGAGTAAGAACCCCAGCTGATACCCAGGGCAGACCCTCCTGACCCCCAGAAACAGGCTGGGCAGGAGGAGTGGGGCAGAGGGGCATCACTGGCACTGGGACTGGCTGGCTGGATCTTGTGTGGAAGTGAGATTTTTCTCAGAGGCACCACACCACATAGACACACACACACATGCCATAACACTGTCAATAGGGTGTAGAGGTGCGTACAGGCAGACAGAAGTGTTCTGGGGGGACAGTGGTCTTCCCTCGACGCTCACTGCACATCACTGCAGTATTGTATGCAGTTACCCCTCGATGCTCACTGCACATCACTGCAGTATTGTATGCAGTCTGCCGGAGGCACCTGTCTGCTGAGCTCTGACTATCGACCTGCAATCAAAGTCTACGGCCGTGTCTGAAACGGACTTGTAACAGAGATGCAGCTTTTCTATATTACTGAATGCACGTCAGGATTTTCAAAAGAAATGAAGAGCAGTCCTGTGAGGAGCAGCCCAGCCACACTAAAGTGTTCACTACAGCTGCTTCAGATGAAGAGCAGTCCTGTGAGGAGCAGCCCAGCCACACTAAAGTGTTCACTACAGCTGCTTCAGATGAAGAGCAGTCCTGTGAGGAGCAGCCCAGCCACACTAAAGTGTTCACTACAGCTGCTTCAGATGAAGAGCAGTCCTGTGAGGAGCAGCCCAGCCACACTAAAGTGTTCACTACAGCTGCTTCAGATGAAGAGCAGTCCTGTGAGGAGCAGCCCGGCCACACTAAAGGCTGATGGCAGATGTTTACAGCTCACAGCACTACCTGGGACCACACTGAGATCCATAAATCATGTATCTTACCAATTACCATCCTTCACAGACCCAAGAGGCACACACACACACACACACACACACACAGCCACACTCCCCCCTCCCCTCACACACACACACACACACCACCCCCCACCCCCCTACAGACACACACTGCTGCACTGAGCACTCACACACATGTTTCTCATTAACAACTCTGCACTGACCTTTGCTCTATGTGTGTCTCAGGAATAGGGAGGGGAGAATGGAGGGCAAGAGAGGTTTAGCAGAGTGAGTAAAGTAGCAGAACGAGAACGAGAGAGAGAGAGAGAGATGGTGTGTACATGTAGGAGAGAAAATAGAGGGGAGAGGGAGGGAGGGAGAGAGAGAGAAAGAAAGAGAGAGCACTGGAGGGAAGGAGTGCTGGATCGACAGAGGGAGCGCTGGCTGCCACCTTTGCATTCCTGCTCCTAATGGAGCGTGCCGCCCTGCAGAGCAGAGCTGAAAAGAGCTGTGTGTTTGAAACCTGAACCCTAGCTCAGAGCAGCCTGGCAGGGGTGACACAGTGAGAACACAGGACCCCTGCCCCTCCCCACACAAACACCACAGGACCTCAGAATAGCAGGCCCGTTTTCTTGTCTTTGCCCTTTGTCTGGAACAGACCCGATGGCCCAGTGTTATGGCTGGACTGTGGTACAGGTTCTGAGTGAGCTGCAGCTGGGTCCCGATCAGTGACGGGTGCTGGCTTCTAAGTCAGACGAGGCACAATTACAAACCCGTTGTTTCATCAATCTGCCATGCAAAAAAAGGAGCTTCTTAATTTCTTTCTTGATCGCTTCTAGCACAGTACAGGAAATGGATGAAATCCAGTCATTCTGGATGGGTTTTGACATCCTAGTAAATACGTTTGCTTGTTCAATGTGAGCAGCAAGTAACCCATCACAGGGAGTAATTCTTTCTGTAAGTTCCCTGTAGTTTCCCATGTTAAGTGAATCTGGTGTTTCATCGTGACCGTGGAATGTTTGTTCCTACAGAGCTGGATCCACTGATGTTTTATAGATGTGTATCCAGATGTGTAAAATCACTAAAATCACAACTACCACAGTTACTGAAAAGTCAAGAGGGCTACCCCTCATACCAGCCACTCTGAAATGACCTGTTCTTGCTCGGATTTTCTATTTTTGGTAGTGGCCTCCCTTCAGAATTTATACAGTTTTTCCGTGTAATCTGGCATGGCAAACAGAGTCTTCATTAGCCAGTCAACAGTGTTATCCTCCATTCTGCCTTTAAAAATGCTGCACAAGACAAACCCCAAGGGCCAATAAGAGATAAAACAGCTGGGTTTAAATACATTGCCTTTTTCAATTTTCCTACCGTTGTGATGAATTTTTTAGTTTTTCTGGTCACTTTTTAAAATCCCCTTCAGAAAATTGGATGCAAAACCAAATGATGCAATTTCCATGACTGAACACTTCACTCAGTACAGCAGTGCTTCAGCAGGGGGCGGGAGGGTGTGAGTGGCTCCTCCAATTAAAACCAGGGATCAGACTATGTCATCTGCACTGCTAGTGCTGTGGATAATAGCAGATAGGAGTTCATAACAGAGGCTTGCCTCCTCTGAGGAAAAAAAACTCTCTGGACTCCTCCTATTAGAACCTGTGCTTAGATCATGTGATCTGCTGCTGCTAGTGCTGTGGTTAAAAGCATATTTCAGGGGTGAGGCATTTGCCTTCTTTAAAGTTCTTTTACAATAAGAAGATGTCATTTGAAACCACTCTAACATAGGGCACTGTCACACCTATTTGACCCTTTGATGTGGATTGAAGTGGGGTTCGGTTTTTTGGAGTGATCTGTGAAGCCTCTGAGATCCATGGACTCGCACCAGGGTGCGCATCTAACCAAGTGAACCAAGATCACTTGAAATGGTCGTCTCGCTTCGCTTGGAAGGGGACGGTACGTTTGCCACTTTGCTCCGTTTCAACGTTTTGCAATGTGAAGCCAAACGTACTCCAGTTCACTTGGAAACGAAGCGCTCCAAACAGAGAAGCACATTGTGGAAGTGACGTACTTCAGCAAGCACCAAAAAAAGTGTCTTGCCACTGTCGTTCATACGCAACGCAGGGCTTGTCAAAAACATGCCTTCACGAGAAATGACTTGGGGTAGTGCTGAAACTGAGGCTTAACTAGTGTGGACAGATCACTATATACAAGAAGCTTTTCTTATCATCACCATCAATAACAGCTAAATTGCAGTCTGTTGAATTTACAATATGTACATCTTTTTCATTATCATCTGGTAAGATGAGCTTGTCTCTAGTAGAAAGACATGTGGTGAATAAAGCTTGATAAAAAGCTTGCCGATGTAATATCTGCCTTCTCTTGAAACATCTTCCAAACACCAGAGGTCGCTCACGCTTTTCCTCTGAAAGAGTGTTTTTTCCGACAAACACGTGAAATTCTTTCGCCATGTTCCGTTTCTTCTGCAATGATTGATGTTGTTAGCACCAAATAAACCAAAAGAACACAGACAACAGCACAGCCACAGCACCTAAAGTACTTTCCATGTTGGGCATGATGGAAACAGTTTTTCCAGAGAGAACTTCCGCTCTAGTAATCAGCAAGAGAGCGTGTTTGGAAAGTGCAATGTGAAACCAATAGCACTCTAGTCTGGATGAAGCTGCATGTGAACCAAACAAACACATCTGAATGCACTTTTAAAGAAACTGAAGTTTGCTTGAATTTCTCTGGTGTAAAACGAACTGAAACAAAAAATAGTTTGCAAGTAAGCCACGATTCAAATCACTTGCAAGTGAACTAGGTGTAAAAGTGCCCATAGTTTGGTACAAGACATGCATTTATTTAAATTGAATATACATGTTTGCTTTTTTATATGTATGTGAGATCTACAGCAAACAGAAGTGAACCTTTTTACTGAATGATCTCATGAATTGTAATTTAAATATCTTGAAATACCCTGGAGCGGGAGGGAGGCTGCTAGCCACACTGTCATAGCCACGCTGCGCTGAGCTGGAGGGAGGGAGGGAGGCTGCTAGCCACACTGTCATAGCCACGCTGCTCTGAGCTGGGGGGAGGGAGGGAGGCTGCTAGCCACACTGTCACAGCTACGCTGCTCTGAGCTGGAGGGAGGCTGCTAGTCACACTGTCACAGCCACACTGCTCTGAGCTGGAGGGAAGGAGGGAGGCTGCTAGCCACACTGTCACAGCCACGCTGCGCTGAGCTGGAGGGAGGGAGGGAGGCTGCTAGCCACACTGTCATAGCCACGCTGCGCTGAGCTGGAGGGAGGCTGCTAGTCACACTGTCACAGCCACGCTGCTCTGAGCTGGAGGGAGGCTGCTAGTCACACTGTCACAGCCACGCTGCTCTGAGCTGGAGGGAGGCTGCTAGTCACACTGTCACAGCCACGCTGCTCTGAGCTGGAGGGAGGCTGCTAATCACACTGTCACAGCCACGCTGCTCTGAGCTGGAGGGAGGCTGCTAGTCACACTGTCACAGCCACGCTGCTCTGAGTTGGAGGGAGGGAGGGAGGCTGCTAGCCACACTGTCACAGCCACACTGCTCTGAGCTGGAGGGAGGGAGGGAGGCTGCTAACCACACTGTCACAGCCACGCTGCGCTGAGCTGGAGGGAGGGAGGGAGGCTGCTAGCCACACTGTCACAGCCACGCTGCTCTGAGCTGGAGGGAGGGAGGGAGGCTGCTAACCACACTGTCACAGCCACACTGCTCTGAGCTGGAGGGAGGGAGGGAGGCTGCTAACCACACTGTCACAGCCACACTGCTCTGAGCTGGAGGGAGGGAGGGAGGCTGCTAGCCACACTGTCACAGCCACACTGCTCTGAGCTGGAGGGAGGGAGGGAGGCTGCTAACCACACTGTCACAGCCACACTGCTCTGAGCTGGAGGGAGGCTGCTAGTCACACTGTCACAGCCACGCTGCGCTGAGCTGGAGGGAGGGAGGGAGGCTGCTAACCACACTGTCACAGCCACACTGCTCTGAGCTGGAGGGAGGGAGGGAGGCTGCTAACCACACTGTCACAGCCACACTGCTCTGAGCTGGAGGGAGGCTGCTAGTCACACTGTCACAGCCACGCTGCGCTGAGCTGGAGGGAGGGAGGGAGGCTGCTAACCACACTGTCACAGCCACACTGCTCTGAGCTGGAGGGAGGGAGGGAGGCTGCTAGCCACACTGTCACAGCCACGCTGCTCTGAGCTGGAGGGAGGGAGGCTGGAACACAAACTATACACACCATCCACCCACACAACCACACACACTGTACACACCATCCAACCACACAACCACACACACTATACACACCATCCAACCACACAACCACACACACGATACACACCATCCAACCACACACACGATACACACCATCCAACCACACAACCACACACACGATACACACCATCCAACCACACAACCACACTGTACACACCATCCAACCACACAACCACACGATACACACCATCCAACCACAGAACCACACACACAATACACACCATCCAA
The DNA here is from genome assembly GCF_902713425.1 of Acipenser ruthenus. NCBI lineage: Eukaryota > Metazoa > Chordata > Actinopteri > Acipenseriformes > Acipenseridae > Acipenser > Acipenser ruthenus. The sequence continues at coordinate 9,016,347 of NC_081211.1, forward strand.
CCACACAACCACACAGACACACAAGATACACACCATCCAACCACACAACCACACACACGATACACACCATCCAACCACACACACACCATCCAACCACACAACCACACAACCACACGATACACACCATCCAACCACACACGATACACACCATCCAACCACACACGATACACACCATCCAACCACACAACCACACACACACAACACACACCATCCAACCACACAACCACACACACATACGATACACACCATCCAACCACACAGACACACACGATACACACCATCCAACCACACAACCACACACTATACACACCATCCAACCACACAACCACACACACAATACACACCATCCAACCACACAACCACACTGTACACACCATCCAACCACACACACTATACACACCATCCAACCACACAACCACACAGACACACACGATACACACCATCCACCCACACAACCACACACACAATACACACCATCCAACCACACAACCACACAGACACACAAGATACACACCATCCAACCACACAACCACACACACGATACACACCATCCAACCACACACACACCATCCAACCACACAACCACACAACCACACGATACACACCATCCAACCACACAACCACACGATACACACCATCCAACCACAGAACCACACACACAATACACACCATCCAACCACACAACCACACAGACACACAAGATACACACCATCCAACCACACAACCACACACACGATACACACCATCCAACCACACACACACCATCCAACCACACAACCACACAACCACACGATACACACCATCCAACCACACACGATACACACCATCCAACCACACACGATACACACCATCCAACCACACAACCACACACACACAACACACACCATCCAACCACACAACCACACACACATACGATACACACCATCCAACCACACAGACACACACGATACACACCATCCAACCACACAACCACACACACAATACACACCATCCAACCACACAACCACACTGTACACACCATCCAACCACACACACTATACACACCATCCAACCACACAACCACACAGACACACACGATACACACCATCCACCCACACAACCACACACACAATACACACCATCCAACCACACAACCACACACACAACACACACCATCCAACCACACAACCACACACACATACGATACACACCATCCAACCACACAACCACACACTATACACACCATCCAACCACACAACCACACACACACACGATACACACCATCCAACCACACACACACACACACACGCACACGATACACACCATCCAACCACACACACACACACACACACACGATACACACCATCCAACCACACACACACACACACACACGATACACACCATCCAACCACACACCAGACACAACCACACATACCATCCAATCACACACCACCATACACACTATACACACCATCCAACCACACAACACACAACCCCACAACCCTACACAACCACACGCACCGCACAACCATACACAAACAGGAAATACCTCTAGCAACACCATACAAATCAATACAGTGACAACTAACATCTTTTAAAAGCAAAAAGCTTCATCTTAAATGATGTCAAAGAGTCTACAAACTTAACATCATCAGGTAAACACTGGGTGCAAAGTATGAAGATGAACCTGACTGAACTGGAGGGACAGTGAATGTAAAGCAGACCTCCATCTTGTTCTGATATACTGCAACAGGAAAGATGTGGCAACTCATACATGCTTCAATACAGATCCCAGACTGAAAATACCAACACCCAGAACCCTACATGCATGAAAACACACATCAGAAAGCATGTCATCTCTTCCATACATACGTGTTAGTGATCGCAATATGACAGGCACTCAAACGGTTAACCAGGAATATTCCATGTGCCTCTTTTAGGGTAGCCTGGAGAGCGTGTTTCCAGGTTGAAGCGCTGTGGTCAGCTGACAGGTCACTTTTTAAACGATGGGGTGCCTAACTTTGAGGGTCAGCTACAAGACAACTGGACAAGCAGCAGAGCAGGCTTTTGAAACTCAGGGAGTTTATCTTTTAATCCTCTTAGTCGCAGCTCAAACGCTGGCTGCCAGACCCCACTCTGCTACATTTCTTGTTTTGTTTCACAAACTGTGACCCCTTGCTTCCCAGGCCTTCAACAAATCAGCAACTGTTGCTATAGGAACAGCAGGGGGGAGTCAGAACTGCAAATAACCAGCCTTGACCAAGCTGAGTCCTCACTGCCTTGCACAGTCACAAACCAAACTATTCAAACACAAAGGAAAACACTTGTTATATGTTTAACAGACCCATTCTTCAATCAATCAATTTCTTTATTTACAAGTAAAAAAACCCAGCTGAGAACAAGCTCTCACTCACAATGTGACCCGGCCAAGAACGCATTGCACAGAGTCTGTATCGTTAGCAGTCCGGTTAATCTCAGTGAAGCCTCCAGTGGACATCACAAAGCAGCACAATTCTGTCTGAGCTTGATAACAGAAAGCAAGCATCCCGGGAGTGTAATGTAAGGGACTGGCATCTCTCTTCGAATGGTTTGTAATAAACCTGGTACAGAAAGCCATGCTCTGCACCCCTAAGTGATCGGGCCAGAGGTGGCGGTGCATTCTTTTTTTCTCTCACATTCCTTTGTTTTTTGCTTTTTTATTTTTCTAATGTCACTGTCATGTTCTGCATCTAAAACACAGTCCTCGCTACTATCTTCACTTACAGACACCTGTGTCTGTGTAAGTGGGATTTCAAACTCAAACTCATGACAACATCCCCGCAATGAGAGAGATAAACATTTTAACTGTTTGAATGAAATGTAACAAAAGGAGCAAAAACCAAATCCAATTACCAAACTAACAATCAATTGAATCTCATTATGGAACAAGATGTCAATTAGGAAGACTTGTTTTAAGTGGCATTAACAACTCAGAGTTGAATTGGTAAGAAAGTAATCCACGGTTTCTCGTGTCTAACGGCACTTGAAATCAGTGAATTACTCTTACCGATTCAACACTTCTCGTTGTTTATCCTGTACTTAATTACCGTCATTTCAGAGGCCTCATCTTTTTTATATCAATGTTTTTTTTTGTGGTATTTTTTCTAATGAATGTCAGATATGGTGGAGACATTGCAAACGGGTGCATGTATTATATATGAAAGTGAGCACTGTGAAATGACGGGAACACAGACTAGGTAACATTACTGCAATTACTGTGTTAGCTCTACGTACTTTAAGTTTGAAAACTATGAAGACATTTGAGGATGAGAAAGAGACAGAAGGACAGACAGACAGAGAGAGACACCGAGCGACAGGCACAGACAGAGAGAGACACTGAGGGAAAGAGAGAGACAGAGTCAGTGTGACATGAAACGAAGATGAGGCGCATTTCCTTCTCTACTGCTCAAAACATACCGAGATAAGAGACCAGCTCTTTACAAAGGCCTCTAACATTAGGACACGATGGTAATTATTCTGGGTGAGAACAGCGACACGGCACTCACAGCTGCTGAATATATCAGACTGTCATGAAGTGAGACATGACCAGTAAAACCTGACAAAAGAGACAGAGACAGAGAGAGAGACAGAGAGAGAGACAGAGAGACAGACAGACAGAGACACAGAGGGACAGAGGGAGATAGGCACAGACACACAGAGAGAGAGAGAGTAACTGAGTACCAGAGTGCTCCAGTGTTGTCTGTTCCTGTCTCTGTATTCATCACATCCTGTCACTGTGAGTGTTAGCCTCAGTATTAAATATTAAACAGCCAGGGCTGAATTCTCAAAGCTATTTACTCCAAACCTTCATTAGCACAATTTTCTTTCTGACCTGGGGATCTCTGGCACTGCTCTGGCCTGGTTCTCCTCCTACCTCTCCAACCGCACTTACCAGGTAACCTGGCGTGGAGCAACCTCCACACCTCACCCTCTCTTGTACTAGCCTACAGATGCCTTGACCAGACTGCACCCAGCTACCTCCAGACCCTCATCTCTCCCTACACCCCCACTCGACCTCTCCGCTCCGCCTGCACTAGAAGACTGGCTCTACCTCCGCTACGCTCCCCTGCCTTCAGAGCCTGCTCCTTCTCCACCCTTGCTCCGCAGTGGTGGAATGACCTTCCTACAGATGTCAGGACTGCCCAGTCCCTGACCACATTCCGGCGCCTCCTTAAGACTCACCTCTTCAAACAGCACCTGTAGAACTCCTCTGTTGTATCCTGGGACACTATCACCCTTCATTTAAATGTGCTTTATTTTGCTCTTATCTGCCCCCTATTTTACTGCATTTAATCCTGTACTTCAGAATACTGTAATCTGCCAAGTGTTTAACCTGTAGTATTTTGTATTTAATCACCTGATGTAACTATCACTATTTAATCATATCCTGATGTAACTATCACTATTATCTGCTGTATTATTGAATTATGGTTTGTCACACTTGAACAAAAGTTATTGTATTTCTTGCTCTTATTGTATTACTTGTATTGTAACACTTGAAATGTATTTGCTTACGATTGTAAGTCGCCCTGGATAAGGGTGTCTGCTAAGAAATAAATAATAATAATAATAATAATAAAAAAAAAACATAATGTGCATTCTCTAAAAAAAAAAAAAAAGTTAGACTAGACTGTTCACAAGCCCCTCAATGAAATGCCTCTGTTTCTGGGTTGGGAACTGGGGGCGTTTTTTTTTTTTTAATCTACCATGTGGAAAAATCATAGCCTTCATTAACACTGTTCACACTGAAGAGACTGACTGCACTATAGCCTTCATTAACACTGAAGAGACTGACTGCACTATAGCCTTCACTAACACTGAAGAGACTGACTGCACTATAGTCTTCATTAACACTGAAGAGACTGACTGCACTATAGCCTTCATTAACACTGAAGAGACTGACTGCACTATAGCCTTCATTAACACTGAAGAGACTGACTGCACTATAGCCTTCATTAACACTGAAGAGACTGACTGCACTATAGCCTTCATTAACACTGAAGAGACTGACTGCACTATAGCCTTCATTAACACTGAAGAGACTGACTGCACTATAGCCTTCATTAACACTGTTCACACTGAAGGGAGAAGTCACCACAGACCCCTACATGGGTAGTGTCACTGCTTGCCTGCACTTCAATGACAGTGTGTGTGCAGTGTGTGTGATTTCAATATCCATCTCTTCAACCCCAGCCTCTTTGCTGGATTCCTCCCTCTCCTTCACTCCTTCAACTTCTGTCTCTCTCCTTCCCCCCCTACCCACAAAGCTGGCCGTCAACTGGACCTCACCTTCTCCAGGGCCTGCTGCCCCTCCACCTTCTCTGTCACCCCCTGGACCTCTCTGATCACTATTTCATCTCTTTTTCTCTGTCTCTCCCTGCTCCTCCTACCCCCACTGTCACCTCTCGCTGTAACCTCCGCTCTCTCCCCCTCTGTCCTTGCCTCCACCGCTCTCTCTCACCTCCCTCCTATCGACTACTTCTCCCAACTTTCTGTAGACTCTGCTACCTCCACCCTCTTCTCCTCCCTCACCTCCTCCCTCGACTCCCTCTGTCCCCTCACCTCCCGACCTGCTCGCCCCTCCCCTCCCCAACCCTGGCTGTCCTCTGCGCTCCGCTCAGCAAGAATCACACTGCGATCTGCTGAAAAGTAATGGAAGAGAACCAAACTCCCTGCTGCCCTTGACCTCTACCGCTCTCCTCTCCTCCTTCTTCTCTACTAAATGTTCTTATTTCCAATCTATAATCCAAGCCTCCACTAACAACCCACGTAAGCTATTCTCTACCTTCTCCTCCCTCCTAAACCCTCCCCCCCTCCTCCTCCTTCCTCTAATACTTGTACTGTGATTCTTGAAATGTATTTTTGTTTACGACTGTAAGTCGCCCTGGATAAGGGCGTCTGCTAAGAAATAAATAATAATAATAATAATAATAATAATAATAATAATAATAATAATAATGTGTTTTTCTAGGTATGTGTGTGTAGGTATGTGTGTGTGTGTGTGTGTAGGTATGTGTGTGTGTGTGTGTGTGTGTGCGTGTCTGTATTCATGTATGAGTGTGTGTGTCACTGTAAGCATTGTGAAATCTATCCATGTCTCCGTGTCTCTCCCTCTCCCAGCTGCGCTACCCTTCACACAGGAGCCAAGGCGCTCTCTAATGGAAGGCAATACGCCTGTTCAGTGGGGAGCGCAGTTGCTAAGATACAGGAGCAGCAGCAGCAGCAGTGAGAGTGAGGGAGTGAGGCACATGGAAGTGGGTCAACAAACCTATAGAGGAACAGTGTGACACGCAGCCAGCCTCCCTCCCCTTCAGTACACATCATGATGGCTGAGCCTGTGCTGCCAGTCTGTGTGCCTCTGCAGTGCTGAGTGAGGCGCACTGACACCTCCCACACTCCAGGGGGCAGCATGCTCAAACAGTCCTTTAATATATTGCGGAATACACAGCACCATTATAAATGTTTGCCGCAGTAAATTTGCACTGTAATTTTGCAGTTTTCCCCCTTGCTTTCCCTATGGTTATACAATGCCTTTACCATACTTTACCATGGTTCTCATATGCTTTACCATACCTCTCTGGGCTTTACAATGCTTACCTATGCTTTACACTTTGCTATGAACATAAGAACATAAGAAAGAGCATAAGAAAGTTTCCAAACGAGAGGAGGCCATTCAGCCCATCTTGCTCGTTTGGTTGTCAGTAGCTTATTGATCCCAGAATCTCATCAAGCAGCTTCTTGAAGGATCCCAAATGCATGGCAAAGCAAAGGACTGGCAAGCTAGGTATAGAACAGAGAAGAATGCTAAAGCATGGGCAAGGCTATGTGCAGCAGTATGCACTGTATAATAAGCACAGAAAAGATACTGTTAAAATACTGGACAAACTGAACCAGGTCATTTATAAGGTTTGTGTACTGCGCAGAGTGATCTCAAATGACCATTATGCTCGAATGCACATAATTTACCATATTCCAAACGTCTTTTTGCGCACTGCAATCTGTTCTGTGCTGTGCACAAATATAATGTATGCAAAGTGCAATGTATGCGTCATCCTGCCATTTCCTAAAGCATGCGCCAAGCGCAAAACCAGTGCTGCGAGGCACAAAATAACACTTTTACAAAGCAAGCCTTAACTCTGCACACATCACTCCAGCACTCACTCACCCAATCACTGAAGTGAAATGCAGGCGCTTTCCGAGGTACTACAGCAATAGAAAACACCCAGCGATCACACAAGGTTCCGTCCACATCTATATAATGATTATATTCAAAAGAACGACTGTGAGAGCAGCAGCACTAGTGTTAATACATGTTTAAAAAATAAACAGGGAAGCTGCAATCATGATAGTTCTTTCAGACCGAAAGAAAACGAATCACTTTCACTGCAAGAATAACTCCCAAAACAGAATCCAGAGTACAGCACGGTATCACAGTACATACTGTCGGCATGTAACATAGACCGAGCTGGCAGATACTAAACAACTACCTGTATAATGCAGGAACACTTTACTTTAATAGACACATGCAGCAGCATATCAACCCTAGATCGATCAAGCAACAGTTTGCACCTCCTTACCTTGCATTCACATGGATTTCAATATCAAAGACACTGCTTACACAGTAGTAGGCTAGGCTACTGATTACTGTATTGGTAAATTTTGTCAGCGTTTTGAATGTAAAGTTAATGTACGAAAGGTGCTCCTTTATTCCACTGCTCGTTCAGCCCGTTTTATTTAAGTTGAATTAATTGCCCCCCAGGTTTGTCAAGGAAATTATTTATTTATCTATCTATCTATCTATCTATCTATCTAGGCTAAAAAAAACAGGTGGATTATTAATATTATTAATTATTGTTGCTGTTGATGTTGTATGTGTGTATTTTCTTATAACAGATGCCCTTATCCAGGGTGACTTACAGCTCTTACAAAAAAACACATTACAAAAATCAGATCAGTCCAGACACGGAGCAATAGCAGTTTGATAAGCGGGATCATGGCTAATACTGAGAAAGGAAAAAAACAAAAACAAACAGATGCCACTGTAAGAGAAAACAAGAAAGTCAATAAATGTAAATGTATTAGAAAAGGTAACATGTGCTCATATTTGTGTGACACCTGTCAAAATTATAAACCCACTTCCCAACAAACAGCACAGCATAGATAATGCCATAGAATCTGTGATGGCCCTTTTAAATATTTAGCTTATTAGCCATGCTAAAGCCTGTGATAATGGTAAACATTAGATACAAATGTATGCATGTGCTCAAATTTCATATGCTTAAGCACAAAATTGCTCTGAAGGCCAAATTTGAATGAAAATGGCTAAGTTTTGCACCAAGCGTGACAGGCTTGCAATGCGCAGAATGTTTCCTTTACATGCGTTACATGCCCTATCCTCAGCAACACTGGGGGGCAGTTGGAAGGGGCTTTCAGCAGGAGTATGAGTAAGGGATTCACATGTGCAGACTGCATCCACAGGCAGCGTTCCTGGCCGGCTCCATGCTGAGATTCCCGTCTTGGGGCATCTGAATAGAGTAGTGTTTTCAGCATTGTGGGTTTGTTTTACAGTCCACACTTCTGTTATATGTTTATGTATAGTGTAAGGAGCATGGGTCGGAGCTGCTCAGAACACTGGCTGACAGGTGGGTGAGGTACTGTACACCTATGATAGCTGCTTGGCAGGGTATTGTTAACAGTCAATTGTCGTGTAGTATTCCAGTTCTGCGCATTCACGCGTAGCTCTTGTGCATTTCTGTTATAATGGTATTGAATGTGCAGGTGGTTTTGCGAGGCACAAGCACATTTGCCAATTGACCAAAAAAACGCTATTTTCCGTCTTCACGCAGCTGCTTTGTGCTGTGTTGGAAAATATCAGTTTTTGTGCAAACGCACTCATTATTGCAAGACACAAATTTTGCGAGGAGATTGTGCGTTGCTTTGAACATCGGGGCCAATCTCTCTGCAGCTCGTTTGGGAGCTGTTCTGAACCAGCATTATTCAGAGCCCACACATGCCCTTATAAAAGTGTATCATAATAAAACCATAGCAAAGTGTAATGAAGCACAGGGAAGCATGGGGAAGCATTGTAAAACACAGTGAAGCATGATAAAGCATAGGGAAGCATTGTAAAGCACAAAGAGGTATGGTAAAGCATAGGGAAGCATTGTAAAACACAGTGAAGCATGATAAAGCATAGGGAAGCATTGTAAAGCACAAAGAGGTATGGTAAAGCATAGGGAAGCATTGTAAAGCACAGAGAGGTATGGTAAAGCATAGGGAAGCATTGTAAAGCACAAAGAGGTATGGTAAAGCATAGGGAAGCATTGTAAAGCACAGAGAGGTCTGGTAAAGCATAGGGAAGCATTGTAAAGCACAGAGAGGCATGGTAAAGCATAGGGAAGCATTGTAAAGCACAGAGAGGTATGGTAAAGCATAGGGAAGCATTGTAAAGCACAGAGAGGTGTGGTAAAGCATAGGGAAGCATTGTAAAGCACAGAGAGGTATGGTAAAGCATAGGGAAGCATTGTAAAGCACAAAGAGGTATGGTAAAGCATAGGGAAGCATTGTAAAGCACAGAGAGGTGTGGTAAAGCATAGGGAAGCATTGTAAAGCACAGAGAGGTATGGTAAAGCATAGGGAAGCATTGTAAAGCACAGAGAGGTGTGGTAAAGCATAGGGAAGCATTGTAAAGCACAGAGAGGTATGGTAAAGCATAGGGAAGCATTGTAAAGCACAGAGAGGTGTGGTAAAGCATAGGGAAGCATTGTAAAGCACAGAGAGGTATGGTAAAGCATAGGGAAGCATTGTAAAGCACAGAGAGGTATGGTAAAGCATCGGGAAGCATTGTAAAGCACAGAGAGGGGTATGGTAAAGCATAGGGGAGCATTGTAAAGCACAGAGAGGTATGGTAAAGCATAGGGAAGCATTGTAAAGCACAGAGAGGTGTGGTAAAGCATAGGGAAGCATTGTAAAGCACAGAGAGGTATGGTAAAGCATATTCAAAAACAAACCCAGGTAAACTAACTCCCTGCTCTGGAGTCCAGTCCAGTCCGGTACAGGAAGGAGTCACAGCAGCTTTCACCAGCCTTCACTCGAACCTGGACAGAGGCAGTACGTTACTCTGGATGAGAAAATTCCATTAGCTCTCTACCTCGCCAGGATAAGCCATGGCTGGTTTTTAGAGCTTTTTACAGCTCTGTGGAATCCCCCTGGATTGCTCTGAAAGCGGCTGTGTCTACACTGGTAGTTAAGGGGCTAACCAGCATGGAAGTGCACTGGGAGATGGAGGAAGAGTTTGCATTTTACTGTCACTTCTGGCAGAATCCATACGGTCAGAATGAGGAGAAGGCAGGCAGGCAGGCAGGCAGTGAGCCGGTACGTCTCTGAATTAGAGACAGGAGGGGGGCAGACTCTGTCGGCAGGCTTGGGGGGGGGGGGGGGGGGGGGTCATTGGACTAGAACACCCCCCTCCTCCTTCTCACCCCCTTCTCTCCCTCTGGCTCTCAGTTCTCCTCTCCGCATAGCTCTGCTCCCCAGCTGCAGGAAATTCCTAATGGTCTTCATCATGTGCTTTCTGTTCAAAGCTGCTTCCCTGCCAAGACTGCCTCTGTGCCCCCCCCCTCCCTCACACACACACACACACAGCCCCCCTGCCACTCTCTCTCTCTCTCTCACACACACAGCCCCCCTGCCACTCTCTCTCTCTCACACACACACACAGCCCCCCCTGCCACTCTCTCTCTCTCACACACTGCACCCCTGCCACTCTCACACACGAACAGTCTTCTATTTTCTTGTTTCACTTCACACACACACACACACACACACACACACGTACACTCCCACCCTACACACACACACACGCTCTCCCACTCTACACATACAGTGACGCTCTCACTCTCTCTCTCTCTCTCTCTCTCTCTCACACACACACACACACAGCTGATTTATCCAAGTCTTTGCAGCACATGGGAAAGAAAAATCTAATTGTTAATGTTTCCAAATGGAAACAAACAATTTTGTCATACCTTCCGAGTCCTTAAATGAACCAGTTGTCTTAAATTCTGTTTTCAAAAATGATGGTGCACAGACACACACAACATAATACACACTCGCACAGGCACACAGAACATCACACACACTCGCACAGATACACACAGAACATAATACACACACTCCCACAGACACACACAACATAATACACACACTCGCACAGACACACAGAACATAATACACACACTCGCACAGACACACTCACACAACATAATACACACACTCGCAGACACACAGAACATAACACACACTCGCACAAATACACACACAACATAATACACACACTCGCACAGACACACAGAACATAATACACACACTCGCACAGACACACTCACACAACATAATACACACACTCGCACAGACACACAGAACATAACACACACACTCGCACAGACACACACAACATAATACACACACTCGCACAGACACACACAACATAACACACACACTCGCACAGATACACAGAACATAACACACACACTCGCACAGATACACAGAACATAACACACACACTCCCACAGACACACAGAACATAACACACACACTCGCACAGACACACTCACACAACCATTCTCATCACAACCCAAACGCATCCTGTCTGCACCGTATCAAATCCCAAGTACTGCCTATCTGTCCAGTGCACCCTCACGCACACACCATGTGAACACTGCCAGTCTGCTGCTCACCTCTCACACAGAACAACCCCCTCTTCACAGTGCTCCTCACTCTCTCTCTCTCTCTCTCTCCCCCCTCACTCTCTCTGTGTTTTCTTGGCAATGTAATTTCTGCAGGAATCTACACGCTCGTTTGAGTTATTTTAGGAAGGTTCTGCAAGGTCTGTGTTCTGTGTTTTTTCGTGGTTTTCCTGGCTGAAGGCCAGAGGTTTGTCAGCAGTATCCCCCCCCAGCCCCCCAGCTGTAAATATCATGTGACGCTCAGTCCTGTCTACTGGGAGCACACAAGGAGTCTGTGCTCTCACCAGAGCGACTAGCTGCTGAAACACTGTGAAACTACCACTGTACACAAGACATATACTGTGCTTTTACCATGTTTAGTAATATGCTTTACCATACCTCTAGGCTTTACAATGCTTCCCTATGCATTCACTGTGCTTTATTACACTGTGCTATGCTTTTACTGTGGGCAACTTTTAGAAGGGTTAGTTTACAATGGTTTGTTTTCAATGTGCTTCCCCATACCACTCTATACTTTACAATGCTTCCCTATGATTAACCATGCATTCACTGTGCTTTATTACACTGTGCTATGCTTTTACTGTGGGAAACTTTATTAATTGACATATATACAGCTCTGGAAAAAATTAAGAGACCACTGCAAAATTATCAGTTTCTTTGGTTTTACTATTTATAGGTATGTGTTTGGGTAAAATGAACATGTTTGTTTTATTCTATAAACTACTGACAACATTTCTCCCAAATTCCAAATAAAAATATTGTCATTTAGAGCATTTATTTGCAGAAAATGACAACTGGTCAAAATAACAAAAAAGATGCAGTGTTGTCAGACCTTGGATAATGCAAAGAAAATAAGTTCATATTAATTTTTAAACAACACAATACTAATGTTTTAACTTAGGAAGAGTTCAGAAATCAATATTTGGTGGAATAACCCTGATTTTCAAGCACAGCTTTCATGCGTCTTGGCATGCTCTCCACCAGTCTTTCACATTGATGTTGGGTGACTTTATGCCACTCCTGGCGCAAAAATTCAAGCAGCTCGGCTTTGTTTGATGGCTTGTGACCATCCATCTTCCTCTTGATCACATTCCAGAGGTTTTCAATGGGGTTCAGGTCTGGAGATTGGGCTGGCCATGACAAGGTCTTGATCTGGTGGTCCTCCATCCACACCTTGATTGACCTGGCTGTGTGGCATGGAGCATTGTCCTGCTGGAAAAACCAATCCTCAGAGTTGGGGAACATTGTCAGAGCAGAAGGAAGCAAGTTTTCTTCCAGGACAACCTTGTACTTGGCTTGATTCATGCCAAAGCTGCCCGATTCCAGCCTTGCTGAAGAACCCCCAGATCATCACTGATCCTCCACCACATTTCACAGTGGGTGCGAGACACTGTGGCTTGTAGGCCTCTCCAGGTCTCTGTCTAACCATTAGACGACCAGGTGTTGGGCAAAGCTGAAAATTTGACTCATCTGGGGGTGCTTCAGCAAGGCTGGAATCAGGCAGATTTGTCTTTGTGAAGGACGCATGAATCAAGCCAACTTCACTATGATTCTTTAATCCCACACCGAACACTCAATAGTGGTACATTTAGAAATACTAGAAGAAACGTCGTAAACGTGATGAGAATGTTTCCACAAAACTCCTGCTCAGTGTCTTCAATCTGCATGTACAGTGTTGTGCAAATGTATCAGAACACCTCCAGGTTTGTCATCCTTTATATACCTGCCTGCATGAAAACCTCAGGGTGTGAGGATTTCAATTTCCACTCAGTAATCAGTGCTATAGAAACCACTCGTGTGTGAAAATGTTAGACCGCTCTGTGCTTTAATTAGGCCCCTTAAACAACTTCTCCTGCATTGTACCCTGTGTAGCTGTGTGTTCCTTTTCTCTTACTATTTTAAATGAATTGCATGTGTGGCCTATTAAAGTCATCAATTAAAGTAATCAATTAGCCTGTTTTGACAATTTTCCCAGATTTTCGGTTCCAGTGGTTTGATTTCATACGTACAACACATCGATAGTGCAGAAGCAATGGGGTGCTCTAATAAACCTGCACACTGCTGGAGATGGGGATTCACTGTTTCCTACTGAAAGCCGCCAAAGGGATCACATCTCGTTCTCTCTGCCTGTACTGAAAGCACTAATTGAAGACATTGAAAAAAACTGTTTTGTCATTGAAGTTTAGTATGAAATCTATGGCATTCTACCAGAGTTCTGTTATACTGTAGCCCACCACGGCCTTAATCTAATGTATTCACCTGTAAACATGCAGCTCCATTTACTGCACCCCGTCCATCCTGATACTCTCAACAGCGTGTGCTTCTCTGTGTCATCCTACCTGAATATGTGCTTCACAAGATATACATAACAACTTCCTGTGGCAGAGAGACAGACAGGCAGACAAGAAGGCCTCCACCCAGCCCCAGATTATGACATAACTTGTGCTAAAGAAGCTCCTTAGATAGTTTCATCACACTGAGACAAGTGCTTCCCTTGATATATGCAAAACTCTAAACTGACGCCCAGAAAGGATGTTCTTCGCAAGTTTCATCACAGTTGCACAAGTGGTTCTCAAGTCCATGAGTAAAACTCTAGTATGTGCCATGCGTTCTGTATGTACATTAGGACAGCCGCTTCCACTTGTCAGTGCTACAAAATATTGTTTTAAAACTTCATACAAAAGCCTGTTCACTGAACTCTCATCACGCTTGCAGCATCTTACACATAAAAATAAACAAAAAACCACCTGGCACACCGCCAAGCCTCCTGATTAAGGCCCACATGAACCCCGACAAGCTTTGATCACATCGCAGACAAGAAGGGAAGGAATTCAATGGAAGCACTTTGAAAAGGAGGGGACCCTCTCAACGGAGACAGCGACAGATTCTCAGTTGTTCTTTTCATGTAGTTATTGCTCTCTCACTTTGAAACAGACAAACAAAGAAAGAGCGGCTGATTGGGTGTTTAAAAGCTAGACACAAACTATATTTAAGTGACACAGAAAGTCATTTAGAATGGGGTGGTTTGTAGAACAAAAGCAAAGCATTCCCGGGTGCAGTGGAAGGGAAACGCGTGCACACTGTAAAGTAGAAACGTAGCAATGTGGTTTGTATAGATAACGGTTTCTGAACTATGGCAGGACAATGGTGCTGACTAAGGGTGAGAGAGAAACCAAAGAAGCTGTGCTCCGAAGGTAAAGAGGCTGGGGTCTGCTGTATTTTAATCATCTAAATACCAATGATGCACATGAACACACTCACAGACGGCAGGCACAGGTCAAAGGTACCAAATATTGTTCTGCCCGAGGAGTTATATGAAAATGTGAAGGCACCATCTGCAATGGGTTTTCAGTGGCAGTGGATTTATAAGCTCTTGGGATGCTACAGTATGTAAAACTGTGCATTCAACAATTAAAGGCTTAATTAATAACACAAGCAATCTCTAAATGTACAATACAGGACTCAATCAGGAGGAAAGAAAATCCCTGAGCTGTGAATTCAAAGAGGAGTCTCTCTCAATCCGTCCCGAGAGCTGTATATGGACAACTACTTGTACAGCCAGCGCTGTGGACAGCGACTCAACCCTGTAGGGCACCAGCTCCGCCAGCTGAGACCGGAGCTTGCAACACACGCAATAAAACAAACAAACATCTAAAGAGATCTAGGTGTTCATTATTGAGAGCGTGTCCTTCACGCGGAGTGGACGAGGTGTTCATTATTGAGAGCGTGTCCTTCACGCGGAGTTGACAAGGTGTTCATTATTGAGAGCGTGTCCTTCACGCAGAGTGGACGAGGTGTTCATTATTGAGAGCGTGTCCTTCACGCAGAGTGGACGAGGTGTTCATTATTGAGAGCGTGTCCTTCACGCAGAGTGGACGAGGTGTTCATTATTGAGAGCGTGTCCTTCACGCAGAGTGGACGAGGTGTTCATTATTGAGAGCGTGTCCTTCACGCGGAGTGGACGAGGTGTTCATTATTGAGAGCGTGTCCTTCACGCGGAGTGGACGAGGTGTTCATTATTGAGAGCGTGTCCTTCACGCGGAGTGGACGAGGTGTTCATTATTGAGAGCGTGTCCTTCACGCGGAGTGGATGAGGTGTTCATTATTGAGAGCGTGTCTTTCACATGGAGTGGACATGCGTTCGGGGTGACTCCTCCAGCAATGGATTTCACTTGCCCAGAGTCTGCGTGAGGACTGCTTTGCAGTAATTGGCTGACCAGGTTGGTAGTATGACTCCTGCAGGCAGTGTACTCAGCTCAGAGCACATTCACAGGGCCTTCTGAAAACCAGGACTGGGTGCAGGGAACGGGAGCTGCTGATTGCTGGATACAGGGATGGAACAAACATAGGGTTTTCATGGGAAAAGTGCAGAATCACTGTGTTCATGTTTTATAAGGGTGTGTTATGCATTTCAGACATCATGGGTAACTTTGTAATAGTCATTTCTAAATTCTGATCTCAATGAATATGAACAGTGTCATTTTTGCGACTCCATTTCAAGCAATGCCTGGGCTCAATCTCCCAGGCACACAGACTCTGCCTGCCGGACCTGTGCTGTGAGGTGATGCTTTGAGCTCCCTGACACAGCTCCGAGGTGCTCTGGACCCTGCTGTGAGCTCCCTGACACAGCTTCGAGGTGCTCCGGTCCCTGCTGTGAGCTCCCTGACACAGCTTCGAGGTGCTCCGGTCCCTGCTGTGAGCTCCCTGACACAGCTCCGAGGTGCTCTGGACCCTGCTGTGAGCTCCCTGACACAGCTCCGAGGTGCTCCGGATCCTGCTGTGAGCTCCCTGACACAGCTCTGAAGTGCTCCGGTCCCTGCTGTGAGCTCCCTGACACAGCTCTGAGGTGCTCCGGTCCCTGCTGTGAGCTCCCTGACACAGCTCTGAAGTGCTCCGGTCCCTGCTGTGAGCTCCCTGACACAGCTCTGAGGTGCTCTGGACCCTGCTGTGAGCTCCCTGACACAGCTTCGAGGTGCTCCGGATCCTGCTGTGAGCTCCCTGACACAGCTCTGAGGTGCTCTGGACCCTGCTGTGAGCTCCCTGACACAGCTCCGAGGTGCTCTGGACCCTGCTGTGAGCTCCCTGACACAGCTCTGAGGTGCTCCGGATCCTGCTGTGAGCTCCCTGACACAGCTTCGAGGTGCTCTGGACCCTGCTGTGAGCTCCCTGACACAGCTCCGAGGTGCTCCGGTCCCTGCTGTGAGCTCCCTGACACAGCTCCGAGGTGCTCTGGACCCTGCTGTGAGCTCCCTGACACAGCTTCGAGGTGCTCCGGATCCTGCTGTGAGCTCCCTGACACAGCTCTGAGGTGCTCTGGACCCTGCTGTGAGCTCCCTGACACAGCTCCGAGGTGCTCTGGACCCTGCTGTGAGCTCCCTGACACAGCTTCGAGGTGCTCTGGACCCTGCTGTGAGCTCCCTGACACAGCTCTGAGGTGCTCCGGATCCTGCTGTGAGCTCCCTGACACAGCTCTGAGGTGCTCCGGTCCCTGCTGTGAGCTCCCTGACACAGCTTCGAGGTGCTCCGGTCCCTGCTGTGAGCTCCCTGACACAGCTCCGAGGTGCTCTGGACCCTGCTGTGAGCTCCCTGACACAGCTCTGAGGTGCTCTGGACCCTGCTGTGAGCTCCCTGACACAGCTCTGAGGTGCTCCGGATCCTGCTGTGAGCTCCCTGACACAGCTCTGAGGTGCTCCGGTCCCTGCTGTGAGCTCCCTGACACAGCTCCGAGGTGCTCCGGTCCCTGCTGTGAGCTCCCTGACACAGCTTCGAGATGCTCTGGACCCTGCTGTGAGGTGATGCTGTCAGCTCCCTGACATAGCTCTGAGGTGCTCTGGACCCTGCTGTGAGGTGATGCTGCGAGCTCCCTGACACAGCTCCGAGGTGCTCTGGACCCTGCCGTGAGGTGATGCTGTCAGCTCCCTGACACAGCTTCGAGGTGCTCTGGACCCTGCTGTGAGGTGATGCTGTCAGCTCCCTGACATAGCTCTGAGGTGCTCTGGACCCTGCTGTGAGGTGATGCTGTGAGCTCCCTGACACAGCTCCGAGGTGCTCTGGACCCTGCCGTGAGGTGATGCTGTCAGCTCCCTGACACAGCTCTGAGGTGCTCTAGACCCTGCTGTGAGGTGATGCTGTGAGCTCCCTGACACAGCTTCGAGGTGCTCTGGACCCTGCTGTGAGGTGATGCTGTCAGCTCCCTGACACAACTTCGAGGTGCTCTGGACCCTGCTGTGAGGTGATGCTGTCAGCTCCCTGACATAGCTCTGAGGTGCTCTGGACCCTGCTGTGAGGTGATGCTGCGAGCTCCCTGACACAGCTCCGAGGTGCTCTGGACCCTGCTGTGATGCTTCTCAGCTCTCCTCCTGGAGGTTGTTTTTAATGAGCTCAGACAGCTGGAAGCTGAGAACGCTATTTTTAGCTTCCCAGGAACAACCAAGTGAGGCAGAGAGGAGAGAGAGAGGAATGAGGGAGAGGAGGAATGAGAGAGGATTAAAGAGAGAGAGGAGGAATGAGAGAGGATTAAAGAGAGAGAGGAGGAATGAGAGTGGGAGAGGGAAATGGGTGAGAGGGAATGAGAGGGGAGTGAGAAGAGGAGAGGGGAAGATGGTGAGAGAGGAGGAATGAGATGGGGACAGGGAAATGGGTGAGAGGGAATGAGAAGATGAGAGGGGAAGAGGGGAAGAGGGTGAGAGAGGAGGAATGAGAGTGGGAGAGGGAAATGGGTGAGAGGGAATGAGAGGGGAATTAGAGGAGGAATGAGAGGGGAAATACGAGAGGGAAGAGAAAGGGAGGGGGAATGCGAGATGGGAGAGAGGGAAAAGAGAGGTAGAGTAGGAATATGGGAGAGAGGGAGGGAGGGAGGAGGAATGAGGGAGAAGCAGAGGAAGGAGAAAGAGGCAGAGAAGAGGGAGAGAGGCAGGGAGGAGAGAGGGAGGCAGAGAGGAGGGAGAGGCAGGGAGGGTGCTGAGGGAGAGGCTGCCCTGAAGAGATCCTGCACAGCGTTATCTATGAGAGAACAGTGAAAATGATTGGTGCTGAACATGTTCACTTTGTGCTCGTGTGCCGTTCTCACTGCTCTTGATAACTGGGACCTCATACTAATTCTGAATGAAGAGCAGACTTTCTGAAATGTCTTCCACAGATAACATACACACTCAGTCCAGTTTAAACACACAGATAACACAGACACTCAGTCCAGTTTAAACACACAGATAACACAGACACTCAGTCCAGTTTAAACACACAGATAACACACACACACACACAAACACAAGAGAATTCTGATCATTTAAAAACAGTCTCAGTTTAACCAATTTATTGAATTTTTATTTAACCATTGTAGACATTATTAATTTTAATTTTCTTTTATGTAGCTGTTCTGATTTTACTGTTTCAGTTTCTAAAACTTTATTCCATTATCTTTCAAAATGTACAATTGACTTGCATCATGTTGCATGCATTCAGAGTTTGCAGCCCCTATCACTTAATCAGGACTTACACTGGCAGAATAAGACTCAACTGAATTAAAAAAAAGAGTCTAGAGCATTTTACAGCACTGCAGAATCACACTGGATTGCACCAATCTGTGGTTACTGTATCCTAGAATCACTCCTACCAATCTATCTGTGGTTACTGTATCCCAGAATCACTCCTAAATGTAGGTGGTTTATGCAATCCGGGGGTTGCAATGTGCTATAAAATGCTCTAAGAATCCAGCTGTGGCTCATCAGGGTATAGGAGGATCAATTCACTTAAAAGAAAAGCAAGGCGCTGGGATGTTTGCAGTGCAGCAGAGCTCAGTAAAGCTGCTCCTGTCTAATATCAGTTTGGATGTCCTGGATTGCAGAGCTCAGTAAAGCTGCTCCTGTCTAATATCAGTTTGGATGTCCTGGATTGCAGAGCTCAGTAAAGCTGCTCCTGTCTAATATCAGTTTGGATGTCCTGGATTGAAGAGCTCAGTAAAGCTGCTCCTGTCTAATATCAGTTTGGATGTCCTGGATTGCAGAGCTCAGTAAAGCTGCTCCAGTCTAATATCAGTTTGGATCTCCTGGATTGCAACATGCAAAGTTAGAACCATGTGCAGTCCCCCAGCTAACACGTATTTGCATCTTCTAACCACTTTTATAAAAGCAGGCCATGAAAATCACATGCACGTGCCCAGAGTAGGATGACAACACAAACAAAGGGGCAGTCGTGAACACAATTTGCATAGACAACACGCTCAGTGATTCAAGAAACAAACCCCATGCAAAACTGAATTTATTTATTTATTTCTTAGCAGACGCCCTTATCCAGGGCAACTTACAAGATATCACATTATTTTTACATACAATTACCCATTTATACAGTTGGGTTTTTACTGGAGCAATCTAGGTAAAGTACCTTGCTCAAGGGTACAGCAGCAGTGTCCCCACCGGGGATTGAACCTACGACCCTCCGGTCAAGAGTCCAGAGCCCTAACCACTACTCCACACTGCTGCCCAAAGAATAGGATTCAGGTCCCGTCCCAGAGAGCTGCCTGACTTACCATCCTCGAGAAGATACACTGATACAGGTACAGTGCCGACGACCATGGAACCTCTTTAACACTAGAACCACCACGGCAGTCATTTTGACGGTTTTCACTTTTAAAATTTAAATTACTCTGCGTGTGTTAAAGATCTGCGGTTGTCTGTTCTTGACTTTTCCTAAATACATGTATTAAATATACTGACGACGTTTGAAAGTCAGTATAAAGTTCAAATAAAGTTATAAGCACTTCTACATAGAACTGTCAAAAGATGTCATTTTGACGGCTTGTTACAATACATGCTTTTATTGTTAATATAACCTACAATACGCTTATTTTATATGTATACAAGCCAGTTTGTTATCTGTACCTCCGCTGAGTTTACAGCAGTGTGTATTTGAATAGAATATTGCTCTTGACGTCTAGATATGTGTTATCAAGTTTTGGCTGGCAGCAGAACCTACCCCTACCTGTGCAAAGATGAAACTCGCCCAGCTTGTCAGAGACTGGGTGACCATGTGTTACGCTGATGTAACCGTGCTTAAGAAAAGACATGAATGTTACCAATATATATTTTGTATTTCACTGTAATTAGAAAAAAACAGTCTGGTTGGAACAGTAAACAAAGAAGAAGAGAGTTTCCACCATCTGCACAAAACGTAATACTCAGTGAAAGCAATCACTGGTGTCCAGTTGCTGTATTTTACAATGTGCTGGACATGGCAGCCATCAATTCCTTAGTTTTGTACAATGAATGCACCGGGGGAAATATCAGTAGGAGAGATCTCTTATGATGCTAGCCACGGAGCTTTGGCAGAAACATTTCGATCAGAAAACTACAAAGCAGCAGGGAAACGCAGCTCAACCTGGATACAGTGAGCAGCCATCAAGTGACACACGCAACAGAAAACAATGCCAGGTAACTAAATGCAATAAAAATCAAACTTCTGATATCTGTGCCCAGTGTGAAAGAGCAGTATGTGGTAAATGCACACGACAAGTTGATAAGCGTTACATCTGTGTGGATTGTGCTAATATGGGGGCTACTTTGAAGTGCGTTTCCCTGAATGCGCATTCCCGTCACTCCCGGAACTGAGTGATTTTCTTTTTTTATGTTATTTTTTATAAATAATTATTTTACAATTGTGTATGTAGGCCTACACATAACCAGTTTACAGCTGGTTACACAATACTTTCTTTTGAAATGTTTATTTTATTATAGTTTTTCATTTTTTGCAGTCGTGCTATGCAGTAGGCTAATGTGAACATTTTTGTAAATAATTACTTCGTTTTTACAATGTCGTATGTACATCTAGTAGTTTACACCTGTTTACACAATATCTTCTTCTGAAATGTTTATTTTATTAGTTTTTCATTTTTTTGTCATGCATTATATGTGCTAATTTTGAAAATAAAGCCTTTTATGTTTATTTTTTCATTTAAATACAGTGTTTCTGCTATGCAAATGTTAGATAAGATGTTAAATAAAAGTTTTAAGTTTATCTGCTAGTTTGTGTGTCATTTTCATATCGAAGCTGTTGATCCGTCAAAATGACTACCGCTGGCGGTTCTAGTGCTAAAAATATGAAAAAGATTTTAATGAGCAAGCCTAACTAGTACTGCAAAACTTTCTCCTTTTTCTAGGAAAGCAGTACAACTGGGGATGAGCAGTTTGTTGTCTGATAACCTGGTACCCTGACTTCACCCATTATATATCCTGGGATCCCTGAACAGATCATAATCTCCTCTTTAAGATCTGAATGAGCAATCCGTCTCACAAGTGCAGATAGGATCCACTTACAACCAATGCTGAATGACTGGGTGCAGCTTCTGTTCTCTATTTCACCCAAAAAATGAGTTTCCTTAGCAGGGACTGCCAAGGCTAGTACAACAGTCAATGCAGTGTTGCCCTTGGCAGTCAGACAGAGACTTAAATAAGGTCAAATGAAGAGAAAATGCCACACCCAGCCATTCTGCGTGGGTAGTAAGTGGATCATTATTAGGATACCAATGCACTTGTGGGACAGACAGCTCATTCAAATATTTTGCACAGTTTTAAAGAGGAGACATTACGTATTCTGGGATACCTAAGTATTTACTAAGTAAGGGGTCTGAGTAAACATGGGCTTTTGTGAATGATAGTAATATGGGGGGTCTCTCTATATTGACAATGTCGACCCAAGGGACTTTTTCGACTTGAAAAAAGAAACAAGGACCAGGGGTCACAAATAGAGATTAGATAAAGGGGCATTCAGAACAGAAAATAGGAGGCACTTTTTACACAGAAAATTGTGAGGGTCTGGAACCAACTCCCCAGTAATGTTGTTGAAGCTGACACCCTGGGACCCTTCAAGAAGCTGCTTGATGAGATTCTGGAATCAATAAGCTACTAACAACCAAACGAGCAAGATGGGCCGAATGGCCTCCTCTCATTTAGAAACTTTCTTATGTTCTTATATGGGCGTCTCTTACTATAGACATTTTAAAAACACCCACACCTTATACACACTGTTGTAATTCCTATTGAAGTATAGCAGAAGGTGGCAGTGATCGGGTCTGACCTTACTGTAGACCACTGAAATGCAAAGCGACTGGTATTCTTTGCTATCCAGAATTAACATGTAGGCAAATAGATTTACATCACTTCCACAAAAAACACTGTGGAGCGGAAAGGACAAGTGAAACATTACGACACAGGAGGGATTGAGTGACAAGAAGACCAGGACATGCTGTATAACCACAGCGTGTGCAAGTACACCTTCATCAAGCTGTGTGCAAAACTGCACCAAACACACACCATGCAAGACACCCGACACACAAGACATCATCTTCTAGAAGAACTCTCTTATCTAGCAGTGTTACTGAAATGATCAGATTGCTGGCACAGCCGTGGTGTATGGAAACCCTGCCCTGGGATGGAAAGAAGACTCCCATTGAACAGCAGTTTGATCCATTCCTGGTTTTACTAGGAGTTTAATAAGACACACTTGAGTTTGTTACCTGTACACAGTAGTAATCAAGCTCCTAGTAAAGCCTGGCCATAGTTACCTGGATTTTTATCTGCCTCAAATTAGTAATACAACAAACACAGATGAGGCTCATTGCAGGTTGGAGAAGTCCTGTCAAATCTCCAGTCAGCTCAGAGCAGACCTCGACTCTGACAGCTAAGATCGATCACGTCAGGGTACACCGAGTGCGTGTTAGCCTGTCCCCCTGCAACACCCAGTCCCTAGGACATGGAATGTGGAGAGACAGACTCAGTGACCACAAACTGCAGATTGAAACCAGCAGACACAAATGACATTGAACTGGAGCCCCAGAGAGGCCTGACTCTGTAAGCAGTGTGACAGTGGAGAGATTGAATCAGAGACACATTGCATCCTCCACTGTACAAAACACAGAGACATCAGAGGCAAACACCCTCCCAGGCTGTCAGGAAGAGAAGGAGCTTCACGGTGAACGGGGATGAGGAGAAACAGGGGTTCATGCCAATAAAGACCATGTGAATTTGAACAGAGACCGAGAGTGACCGAGAGTGACCGGCAACAAGCCCTCACAAATTCCAGTTCCAATGGTCTTTATTTGATAGGGCAGCAGTGTGGAGTAGTGGTTAGGGCTCTGGACTCTTGACCAGAGGGTTGTGGGTTCAATCCCCAGTGGGGGACACTGCTGTTGTACCCTTGAGCAAGGTACTTTACCTAGATTGCTCCAGTAAAAACCCAGCTGTATAAATGGGTAATTGTATGTAAAAATAAATAATGTGATATCTGTATAATGTGAAATAATGTATAATGTGATATCTTGTAACAATTGTAAGTCGCCCTGGATAATTGCGTCTGCTAAGAAATAAATAAAAATAATAATAATAACGGTGCTACTAGATGTATTGAAAGGCATCTGTATTCCCAATGGGCAGGGCCACTTGGAGACTCCATAGGGAAGGATTGGTATGTGGGGCCCCCTCCTCCCTGTTAAATCATGACAGATTGCAATATATATATATATATTTTACAATTGCATATCGTCCTGCAGTGTGTTTTCTGCGAAATTACACTGGATTACGTTGACCTATCTGAAGGTTCTGCAGCAGTGGTCACAGTCAACATGAGTATGTTTGTATTTTCAAAAGGTTCAATTCAACCCAAATAATGTCCAAATATAAAATAATCCACAGCGCTCACCCTCCTTTCCAGGGTCCAAGCTTTGCTACAGTACAGAACCGAGAAATAACATTACAACTTATTTAGCAGATCCCCACTTCCACATAAAAACTACTGGAACATGTATTCATAGAGTGAGAGCTGGCAGGAATAAACACACACCGCACAATTCTCACTTTATTTCAGAGACTGAATTTATAATAAATGAATAGTATTTTGAAGCATCTCCATGGCTTATACGATGGTAAACTTTTACAGCCCCAGAGTGCTCAAGCACATCGCTTCAGTGTACAGTAGCTTACTGTGCTGTGTAGTGCAACCTTACTTACAGTGGGAGGCTGCAGGCTGCAATATATTATGCAGAGATTTCTGCTACCCTTGCAGTCTCAACAGAGCTCTCGTAATCATGCCTAACCCCCCACGTACAGCTGGTACACCAGAGTGTAACCATTAACCTGTCCCCCTGCTAGCAGGTATCAGGAATGCAACGGCAACAAATCACACCACACTGAACAAATGTGGCATTCCTTACATCCACTAGGGGGCACAGTGCTGCAGTACTCTGCTGCAGTAAACTGGACAGTAATCTATTACTCTGTGCAAGACAATAGTACAGAGCAGGCAGTTTGAAGCTCTTCAAACAGCTGGGCTGGGTGTAAAGATAAAGAGGTGCATTCTTCAGACAGGGGTTTTGTAAAGTCTTTTTGAAATTACTCTATTAAAATATCTGCATCCGAGGTCAAAACTTAGATCAAAGTTTACTTCCATCTTCAAATCTGTGCTATTTTGTGAATACCCACGTTTGTTTTAAATGTTACGCAGTATGCTTAGCAAAAGAATGCATGATTGCATTGCAGTCTGTCACAAGGGAAAAAAAAAAAAAGATCTGGTCACTAGCTTCTCATGACAAAACATCAAAGTCATGGCAATGTAGCCACTAGGGGACAAGCAGGGCGGGGCCTAGTATTACTGCACCATTAGAGGAGACGGAGCCTAGTTGTATTACTGCACCATTAGAGGAGGCGGGGCCTAGTTGTATTACTGTACCATTAGAGGAGGCGGGGCCTAGTTGTATTATTTTATATCAAACAGACGAAGGAAGGGGGAGTCACATCACAGATAAAATCCCAGTGGTTTCACGACTGGATTACATTACATTAGGCTGTCACAAGACGCTGCCATACTGCCATTAACTGGGGCTCTCTGATGTGCAGATTCCACAGCTCTTGTGCAATTCACATGCTTTTAACAGGTCTGCTTCTGTTTGAATTGATACCTGCGCAGCCCTAATAGAACCAGGGAACAGAGGGAGACAGCAAAGCAAACTACAGGACTGATAACGGCCAGTGGGAACAGTCTTTCGAGTGTACCAAGTGTGAGACATGTCAAGGGAGTTATACTAGCGAGGGACACTGCCGTCCGAGTGTGTCCTCTAGTTACACTAGCGAGGGACACTGCTGTTCGAGTGTGTCCTCTAGTTACACTAGCGAGGGACACTGCTGTTCGAGTGTGTCCTCTAGTTACACTAGCGAGGGACACTGCTGTTCAAGTGTGTCCTCTAGTTACACTAGCGAGGGACACTGCCTTCCGAGTGTGTCCTCTAGTTGCACTAGCGAGGGACACTGCCGTCCGAGTGTGTCCTCTAGTTACACTAGCGAGGGACACTGCCGTCCGATTGTGTCCTCTAGTTACACTAGCGAGGGACACTGCCGTCCGAGTGTGTCCTCTAGTTATAGCTGTCATGTGCTCTTTCCTTGTTTTAAGGTCAGTAAAGCGCTGTTTCCACCCAGAGTCTAAATACAACAAAATCAGTCACCCGTTGCTGTGCTGTCAATGGGAGCCTGTGTGACGTGTGTTTATCCAAACTGTACTGTGTCTTGCTATTGCAGGATAACAGGATTTGGAATCTCAATGAAAGTGAATTGCAGAGAATATGGCAGTCTGAAATGAATGGTGCTTCAAGGTTAAGAATGATGACATCCTGCCCCCTGTCCCTCTGAAGGGAGGCTGTCCTCTCTGAGGCTCCCAGGTCATTCAAATGTTATCCAAATGGGATGGGATCCGATCCTGGTTTCATGTTCATTGCACTGATAAATGCAAAGCAGGGCCAACTGCCCCTGCAGATCTGTGGTTTAATGCAAGAAATACCGGCCCGAGCTGGGGGGTCAGATTCGGTTTCATTTCCTAAGTGTCTAAACAACTTTAACATACTGGGGATTCTGTCAATCAAAAAAACCCTGAGATCCAGCACTCACTATCACCTCTGACCTGGAGCAGTGTGGACCCCTGAGTCTCCCAGCTCTAACCACGTCACACTGCCTCCCTGCCTCCCAGTCTCCCAGCTCTAACCACGTCACACTGCCTCCCTCCCTCCCAGTCTCCCAGCTCTAACCACGTCACACTGCCTCCCTCCCTCCCAGTCTCCCAGCTCTAACCACGTCACACTGCCTCCCTCCCTCCCAGTTCCTCAGCTCTAACCACGTCACACTGCCTCCCTCCCTCCCAGTTCCTCAGCTCTAACCACGTCACACTGCCTCCCTCCCAGTTTCTCAGCTCTAACCACGTCACACTGCCTCCCTCCCTCCCAGTTCCTCAGCTCTAACCACGTCACACTGCCTCCCTCCCAGTTTCTCAGCTCTAACCACGTCACACTGCCTCCCTCCCTCCCAGTCTCTCAGCTCTAACCACGTCACACTGCCTCCCTCCCTCCCAGTTCATCAGCTCTAACCACGTCACACTGCCTCCCTCCCTCCCAGTCTCTCAGCTCTAACCACGTCACACTGCCTCCCTCCCTCCCAGTTCATCAGCTCTAACCACGTCACACTGCCTCCCTCCCTCCCTCCCTCCTAGTCCCTTGACTAGACCAGGCTGCTGTGGAAAGCTCCCCCTCCTCCCTCCCTCTCTGTGGCTGGCGTGTGTCCAAGCTCCCTCCCTCCCTCCCTCTCTGTGGCTTCTTCCCTCTCTGTGGTTGAAGTGTCTCCAAGCCTGCTGCAGAGGAGAGTGCCTCGGTACCTGCACACAGGCAGCCATCGCGAGCCAGCCAGCGACAGAGAGCCCTAACCTGTACTGCTCAATCCCTTTCAAGATGCCAAAGCTGTACAGAGCGTGCTGCACCTGGGAGCGCTCAGGCACTGTCCTTTTATTTATCTGCTGTTCAAGAAAGATGAGGGACAATGACACTGGTGCAGGCAGGGAAGCAACATGAGATCTTCCACTCACAGCTCTCAGAGGGAGAGGGGGGGAAGAGCGAGAGAGGGGGAGGGGGAAGAGAGAAAGAGAGAGGAGAGAGCACACCTAAATCCTGACCTAAAACAGCCCCTTGACAGACTTGCATTGAACTGAAACTCATTTATTATTTAATCCACCGAATGTAGTCACAGATCTTTCTGGTATAAATCCGTATCTTCACATACCCGCATTAGATCAATTTAGGGGGACAGTTGCTTTATTGTTTTTGTAAAAACTAGGAATTTGCAAAAACATTCAAGTTGCCATCAAATCGATTCTCAATATTCACACTGAAGACTACTACACAAATAGCCATCGATTCATTCCCCCGAGGGTCTCCCCTGGTGAAGGCACGGCCGCGTGGTGTGCAGGGTGAGTCATACAGTCAGGGCAGCGCTGGGGTCCCCCGAGGGTCTCCCCTGGTGAAGGCATGGCCGCGTGGTGTGCAGGGTGAGTCATACAGTCAGGGCAGCGCTGGGGTCCCCCGAGGGTCTCCCCTGGTGAAGGCATGGCCGCGTGGTGTGCAGGGTGAGTCATACAGTCAGGGCAGCGCTGGGGTCCCCCGAGGGTCTCCCCTGGTGAAGGCATGGCCGCGTGGTGTGCAGGGTGAGTCATACAGTCAGGGCAGCGCTGGGGTCCCCCGAGGGTCTCCCCTGGTGAAGGCACGGCCGCGTGGTGTGCAGGGTGAGTCATACAGTCAGGGCAGCGCTGGGGTCCCCCGAGGGTCTCCCCTGGTGAAGGCATGGCCGCGTGGTGTGCAGGGTGAGTCATACAGTCAGGGTAGCACTGGTTGTGTGGGGATTTCGCAGGTAGCGCTGCATTGGCTATGGCGCTCCCACGGGTTCGGGAGGCAAACTTGCCAAATCGCCTCGCTGCGCTACAGCGACTCCTGCTGGATAGGAGGACACAGTCAGTTCTCATGAGCTGTTGAGGGATTGCTGCGGTGAGGGAGGGTAATTGGACCGAAAAATTGGTGACCCTGCCTGACCATGGAAATGAGTAGAGGATGTAAGCAGAGAACAGCCCTGTGCTTCTAAAAACATGAACCCACACTGTGAAAGGGCAGTGAGATATTTCAATACATTGGCAGGCTGACTCAGCCTGTAATCCTACACACACAGGCAGGGCGGGGGAGAGGGGAGGAAGCTGCATGCTGCTGTCAGTCTGCTGGCTGCTCGCTCAAAGACAGCCTCCCTCCCTCCCCCCTCTCTCTCCCCCCCCCCCCCTCTCTCTCCCAGATCCCCTGCCAATTCTTCTTTGAACACTTCCAGCAGCAGAAAAAAAAAAATCAGTTTCTGCCTCAGTGGAGGACAGCAGATTAACCCTTTACACACCTTCCCTAATGATGGGTTACAAAGCAGTCATCATTTCCCACTGCTCAAGAAAGAAATGAGTGTGCCAACGTCTGTCTATGGAAGGCACTGTGTCGACTTCCCTTTCTCTCGATGCTTCATGAGGGGGCTTGACTGCATTAGCCTTTAACATTTAAACTGGGATCCATTTGAGATGTTGGCCAGCCCTGCTGGGGAGGTGTGTGTGTGGATGTGGAGATGGGTTAGCTGCTCTCAGGGTTCAGCCTGTTGGTGACATCCAGCCCCGTTGCCATGACTGTCAACTCACAATGTACAGCATGTACAGAATACTACAGGACACCAACAAGCAATCTGAGAAGCAATTCTCCAGATCTATGAAAAAATGCAAGTGGGACATACGGGCGGACATGTGGTTTGTTTCCAAATGGAAAGAACTCAGTTGTTCTGCTGCTCTCCCTCTGCACTGAAACAAAGAAGCCAAGTAAAGTTGTACTCAGTGACAGCTTAAGAAAATAAGAACATAAGAAAGTTTACAAACGAGAGGAGGCCATTCAGCCCATCTTGCTCGTTTGGTTGTTAGTAGCTTATTGATCCCAGAATCTCATCAAGCAGCTTCTTGAAGGATCCCAGGGTGTCAGCTTCAACAACATTACTTGTCAGAGAAGGCACCGCCTACTTAAAAATGTTGAAAAATACAAGCCATTTGATTCATTTATGTATAAGTAATATAACAATAAATACAGCTTTAATGCAGAGACAGCAGTCCGATCCAAACTCTCCACTCAGTCACGCTGTACATTCAGAGGAGGCAGACGCACTCTTGTCTGCTCTGTAGTCATGATAAGCACGTCTCTTAGCCAATCATATTCTTCCATTTCTTCAGCTGTCATGGAACGCTGAAGGGTGGCATGCCCCCCCTCCCCTTGTGTCTGTTTTAGCCAATCACCGGACGTGTGCCCTCCCACACTGATGACCTCGCATGCCGATATTGACGAGAGTGGAAAGAACGAAGCTCTGTTTAGAAGGACGTAGCGAATGGCTAGAGATGGATTCACTTTATTATTATTACTTGTTTATTTAGCAGACGCCTTTATCCAAGGCGACTTACAGAGACTAGGGTGTGTGAACTATGCATCAGCTGCAGAGTCACTTACAACTACGTCTCACCTGAAAGACGGAGCACAAGGAGGTTAAGTGACTTGCTCAGGGTCACACAATGAGTCAGTGGCTGAGGTGGGATTTGAACCCGGGGACCTTTTTTTCTGCCTCCCCATTTTTGGCCACCAGCCAGCACTGGAGCACTAAACAGCCCCTCCTGGTTTTGCTGTTTGTGATCATTCCCTGCAGAATCGCTCATGACACTGCCCGAGGAGCTCAGAGCAGAGATATAAAGCATTGGGCTGCAGTGTGGAAGGCAGAAGGTCTATTTGAAATTGTTGTCACAGATCTTGAGAAGAAGCACTATGATCATGCTGTGTGACCGTACTGTGTGTGTGTAGATCTACGTGGCCCTGCACGCTAAGCCCACAGTCAGAAACATTACCACAGCAACCATTATAAAAAGGAAAAGCATTAAGCAGCAAATCACATCCTCACAGCTCTACAAGCTTGAAATGAACTGTCTGGTGAAACAGATTACACTGAGACCCCAATCTCACTTCCCTTTGAGCCCAGTTCTGCTTGTGTTCTCAATTGCAGATCATCGTAGCGAACAGAACAATTCCATTCATCTGCTCTGTTTTGCACGTCCATTTGTTTACAGCGCCTCACTTTTGAAAGAACCACACGCTGCTCTGCTTAAAAAGAACGCTGTTGGCAAGCCATGCTTTCAGATAGTCCTGCACATCCCAGGTCATCTGGAGAGTGAGATTGTCCCCACTCTGTCGACCGCTTCTTTCCTGTCATTAACCAGCCAGCTGCTTCCCCTAGTGACTGGCATGCTTTTAACCAGACAGTGAAATCACGTGAAAATACGTGTTTCTTTCAAAACTGCACATCTGAGATGTCTGTAGCTAATGGGTAAGATGAATGGGATTGTTGTGGGAGGTGCAGTCACTTCATAGTTTGCTCTTTTGCCATTAAATTAGCAGTGCGGTTTGGAAAACCAAGTCGTTTCATGATTTCACTCAGAGATCAGGAACCGGGAGCCAGCAATGAGAATCAACAAGCAGCTCACAGCAGCCGGTGAAAACAGAAAGAAAAAAAACATTATAACAAACAGAAGAAAAGCAGACAGCCGGAAGCCAGTGTGCTCGTTAAGCTCCTGTCGCACGTCACGTACCCAGCACCTGCAGCCTTCCCTCTGCCTGCGCTAATGAGCCCACCCCTCCCGTCCTGGAGCCCTGCGCTGCTGCAGCAAGACAAACTGAGGTCAGAGGCTACTCCGGCCTCCATCTGCAGCCCAGCATCACACACCCTGGCAGCTCGCTCATCTCTCCTCTGCTTCACCCGCAGTTCAGAACTGGGCTCCCTGACTCCCACTGCATACAAATGATTTGTTCCCGACAATTCAGCCAGCCCCGGGAGAGCCAGCCAGCACACAGAGCACTTCACGCGGAGAGAGGTGACCTTGCTCGCTCGGCAGTTTTACACCCTGGTCATCAGCGGCTGAGCAAGCTAGGGGGCGCTGAATTCGAGCCACAGGCAAACACTGATCCCTTTATCTGAGAACAGCAGAAATCCAGAAGGGGTAAAGTTCTGCTTTGAATAGATGAGCCCAGGTGCTTAGCATACAAACACAGGCTCGGTGTCATTAAATCCATTTTAGAATCGATTTTCTAACACTGACGACTTTGAGAAAGACTTCTAGTGGAAACGCTTGGCATTTAATTCGGCAAGGTTCTTGTAGTATTTCTAAATGTTGCACTACTCAGTGTTTAATAGTTAGGAATGGTATGTTCAGATGTTGCTGGCTCTGGCTAGCCCTCCCTCACCCTGTTCAGTTTAGTGATCTGTTCCTAGTGCTGATTGTCATCTTTACCATGCTAAAAATGTCCAGTCTTTGTTTCTGATACTTTCATTTTATCAAAGGTCAGTACCTATGTAAATACACAGAGTGCAAATGTTTTCCATGTATCTGTGTGATACTGATGGAACTGCAGTTGCTCTCAGTCCGAGCTTCATTCTAACAGCATGGTTTACAGGTGAGTTGCTATCAGTCCGAGCTTCATTCTAACAGCATGGATTACAGGTGAGTTGCTATCAGTCCGAGCTTCATGGATTACAGGTGAGTTGCTATCAGTCCGAGCTTCATGGATTACAGGTGAGTTGCTATCAGTCCGAGCTTCATGGATTACAGGTGAGTTGCTATCAGTCCGAGCTTCATGGATTACAGGTGAGTTGCTATCAATCCGAGCTTCATGGATTACAGGTGAGTTGCTATCAGTCCGAGCTTCATGGATTACAGGTGAGTTGCTATCAGTCCGAGCTTCATGGATTACAGGTGAGTTGCTATCAGTCCGAGCTTCATGGATTACAGGTGAGTTGCTATCAGTCCGAGCTTCATGAATTACAGATGAGTTGCTATCAGTCCGAGCTTCATGGATTACAGGTGAGTTGCTATCAGTCCAAGCTTCATGGATTACAGGTGAGTTGAGTCCGAGCTTCATTCTAACAGCATGGATTACAGGTGAGTGGCTCTCAGTCCGAGCTTCATTCTAACAGCATGGTTTACAGGTGAGTTGCTATCAGTCCGAGATTCATTCTAACAGCATGGATTACAGGTGAGTTGCTATCAGTCCGAGCTTCATGGATTACAGGTGAGTTGCTATCAGTCCGAGCTTCATGGATTACAGGTGAGTTGCTATCAATCCGAGCTTCATGGATTACAGGTGAGTTGCTATCAGTCCGAGCTTCATGGATTACAGGTGAGTTGCTATCAGTCCGAGCTTCATGGATTACAGGTGAGTTGCTATCAGTCCGAGCTTCATGGATTACAGGTGAGTTGCTATCAGTCCGAGCTTCATGGATTACAGGTGAGTTGCTATCAGTCCGAGCTTCATGGATTACAGGTGAGTTGCTATCAGTCCGAGCTTCATGGATTACAGGTGAGTTGCTATCAATCCGAGCTTCATGGATTACAGGTGAGTTGCTATCAGTCCGAGCTTCATGGATTACAGGTGAGTTGCTATCAGTCCGAGCTTCATGAATTACAGGCGAGTTGCTATCAGTCCGAGCTTCATGGATTACAGGTGAGTTGCTATCAGTCCAAGCTTCATGGATTACAGGTGAGTTGAGTCCGAGCTTCATTCTAACAGCATGGATTACAGGTGAGTGGCTCTCAGTCCGAGCTTCATTCTAACAGCATGGTTTACAGGTGAGTTGCTATCAGTCCGAGCTTCATTCTAACAGCATGGTTTACAGGTGAGTTGCTCTCAGTCCGAGCTTCATTCTAACAGCATGGTTTACAGGTGAGTTGCTCTCAGTCGCAAGGCAAACTAACCTTGCAGAAGCCTAAATGCCCACTTGGTGTGAGTGGGATCAGACTCAGGCTTGACTGGCTCAAACACAAGCTTTCACTTAAATTGAAATCAAAACACTCATTCCTCACAAGGCTTCCCTCATTCATCACAATACAGAAGAGATGAGTAAATGTGTTAGCAAGGAATTCACACACACACACAGTCACACACACACACTCACACTCTCTCCTCTCTCACTCTCTCTCTCTCTCTCACAAACACACACAGAATACAGAAAGCACAAAACGCAAAAGCCTCCCATTCTGGCAACATAATCCAGTGCGCTGTTCTCCCCCAATCCCCCGGGCTAAACCTCGTCATTGATTTGAACTGCAGGCTACTGCCCATCTGGACAAGAATGAAAAAAGAAGAAGCCGTCTTGCTGCTCAGCCCTCTCAGCCTCCTACAGATTTCCTCTCTGAACTTAATGATTAACAAAGTACCAGAGTGCCAGACTACTGCTTCCTTTATAGAATTTCACAATGACACAAGACATCCCCCTGCCATGGCTGTGCGGACAGCAGGCTACTGCTATTAGCAGCAATGGGGCTTCGCTAATCAATGCACGGTCCGACATTAAGGGCACTGTCAAGCCCCCTCCACAGCCTGCTTCCACTGTGAAACTCCTGTACCAAGGGAGGAGTGAGGCGTGATTAACCCTTTAAGGGACCAGGGCTATCCCCCCAGATAAAATCTACTCAACCCACAGTCTAGCTTCTTCAGCCAATCAGAGGCTTCCGCCGCATGGTGGCAACCAATCACAATGCAATATGGTCCCACCTACAGCCAATCATATTCCTCTCTGAGCGCAACACGTTTTGGAAGCATGCATTTTAACAATCCAGAGTGAGAGGATCTCAGATGCCTCCCAGGGATGTAAGGGCTAAGAACGTCCGTTATATAACTAGGACCCTGACCGTGCAAAGCCTTGTAGGTCAACAGCAATATTTTAAAGGAAACACAGGACTGGATACGAATCCAATGCAAACGCTTCAGGACCAGAGTAATGTGTTCTGAAACGTTCAAGTTTCATTTGCTGATAACACACAGCTGTGCACTCCATGACACTGGCTTACTTCAATAAAATCACCGGCTGATGTAACCTGGGTATGTAACCCAGGCAACTAGAACACAGAGCAGCTCCTGAACTCAAAGCAGTTTCACACTATTTAAACATGGAACAATATCAAAAAGCACACACGCACACTGAGGAAGTGCAAAGCGAACCTGGAACCATTGCAAAATCCTAACTGTCAGCCCCTGGGAAGCCTGCAGAGAAGTGAAGAGGTGTTCCGACTGCTGAGTCCTCTGCAAGGGCAGCTTTTCAACTGCATGTTTGCTGCTGTCTTTAAATATTTCATTTCAATCTTTTTTGGATGCGCAGTGGTGAGCGCATCACTCCCCCTGAATATCAAGCGACTCCCGAGCGAATGCACCCGTACCACACTGCCCCAAGAGGCTGCGCAGCTCCTCGAATCACTGTAAACCTGCTTATAATAACGTGGACCTCAGTTTGCAGGATCACAGCAGCATGCTTTTTCCGTTTACCATAGCTTATCATGGTTTGCCATGTTTTTAATATGCTTGACCGTACCTCACTGTGCTATACAATGCTTCCCTATGCTTTACCATGCTTTCACTGTGCTTTATTATGCCCACAGTGGATGTAGTCCCAGGTGGCAGTGGATACAGTGAAGCTGGTCGAACACATCAACGTTCTCTTCATACAGCTGCTCTAGTTTTGAATTGAAAGGATGTATGTCACTGAAAGACTTACTTCATTTTCTATGGTAAACTTATAGAAGAGGAGATATGAATCAAGTGGCTGTACTGCAGACAGAGACAGCAGGTGCATATTTACAGCTTCTTAATTTTATTTATTTTTTTAAACAGATTTTCATTCCCCCCCCAACCTATTTTGCTGTAAGTGTTGTCTTGTGCACGGCAAAGTGCCAGCTGACAACATCTTTAAAGACAAGGATAAGGGCATTCATTATGTACCAAGTTCCTTTAAATTAAAACCTGATTCATAATAAGTTTGTACGTACAGGTGACCCTGTCTCTCATAGTCTCGTGAGCACTGTGGGTGACAGAAACACAGTTTTACTTTGCAGTCCTCCTGCCCAATCAAAA
This sequence comes from Acipenser ruthenus, assembly GCF_902713425.1. NCBI lineage: Eukaryota > Metazoa > Chordata > Actinopteri > Acipenseriformes > Acipenseridae > Acipenser > Acipenser ruthenus. Next base: position 9,051,912 of record NC_081211.1, read on the forward strand.
TGCTCACAAGAAGACACTATTGTACCATAAGAGACAGGGTCATCGGTACGGAGTAACATCAAACTTTTCATCTAGAGTATTAACTGTGGTACCGAAAGTTTCATCACAAGGGGATACCGGCTTGTTCACAGACAGCAGATTGGAGGTGTGATGTTCCTAAACTACATCATGGCTCCAGCGGAGAATACAAACTTTAAACACTAAAATACATAGAATCCTTTTCATTTTTTGCTTGCTTTGGTCTCTAATACACTGAGTGAGAGCACATAGGTTACCCTGCCCAGCCCACAAGTGAAAGAGGAGATAGAAGAAAGCAGGAGGTGACAGAGAGGAGAGGAGAGAATGCACCATGCAGAGAGGAGAGGAGAGAATGCACCATGCAGAGAGGAGAGGAGAGAATGCACCATGCAGAGAGGAGAGGAGAGAATGCACCATGCAGAGAGGAAAGGAGAGAATGCACCATGCAGAGAGGAGAGGAGAGAATGCACCGTGCAGAGAGGAAAGGAGAGAATGCACCGTGCAGAGAGGAAAGGAGAGAATGCACCGTGCAGAGAGGAAAGGAGAGAATGCACCGTGCAGAGAGGAAAGGAGAGAATGCACCGTGCAGAGAGGAGAGGAGAGAATGCACCGTGCAGAGAGGAAAGGAGAAAATGCACCGTGCAGAGAGGAATGGAGAGAATTCACCGTGCAGAGAAGAAAGGAGAGAATGCACCGTGCAGAGAGGAAAGGAGAGAATGCACCATGCAGAGAGGAAAGGAGAGAATGCACCATGCAGAGAGGAGAGGAGAGAGTGCACCGTGCAGAGAGGAAAGGAGAGAATGCACCGTGCAGAGAGGAAAGGAGAGAATGCACCGTGCAGAGAGGAAAGGAGAGAATGCACCGTGCAGAGAGGAAATGAGAGAATGCACCGTGCAGAGAGGAGAGGAGGGAATGCACCGTGCAGAGAGGAAAGGAGAGAATGCACCGTGCAGAGAGGAGAGGAGAGAATGCACCGTGCAGAGAGGAGAGGAGAGAATGCACCGTGCAGAGAGGAAAGGAGAGAATGCACCATGCAGAGAGGAGAGGAGAGAATGCATCGTGCAGAGAGGAGAGTAGAGAATGCACCGTGCAGAGAGGAGAGTAGAGAATGCACCACGCAGAGAGGAAAGGAGAGAATGCACCGTACAGAGGAGAGGACAGAATGCACCGTGCAGAGAGGAGAGGAGAGAATGCACCGTGCAGAGAGGAGAGGAGAGAATGCACCGTGCAGAGAGGAGAGGAGAGAAAGCACCATGCAGAGAGGAGAGAATGCACCGTGCAGAGAGGAGAGGAGAGAATGCACCGTGCAGAGAGGAGAGGAGAGAATGCACCGTGCAGAGAGGAGAGGAGAGAATGCACCATGCAGAGAGGAGAGGAGGGAATGCACCATGCAGAGAGGAGAGGAGAGAATGCACCATGCAGAGAGGAGAGGAGAGAATGCACCGTGCAGAGAGGAGAGAATGCACCGTGCAGAGAGGAGAGGAGAGAATGCACCGTGCAGAGAGGAGAGGAGAGAATGCACCGTGCAGAGAGGAAAGGAGAGAATGCACCATGCAGAGAGGAGAGGAGAGAATGCACCGTGCAGAGAGGAGAGAATGCACCGTGCAGAGAGGAGAGGAGAGAATGCACCGTGCAGAGAGGAGAGGAGAGAATGCACCGTGCAGAGAGGAGAGTAGAGGATGCACCGTGCAGAGAGGAGAGGAGAGAATGCACCGTGCAGAGAGGAGAGGAGAGAATGCACCGTGCAGAGAGGAGAGTAGAGGATGCTCCGTGCAGAGAGGAGAGTAGAGGATGCACCGTGCAGAGGAGAGTAGAGAATGCACCATGCAGAGAGGAGAAGAGAGAATGCACCGTGCAGAGAGGAGAGGAGAGAATGCTCCGTGCAGAGAGGAGAGGAGAGAATGCACCGTGCACGTTCATGGAGCACTGTGGTTATTTCACAAAGAGGATGGCCAAATAACCCACAAGCCCCTACAGGTTGTTTGCAGCTATCCTACTGAGTGGAATAAACACAGCACTCTGTGGATGTGCAGGAGCATTGTGTTTATATAACAATGTAGAATGTGTGGAAAGGAAAGAATGTTTAAACCTAAATTAAACTTTAACCCTAACGCTCACACGCTCTGTCCCAAAAGAGGCTCTGTTTGCTAAGAATATACAGTACATACTATATATGGCCTATAAATAATTATTCACTGCCTGGCCACTTTATTAGGACCAAATGGATTGCCCTAGGGTGTCCTCCTGGTATACCCTGGCTACCTTGATTACTCTGGAAGACAGAAGGAAGGCTGTAGTTCACTTTAGCACTGTTGCAGATGCACCCAACAATGCTGCATGGGTACCCTGCTAGCAATGGCAGCTAACAAGATGGTAAAGCACCCATCCATGACAGAGTCTTCAGACATGCTAACCATGCTCTCCAGATCTCAATCCAACTGAGCATGTGTGGGATGAACTTGCTCAACACATTGGTCATGCACGACATGATAATGACTGAACGGATCCCTGAAGACACCTTCCAGGCCCTGTGCAGTCTACGTAAATTAGCCCTAGTGTCATAGCTAAGGGTCTGACATTATTACCAGAGCAGGATCTGCCAAAGAGAAAACACCTATGTTTACAGAACAGCTATTTGAACATGAAAAGCAGCAGTATACTCGGAAACAATTATTTAAAAGTTACTTAGGAATAGTATAATAATAATAATAATAATAATAATAATAATAATAATAATAATAATACAAGATGCAAGTATGCTCATTGAAAGGCTAACACAATCTCTCGTTTAACCCGTACACTCCCGGACTCTTTCTATAGTGTGGCATGGGTACACCCGTTTCTGTAAACTGCGTGGCTCTGTCACACCACAAACACGCCCCCTCCTCCGCGCGCTCACTGAGCCAGCAAGGACCACAATTTACCGGAGATCCGCTGCCAATTAAAAACAACAGGTAGCCTTTTAAATATCGGGCTGTAATTAGCCCGCCGACTAGTGGACAGTGCCAAGCCGTCACAACAGCTGTCATTCAAACCGGAATGGGGGGGGGGGGGGGGACCCATCTTCCATGTCTTTATTTACAGCTGCCTTTGTTTGCGTGTTCAAACATAATTTCATTAAGACCTCGTTGTATTTCACAACACAACAGTGTTCAATAAATTAAATACAAAACTATGCGCATTTTTCAATGGGCTAGCGAGAGCCTATCGTGTATATGTATACATTATTTTGTAAGAATAATGCATTGTGAAAGAATGTAGCCCCCATTCTGCGTTGGCTATCATCGGGACAGTATTCAAAACAGAATAAATGACTGAATATGTAAACATTTTATTGACACTGTCAAAAGCACGCGCACTTGTGTACATATTTTAATAAGAGCTATACAATACCGACTGCTGTGACGCGTGTAAAATGCATACCAATAAATAAATAAATACATTATTAAAATCATTCAGTTACCATTTGAAAAAAAAACACACACTTCTAAATACTAGCATTGGTCATGCAGTGATGATTGTATTTATAATAATTAGTGCAGAGGTCAGTAAGTTACATCAATGGGAAAGACAACAACACGCACTGAATGATTCACTAAGCACACCTTTCCTGCACAGTGTACGGTATGGATACGGTTAACACGCTACGAAATACTACAGCCCATATTAATAATGCACGCCATCACAGCTGGATCCAATTGAAAACTATGCAAATATTCGGTGTATACACAGAAAACACATTGCTTACCGGGCTGCGGTGAATTAACGGCGTCGTCGCTGCCGACCTGCCCTTCTTGCTGAGGCTCGGTCCGAGCGATATTCTGAATCTCCTCTTTTCCACTCGGATTCATCGAACCATCTGCTGCACGAACGACCTTAACAGACAGCATTTTACATGTCAGCCCGAGTGCATAGCGCTCTCTCCTCTCTCTTCTCTCCTCTTGTCCGTGTCTCAATAAAAAAAAAAAAACCAAACCGCAGCTTGGCTCAACACACAAGAAACAAAAAAACGCCAAGAAAAAAGAAACGCGACACGCAAAGCTCTTCGCTCTTCAAGGTGCACGATTATCGGTTATAGATCCGTAGCGAATTGAGAGGAAGAAAGAAAGGAGAAGGGCGAGATGCAGTGGAATACGTTTTCACCAGTGAATACTGCCCTCCTAGTCTTCTGGTATCTGCCCACCCCAGCTGCTTTGCCTATGCTAGCTGCTTACCTACCACGGGACGGGCTTGCCTGTCAACAGCATCCGGGACTCCGTAGTTTTTGTGGGGTGCATTCTGGGAGTTGGAGTTTTTTTTTTTGAGTGCAGCGCGAAGGACTCACGCAGAACCCTGAGTCCATGCATGCAGAAACATTGGAATACATCCACGGTCTATACTTGCCACAACACGACTGAGATTAAACACAGCTGACTGCAAATGTCGGTATAATAGCAAGATCTAAGAAAATGAATTTCAATGGGGACAGTGATAATGTTGTTAGTGCTAGAAGATGTAAGAAAACTGATTAAAACACCTTTAAGGGGGTAGCTGCGCTAATGTTGCTGGCGTACATGTGTCCTGCGTCTGATTCATTCGGTGTAAATCTGCAGTGAAATCCATTATCCAGTAGCCTAGAGAGAGGCATTACTTTGTAAGCTGTTCCTCAGAAACACCAGTCTTTGACATAGAAGCACCTGCCAACCGAGCACCGCCTGTCAGCCCTCTATCGAAGTCCTGAGGTCTTGCTGGAACTGACAAAAGGGATATGCAGCTTTTATACAATACAGAATCCATGTGCAAAGCAGTTCATTATTATTATTTATTTCTTAGCAGATGCCCTTATCCAGGGCGACTTACAATTGTTACAAGATAACACATTATACATATATCACATTATTTTTACATACAATTACCCATTTATACAGTTGGGTTTTTACTGGAGCAATCTAGGTAAAGTACCTTGCTCAAGGGTACAACAGCAGTGTCCCCCACTGGGGATTGAACCCACAACCCTCCGGTCAAGAGTCCAGAGCCCTAACCACTACTCCACACTGCTGTTCATTGTGAAGGACAGTTAAGTCACACAAAAGTGTGTGCTGCATATCGCAGGTGTTTCTTCGTTGTTGTCCAGCCCCAGATTTGTGTGCAAACCAGCACACATCTGTGTCTTAGTTGGTTTTCCCATTTCAAGTCAAGCACGAATTCGAATGGGAGTTTTAGTTTTACAGTGTAGCTCCCTCTTCTGGTAGCTAGTGGTAATACCCCTAATAAAAACATTTAAACTGGCCTTGGCAGACAGGGCAGCTGTGGTCTTTATCATGTAACGTCGAAACTGAAAATGTGTGCATTTATTTATTTTTTCTGCTTGATTTGCATTCATCAGTAAAATCTGATCAGAAATTGGTTTTGTATGAATTGAAGGATCCACGCTGCTCTTACTTACTGTATGCGAGTGTAGCACGCTCCCGATTGCAGTGCACTGATCACAAGATCCACTTCATTAGTTTAGCTGATCTGATCAAGTGAACCAAGTTAGACTGATCATGGGAACTAGCCTACAGAGCAGGATCTAGAGGATGTGAAGAAACGTTTTCTGTGCGCTATAGTGCAAATATAATTCACTCTCTTTATATAGTTTGTTTATCTACCCCTTTTCCCTGTATTCATTTTTAACATGGACAGGACTTAACCGAATCTGCCATTTCAAATGAAAGTGGACTCCGCTGTTGTGCACAATGCATTTGTTGTACAATGGGGTACATTAGCAGGACAATGGACAACGCGATTGCACTCTGTGGACGTGTTAATGGTTACTGATAGTACATTTGTGTGCTTATTTTAATATGCAAAAAAGATCATCCAAACTTCTATAAATAATCTACGTCATTTGCATAGGGAATATTGAGGAGAACATATACAATGAAATCCGAGGTTTATATCAAGTGAAAATTCACCATTTGTTCCATTCTTAATATCTTGTCTCAACACAGTTTATTGTAATTTTAAAAAGAGCAAAGCTGAAATAATATTCTTTTAAAAGTATGGGGGGGGGGGGGGGGGCATGGTCATAATAGTATATTATATGAGAAATCTCCTTGCCATTCACTTTAACTGGGATTCCAAATTCCTATGATAGCAAGACACAGGGCAGTTTGGATAAACACACGTCACAAAGGGTCCCATTGACGGCAAAGCAACAGCAGCCTGTTCCCAAGTTCCCATTGCCGTGTAATGTGCACTTCCCTGTGAAAACTCCTATTCCTGAAAGCATAGTGTACAGTGCCTTGCATAAGTATTCACCCCCCTTGGACTTTTCCACATTTTGTAATGTTACAACCTGGAATTAAAAAGAATTTAATTGGGATTTTTACCATCTGATTTACACAAGATACTTAACACTTTGAAGGTGCAAACTATTTTTAATTGTGACACAAAAGTTAATTAAACCAAAAAAAGACATTTGTTGGTTGCATAAGTATTCACCCCCCTGAGTCAATACTTGGTAGAAGCACCTTTGGCAGCAATTACAACGGTGAGTCTTTTTGGGTAAGTCTCTACCAGCTTTGCACATCTGGATCCTGAAATTTTTGCCCATTCTTCTTGGCAAAATTGCTCAAGCTCTGTCAAGTTGGATGGGGACCGTTGGTGAACAGCAATTTTCAAGTCTTGCCACAGATTCTCAGTCGGATTGAGGTCTGGGCTTTGACTGGGCCATTCTAAGACATTCAGGTTCTTGTTTTTAAACCACTCCAGTGTAGCTTTGGCTGTGTGTTTAGGGTCATTGTCCTGCTGGAAGGTGAACCTCCGCCCCAGTCCCAGGTCTCTTGCAGACTGAAACAGGTTTTCCTCTAGAATGTCCCTGTATTTGGCTCCATCCATCTTGCCCTCAATCCTGACCAGTTTCCCAGTCCCTGCCGATGAAAAGCATCCCCATAACATGATGCTGCCACCACCATGCTTCACCGTGGGGATGGTGTTCTCAGGGTGATGAGCAGTGTTGGCTTTGCGCCACACAGCGTTTTGCGCTAAGGCCAAAAAGTTCAATTTGGTCTCATCAGACCAGAGAACCTTTTTCCACATGTTTGCTGTGTCTCCCACATGCCTTTTGGCAAAATCCAAACGGGATTTGATATGGGTTTTTTTCAGCAATGGCTTTCTTCTCGCCACTCTTCCATAAAGCCCAGCTTTGTGGAGCGTCCGGGTTATAGTTGTCCCATGGATGGTTTCTCTCATCTCAGTTGTGGATCTCTCCAGCTCCTTCAGAGTTACCATTGGCCTCTTGGTTGCTTCTCTGATTAATGCCCTCATTACCTGGTCACTGAGTTTTGGTGGACGGCCTTCTCTAGGCAGAGTCGCAGTTGTGCCATATTCTTTCCATTTTTTAATAATGGATTTAACAGTGCTCCGGGAGATGTTCAAAGTTTGGGATATTTTTTTACCAACCCTGATTAGTGCTTCTCCAGAACTTTATCCCAGACTTGTTTTTGATAGCTTCATGATGCTGTTTGTTTAGATATGCTCTCTAACAAACTCTGGGTGTATTTAAGCTGAGATCATGTGACACTTTAATTGCACACAGGTGGACTCCATTCAACTAATTATGTGACTTCTGAAGGCAATTGGTTGCACCAGAGCTTATTTAGGGGTGTCACAGCAAAGGGGGTGAATACTTATGCAATCAAGACTTTTCAGTTTTTTATTTGTAAATAATTTTGAAAAATATGTAGATTTTTTTCCCCACTTCGACATTACAGACTATTTTGTGTAGATCAGTGACAAAAAATTAAATCCATTTTAATTCCAGGTTGTAACACTGCAAAATGTGTAAAAGTCCAAGGGGGGTGAATACTTATGTAATGCACTGTAAATACACATATTTGTATCACTTCAAATAAACACAGCAATTGTTTGCCTTATTGACGCACTACCTGTTACACTGCATTAGGAACCCGGCAGACAGTTTAGTTTGCTTCCGGTAAATGATTGAACACACACTGCATAGAGCAGCACGATTTCTTTAAAATGTCTTCAACGAAACACCAGCTGCATCAACGATCGCTCTGTCCAGTACAAGGGATCATTCATGTGTCTGTTGTTATTTTGATATGTATTTATGTTTTTATTTGAACTTCCTGTACACTCGCTGCGCTGTGTGATTAGCGCTTCATTACCTGACCTCCCACACACACACTATATTCAGATCACTGCAATACCTTACACCAGCTCTCCCAGCATGCACAGCAGAACATAACTCACTCATTTCATTCCAGCAGTCTGTAAACACCAGCACCTGCCTCCACTGAGAAGGTAACGATGGCAGACTGGGAGAGACACCGGCCAAGACCTCCAGCTCTCCTTTCTTCATTTATTTATTTAACTGTTTTACTTTGATGCATTTATTAGTTATCCTGCGCAAGCACATCTCAACAGTGCAATATGTGCAGAGATCCAGGAAGCTAAATAGTAATATATCAATTCTAACTAGAGGGACACCTCACACCGGGACACAGATTTGAAAACGATAACACCTGGAAAATGTTTAAAATGTGCAGCTGTTAAAGACAGGTACAATGAGAAGCAGGGCTGTGTTTGAACACTGTTAAAGACAGGTACAATGAGAAGCAGGGCTGTGTTTGAACACTGTTAAAGACAGGTACAATGAGAAGCAGGGCTGTGTTTGAACACTGTTAAAGACAGGTACAATGAGAAGCAGGGCTGTGTTTGAACACTGTTAAAGACAGGTACAATGAGAAGCTGGGCTGTGTTTGAACAGCAATGCGAGTGGTTGGGCTATCCCCATCCTTAATGTCATGCTGTTTATGGAGCACTGTATCTCCTGAAATAATACAACTAGAGCCTTGAAGTCAGTTACTGTGGGGTCTCTCCCCCCCAGCTAAGAAAACCAGTAAGGAGAGCCCCAGCTGTATGGATCAAGGGGCTGAAACAATATTACAGGATCACTGAAAGTGTGTGGAGGAACTACAATGAGGAGCATTCGATTACACAGGAAAACTGTACAGTTCAATTGTCATTGTGAGGGATAATCTTAACAACTGTTATTAAATAAAGCAGGGTGCAAGTAACACATCACCACCAAATCTTCACAAACTGTTTTCTACTCCCTACCTTATATAAAAATATATAAAAGGCAAATTATAGGCTCTTAGGCTATATATTGATTTGAAGATATTCCTACAATTCAAGGAATTTATATTTTAAGCGGTTCTTAAGCAGATGAAAGAGAGATCCTCTCTTTTTTTATGAAAGAAACATTATACTGGCTCCCTTCTCTCATTATTTATTTCTTAGCAGACGCCCTTATCCAGGGCGACTTACAATTGTTACAAGATATCACATTATTTTTACATACAATTACATTATTTTTTACACATTATTTTTACATACAATTACCTATTTATACAGTTGGGTTTTTACTGGAGCAATCTAGGTAAAGTACCTTGCTCAAGGGTACAGCAGCAGTGTCCCCCACCTGGGATTGAAGCCAGTCTCATTCACTGTTTGTTTCTGAGTGGAGGTTGCTCAGCTGGCCTCAGTGACATGCCAGACACCTACCCTGTTGCCTGGCCCCTGCCTCCTTCCCTTCCCTCTGCTCTGACCACGCCAGCCCCTGCACCTCAGCACGGCCATGCTCTCGGCACGGAACGCAGACGACACGAAGCAGTACATGCAGAAATTAATGACCAGCTTGAGCCACTGCAGCATGAAGCCCACCTGAGCGGCGACGTTAAGACTGTCCTGGGGGTCCTCTCTCTCCTGATCCGATATCACCGTGTCGGTGCCCAGGAGGCAGTAGGTGACGTAGCGCGGCAAAGTCAAGACCACCGAGGTGACTGTGACCAAAGCCTGGAGCCGACTGGATCGCCTGAGTCGTGCCCTGGTGTTGCTGATCACCCGGCTCTGGCTGTCTCTGAATACCCTGGCCGTGCTCTGGAAGTGCAGTGCGATCAGGACGCTGAAGGAGATGTTGACAGCCATCGGGAGGCAGGCCGCCGCCAGGGTGTGGATCCAGACCACCACTCTGGACAGGGGGGCGCTGTGGTGGAGGCAGCGGTAGCTCACCGGGAGCAGGCTGTAGTTGCTGTGGCTGCTGGACGCAGGCTGGGCCTGGTAGAGCCAGAAGCTGGGGATGCTGATGATCTGGCAGGCCAGGACTACAGCCAGCACAACGGACAGCGCCACGCGAGGCCGGGAGAAGTGGCGACGCAGGCTCCCGTTGCGCAGCACCAAGTAGCACTCCAGCGTGAAGGCCGCCACGATCCACTGCGAACTGGACAGGGTCCAGTACTCGTTGAAGGTGATGATTCCACACAGCAGGGCATCGCTGCAGCTCTGGAGGGGATAGGAGTGACTCCAGCTCAGCGTCACGTCTACCAGGCCCCCCAGGATCATGAAGAGAGTGTCCACCACCGACAGCGACAGCAGGTAGGTGACCGTGGTCTTGGACATGCCGCACGGGCGACAGCTCAGCACGAAGATGGTCAGCAGGTTGGCTGAAAGACAGGAATAAGACACCGTATTATCATTCATTCCATTTCTTTCGTTTTAAATCCCCCTTACTATTTGATGGTGTTTGCAAGTGTTCTGAGTGGTTCTGGGTTCTGCTGCTCCTCCAGTATTGAGTTCATTTTAAATCTGCCTTTAAATCCTGACTGGGGTTGACAGACAGACAGGGAGACAGACAGATAGGCAGACCGACAGGGGGGCAGGCAGGCAGGCAGGCAGGCAGGCAGACACAGGCAGAGTCCGAGCTGAAATCGATTTAATCTCGATCCGCTGCTGATGGAAATGAACAAGCCTGGCAATCTTGTGCCCCATCAGCTTAAACTGCCGTTGGGGAACGTAAATAAAGTAGACCATCAACCAGGTCTGCTTTCCAGTTAATAATTTCCTGCAGAGAGCACGAAGGAACCCAGGAAGAGTAGAACAAACACAGGACTTCAGTGTGAAGTGAAAACTTGCAGTGAGAATGAAAAGGTAACCAAGAACACCCTCAAGGGGAGGTCACTGTCCAGGGGCCTGAAGCCGGAATGGAAAAGGGCACTTACCGGGAATACCGACGATGGAGATAAGCAGGTAATAGATTCCTTGGAAAACTAAAAATGAGTTCCACCTGCTCAAGAGCTCCACCATGATCCAATAATAACACTATTAATAATCGATTGACTTATTTAAAACAAAAATCATATAAAAGCATGTGCAAGGCGGCCCATCAGTTTTTATCCATCCTTAACAGATCATAGTGTGAACAGAGCTGCAGGAAAGCAATGCAGTAAAGCTGTGAAGACTTCAGCGGCTTGTACCGCTCAGTGCTGCTGTCTAACCGTCTGAAGCGATCTCTGGCTTCTCCCTGTGCACGGTGCATTGTGGCTGCAGGGTGGCGCTGCTATTTGTGTTTACTAGTGAATCGCGTCACCTGCTTTTTTACGCTGTCGGAGTGTGGGATCGCTCCGGCTGTGAGAGCCGGGGTCCAGGTCACACTCACGCATCACCGGAGACTCACACCACTTGGATATATTCAAGCAATCAATCCAGCGCCAGCCACATCCCTGCAAACACACCCGACCTTCCCTTTGTTACTAAAACAAATATTACAAGAAGAAAAGATTAATGAACATGGAAGTGCTTTTGTGTTTACTTTCTGCAGTTTATCTTTTATCCCCATGTTTACAGTGGCAACCAATTCATATTGTAGACTGGTGAGTATTTTAATTCTTGGAAACAAAACACTATGGCCAATAGTGTAGTTAAATCATGCGAAGTACTCAATGTTTGAATTTGAAGTTGTTTCATCTTTAATGGAGCTGTCATGTGGGTCTATTTGCAGAAATGATTTTTTTCCATGTGTGTATCAAATCCTGTGTAGGTCCACTTCTTTATCACACAGTGACTCAGAGACGGCGGAAGCTTCCTCGGTGCTATTTTTAGTTTCCCATCGAAACACAGTTCGTGAGTTAATATTTAAAATAATTAAGCTCAATTGCGACCAAAGCATGAAAAAAAAAACACAGAAATGTAGTTCTGGTGTCTTAATTATGATGGTTAAATAAACCACACAAACAGCGTTTCATTTTCTTATTTCATAACAATCCCCATCTGAAATGGCAGAAACGTGAAATAACTAGCATTCTTTTTAATTGCACTTTTAGGTACATGTTTTATTTATAAAACTGTAGACTGCTCGGTGCATTAACAGTATTTCACAGTAAATAAAGTTGGAACACAAACGTGAGCCAGACACACCTGTATGTTTACAGTTTACAGGCATTACATTTCAACTAAAATATACTGGCAAAATGTTTCAGATACTGCCAAGCATGGTCTATAGCAGGGGGTCCCCACACTTTTTGAATGGAGGCCATATTTAAAAACGGACTCACCTTTCTTTGGGGGTCGGTAGGGCAGGCCGGTGTTAGTGTGACCCCTGTGCTTCCCTCTCACTGGCCAGTTTTCCGATGTCTGGTTGGAGATTACAAACTCCCAGTAGCGATGCTAGCTGATTGAGGGCCCTACAGAGATATTTTTTGGGCTCCCCTCTCTCTTTTTCATATTTATTTGTTTCTTACCCACTCGTTTAATCTGACTGTGTTTAAAACGTTGATAGACCTGTTCATTGTGAAATGAATTGAGCTAATACAGTAACAGGGTGATTTTCAAAGCTTTAATTTGCTCCTGATTTTCTGAAAGTAACAAAAAAGTTTAATGCTGCAACTCTAGCAAGAGACAGCGTAGGTGTGGAAGAAAGAATGAACATTTGTTTTCAGTTAAGCAGTGCTAGAAAATTAGCTAGAGTTTATTTGCACTTAGAAAAAGTGGAGCAAAGTTTGCACTGCAGCAAAAAGTTTTGAAAGCTGTCCTGTAAACGTTTCTCTAGTTCATGACATCATTCTCGGTGTGTTCACAGCTGAAGAGCAACACCTGCAACTGATGTGCTGTGCTACAAATCAGACATATGGAAACGCTACTAAATAAACTGATGTGCTGTGCTACAAATCAGGCATATGGAAACGCTACTCAATAAACTGATGTGCTGTGCTACAAATCAGACATATGGAAACGCTACTCAATAAACTGATGTGCTGTGCTACAAATCAGACATATGGAAACGCTACTCAATAAACTATGTATTGTTTGCTTTCAACAGCACAACATGAACAGATAGGCTATCAAATAGGCTGAATACACAGAGTTCAGCTGTTATCCACAGTCCCTCCAGTTACACATAGATCTCAGCTTTTCCATGTCAATGCAATGAAACATCACTGTTATGATTTGAATATACTAAGTCAAGCATCTGTTAATGCGGCCAATCCCGTTTCAACAGAAAAAAGAGCAAGAAAGAGCCCAATGGTGAGATTCACATCTCTGAGTGTAAAACTCATTTGGATTTTTTTTATTTCAATAATGACTGTATGCACTGTGCACTGCCAGCTTAGACGCCCGTCTCATTCTGCTACTAAATTTGTGTTTCAGGATCGCTTGCATTGAAAAAAATACATAGCCTATTTTTAAGGCAGTACAATACTACAAAATTCTAAGTTCTGGTTAAAAAAAATATATATATATATAGTCCCCCTGAATCGGGGCCCCCTTGAACTGCTTGGGGCCCGAAGGTTTTGCTTAGACCCCGTTCACACAACTGGGCTGCCTGTGAGGGCGCTGTGTAAAGGGAACAGAGTGCCCCGGACTGGATGGTCTGACAATTCATTCCAGGGAAAGGTGGAAGTCGGCCATCTAGAAAGGGGGTGGGGGCCACAGTACACCAAGTCATCACCCCAGATGGGAAGCGATGTGGCAATCGCGGATTGGAGGAAAAGCAATTGCACTCGCTAACCAAGCGAACTGCCCCTTTGTTATGGTTGCGAGAGAACCGCTGAAGGATTGTAATAAAAGAACCTGAGTGTTTATTTGTTTTGTTGAGATATGTAACCACATTGGTCATATAGGATATGAAATGTATTTCTTTGTTTACGACTGTAAATAGATGCCCTGGATACAGGCATCTGCTAAGAAATAAATAAATAAATAAATAATAATAATAATAATAATAATATGACTGCAATGGGGTCCGGATTTACCCAGTGGAGGTGGGTTTGTCCCTATCAGTTTCTGAATAATCTGATGTTGAAATATTGTCTGGCATTATTTCGGACGTTCCCTGTGTACAGTCACACTGTGATGCTGAGTTTGAATTGAAACTGTTAATGACACAACTTCGATATTTAACAACGAAAGCGCACATGATTCTGGAATGAAGGAATTAATGAAAATTAGGAGCAGCAAACGAGCAGAGCGGCGCACAGGAGGGGAACGGAGCTGGAAGAGGACCAGGTGGGAGAGCAGCGGGATGAGCACATCACCGGTGACCTGCCAGTTAAAGGCTAACCAGGGAAACTGTGATTTGTCATTGGACCAGCAACCAAATCAGCATTTCTGCTTAATTGTATGGGGTGGAGGTCAATTGGTTAATATTGTGCACTGTATACATATTAGGTGTTGATGTACCTCAAGGAAACTTTTCTATTCTATTTAAGTTTATTTTAACTAGAAGAACATGTGCATTGTTTATCACCTTTTAGTAATTTCTATTTATAATATATCTCTCTATATATTGAACTCTTTAGTCCTCAAGTGAAGGAGGGGGGTTTGGGTCTCATTCTAGCATTAGTACTGAAAATTGTTTCTCGAATGCTGTCTGTGTATTGATTGAACGGTGTGTATGTAATAAAGATTTGTATTTGACATACCTGTCTGTGTGCTGGATATTGGGAAGTCAGTGCTGGGTTACTCTGGGATTACTGCCAAATAAATGAATCTCCGTAGCTGGTGGACCTCACATTCATGCTCAGAAGCACTATGTCTTCTGTGGACACATATTTGTTGGGTTGTAACATATTACTATTGTGCATCATGAGCTGAATCCGATACGATCACGACAAAGGTCAGTAATACAAGACAAATCCATGTATTAAATGAAGTCAGTGGTAATTAGTAATAGGCTTGGTGGTCCAGTGTTTCACACTTCACAGTTCAGTGCCAGTTTGTGTGCTTCAAGAAATCACTGCCTGGTGAAAACCGGCCCCTCTGTTAAATACAGAAAATAAGGGAAACGGCCCGTCTGTTAGAAAGTCTTTATTTCACTTTTATTTACACACTAGGAAAATAACAGAAAAAGGTACGATGTTGCACTTTGCAAACGCCCAGAAACAAACAAAAAAGAGTACATTAAAAACAATGTTAAATAATAATGAGAATAATAATAATAATAATAATAATAATAATAATAATAATAATAATAAGAATAATAATAGGAGGAGTAATTCAGAAATAAGCTGTATTGACACTTTCTGTTTCATTCCACCCATTCTCAGGGCTTCACTGTGAATGAATTGAAACAAACACAGGGCACGGAGATCTTTCATTATTGAACTAAGCAGAGCACAGCCTTGTTCCAACCAGGGCTCGGTCCATTCAAGGCTTATAGAGGAGCCATAGCTATGCTTTCTAATGGCTATGGCACTGCTGTGATTTGGATCTAACTGAACCAAGCAAAGCAAGTCAATTATTAAAGACCTGGTTTAAAAAGGACTTGACAGGACTAAGAGTCTCCACTGGGCTCAGTCCTGGTGCTCTCTTAAAAAAAGAAAATACACCTTGAATTCACACAAAGCGTGTTCAATTCAGGAAAGCACACATTTTGTGTTAAATCTCTGACTAAGACCAGAATTACATTTAACACAAGCTGCGTCCTTAAATCAAACAGTTTGAAAACACACACTTTTCTTTTCAGAGTGGAGCAATACATTGTTGTTTAATTTAGGAGAATTAAGAAAATAATGGGTTGGTTTGATCAACCTAAACTAGGTTTATTTAGAGCATTTTACAGCACTGGAGAATCACACTAGATTGCATCAAACATCCATCAGTGGTTATCCAAAAACTCACTCAAAAACTAGAAGATACTTGCCCAACCATATAAATCAGTGTGTACCTGAACATACATTATTCATGAACACATCACCATCTTAATGAGTGACATATCCATTCAAACTCAATCTCCATAGGGAGGGGTGAGGCAAGTTACACATACTGTCCCAAACTCACACTGATGAAGGCATTAGACAACACAATTGTCAACTTGGTTTCTTCTAGTTTTACCGGAGTAACACTGATGAAGGCATTCAACATTTGTCTTAAGTTTTTGAATTTGTGATTGAGCCAGGGATGAGCTGAAGAAGTTCTTGATGACATCATCAGCTGTGAAATCGATGCTGGCTGATTGGATGACCTTGTCTGATTGGGAGGGGTTGTGGGTCACTCTGATCGGGGAAGTAAGAAAAGGCAGCAGTCCTCCAGACTGTTCTACAGAGTTTAAAATTATTGTACAGATTTACAATTTCAAATGAAGAGTAAGTGGAAGTTATATACAGATGCATGATAACGGGGACCAGCCGAGAGATTTCCAATGCGAGATCCACCTGGAGGGTGACATTTCCTCTCATTAACCGACCTGCTGCTTCCCCTATCGACTGACATGCTTTCAGCCAGTAACATGCTTTGATCCAGAAGACACTGCTGAAGGAAATGCAAGTGCAACACATGACCTGACAGAAGGGCACAGAAACTGAACTTCCTTTAACCTCATGGAGTAGCAGATGTCAAGCTCTAAACAGAAAATCTGTGCTATAACATGCATTCCTTTAGAAAGCGCACATTGGAGACCTGTGAAGCTAGTGGAAGTGCTGGATGACTGATGGAATTACTTTGTCAGCCACACTATCTTCAAGAGCTTTGTAGCTTTAAGAATCCTGGGCTGCTCAAAGCACTAACCCAATACTTTCACACACCGTGACCGAGCATCTTAGCGCCTCTCTGTTGCTGCAGAAACTCGTGATTTCAAGGTGGTGGTGGAGACGTATGACTTTTAAAATCTTTTTCTACATCCAGACATTCAAGCACAAAATACTTGGCTTAAGAAACAGAAGAAATAAAAAAGTCTTCTAGTCATCTATTCCTGCGACTTTCAGGAAAAGCAGCTCCACAGAAAACACATTGCAGCCTGCGCAGATGCTGTTTATTTTGAAAACAAGTCATTTCTGTGCGATTAAAAAAACACAAGATGAGGAGCGGGACCTTCATGATTATTATTATTATTAGTAATACAAATAAAAATAACAGCAGTAATAATACAAATTATGATTCTAAAAAAAGTTTGAGAGAGAATATTTATTTATGCACCCACACCCTCCCTGAAATAAAAAATAAAGTTCTCAGTTAGTAAATGAAGAAGTTGACAAGAATAAATGCGCTCAACAATGTCATCGCTTGAATAAAAAGACCCTTCCCTCCCTGCCTCTCAATGCACTGTCCAGGACCAGAGTCTCCTCACCGGTCAGCTGCAGTCTACTGAAGAGAGGGCTGGTCCAGCAATGGCTGCACGTCCCTTTTTAAACCCCTCGATGGCACTTGAATGCAGCAAAAGCCAAAAAAAGAAATGCTTGTGGTTCTGTCGGGGTTTTGGTTGGGGTAGGTAGGTACAGTTGAAGTGAGACAAGTTTTCTGTTCTTTAAAAAGGAGTTGCCGAGAGAGGACCATGCTTGACGAAAGTAAAGCCCCTTTAATGTGTGTGTGTGTGCGTGCTTGTGTGTGTGTGTGTGTGTCTGTTCTCAGAGGTTCTCTCCTGGCTGGTACTGTTGCTCGGTGGCTGTGAAGTAGTCCTCCAGGAAGCCCTGCAGGTATTCGAAGGTGTGCCTCTCCTCTGCGTCCTTCCTCCAGCACTGCACCATGAGCTCGTGCAGTGAGGCCGGGCACCCCATCGGGCAGGGCATGCGGTACCCCCGTTCAACCTGCTCCAGCACCTCCCGGTTATTCATCCCTGGAAAGAAACGCAGGAGGGGAGAGAGGCAGCGAAGAGGGAATAAGAGTTGCAAGGAGAGGAAGGGGCAGACATGGTAGATGGAGAGAAATTTGGAAGGAGACAGGAGAGGGGAGAGAGAGAGAGAAAAAAATAAGCATTGTTAATGTTTGTCAATAACATACATCCCCCCACAAAACTATAAATAGGAAATGAGAAGCATCAGTATCTTAAAAAAAATACGTGACCATGACTACAGTGCACTGCTCTCTTGAGGAGTCCGTTACCTGGGTAGGGCACTCTGCCCTTGGTCACCAGCTCAATCAGCAGGATCCCGAAGGACCACACGTCCGACTTGATTGTGAACTTGCCATACAGAGCTGCCTCGGGGGCCGTCCACTTGATGGGGAACTTGGCACCTGCAGGGGAAGCACAGCCCTGGTCAGAAACAGAAACACTGGAAGAACTGGACTCAATTCAGTTTCCACTAAAGTGTCTTCAATGAAGGGAAAATCACACCAGTTCTGAAACCCCTGCTTACTGGTGAAACTCTTCACAGAGACCCTGCTTACTGGTGAAACTCTTCAGAGACCCTGCTTACCGGTGAAACTCTTCACAGAGACCCTGCTTACTGGTGAAACTCTTCACAGAGACCCTGCTTACTGGTGAAACTCTTCACAGAGACCCTGCTTACTGGTGAAACTCTTCACAGAGACCCTGCTTACTGGTGAAACTCTTCACAGAGACCCTGCTTACTGGTGAAACTCTTCACAGAGACCCTGCTTACTGGTGAAACCCTTCACAGAGACCCTGCTTACTGGTGAAACTCTTCACAGAGACCCTGCTTACTGGTGAAACCCTTCAGAGACCCTGCTTACTGGTGAAACTCTTCACGGGGAGGCTCGAGCCCCTCTCAAACAGTGAACTCATTCAGTCAACGACTACAAGACAAACAGGTAACACAAAAATGCAGCTCCCTTGAGTATAAAATACTCCGAATACGGATACATTTAGACATTTCGAATCCTCTCTATCTGCCCTGCATGTAAACCAGTTTGGAGCTTGAATCAGGCCGGTGGTTTCAATGGTATTCAAGATTGCACAGGTTCATTGATTCCTCCTAACTCTGCAAAACCAAGTACAAAAGGCTCGATGCCTTGTGCAGAGCCCTCATGAAAATAACCACAGTACTTTTGCAGTTGTCCCATGCTTTTCCTAGGGTTATACTCTGCATTTGCCATAGCTTACCCTGGTTTGCCATGTTTATTAATATGCTTTACTCTACCTTGCTATTCTTTACAGTGCAGACCCATGCTTTCGGTATGCTTATTAAAGTTTGCTATGTTTTCACGCTGATGAACGTTTAGAAGGGTACTAATGTAGCACACACTCTCTGCTCTGTGCTAAGCTGGGATCGGGGTGAGGGGGCAGTGCCTGCTCACCTTGGCGCGCGGTGTACTCGTTGTCCTCAATGAGTCTCGCCAGTCCGAAGTCGGCGATCTTGCACACCAGGTTGTCTCCCACCAGGATGTTGGCAGCTCGCAGGTCTCTGTGGATGTAGTTCATCTTCTCGATATAGGCCATCCCCGCGGCAATCTGAGCACAACACAGGAGCACACAGGTCAGTCCCAGTGCCCTCGGTACAGGTTTGAGATGTGCTGGCAGTGTGAACCCTGTTCCACTGGTCTCAAAACCCGCTGAACCGTACCTGCGCTGCCATGTCCACCAGCTGCGGCAGCTTCAGATACTGACCCTCTCCATCCTTCAAGAAATCCAGCAAGCTCCCTGAAACAGACACAGCAACGAGGTCAGGGCTTGGAAACCACGGCCTGGGATTGCTCAGGTAGGCAAAGAATCACAAGACTTTATAAGAAGGAGGTGAGGTCTAGTGCTTAGAGCTGAGGGACTGGGAGGGAGGGAGTCAGTGTGACTATAGTGTTCAGAGTGGAGTGACTGGGAGGGCGGGGAGGGAGTCAGTGTGAGTCTATAGTGTTCAGAGTGGAGTGACTGGGAGGGAGGGAGTCAGTGTGACTCTATAGTGTTCAGAGTGGAGTGACTGGGAGGGAGGGAGTCAGTGTGACTCTATAGTGTTCAGAGTGGAGTGACTGGGTGGGAGGGAGTCAGTGTGACTCTAGAGTGTTCAGAGTGGAGTGACTGGGAGGGAGGGAGTCAGTGTGACTCTATAGTGTTCAGAGTGGAGTGACTGGGTGGGAGGGAGTCAGTGTGACTCTATAGTGTTCAGAGACTGGGAGGGAGGGCGGGTCTGCTTGTGTACCTTGGCTCATGAACTCGGTGACGATGTAGATGGGCTCCTCAGACACCACTGCGTAGAGCTGCACCAGCTTGTCGTGCCGCAGCCTCTTCATGATCTGAGCCTCCTCCAGGAAGGCCTCAGGGGACATGGTGCCCGGCTTCAGGGTCTTCACCGCCACCTTCGTGGTGCCGTTCCACATGCCTGAGCAAAAAACACCCCCGCCACGGAGGCAAAGGGAAAAAAATGAGTATCCCACTTTCTCATAACACCCTGACTGACGCAGGCCAATGGAGATTTGTACCACTCATTCGTTTTTACATGCGTTATATTAACTAGGCACTGATTAGCAGGCATGCTAGAGTATATGAACTTTTAAAATTCAATGAGAAACGTTTCGACTACAAGTCTCTCAATGTTTCAGCGACAAAGACTTTGTCAAAACGTTCGTCACTCAGTTTCTGCAAAGTTTCTTTGAGTATTTCTAAACTGACCAATATTGAGTGTCTTAAAGTTTTAATAACTAGCGCCTGCTTCATATTCTAAGTGGTAATATTATCAGCGTTAATTGCATTGAACACCACTGTGTGGAATACTAATAAATAAACCCAGTAGAGTACAGATTTGATTCAGTGTAGAGAATAATACCCCCCCCCCCCAACCACCCAACCCCCCCCCCCCCCATCTCCATTGACACTAACAATACAAGTCATTGAATAGAGGGGCTACACCAGTGGGTTAGTATGGGGGTGCTGTGAGGAATGGAGGAGAGGGTGTGAACATGCTGTGAGGGGTAGAAAGGAATTCATTCTCTTGTAATGAATATCAAGTCAAATGTTACTGTACTTACTGAAAATAGGCTCTGCCACTTTAAATCTTGACCACGCCCCTTTGACGTCGGGGAGGCGAAGTCTGTGTGAGCGCCAGTGAGAGTGTGTGCTGGACCAGCATGTCTTCCACAGCTTGGAAGTATTTCAGTGCTAATCCTTGTCTGGGATCTCACTTTATCCTAGACTGTGGACATAGTGTTTCTGTACTCTACTGACTGTGGAGTAACTGCTAAGTGATTGAGATTCAGACAGCTGGGACTCGAGTGGAAAGATGAGCCCCACGCTCTATTCTCTAGAGCTGGACACTGCGCACAAACAGGCCAGCACAACGCCCACTGCGTTCATGCATGACAGGAAGGCCACCATTCAAGAGAGTACAGAGGGTACAGAGAGTACAGAGGGTACAGAGGGTGTTGCCGAATGATTTTGTTCAGTAATTTCTATGAAAAAATGTTAGCTCTGTGATTGCTGTACTTTTATTGGAGGTAACAAAATTATTTTGTAAATCTTACCTGCTGTGTATTTTCATCTGTTACATAGGTCTCAAAAGTGTACTTTTTTATAACATGATCCTGTACAGCTTAGTTAAATAAACAGCACTTTGTAAGCCATGCTTTCAGTTCGGGTTGCACTAGGAGTGTGAAATGTCCCACCCCTTCAATAGCTGCTTCCCCTATTGACTGACATGACCCAGAACACATGCTGGGTGAAAAGACTGAAAAGAGTGTAACAGATTTCCTGAGAGCAAGGCATAGAAACTGAGAACTTTCTTTAACTTAAAGCAGCACCAGATATCATGTGTTGAAACGAAAATTCTTCTTTCAAAACAGTCCATTTAAGACCTATGTACACAGTAGCTAATTGAAACGTGTAAAACAGGCAAGATTGAATGAATTATTTGGATAGTGGTGTGCTTTAAATCCTGGGCAGGGGGAGTGAGCCTGGGAGCCGGGGTCTTACCCGTCCACACGTCCCCGAAGCAGCCCTGTCCCAGCTTGGTGTCCAGTCTCAGGGTGTCTCTCGAGATCTCCCAGGCATCATGGCTCAGACCTAGAGTCTGAGGGGTCGCGTTGGGGCAGGCCTTGAGCAGACAGCTGCACAGACCATCGTTACTGCCTGGGGAGGAGGGGTGCAATGGAGGAGAGGAGAGGAGAGGAGAGGAGAGGAGGGGAGAGGAGGGGAGGGGGTGGTGAGATGGATTTGCATGCAAGAGTTACCCCACCGGAGAACAGTGAGGAGGGATAGAGGCACCTTCCCTAACCCCAACCAGTGGCTGAATGTGTTGAGCTTATAAATGGAGATGTGAAAATGCTTCATCGCTAGCAGCTGCATTGTCACAGGCGTACTTTTGTGTTTTTAACTTTTACAAAAAATACAAATTCCTAATACCTAATATCTTCTCATGCTGTAGGTCAGATTCACCCGATATAGACCGCTGCAACCAGACCATGTGACCTACAGCACAGGAAGTGATTAGGTCCCTGGAATCTTTGACACTATTTGAAAAACCTACATATCCGAGATTTAAAAAAACAAAACAAGCAAAAAGGTGCAAAATATATTGAGCACAGTTGCTACTAAGAGGCAAGACAGCACTCTTGCTAAGCTGTGTGTTCACTGCCACCCTGAGCCAGAGAGGCGATGCTCGTGCCACTGGTTGTGTAGGGAAGGGAACCCCACTTCCCCTCCTGTCCCGGGTCAGTATCTGGGAGGGTCCTACCCATCCACACTTCCCCGAACTGCCCGTTGCCCAGCTTCTTGATGAGCTGCAGTGACTCCCGCGGGATCTCCCACACGTCTTTGGTTTTGACTGACAGGTCAGCAAGCTTGGGCATCCCCTTGTGACACGCCACCACCAGGCGACAGCACAGCCCTGCAGAGCGCTCTGAGAGAAGGAGGAGGAGGAGGAGAGACATGGAGAAGAGGAGACGGGTGAGAGAGAGAGAGAGAGAGAGAGGGGAGGGTGGAGAGGTAGAGAGAGATAGAGGTAGACATGGAGAAGAGAGGAGACATGGAAGGAGAGGTGAAGAGAGACATTGAGAAGAGGGAGAGGAGACAGAGAGGGAAAAGAAGAGGGGGGAGATAGAGGTGGAAGGAGAAAAGAGGGTAGTAGATGAGAACAACAGGGAGAGCAAGGAAGAAGAGAAAAACAAATGGGAGAAAGAGAGAAGTAAGGAGAAAGAAGATAAGACAGACAAAGAAATGAAGGGGAGTGAATCAGCACATAGTTAATGCATTGCAGACACAGCAGCACTGAACACAAGCAGCAGCGCAGGCCAGCTGGCTCTCAGCTCCTCGGCACCTCGGTTTGGACCGGTTCACCTGGTTAGAATTATTTGTTACTGTCACGGCTGGCTCTCCGCTCCTCGGCACCTCGGTTTGGACCGATTCACCTGGTTAGAATTATTTGTTACTGTCACGGCTGGCTCTCCGCTCCTCGGCACCTCGGTTTGGACCGATTCACCTGGTTAGAATTATTTGTTACTGTCACGGCTGGCTCTCCGCTCCTCGGCACCTCGGTTTGGACCGGTTCACCTGGTTAGATTTATTTGTTACTGTCATGGCTGGCTCTCAGCTCCTCGGCACCTCGGTTTGGACCGGTTCACCTGGTTAGATTTATTTGTTACTGTCATGGCTGGCTCTCAGCTCCTCGGCACCTCGGTTTGGACCGGTTCACCTGGTTAAATTTATTTGTTACTGCCAAAACACAATACCATCCCACAATCCCCCAGTGCCCTTTGACTCATGGCAAGAATTTGTGAGACTGGCAGCCGAAGCCTGTAGCACCAGACAGAGGCATTGCTCTTTTGACTGCTAATGTTGTGAACACTGGCTTTACCCAAGTCACAGTCCAGAGAACAAACCTGCGACTCACCTTTATAGTGCTTCACGAGCTGCGACACCGTGTCAAACTGCGAGCGCGTGGTGATGTAATAGCCACCGTTGTCCAGCTTGCGGATCTTATAGTGCTTGACGTGGTCCCCCTTCGCCTCGTCCCAGTCGCGGATAGACAGGGAGTACGCTCCTGAGAGAGAAGAGGCAGGCAGGCAGGGAGGGGGCAAATCAACCACAGACAAAAACAACTTAAAACTGGAAAAAACAGTTCAGGACTTGGAAAGCTTCTGCCTGTTTGTCAACTAGACCAGTGGGGAGTGACAGCGTGTCTGGTCTGTGTGTGAGACGGTGTATGGAGGGGAGTGACAGCGTGTCAGGTCTGTGTGTGAGGTGCTGTATTGAGGGGAGTGACAGCGTGTCAGGTCTGTGTGTGAGGTGCTGTATTGAGGGGAGTGACAGCGTGTCAGGTCTGTGTGTGAGATGCTGTATTGAGGGGAGTGACAGCGTGTCAGGTCTGTGTGTGAGATGCTGTATTGAGGGGAGTGACAGCGTGTCAGGTCTGTGTGTGAGGTGCTGTATTGAGGGGAGTGACAGCGTGTCTGGTCTGTGTGTGAGATGGTGTATGGAGGGGAGTGACAGCGTGTCTGGTCTGTGTGTGAGATGCTGTATTGAGGGGAGTGACAGCGTGTCAGGTCTGTGTGTGAGATGGTGTATTGAGGGGAGTGAGTGGAAGCTGGTCTGTGTGTGAGGTGCTGTATTGAGGGGAGTGAGTGGAGGCTGGTCTGTGTGTGAGATGCTGTATTGAGGGGAGTGACAGCGTGTCTGGTCTGTGTGTGAGGTGCTGTATGGAGGGGAGTGACAGCGTGTCAGGTCTGTGTGTGAGGTGCTGTATTGAGGGGAGTGAGTGGAGGCTGGTCTGTGTGTGAGGTGCTGTATTGAGGGGAGTGACAGCGTGTCTGGTCTGTGTGTGAGATGCTGTATGGAGGGGAGTGACAGCGTGTCAGGTCTGTGTGTGAGATGGTGTATTGAGGGGAGTGACAGCGTGTCTGGTCTGTGTGTGAGGTGCTGTATTGAGGGGAGTGACAGCGTGTCAGGTCTGTGTGTGAGGTGCTGTATTGAGGGGAGCGAGTGGAGGCTGGTCTGTGTGTGAGGTGCTGTATTGAGGGGAGTGACAGCATGTCTGGTCTTTGTGTGAGGTGCTGTATTGAGGGGAGTGACAGCGTGTCTGGTCTGTGTGTGAGGTGCTGTATTGAGGGGAGTGACAGCGTGTCAGGTCTGTGTGTGAGGTGCTGTATTGAAGGGAGTGAGTGGAGGCTGGTCTGTGTGTGAGGTGCTGTATTGAGGGGAGTGACAGCGTGTCTGGTGTGTGTGTGAGATGGTGTATTGAGGGGAGTGACAGCGTGTCTGGTCTGTGTGTGAGGTGCTGTATTGAGGGGAGTGAGTGGAGGCTGGTCTGTGTGTGAGGTGCTGTATTGAGGGGAGTGACAGCGTGTCTGGTCTGTGTGTGAGATGCTGTATTGAGGGGAGTGACAGCGTGTCTGGTGTGTGTGTGAGATGGTGTATGGAGGGGAGTGACAGCGTGTCTGGTGTGTGTGTGAGGTGCTGTATTGAGGGGAGTGACAGCGTGTCTGGTCTGTGTGTGAGATGGTGTATGGAGGAGAGTGACAGCATGGCTGGTCTGTGTGTGAGGTGCTGTATTGAGGGGAGTGACAGCGTGTCTGGTCTGTGTGTGAGATGGTGTATGGAGGGGAGTGGCAGCATGTCTGGTCTGTGTGTGAGATGCTGTATGGAGGGGAGTGACAGCGTGTCTGGTCTGTGTGTGAGATGGTGTATTGAGGGGAGTGGCAGCATGGCTGGCCTGTGTGTGAGATGGTGTATGGAGGGGAGTGACAGCGTGTCTGGTCTGTGTGTGAGATGGTGTATGGAGGGGAGTGGCAGCATGTCTGGTCTGTGTGTGAGATGCTGTATGGAGGGGAGTGACAGCAGGTTTCTCTGGGGGTCTCAGCTGCTCTTACCCTTGGTGGTCTCACTCTCTCGTATCAGGAAGGTGCCTCGGGGGTTCCCAATGCCTAACAGCTGGCGCTCCGCATCCTTGCGCCCCATCTTCCCGAAATACCACCTGAGGGGTGCAGATACCCGTTACAGTGCATCGCTACACACACACAACCACTAGGGGGAGTAAACATCCAGGGAGGACAAAGGGGTATTATCAGAGGAAATGCCACCTTGTTTGCTTCGTCCAAAACTGAAAAATGAGTTTCCAAAAGTATACAATATAATTTCCTTTTGTATTTCCGCTTCAGTGAAGTCCTGTTTTACCCTCTAATAAATGACTTGGTGTGCTAAAACATTATCTGCAAGTACAGCTGGTAGGTACACCAGAGTGTAACCATTAACCCTTCCCCCTGCAACACTGCCCTAGAGGATATAAGAAATACATCAGGAGGAAACACCACCAGAACTGATGCAGAAAACACATCAGCAGGGTGCTGGTGTGCTACAGTACTCACTCCTCAGCCTGGATGGAATCCACTGGGGCAACGTAGTTACTGGGAATGTACCCAGTCCTCCCAGTATCCAGAGATCGGGCCTCCCACCAGTCGCCCTCCCTGAAAAATCAAGTGTTAGTCAATGTTTCGGGCTCAGACCAGACACTGCACTGAAACACAGACACACACACACACACACTCTGCAGCCCAAAACACACCACATTCTACCTGTTTCATCACTGAACAATAGGTATTCTGTAGTAGTGGTTGAAGCATCGTAGTTTACTACAATATAGTCTCTAGTATTCATTCTATATAGCATACCAGAGACACTGGACAGTGTGTTGCCACTAAACTAGAACACTGCTGTGTTTCTATA
The DNA here is from genome assembly GCF_902713425.1 of Acipenser ruthenus. NCBI lineage: Eukaryota > Metazoa > Chordata > Actinopteri > Acipenseriformes > Acipenseridae > Acipenser > Acipenser ruthenus. The sequence continues at coordinate 9,078,568 of NC_081211.1, forward strand.
TAGAAAATGACAAGTCAAAGACAGTTTAAAGTTGCTGGGCCTCCTCCCTGGTACCTACGCGTTGTTGATGATGTGGAATTTCTCCCCCTTCATGAAGCTGAGGTCATCTTCAGTGCGAGCGTCATACTCGTACAGTGCCAGGAACAGCGTCACCCCCCCGCCTGCACGGGACAGACACACAGACTCACCATCACTGTGACCTACAGCGAACACCTGCATCCACAGTGTGGCAAAAACTGACAGAGGCATACGGATAGGTGCCTGCATGTACCCCCAGATTACAATACTCAAAAGAATGTCCTTACCAAGTTTCATCCCGATTGGATCAGCTGTTCCAAAATATGGACAAGCCCCCAGATCTCACTCAGATTTGAATAACATGTTCTAAAGAATGTCCTAACCAAGTTTCATCCTAATTGTACAAATTCTTCTCTAGGTATATCTGAAGTGTGAGATATGTACATACTGACATCCACCTCCACTATCTTACTATAGTATAGAAAACCAACGGCATCTTTAATCTGGACTTGATGAGGTTCATCCCAAGTTCAGTAAAGCTCTTGAGAGTAAGGCTCACATGCATTTTCAACTGCGATCTGAAGAGGATTGCACTGTCAGCTGTAATGTTAATATTCTCATATACATAAAAACATCAAAGAAGTCCTATGGAAGGGACTGAAAATGTCACTTAAGCCATACTGAATCATTTGATCTAAACTGGAGGAAAATATAATGGCGTCCATGTCCGTGTGTGTGTGTGTGCATCGGTGTGTGTGGGTGTGACAGCGTGTCCTCACCAGTGAAAGCCCCTCCTCCTCCCGTGGACTGCAGCGTTCCGGAGGGGAAGGGGGTGGAACCTCCAAAGGGCATTGCCGTGGAGACGGGCGTGTTCTGGAAGTTGTTGAAGTCGGGGATGCGGGCGAAGCTGCCCGGCTGGCTCGGATTGGTCGGGTCAGGTCCGTAGCGCGGTTGCGAGGGCTGCTGGCTCCCATCTGCCACCACCTCCTGAGACTTGGAGGAAGAGCCCTTCTCTTTACAATGCACACAGCCCATAGTGAGATCTGAGAGGAGAGAGGAGAGAGTGAGACTGGAGAGAGGAGCCCTTCTCTTTACAATGCACACAGACCATGGTGAGGTCTAAGAGGAGAGGGGACAGGGAGACCTCCAGTATCTGAAGAGTGATATACAGACAGAGACAGCTCCACCACAGATATGCATCCTCAGCATGGTAAAGAGAGCTCAGTGCACAACACTACACTGCACTGGTTCACTTTCACCAGGTGAGGGCAGCAAAGCTTCACAAATGGCTTCTGTTACCAGGACGTTCCAACTCTGTCAACACAAGCAGGAATTAATGAGAAGGGCTGCTGTGCAGGGGAACAAACACGGGGTGAGAGCCGAGCCTCTCAAACACAGGGTGAGAGCGGAGCCTC